>NW_023416289.1:24129285-24740714 GCF_014176215.1 Rousettus aegyptiacus | reverse complement strand
TCTGACTTCTCCTTTGAGTTCTTGCCCTCGGCCCCAAAGATTCGCTTAAATCCTTTTATTTCTCCCCCAAGGAGTAACGGACACTAGACTATATATGTTCCATGAGGGCAGGGAGCTTACCTTCATTTTGGACACCCTGGCCCAAGTCTGACATGTTGTAAGTACTCAATAAATATGTTAAATAAAAGGATCACCACATATCCTCTGATATTTTATATACACATTTAAAGTCTTTGTGAAGGGCAGGTGCAATTTGAGAAATTCTCTTTCACCAACTGTGTTTACTGGAGGCTGTATTTACACAAAATACAACTGATAAAGGGCATTCGAAACTGCTCTAGTAACCTGCACAAGGGAGTAGAAGGTGACCCTCAAGATGATGATAATGGATGAAGGGGACACTGTGGTACCTTAAAAAGCACTGTCGTTACATCTCACAGCTCCTCCCAGCAAAAGAGGGGCCTGTTTCCACCTCCTTGAATCTGGGCTGGCCTTGTGACCTGTTTTGACCATAGGATGAGACGGAAGTGATCTGGTGCAAGTTCTGGAGCCCAGGCCTCAAGAAACCTTGTGGCTTCTGCCTCTCCGAATGTTCATCTGAGGCCACCACATGAGGAAGGCGGGCTATCCTACTAGAGGATGAGAGGCCGTCTGGAGAACAGAGGCCCTCGGCTGACAGCCAGCACCAACTGCCAGCCATGGGAGTGAGGCCATCTCAGAATCATGCAAAATGAACTGTTACAGTTTTAAGCTACTAAATTTTGGGGTCGTTTGTTACACAGCACTAGATCTTGGAAACAGTCGTTACCACTGTCAACAACTACCACTATTCATTTAGCAGTTGCTATGTGCCAGGCATTCTTCTGCTCACTCAAAAGTTAACTCGCTTAATCCACACAACCACCTGATAAAGTGGATTTTTCCTATTTTAAATAGAAGGGGAAACTGAGGTGTGGAGAAATGAATGGCTTATTTAAGGTCACCCACAGGCGAGCATTGGAACACAGATGTCAGTCTCAAGCCCACAATCTTCATCCTCTACAAATATTATAGCTTACGTTTATTCAGCACTTTCTGTATGTCAGGAATTGAACAAAGTCCTTAACGTGAATTAACTCAGTAAAAATTCACCGCAATCTGCAAGCCAGTTGTTTTGATTATCCTCATTTTCTGGATGAAGAAAAAAAAAGCTGGACAAGTGAAGAAGTCGGCCCAAGGTCATGGAGCACACCAGGATTTGGACAGACGATGTGGTTAAAGTGTGCTGGTTCTTAACCACTACCCTATACTTGCCTCTGTCTATAATAATAAAATTCCTTGAGTCTACCAAACTGATATGTTCATTCTGCAGCCATAGAACTGCCGGGCTTTTGATTGACACTCACTACTTCTTTGTCAAACACACTGAGATGATACACTATGTACTACTCCGTAACTCAACTCACTTCCAAGCTTAATAAACAGGCTAGAACACCATCGATGGTCTCCAGGCATCAAAAAAGAATTACTAAAATGTAAATATGGATAAAAACCTCACAAAGACCCTGCAGCTTCCCCTCTCTCCTCCCTCCTTTCCTCCTCCTCTCCCCACCTCCACCCTCCCTCAAGTCAGTCACCATGTGATAAATCCAGCTATTATGAGACTACCATGCTGTGTGGAAACCCTAGCTAGCCATGTGTGATCAATAAATAGTTATTAAATGAATGATGGAGGAATGATATCAGCAATAACAAATGAAGGCAAAGAGACAGCCAATTAGTGGCCTGTACCTTTGACCAGTCTTTGAGCTAGAGCCAAGACCTGTTCTCCTGACTTAACACTTACAACACACCAGTTCCTCCTAAGTTTTTACCGCCTTGCAGTAGAAGAGGCTGATTCTAAAGAAAGAGACCTCTTCTCTCTCAAACCTGAGGTCTGGTACCTCCTGTGGGAAGAGAAGATGGAAAGTTCTGAAAAGCAGGACCTTGGACTGGGGGTTTTACCCTGAGACTTCCAATGGGTGGCTTCGGTGGCAAGACTCTCAAGCCCAGGGATTAAGCCAGGTACAGGCTCTCCCACCTACCCTCTGGTCTCTGGGAGACCACATTCTTCCAGAATCCGTCACTGGTCCAAGTATTGGGCCGCCAACAGAATTGGAGCTGGAGCCTTCCCCCTGGGTTGACATATAAAGCCAGTTCTCATCTTCCACAGTGGTTATGTTCTATAAAGTCACCAGCAACACTGAATTAGCAAATGCTGAACCACTGTGCCTACAGGAAATATAGGGTTAGGTTCCTGTGAGCCTCTGGCCACATTCTTATCAACCAATTAATACACAACCTCGTTTTTTGTGTGTTTCTGGGTAAAGACACCTTATTTAATATATATTGTGGATTCATTAACATAGAACACACAGCCAACAGCAATATGACTCATGCCTGAACAAAGCTTACCTAATGTGTTTTATTTTCTCCATAAGGCACATCACAGCCTTCTTTTGCTTAGGAACACTGAACAAAACTTGGGGGCCATTTGAAACAACAAAATCACCAACGAAAAGCACAAAAAAAAATAGAAAAAAAATGGGGCAGTAAACGGTCTGTGAAAAGGACACTTGTTAACAGGATGAGAGCTGAAACAAGGCGGCCAGATGGGAATGTGTTCGTTCGTAAGATGATTAATTTTTTCGCCACTCTATTCATGTCCACGAATGACTGCAAAAGTGCCACAAGATTTGGTTTAGGAGTTACAAGTAAATTTTAGTGAGTAGGCAAATTTAGAAATAGGGCACCCACGAATAACGAGGACCAACTGTGGAGACTGAGAGGAAGGAGCACTCTCGTCAGGCTGCTGGGCTGGGGCTGCTCGTGGCCACATGATCTGTTCTTTAGACAGGGCTGTCTGAGAAAGGACGGAATACAGAGGCCAGCAGAAAGATGGACAGAGAAGGGGAGGCAGGTCCTGTTTCTGCTCCCCAAGATCCTGGTTCCTGGGACGCAGCGAGTTAGAGAATGTGAGCATTCTTCTCAGCCACGAATTCCAGGAAATACCCTTTTTTTTGCTTAAACTAGTTTCTGACCTTACCAGGCAACAGATCCCAACTTGTGCACTGGGCGGCAGTGACTGCGGACATCAGACACTCTCGCACTAGAATCAGGACAGGTGACAGAAAAGACTGGGCAATTAGCAGCAAGAGCAGAAAGGCACACGCTATGTGCCGGCACCGATGACGAGCGTGTGTGCACGCGCATGTGTCGGAGAAAACACGGAGTCCCAGCGAGGCCCAATTCTGGCCCAAGCGCTTCCTGACACAGCGCCTAGGTGTCTCTTAGTCTAGGTTCCCCCCAGAAATGGATGCTGATGCCAGGATGCGTTTCCACGTCGTTTATCCAGGAATCGCTAGAAGAGGTGTGGGGCAGCAAGACAGGGAGGGGACGCAGCCAGGACAGTGTGTATCACCAGCCCTGTGACCCCTTTGGGCCAGTGGGGCTAACGAAGCCGGTGGAGAACACGTCCGAGTTGTCCCAACCAAGGGAAAGGGGACTGGGGTATCGGCCCACCAGCCCCCCATCTGTCCTTGGTCTCTTCCAAAGGCATTAACTCTCTAGGACTTCCCTCTACCACAAGCCAGCAAAAGCCTTCAGGTACAGTGCCAGATGTTGGCACAAATTCGTGCCAAAGAGGTAAGGACAGGCGCCAACAGTGTCTACAATGGTTTCTGTTCCCTGCCACAAAACCAACCAGTCCCATCACCAGAGGCCTTGAGGAGACCGTAACCCGGTTCACGCCTACTATACTCTTCCCGCAATAGTTCGCATAGCTCGTGCCCTCACCTTTCCCAAGTCTCTGCTCAAATGTCATCTTTTCAATAAGGCTTTCCACACCCCCAACCCCAATCCTGACCCTTGCCATCCCCTTCGGCACTCTATTTCTTTCCATATACATGTAATTTATTCAATTACAATTTATAAGACCAGTCACCAACCTGTGCCGCACATTAGCAGACCTTCTGCAGTCAGGTGGCAATGCAGGCCTGAGTCTTGACATGCACGGAATCTGATAAGTGCCACCTACGATGCAGGCCACCCCAGGAGAAAGTTCTGCTGAGATTACCCAGGAATTTGCAGAAGCACAGCTGCAACTGGATCCTCAGGGCCTGTGATCAGGTGTCACGCCTAAATCTAGGAGAGACACCGAAGCAGATGGCAAAGCCAGCAGACAGGCTCAATTCCACATTTTCAGTCTCCGTGGGAAAATAAAGCCGCCTGACCACATGAAGTGGGACTCAGATTCGCCATCATGATCATCGCAGCAGCTGCCACATGGAGAACACCTTTATGCTTGAGGAAGAGGGAAAGATGTGTATGGAAGTAAAGGAAGCGGGCAATGCAAAAAGAGGAAGGAGGTATATTCTAGAACTGCACTGTCTGATATAGGCAGCTACTGGCGAGATAGGGCTATTGAGTACTCAAGACTGGATTGATGCAAATTAACATGTTCTGTGGGTATCGAACACACATGATATTTTGAAGACTCCAACCAAAAACAAGAATTTAAAATCTCATTAATAATTACGTTTTGTACATGTTGAAATACTACTCACTACTTTGGATATACTGAGTTATATATAAAATGTATTATTAAAATTAATGTAATCTCTCTTTACCTTGTTTAAAGTGGTGAATAGAAAATTTTAAACTATACACATGGCTGGCATGGGTGGCTCACATCGTATTTCTTTTGGCCAGTGCTGGTCTAGAAGCAGCCCAGTTAGCGCAAAGCAGACTGCCAAGATGCATAGGGCAGTATGAGTGGGATGGGAGGAGTGAAGTGTCTGTTTAGATCTTTTGCCCCTTTTTTAACTGGGCTGCTTGTTGTCTTATTATTGAGGTTTTAAAGTTCTTTGGATATTTTAGATGCAAGTCTTTTTTCAGCCGTGTGTTTTGCAAATATTTTTTTCCAACCTATGGTTTCTCTTTTCAATCTCTTAATCTAAGTTTCTACAGCACATGTTGTTTTGGGAAAACTGGCCTGATACAGTTCCTCTAAAAAGTCTGGTACCCTTGGGCAAATTATCCAAGCCTACTTAACTCACCAGCAAAAGGGCTCAACTCACAGGCTTATTGTGATGACTGGAAACTATACATGAATACCTATACACATGATGAATGAATGGCTACATACGTGCTTGTGATGCTCAGCACAATGCTTACTCATAGCACATGCTCAAGAAATTCAATAATTACTACTCCTAAAAGGTGCTCCCAAACTTTTACAAACACTCCCTATCCCGGTGCCAGCAGTGCCTCCCAATTCCATTTCCCCCAACACCTCTCGGGGGTGGCTGGCAGCCAAACAACAGAGGGAGGGGGCTCACGCGGGCAGTTAGGAAGTGAGAAGAGATTTCCAGGGCTCCATGAAAAGATCACTAGCTACAGATGCCCTGGGCCTAGGCCTTAAATCTTGAAAGGATGGAAAAATCTGTGCCATATCCCACCCATAGCATCTAGGTCAACTTTGAAGGTGGTAGCCTTCAAAAATGATCACTTTGTCCCCAAAAAGCAGAAGTAATGATTAAAATGTATGGGTCTAGACTTAAGCCAAGAATCACATCCGTGTTGATCACTGCCCATGCGCTCATGCTAACATCCCCAGAGTTTCTTCACTCATTTGCCCCAGAGTAAGCACCAGATGGCAACACTAGGCACCAGGAAAGTGAAAGTAAGATTGGAACGTTTCCCACAGAATGCTGCCCACAGAAAGTTGATGCAAAGGAAAACATTGCATCAACTAAAAAGCATAAATAATGAGTTCTATTGAAAATAGCACAATGAGCCATAAAGGAAATGCAAATGAGAACCACGATAAGATGCAACTTCACCCCCACTAGAAAGGCGATCGTCAAAAAGACAGAACGACAAGCGTTGGCAAAGATGTGGAGAAACTGGAACCTCGTCCAGCCGGTGCTAGTAGGAATGTAAAATGCTGTGGCCACTTTTGAAAACACTCTTAGCGATTCCTCAGACAGTTATACAGAGTTACACACGACCTAGCAATTCCACTCTTAGGTATACATATCCAAGAGAATGAAAACGTAGTCACATAAAACTTTGTACACAAATGTGCACAGCAGCATTAGTCAAAAGTCAAAAAGTGGAAACAACCCAAATGTCTATCGACTGAATATTAAAGAAACAAAAGGGGTTCTAGCCATACAATGGAATATTATGTAGCCATAAAAAAATGAAGTACTGATACATACTACAATGTGGTTGAACCTTGGCAATATTATATTAAATAAAACAAGTCAGATGCAAAGGCTCTGTATTATTTGATTCAATTTATATGAAATGTCCAGAATGGGCAAAAGCATTGAAACAGAAATTAGATTCCTCCTCAGCTCAACAGCACACATTTATTGAGCACCTACTGAGGTCACCCAGTGCCAGATGCTAGAAGTACAGAGACAGCAAGACATCGCTTGCTTCAAGGAACTGGCGTCTAGTCTTCTCATTCCAGACCTAACTCTGGTCGGCAAGTCTGCCTAGCCATACATTTTTGGAACTGGCTTTGAAATGGAAGGTCATCAAAAGCCTTATTGTTTTTTTCCCCACTGTGTCTCCAAGACCTGAAACTGAGAGCCACCAGCCGGTCAGTCATGTGTCGTTGGAACTGCTGTAGCACCAGAATGGAACCCATTGGCCATGGCCAGACGAACAGGTCACGAACAGTGCCCAAAGCCTGATTCTTAAGAAAAATGACACCCAATTCATATCTCCAAAGATGGGCTGTTTTACTAACAAACTCCTGAGCTGAGCAATCAATAACTAGCACTAAAACACAGCTGTCAACCTAGGCTTCCCTCCACATCGAGTTTCTCATCAAGATGATCATGAAAATAACACCTTCATGAGGTTGCTGTGTGGATTAAGTGAGAACCTATCAGCGGCCCTGGTCCATGGTACAGGCTCTATGTCTTCCTAACACCATCCCAAGAGGCCATGCTGACGCTCATGAGATCCACGATCTCAGGGGGAATCAAGCTGTTGCTTTCACAGCCTGGGCCAGAATAAATGTCCAACCACGAGGAGAAGGAAGCGCAAACCACACTCACAAGACCCTTCATTTACCAATGAGCTTCCTATCTGTAACAAATGGAAAAGCTGGTGGATGCCCAGGTGCTGGCCAGGGTGGAGGGTGACACATGAGTCAGTGCAGCTTTCCTGGGGACAACTGAACACTGCGCCCGAGTCCACGACACAGCCTCTCCTTCCTCCAGAACCCCTTTTAGAAACTTATCCTAGGGAAATTCCCAGCGATGTGCCTGAGAGTTAGCTATGATGTTGTCCCCGGCATCGGTGTTTGCCACAGCAAAATAACGAACTACGTAATATCCAAAATTAGAAGATTGGTAAAAAGATAAAATTAAAATTAAAAAAATACAGTGGAGAAGTAGTGCCATTTTAAAACATGACGGAGGTGTGGAGTGGAAAGATTTGCGCAACTGGAAACAACCTAAGTGTAATCAAAAGGACAGGTGGATTCCTCAAGGTGTACCCACTGAGTGAAACCACTAACAGGAGTTAAAATAACATTACTGATATCGATGTGGATACTTCACAATATGTTACATACTAAGCACAAATTACATTTTTTGAAATATAAAAAAAAAAATGCATGGGAATGATATTCATCAAAGTGTAATTCTGGTTCCTCTAGGGCAGGAGGATTATGCATGAAAATAGTTGTATTTACAGTATTTTTTCTTAAAAAAAAAAAAAATAAGGATCCAAAGCAAATACTATGATTTCTCTACCTTGGTTAGGAGAGCGTATTCATTTTTTGTGGTTGCTATACAAATTACTATAAAATTAGTGGCTTAAGACAACACAAATTTATCATCTTACAGTTTTGGAGTTCAGAAATCTAAAATGGGTCTCACGGGGCTAAAATCAAGGTGCAGGCATGGCTGCAGGAAGTCCTTCTGGGCGCTCCAGGCCAGAGTGTTTCCTTGTCTTTTCCAGCTGCTGGAGGCCACCTGCCTCCCTTGGCTCATGGACCCTTCCACCTTCAAGGCCATTGATTTCACCACTCTGACTTCTTTCATCACATCTTCTCAGTCTCTGGCCCTCCTCCTTTCCTCTATCACTTACAAGGACCCTTGTGGTTACATCGGATAATCTAGATAATCCAGAATAAGTTCCCATCTCAAGATCCTTAACTTAGTCACATCCGCAATGAACCTTTTACAACATAGGGTAACAGAGTCATAAATTCTGGAGATTAGGATGAGGACCTCTTTGGGGGTAGGAGGGATCCCCTTTATTTTGCCTAACAGGGTACACAGAAATAATAATAGTGACAATAATAGTAGCAGCAACAGCAGCTAATTCTTATTGTGTGCTTTGGGATACTTTGAGGCACTATCCCAAAAGCATACTATATAATTAGCTTACCTAATCCTCATGAGAATCCAGTGGCAAGGCACCACTATTATCCCTCTATGTAGATGGTATGATGAGAAGTTAGATAACTCGGCCATGGTCACAAACATTGTAAGCGGCAGAACCAAAATCTGAACTCAGGCAGTCAGACCCTAGAGCACATGCTCTCGAGTACATAGGTGTTTGTCATCTTAGTCTCTACTCCTCTCTCGACTTCTAAAATAGC
Source organism: Rousettus aegyptiacus (assembly GCF_014176215.1). Classification (NCBI taxonomy): domain Eukaryota; kingdom Metazoa; phylum Chordata; class Mammalia; order Chiroptera; family Pteropodidae; genus Rousettus; species Rousettus aegyptiacus. The sequence continues at coordinate 24,732,064 of NW_023416289.1, read as the reverse complement.
TCACAATAATAATAAAACATGGTCACAATATAGCGCGAACTGAAAAGAGCATAATACTAAGCAGTATTATGAAAGGACTGCATTTTGTAAAAATACATCTATGTCTTGCATTAAAAAGATCTGGAAGGGTGTACGCGCATACAGGCCTCTGGATGGAGGCTGAGGGAATTGTTACCCTCAGCCAGTTGTAGCTTAAAATGTTTCTACTAATGAATACATGTTACTTCTACAATGAGGAAAAAAAAAAGTAATTTAAATTAAGGGAAATAAAACAAGGTCAGAGGAAACCAGCTCAGAACCCTCTTAAACAGAAAATCGGTATAATGTTCAGCCTTGGCCACTCTGGCCTCAGCCCTTCTTGCCACCCCCCACCCCCAGGGCCACAGGTCCTCCTCCAGCCGGTCCCCAGGCAGGCGTAGGGGGCTGCTGCTACCAGCAGCGGCTGGCAGCAGGCCAGGAGTGGCCTGGAGAGACTGGGCATGGTGAGAAGGGGACACTTGGCCATTGGGACCCCCTGAGGCTGGCATCTCCCCCATGAGCTCTGCAGGGTCCCCTCTTCCTGCCACATTTGCTATGCTCTGTGTCTACTGTAACTTCGCTAGTCTCCATTCTACAGATTAGTAAGTGTCCATGTTTCTCTTTCTCAGAACAGGATCCTTCTTCACATGCACAGACCTGCTGTCCCACCCTGAACTGTCTCCCACGATGACCACCAGCACAACTCGTGTAAGATGAGAGCGGCATCTTACAGCATCGTCCCAACAGTGCCGGGAGACTGGCAAAGGCCTCTTTCATCCTAAACTGGTACCACCCCTGATTCTGTTTACACACCTTCGCCATCGCCCTGTTGACACTACTCCAAGTCCAGGCCTCCCCAGACTTGCAGAAAGAGAAAGCCAGGAGCTGAGCTGCCTGCCTACGCCTCTTTCTCAAATCCAAGGACCTTAACTCCAATAGGACCCCAACCCCGATGCCACAGAATGGCAAGAGGAAGAGGCATCTGTATGTGTGGACTGCACCACGCCCTCTCCTGTGGCCCCAAACAGCCACAAATGCATGCTCTGGCAGAATGAGGACAAGGCACCCTCTGTCAAGTACATACCATGCATGCTACATGCACTTATGAGTTTAATGCTCACAACAATCCTACAGGGTAGTTTTGCCATTGCCCTATCTCCCAGATGAGTAAACTCAGGCCCAAAGGGACTAAGGGGTGGAGTGAACTGCCCAGGGTCATGCGGCCAGTAAGCAGAGGGCCAAGACCGGAACCACTGTGTGCGGTTAAACAGGAAGTGGTCACAGAGATGCCCTAACTTAACCCAGATACTGCCATCTCTGGAGAGAATGAGAGGGGCAGAGGCTGATTTGTCTGCTATGTATTTGTGAAGCACCCACTGCAGGCCTGGCACGGACTAAGTGTTGGGGATTCCTCCCTGGTGAGCAGGACAGGTACCTGCCTTCCGGAGCTCACGGTCTGAGGTGAGGACGCCAAGGACCTGGCTCTAAGGTCAGGCTTTGCCAGATTGGCTTCCACTTCAAACTGCATAGCACTTAAGTCTCTTCCAAAACAAAACAAGATGTGTCACTTTGCTAGCCTAATATGAGGAAATGCACATTTATAGCGAAGGTAGACTTGGGAGCGGCAGGTGGTGGAAATGATCTTTCCAAAAGGATTCACCAAAAGATTTCTTCCAACGGCTCCCTCCCCTGCTTTGAAGAGCTTTAACTTGCAGCAACCAGTCGGGAGCCTCTAATTACACAAAGCGGGACACACCTGCATTCCAGGTCTTGGCACCACTGCAAGGGACAGAGGTTCCCTGTGCCCCGCCCTCTCACTTCTCAGAGTGGGACGTGTCCACACTCCAGCTGCCTCTCCTCTCTCCACCGACAGCCAGATGGAGTTCTGGGCTGGGACACTTAGTTCCCTAAAAGCCAGACTGAAAGAAACTCATGTCTACACCCCACAGCCACGGGAGCACAGAGAACTGGATCGGCAGCAGGTCCTCCAAAGGGGAGGCTTGGAGTAGAGAATTCAAAAGGAGACAGGAGAGAAACACGAGGCGTAATAAGGAGACCAAACCTTACATAGTGTTTCCCAGGCACCTTTCTAAATGACTTACCTACAGGAGCTCACCTGATCCTAACAACCCTACCAGGTGGGTGCTATCTATCATTCTTCCCATTTTATGGGTGAGGAAACGGCAGCACAGAGAGGTCAGTCTCTGGCCCAACGTCACACAGCTAATAAGAGTCAGGAGTCAAACCCAAGCAAGCTGGCTCTAGGCCCCACATTTCACCAGTACATGGCACCGCCTCTCACACCCTCAGGGCCCAAGCCAAGACCAGTGTAGCCAGGAAGTAAGATGACACTTCGGATACTCCTAAATGCCTTTACAACCAACTCCAACTTACCTTTAATATCTGTGGTCAGAAGGATATATCAATTGCCAGGCTCACCCCACTGCCCTTCAGGCCCCTTTTAAAGGGGAGTATATTAGTTTGCTAGGGCAGCTATAACGATGTACCACGAACTGGGTGGCTTAAACAACAGAGATCCATTGTCTCATAGTTCTGGAGGCTGGGTGTCCCAGCTCTGTCGGCAGGGAGGACCTGTTCCGTGCCTCTCCCCTAGCTTCTGGTGATGGCTGGCAATCTTTGGTGCTCCTTAGCTTGCAGATGCATCACTCCAATCTCTGCATCCATCATCACATGGCCTTCTCTACCTGAGCGTGTGTGTGTATGTCTTATTAGGGTACCAGTCATATTGGATTAGGGCCGACCCTATACCAGCATGACCTCATCTTAACTATCTGTAGTAACCCTATTTCCAAATAAGGTCATTCAGTGGTATGGGGGGGGGGGGGTTAGAGCTCTGACATATGAATGGTGGGGACACAATTCAACCCATTACAAGGACCCATCCCTGCCCATAAGCCCTGAAAAGCCACACGCTGTTCTCCAATAAGAGATGCCATCTAAACCATCCATAACCCCACCAAAGTTGACCAGAAAGGATAATAGCCTCAAAACAGCCAATCTCCCCATACTGGCTCAAAAAGAGCCACCAATCAGAGGCATCTCTTGGGAGTCCATTCTTGGGAGGCTGAGAAATCAAAGCCTTCTGGGCACAGAGTGTCAAAATGGAGAGAGGCTTTGCTGGGGAGAGTCTACCAACGGCTGCAAGGAATCCTCAGAGGCCAGATGAAGCTGGTCTATGGGGAGACATCACCACCACCAGTGGCTCTTCTCGCAGACAGGACAAGGGAGCCTTCAGTGCCACCAGCTCCCCTTCCCATGAGGCCCAGTGGTAAGGCTGTTCATTTTCTTGGATCCTTGCAACACACACGCACACACACACACACCCCTATATTCATTCTGTTTTCTAGCCATCAGTGGGGCTCCTACAACCATCTCTGCAACCTCGAAGGTCAGGGGCTGTGGAAGAGCCTGGGAGATGCCCACCAAACCCATTTCCCACCCTTCCCAGAACACAACTGGGCCACATTTCCCAGTATCCTTTGTACCTAGTCACCAGACAAGTAGTGGTCAATGGAAGGTGGGAACCTTCCACTATCCAGGTCTTGTTCATCAAAACCTAAGCCATCTTCCACTCTTCCTCTTCCCCCACATGCTCACTGGACACATAGATCCTGAGGTGGCCTCAGATGCCTTAGGGGGTGGTGGTGCCACCAGACGGCAGAGCCCCACCCCACAATCCCACTGGATCATGACTTAAATGAGAAATTTGTATCAAGAAATCATCTGTCCCTGCAGTTAGCCGACACTGACGCATGCAGAAGCTTTACGGCCGTGCCCTCTGCCTGGAGTGCTCTCTCCCCAGAGCTTCCCATGGCTCCCTCGTTCCCACCCTTCAAATCCCAGCTCGAATGTCACCTTCGCAGAGAGGCTCCCTTGATGCCTGCCCTCTTTGTCACAGTGCCCTGTTTCTTTCCTTCCTGGCATCCATCGCTATCAAAACGATCAAAGATTAGTTCAGCTTTTTCTGTCTTTCCTGTGAGACTGTAAGCTCCTCTAGGGATCCCCACTGCCAAGCATAATACCCACTACACGCCAGCTCCTCTTTAGAGCAACAAAGAAACGAATTCTAAGAACACTGAATGATCATCATCCAGGACAGAAGACAACCCTTGCGTAACCACAGAAACCAATTCCTCAACCGTCCAGCACACAAGCAGGTCTGTATGGACGTCAGGAACAAAAACAGCAGCTCTGTTTTACACACCAGCGGGCTCCAACATGGAGAATACATATCCCAGGACGGGAGCAGGACAATTCATTGGGTGCAGCAATGAAAATCATTATATAAATGGAAGTTCTAATGTTTATCTCCTGTTTTCTACAACGTCCCTTTGTTTGATAACGATAAGGATGATGACAAAAGCAGCGAATACTTGAGCACCTACCTCCTGCGTGCCGTGCCCGATTGAAAGCAGGTTTCACGTATTCATTTAATCCTCACCAGAGCCTACTGAGAGAGGTTCTTTACTTATTCTCATTTTACGGATGTGAAAATGGAGGCACAAAGAGATGACATGAGCGGTCCAAGGTCACACCCCAACTCAGTGGCAGGGCTGGCATCTGAACCCAGGCACTCAGGCTCCTGACTCTGAGCTATCATATACCATAACTGCACATCTACAATTGAAAAATAAATAAGTTTACAGCCCCTGGGGACACTGGCTGAATCTCATTTCTGGTGATGCTTGACTGAAGGAGCTTGGAGATCACTTTCAAACAATAGATTTCTTCTTAGGAGATGCCAGTGAGAAAACATCTACCTCCTACTATTTTGAAAACATTTTGATAAAATAACAACTTTCAAAAATACTCCTTTGTTTAATAAGCAAAAGGCCAAGGATGGCGTTCAGAACCAACTGCGATACAGCACGACCCCATTCCTGTTAGCGCTTGCCACACTGCTGTGTTCACGGTCTCCTCCCGGCGGGTCTGTCACCCCACTAATCAGGGCACGTCTGGGATCTCCATCCCCTTGGCACCTCCAGCCCCCGGCAGAGTGTGTCCTCTCCACGCATCAGGAATGGGTGTCTCTCCCTCCTGTTGCAACGAAGTCTGCACAAAGCTGTGGTCCTTGGGTCCCCAGCCTAGTGCTTCTCTGTCACATGCAGAGCCGAAACACCTGAGATGATGTAGGAGGAGAAAGCAACACAGAGCAGGAAGGGGCTTTGAGACCCCGGAGGCGGACAGCATGCGTGCCAACTGCAGTTCTGCCCCTTCCTGACCGTGGGGCCTTGGGCATGTCAGTCTCCTCAGGGCTCAGTTTCCTCATAAATAAAGCGGAGATAATTCCTGCCTCACAGGGTCACTTCGAAGATTTAATGAGTTTTTCTATGTAATGTGCTTACACCGGGACTAATACACAGCGAGCGTTCATTAGAGGTGGCTGCTGCTATTATTATTATTATTAATTATTATTATTATTAGGCAGGCAAGCCAAGAACCTAATACCACGAAAACAGAACCGCTCCTACTGTTGAGAATCCCTCATTCACAGGCAGCCGCAACTTGCCAAAAATAAGCAGACAGAGAAGTGAAAGTAAAAACTTCAGGATAAAAGCCTGTTTAGTAGAGATGGATGCTGTCCAAGCCCTCAAAAGTGACTTATCGCCACACCAACCCTACCAGACCCCGCGAGCAGGTGGCACCAGGGCGCTCCCGGGGCGCATTCGAGACCCCCCAAAAGGAACAGATGCGGGAAGACCCTGAAGGTTCAAGTCAGAAAGGCCCCGAGCAGGGACGCTGTCCCCCTGTGGTCTGCTCGGCCGGTGCCCCAGGGAGGAAGGCACATGTGGGTGGCGCTTCCGTGAGCTCCTCCCTCCACTCGGAGTCGCACGGAGGCCAGCGCTGGGAGACACCTCTCGCTCATTGTGCAATGTTTCCCACATATGAAATGGAACGCCAGATCCATTTAATTCTCACCCAATATGGCAGGAACTGTCATCCCATTCGACGGACAGGTCAACTGAGGGACCTAGTAGATAGTAGGGCAGGGGTTTGAGTCTAAAGTCTGGGTCCAGAGTCCAGGTATGCTCTTGGTCCCCTGGCTCCAAGGTGGTCTCCACCAGTTTCTTCCCACCCTGGATGCACGTGCCACTCCCTCTCCGAGAGGAGATTCTCCATTCCTTGAACCTGAGCACACCTTGGTGACCTGAGCTGGTGCAAGGGGCATTCTGGGACTGCTGATGCAAGGTCCTGCAGCTCCACCCGGAACTCATGGAACACTCGCCCTGGGGCCACTAAGAAGTCCAACTACCCTGGGACCACCAGGCAGTAGGTGCTCGGTCAACAGTTCCAGCTAAGTCCGGTCCTCCAGCCATCACCATCGAGGCGCCAGATGTGTGAGAAGATTCCGGAACGTTCCAGCCCAAGTGACATACCAGTTCAGGACCACCAAATGACCTCGGTCCAGGGCATGAAAAACAGAAGAATCACCCAGCTGAGCCCTGCCCAGATCTCTGACCCACATATTTCCTCGCTCACACTCAAGAGACCACTGATCTCACTTCAAGACAGCCAACCTGCTGGTCACCTGACAAACCCCTCACTCAGCTCCCCACAAAGCAGCTGCTCTGCCGGGAGGCCTCCCCATTCTCCACCAGCTCCCTGACACCCAGACAGACAAAACCTTCTTCCTCGCATGGTACTCAGGCCAGACCCTCACTGGGGTGCTGAGCACACGCCCCTGCAGGGGCTGGCTGAGGACTCTGTTTCGCCTCCAGACAGGAACTCCGCCCCTCCTCCTCTCTCTCAGCAGAGTCCAGCATCCAATATGACGGCAAACGTGGCCTGATGCATCAAACAGCTCTGTCACGACAGAGTCCAAGAGAAATCCTAATATTCCCAGCGATATTTTATGGCTCTAAGCAAAGTAAGCATATGACTTGAGGCCAGAGTTTCTCAACCGTGGCACCGCTGACGTTCGGTACTGGAAATCATTGCGGGATGTTTAGCAGCATCCCCAGCTTTGCCCTGCTAGATACCGGGAGCACCCTCTCCCCAGTAATGACAGCTAAAAATGTCTACAGACTTTGCCAAATGCCCCAGGGGAATTACCCTCGTTGAGAACCACTTGCTACTTTAGTCAGTGGAAGCCATGTGCCTATCTTCGCCCAGACCCACGCACGGGTCATGACCTGGCAAAAGTCACATGCCATTTGTCAAGTATCCCATAAGCACACGCTGTGCTCCCTCGTGCTTGCCTGACCCTTTGCGGACCTCACAGTAACCTGCAAGTTCCCCTAAGAACCCCGGAAGGAAGGCTACGGCTGGGGGGTTCCCCTCAGGATGCCAGACTTACAGCGGGTGGCTGTGAATACAACCCTGAGAATCCCCACCCAGGACCCAAAGTGGTCCAGGGAACACCATTTCTAACCCTTTTCCCCAGAATTGGCTTTCTTGTCTCTTTACAACCACCACCAACACAGCCATCTCACACAGGACTGCCAGAGCACGTTCGAAAACGCAGTCACGTCATCTCTCTTCTGGGTACCCTTCCGTGGATCCCCACTGCTCTCCAGAAGTCTAGACACCTAAGCAAGACTGTGCCGCCCTGGAAAGCTGGACGCTACACATCAGCAACGATGGCAAAAGTAACAGCAGCACTGCCCGCAGCCTGAGCGCTTATCCCGCACTCTGCGCCGCGTTGAACCCCTCCGAGGTATTTCCTCCTTTATTCATTCCCAACCATAACTTTGTGGGGTGGACACCACTATTATTTCCATTTTACAGATAAGAGAATTAAATCTCAGAAAGCAGATGTAACTTGGTCGCCGCAGTCACACAGCAAAGCTCATCAAATGGTGCTGGAAGTCAAGCCCCAGGCTGCCTGTCCTAAATGAAACAATGCAGGCTCCGTGAGGAGTTTAATCTAATTACTGCTGTATCTTCAGCACCTAGAACAGTGCCTGGCAGAGCAGGCATTTAAATATGGAACGATGGGTGGGTGGACGGGTAAATGGATGCGTGGAGGGAGGGCTCTCAAACAGTATATACCAAACCTGGCTAATTACAAGGGTCAACTGGGAAGCCTATTAAAATACTGTACTGAGTCTCAACCCACCTGGTGAACAACAGTCATCCTTAGCCACTCCCAAGAGAAGGAGCTGCTGTTAGTTAACTGAATGATGAGAACTACAGGGCATAGACTTCAGGAGCCAAAATCCTGTCTCATGCCTCTAAGAACAAGCTTGAGGGGAAGGTTCCAGTAGCCGACACTTATGAGCTCTCTCAACCCCAGGTGTTTCTGAGGGTCAGCCAAGCTTGGTACTGGCAGGTCCAGAAGAGAAAGAACCCCATCCACTCTCAGCGCAGCACACCTGTATTTATAGTCAATGCCCCTTCTACCCCCTGCAGGTCCTGCCCCCACCCCAGCTGTGACAGGTTTTGGGGCCACCTGGGAGGTCGAGTGTTGCTAAAACAAACAAAACTGAGAGGAAGGTTGGCTGCCTCCACACACGGACATCTTCAAAGCGGGGCTCTGTCGCTGGGCCATCTGAGGCCTGCTTGGCTCTGAAGCCAGGAGAAACCTTTCAGAAAGCTGTTTAGTGTCACTCATAAGAGAAATCAAATGAAGAACTACGTCAAATCACTAGAGTCCACCTGTGAATGGCCAAATTCAGGACACCCCCCATTGCAGTGTGGATGAAGGTTTGGGAAACAGGTACTCTCACGTCTCATGGGCTTTTTGTGGGGTGTCGCCAAACTGCCAAAGTTAAAATACCCTGTACCCTTTAACTCGGAAATCGCACTTTTAGAAAGCTGTCCTTCAAATATACCCGTGTGGGTGCATGAAAGAACAATGTGAGGATGACCCTCACGCACTGCTGGTGGGAATGCGAAATGGAGCAGCCGCCTGAAAAATAGTCTGGCAGTTCCTAAAATGATTAAACAGAGTTCCCACGCGGCCCAGCAACGACACCTCAGTGTACACACACAAGACATGAAAACGTACATCCACGCAAAAACTTGCTCAGAGCAGCACTATTCCGAAGTGCTAAGAAGTGAAACAACCCAACTGTCAATGAATGAACAAACAAATTGTGGAAAATCGATGCGGTGGAATATTATTTAGCCAGAGAAAGGAGCAAAGTACCGATACATGCCACAACATGGACGAACCTTGAAAACATTGTGCTAAATGAAAGAAGTCAGACACAAAAAGCCATGAGTCTATTCAAGGAAATGTCCAAAACGAGAAAATCTAGAGAGACAGAAAAAAGACGAATGGTTGCTTAGGGCAGGGGAGAAGGACGGGGAGTAGAGGGTGATGGCTAATGGGTACAGGGTTTGTTTTTGAGGTGATAAAAATGTTCCAAAACGGACTGCAATGGTGGTTGCACACACCTGTGAATATACTCAAAACCAGTGCATCGTTCATTTTAAATGGGTAAATTCTCTGGTATGCGAATTCCATCTCAATGAAGAAAAAGAAAAAGAAGAAGAATGCAAGTACAGTAGCTGCAGCTAATAGCAAAAGACTGGAAATAGCCCAAATGCCCCCTCTCTAGGGGTTACACTGCAGCCAGAATACTACGCGGCCACGAGAGAAGGCAGCTCAATGTGCGCTTGAGAAACCACCTCCAAGATGGTTACTCAATTTAAAAAATAAACCAAGGCGCAGAAGTGTGTGTAGTAAGGATCCATTTGTGCAAAACACACAACGCACACATCACACAAGCAGAGAATACTTCTGGACGACAACAGACTCTGATAATGAGCTTGCCTGTGGAGCAGGGGATGGGGGCTGAGAAACGTTTATGACTTTTTTGGCTTTCCCCCAAGCGTACGTTTTAATTTTTCAATTAAAGAGCAGTCAATAAAAATGCAAATTAAAGCAAGTACCTGCAGCTGAAAGCTGCTTAAGTCTTCTGAGTCCATTTGTCAAAAAGTCTTAGAAACTTTAGGAACTGAGCCAATTGTCCAATCTAAGGGGGGTGGGGAAGGGAAGATGCCTCCACTGGACCAGCTTCATGTCAAAGCTACAGGACATTCGGTGGCATGTCCTGTCCACATGCAGCTGACGTAAAGGCCTCTCATTCTGTGGTTTGCAGTGAAACAAAACAAGCATTTATTTGGCTTCTGAGCTACGAGTTTCCACTCTGGCCATTTAGCCCTTCAGAGGCCAGACAGGATGACCATCCACAGCAACCAAATGATCCCTGATGCTGTCAGACAGAGCACCCCTTGCCTGCCCAGGCGAGCTGTCTGAATGTCATTGCCCAACTTGACCCACTCGGGCCTGTTACTTCTCCAGTAACTGTCTGAACCTCCCTCACCTGCTCTAAGTCCCATCAGAGATGCAGACGAAGTGGCCGCACTCATTTTTAGAAAACGAGAAGGCATCAAACCAATAACAACTACAGTGACAAGTGAAGGCGGGAAGGGGAGAAGGTGCACAGGCCAGAACTTGGGGAGGACCGGCCACACTGCCCTGTCCAGCGGCTACTCACAGAAGCCCTCGATTTTGTCAGCCGTCTTACTCCAGGCCACTTGCCGCGTCTCCATGATCACCTGGACGGTCCTCCGCTCCGGGGTGGACTTGCGGAAGCTGAACACGGTCATCACCGTGCCCAGCTCCAGGGCTCTCTTGATCTGGCTCTTCTCATATTCCGGAAGGGTGTCCACGTTGACCATGGTGGTCATTGTCAGCCACTCCAGGGAGAAGGAAGGAGCGAGGGAACAAAGAGGCTGGAAGGGCAGAATAAAGGAGTGACTTGGTTTGAGTTAACTGAGCGGGATTTAGTTAACAGGGCTTGGACTGCAAGAGCTAAAATCCTGTCTCATGCCTATCAGGGTGAGTTGAAGAGAAGACTCTAGTGGCAGCATGAATTGCTGACCACTCAAATCCCACACAGGACACACTGAAGTTTAAACGGAAGTGGAGGTATGGGAGGAGGTCTCAGACCTCAGTGGCCCAACCGTTATCCAGGCTTTGAATAACCAAATCACCCCAGCCTGGTAGTGAGCCTCTCCCTCCGCACACTTCTATGCTGTAGAATATTTGAATAGCCAAAGCGGCCCACACTGGCTCCCACCCTCCACCCCCAGCATCTTTTACTATCCTGCCTAGAGATTTCTAAGCGTCCCTTTACTTCCTAAGTGAAACTGGGAACAGAAGAAAAAAAAACCTTCAGAATGTCTGTGGAGACCTCAGCATGGAAATGGGGCCAAGAGGACAGAGAATGTCAGGGCCCACCAGCCTCGAGTTCAAATCCTGGTGTAGGTTCCTCCTGACGGTGTGGCCCCGGAAAGTCTGTGTGACTTCTGCACGCCTCAGTTCCATCCTTTCTAACGGGAGTGTTGGGACAATTAGGAAGTGTGGAATGTGATGTCGCAAGCAAAGCACCTGGCGTGCTGCTCAGCGTCCAGCAGGTGTTCCGGATCACCACTTATTCCCCTGCACGGTCCATGTTTATCAGGGAGGTGCTGGGGCCTCATATCTTGGAGCCATCCTTGTCTGGCCTCTCTCACAACCAAAACCAATCCACCAGCAAATCCAGACCCCAACCTGTCTCACCCCTTACCGGGTTCCTTCTAGGATCGTATACTTGGATTATTCTAAGCACCTATTAACTGGTCACCCTGCTTCTGCCCCCAAACCCCTATGGTCAACTCTCAGACCAGTAACCAGAAGAATGCTTTTAGAACAAGAGTGAAATTGTGTTGCTCCCTTGCTCAATGCTGCAGTCGCTCTTGCTCGGCAGACCCCTCACTACCAATTTTGCCTCCCAAATGTCCAAAGACACACTGCCTGCCACTCAAGAGGGGACTTGAACTAAAGGCTGGCTAGCTGCAGACCCTACATCAAGTCACCTAAGCCTTCAGGCCTCATTTCCACACCTGTAAAGGAGAAGAGAGATTACAAGTGCCTCCTCCAAAGGCTCTTGCGAGGATGAAACTAACATATCTCAGGCCCTTAAGACGATGATGCAAAATCAGTGCTGCTCAGACTGACCCATTGTTACCACTGCCAACAATTGTTCTGTATCTTTGTTTTCTCCTCCCCTCCCTCCAAAACTCAGCTGTGACTCCATAGAGAGGCTGGTGGTCAAAAGGGCCGTCTGCGCCAGTCTGCCTCTGATCCCCAGAGCCTCCTGCCAAGTTGCTCAAATTCAGGGCCTCGCTCCCTCACCTGTAAAATGAGGATAACAATACCACCGCCAGGGACACTGGAGGACTGAAAGCTACCATGTCCACACAGCCCCCAGCATTTAGCAGGGCTTCAATCAGCCAGCTGGTCCACATGGTAATCCAGTGTCAACTACATGCCAGGTCCTGAGCTAGAAACTAAGAAGCAAATGAGGAGGAATGTGGAAAGGCCCAGGGCTTGCCCTTCGCCCCCTCCTCCCGCCCCCCTCCACTCCACACCCATGGTCAAAGGCAGCTCTGCAGGTGTACTGGCAGCTGGAGATAATATAATATGATGAATTATACCTGCTCTCTGTTCATCTGGACACAGACCAGTGGGCAAAGACCCTGCAGGACTCAGGGGGTGTGCCAAAAACTCTGCCCAAAGTTAGCCTTCCACCTCTTTACCCTCTAGTCCAGGTGAAGCTGAGGGTAAGGCGCCCCTGGCCAGTCTCGTCCAATAGCTGTTTATTGCTCTGGCCCAGGTACCACCACCTGCTATACATCTCATTTATCTCAATGAGAAACACCGGAGGTGAAAACGCAAGTCCTCAGAGGTGAAACGACATGATCGAGGTCATGCAGACACGTGGCCACATCAGGATCAGAACCCGGGTCTGAATCCCATGCCCCCGCTCCTTCCGCACCTGCCTTCTGGAATTCAGAATCCTGTGGCAGAATGTGGCCAGATAGAGACTACTCTGGCAGCCCCTGTCCCTCTCTAGAGAGAGATTAAAAGACTTGTCCATGTGACACAGCTGGAAAGTGGCAGAACCAGGATTTGAACCTGGCCCAACTCTGCAGCTCTTCATCACGTGGACCGCCCCAGCCATGAGCCTTTGGAGTTCCCCATTCCCAGGTCTCAAGGCCAATGTGCAGGAGGGCATGAATAGGAAACGCCCTGACACAACGCCTCCACCTTCGATTAGACCCGCCAACCAGGAGGCACTTACCCGGGCACTCAGTTCTATCTGGCTCTGGGAGGGCCTTGGACTTAAGTGTCCGGGACTCCTGTATGTTCAGCTCAGGTGCCCAGTGGACCGGCTCAACCATAAACATCAAGTCTCTCATGCTGCCTCTTGTCAAGAACTGGAAAGACATCCTTCTGGCCACAAGAACCTTCGAGTCAACCACCAAAACCCAGCCAGCTCCCTACCCAGGCTTGCAGAGTTGGATGTTTCAACTAAGGCAAGGAGGTCTCCAAGGCCTTGACCCCAGTGGAGGGCACTAGCCATCACAAGCAATTTCCATTTTGCTTCTGCTTTCAAAAAAAAAAAAAAAAAAATGAAATAGTCTTGAAATCCCTTTTTTGTTCCTGTTTCTCAGCTTCCCTGGGTAACTCTGTAAAATGACTTATGCTGTAAATACGAACGTGGCTGGGATTCAATTAAAGGTTTTGCCATTTCTACTCTTCACATCCTTTTCTTCGAAATAAACTTCTGGACTACAAGGGCCCAGAACCAGAAAGCAGGGGAACTTTCTTCTCTTTGTTGCGTTTTACACACATTAGGCTAGTACAGGATTTCATACAAAATCCCAAAAAACAGCTCTCTGTTAAAGTCCAGCATAGCCACATCCCTGAGAAGTAACCACCCCTTCTACAACTTAAGAGAGGTTACTGCTCCACTCACACCCACCCTGTGGCATCGGGATACACGTGGTCACTGCGAGAACAGGCAGTGTCGGCCATCGCAGGCAGGAATGCGAACTGGTTCAACTTTTTTTTTTTAGGGTAACCTGTGAGTACCTCTTAAAATGTAGAGCATACATGTGCTTTGATCCAACAATAACATTTGTGCAGGAACATGCACGAAGATGTCCACGGAAGCATCGTTTATAATAGAAAAAGACATAAACCAGTAAATAACTCACTGCTCAGTGTGTAGGGGCGAGGGGTCCCCTAAATAATAGGACATGCACATTAAAGAGTGCGCCATGGCTATTGGAAAGAATGAGGGCTATATATAAGCAATTTAATCTGGAAAGATTCATGAGATAGATGAAGAGCTGTACACCAATGAGTATAAGATAACTACATTTTTAAAAGGCTGTCTGCTTATGAATCCAGATGGAAGAGGGTAGGAAGGATGACTTGGCTTTCTATTCATTTCAGTGGTGATATCATGAATGAGCTTTACTTTTTTGTGTTTTTATTGTTTTCTAAACTAAGGCGTGTTTTCAAGTTTTCTCACTGGCCATTTTCCACCATCTCCACCCAGCAAAGGGCTATTCACAGGGGTCCTCAGCTTTGACTTCCAGAGGAACCATCCCACTCTCAAGGTTGAGTGCTGGGGAGGGTGGGCAGCTGGGAGAGACAGCAGCATCATTAGGCAATTTCAGCATCCATGAAGCCTGCAGTGGTTATTGTCCCTGAGCTGGTACACACAGCTTTGTAATAGGGTAAGTGTCTGGGTTTGCATGAAACCCCTACATTAGTAAGCCCTCCCTGTAGACCTGTAGGTAAGGCTGATGACCCAAGCCCCACGCAGGGCCCTTAGCCAGAGCGTGAAGAACTAGGCCCCACCCTTTCAACAGATAAGCCCCAATTCTCAACACGGCCCTGGAGTGTAGGCTTGGGAGGCCCCAGAGTCCAGGAGAAGAAACTGAGGCTAAGAGTTCTTCAACTTGCCCAAGACCATACAGCTGGAACTGAAATTCAAATTAAGTTGATTGACAGGGCCACCTGTTTCCCTTGAACCACATCAGGCTCTCTAACCAACCCCAGGGCATTATTTTGTAAATCTCATTCAAAATGAGGTGCTAAAAGAAACCACCGGCCCCCCCTTACCTCCCCCCCCCCCCACCCCGCAGCCTCGACCGGAATCCAGACGCCAACCCCCAAGCCAAATGGGACAGACACATCTTTCCCTGGAATTCTTCCGCTACGGGGGTAATGACCTGTTTGGGATTCCAAAACATAACTAGGAAAACGCATAGACGCGCACACAGAAATATGCATACACTTGCGGGGTGGGAGAGAGAATCACAAGTCCCCCCGAACACTCTCCTGGTCCCTCCTGGGGGAGGGCTGCGCCTTCCGTGGTATCACGCCGCCACCCACCCACCCGGCAACCACCTGTGCAATACGGGGAAGTGCTGGGGCCGGCCCGACCGCGCGCAGTCGGCGAGCCCTGGGCACAGAGGTGGCCAGAAACACGGCCCGACCCCTCGCAGGACCCTGCGGCCACAGGAGCCTCGAACGCCGGTGATCGAGCGACCCCCCGACCGCAAGCCGCGTCGCTTCCTCCGGGTTCCCATTCAAAGCCGGGGCCGCCCCAGGGCAGCGCCCGGCAAAGTGGCGTCGGCCCCGGGTGAGGAAGCGGTCGGCGGCCCGGCACGGACTCCTGCCTTCACCGCCTGGACCTCCGGCCCCGCGGGCGGGAACCCAGAGGACGCTCCCCGCTCTGCCGGTGCCAGCTGCGCCCCGGCGCAAGTTCCCCCTCGGACGCAAACCACCGGGCGCTCATTGCCCAAGCACAGGTCCCGGGCCACCCACCTGGCCGTGCCCCCGCCGCGGGTCCCGGCTCCGGGGTCCCGCGCGCAGCCGCCCGCCGTCCGGGCTCGGGGCACTCCTTGCCGCGCACTCCCCACAACGCGTGCGCTGCTACTTCTGCTTCTTCAGCCTCTGCAGCGCGCCACGTGACTCCTCTGGGGCCGCCCCCCACGCCCCGGCTCGCCCCACCCCACCCCCCGCCCGAGGCCGGCGCTGTCCCGCCCGCTGCTTGGAGCACCCCAAGTGCGGCGCCCCGGCTTGGGACCCGGCCTGCACCGGCAAAGGAAGAAACCGACACAGCGGGAGGGAAGCAAGGTCACTTGCAAGGTAGATAAAACTTCCAGATAAAGTAGCATTTATGGAGTGTTTATTGCATACACGTGTTTTACATGCATTTGCTATACACCTCATAAGCACCGATAATTGACAGCTCATGGATGTAATTTGAAATCATCACTGAACCTGCGCTGGTGTCAGACCACCTGTTACTACTTGGGGCAAGCCACTTAAATGCCCTCAGACTGTTTCCCCGTCAGAGAATCGAAATAGTGCTGCTGGCCCTGAAAGTTTGTTGTAAGGAACTTAGAATGCGAGGGAATTGACCTCCCATTTTCCCAGTGAGATTTCTGTTACGGCTCACTTTATAAACTTAGTCAAATGATTAATTATGATATTTAGTTGACTCATTAACTACCCGTGTCTATTTGACGTCACATAGTGTATGATGTAACATATTCTCTAGGAGAAATATTGCCTTGTTCCATTCTCCTTTTTCATGAAGCAATATTATTCAAGCTTTCCGTATGTATCTTTGATGCACATGTCTTCGTGATGACTAGAGCCAGCTTTAGGGTTACTTACAGAGCTGTCGACACATTTTACTCCTAAGTTGCTTGAGTTACAGCGTTTTTTGAATCTATGAACGTTGCTGCGACTGAAAATGTTATATATGAAGCAACAGGACTCATTTGCTAGCTTTAGAAAAATCCATGGATTCATTTTTCACTGCACCTGTTTCAGGTGTGTGCCAGTGCTATGTGATCTGTGGTGACAGATCACATACTACACTGTTTTTTAAAGAGATCTTTGAAAGGCTTGTTATAATGTCAATCACTTGGAATCATGGGGCTAATTTCCCAAGGAATAATGGCTAAATCTGGGTAGAATTTCTTTGCTTTGTTTTTCGTTGTTGTTTTCAGACCTTCAGTATTCGTTTCCATCCATCCTTTCAACACTTCTATTCTGGTACATGTTCTATAATATACGTATTAGTACAACCATATGTGTATAATTTATTATCACAAAGTCTACATGTATAGGGAAGCATGTCAAATCTCTTGCTGATAAGATGAGACTGGTTGCAAACAGAAGATTTGGAGACTACTAAAGGAAGCTTTGGCTCCTAACCTCTGTCCAGACAGATGCTAATTCTGATCAGAGTTTTCTCTGGCCCCAGGCATCAAGAGAAAGAACATGTAGAACATGCTTTCATTGAAAGAACTCACTTTGAATCTGTGATCTTGAGTCTACAGCATTTTTGGAGTTAAGATGTTTATTGTGTATGAAATGATGGTCATAGCTGATACAATTTGTTTTTTTCATTTTTGTATTTTTAATTGTTTTTCTTGACCTCATTTTTTACCCTCAGATAAACAGCCAAAGGAATCTAGTGCAATAAATGGAAGTGTCTGGGGCTCCTCATCTCTTTTGCTTAAACTTCAACTTGGTTGTTCAGAATAAATTGAGATAGCAGCCCCTGTTCCCGAAGGACTTGAACATAAAATGACACTTCTTTTTCAAAGCATAATAGGTAAGGGGAGAAGCCACCTGTATATATATATATGGCAGAAAGCTCCTGTCATGGGTTAGCTATGGTAGGACATCAGTCGGTGAGTGGAAGAGGCAGGATTTCAACCTGGGTCTGGCTAGTGCCAGAGCTCATGGACACGCAGACCCACTGGCCATCTGCAGCATTAATAGGAGGCATTCAGGCAGGGAGAAGTGAGTGTAACCGCTCCACTTCACAAATGGGTCAGGAAATGACCTCAAAGGGTGGAGAGAACTTTCTTTTCCTTTTCATATAAAAAGAAAGAAGGGGGAGAGAGAATAACCTAAAAGAAAGTCGTCTTTTAATCAGCATTGTTTCAACGTCTTATTCTGGGTCCCTTACTAGTCCTCAAGTAGGCACGTGTTTTTTCCCACAATCCTCTTCCATCTGCTAGCAGCCATGGGGCCTTGGTGCCTCGGTTTGCCTCTGCAAAATGGGTATAATAACTGTACCTACTTCCCAGGGTGATTGTAAGGATTTAATGAGACAATAGAAATAAAACAGGCATCCCAGTTTAACCAGAAGGGCTGACTTTTTAATATTGTTCTTGGGAAGAAGAAAAAAGCTCTGTGGTACAGTAGGATGATATGGAACTAGAGAATAGAAAGATCAGGATTTAAATCCCAGGTATTTCCCTTCCTTATCTGTGTGACCTTGAGCTGCTCAGTCACCTTCTCTGAAACTCCCAGTTTCCCTATCATTCGATCTGCCTTTTGGGTATCCAGAACAGGCAAATCTATAGACACAAAGTGAATAATGGTTGTCCTAGGACTGAGGACAGGCGATGTTGGAAGGCGATGACTAAGGGGTACAGGGTCTCTCCCTGGAGGGAGGAAAATGTTCTAAAACTGATTGTAATGATAGTCAAACTGCTCTGCGAATATACTAAAAGCCACTGAACTGTACCCTTTAGATGGGTGCATTGTATGGTATGTGAATAAAGCTGTCCATAACAAAAATATCCATCTTAGTAGGTTGTTTAAAGAATTCAAGGTAATGAGTAACACAGAGCTTAGTACAACACAGCTTTTGATAAGTAACAGCCTCATTACAATAATCATATTCAGACACTAGGCCTCCCAGACCTGGGCCTCCTCTCTCCAGCAGCCGGGCTGAGGCCCACCGCCCTGCCCCAGGGAGCCTTGCTTACCTACCCCTTCCACCCCCACAGCCAAAAATGACCCAAAAACCCCCTGTGAGCCTTTGAGTTTGGTTTCCTTTCATTGTTCAGAGAAGTACATGTCCCCTAGGGACAAGCTAAGTCCCAGCTGCTGGCTGGCAGGCCTCTGTGACAGGAAGTACCACCTACAACTGGCTCCCAGAACTTAGGTTAGGCCCGGCCTAGCCAACTCTTTGTGACAGGTGGACGACACTATTTTTTTAAAGCTTTATTAAGGTGTAATTGATATACCAAAAGACTCTGCACATCTTTAATGCGCACAATTTGATGTGTTTGGATATATGCACATACCTGTGTTACCATGACCACAATCAAAGTAATAAACATATCCATTACCTCCAAACATTTCCTGTTGTTGCTTTTTGTGCTGCACTGTGTGTGTGTGTTACTTAACATGGTACCTACCCTCTTAATAAAATCGTAGGCGTATAATACAGTATTGTTAACTATAGGCACAATGTTATACAGCAGGTTGCTAGAATTTACTCGTGTATAATAGAAACTTTATGCCCATTGAATACCTCTCCATTTCTCCCTCCTCCCATCCCCTGACTATTTTAGATGCTTCATATAAGAAGAACCTTGCGATATTTGTCCTTCTGTGACTGGCTTATTTCACTTAGCATAATATCCTCCTGGTTCATCCATAGTGTCATAAATGATAGGATTTCCTTCCTGTAAAGGCTGAATAATATTCCAATGTGTATAGACAACATTTTCTTCATTCATCCATCGATGGACATTTAGGTTGTTTGCACAACTTGGGCATCATGAACAAGGCTGCTATGAACACGAGAGTGAAGATTTGTCTTCACAATCCTGCCTTCGATTTTTTTGGATATATATATCCACCAGTGGGAAGGTTGGACAATATGGTAGTTCTATTTTAACTTTTTGAGGAATCCCTTTACTGTTTTCCATAGTGGCAGAACCAATTTACTTTCCCACCGACAGTGCACAAGGGTTCTAGTTCCTCCACATCCTTATCAACACTTGCTACCTTTTGGGGTTTTTTGATAACAGCTACCTTTCATCAAAAGGTACTGATGACCTTTTCATATACCTGTTGGCCATTAGTATGTTTTCTCTGGAGAAATTTTTATTCAAGTCCTTTGCCCATTTTTAAATCAGCTCATTTTTTTTTCCTCCTGAGTTGGGGAATCTGCTCTTTAAATTGAGGTCTGTAGTTTTTCTTTGGGTTTCTCAAGCCTTGGGTTCCTGCTGGGGCTTGTGTATTCATTCAGCCATCATGTGTTGAGTGCCTACAAGGGGTCAGGCACTGCTGACCTCCAGAGAAATAGCAATAAGGATGAAAGTCTCACCCAATGAACATACATGTAGTTGGGAGGGAGGGAGACACATGAAGAGGCCCCGGAGTCAGACTGACCCGGTTTGAATCCCAGCTCTGCACCTCACTGTCTGTATAGCTCTGCACAGGATGTTCATCCTCTGTGAGGCTGTTTCTTCACCTGCAAATAGGGTTGCTATGGAGGAGGAGCAAGTCAACGAATGCAGATCCAAATCCCGGGCACTGTTCTTGGTCAAATGAGACCCCGGAGCTAACATGGCAGTGATCACATTGTGATGGATACACACATGTCCCTGCTGTGCCGAGAACCCCCCTGCCACTGGGCTTTCCAAGACCCTAAGACTCATGTGAAATCAAGAGAGATGGTTTAAAACCAAGAGCAACAGTGTGTAGGAGTGGCTGAAGATGCAGGACATAGAGACAGACAGGCGTGGGTGTGAATCCTGGCTCTGCCACTTATCTACCTTGTGTCTGCAATGAAGTGACTTAATTCCTCTGAGCCTCAGTTTCTCAATCTGCATTGCTGAAAACAAAAGTCCCTACCCGTAGCGGCTGGAGTATCAGTTAGGATGTGTTCAGCTTCCATAAAAAGGCCATCTATAACCTTATGTCACTGGAAGCCCAAGAGGGGTTGAGGGGTGGGCACAGAGCAATCAGAAGTTCAAGAGCACCAATAAGACAAATATTCTTTCCATATCTGCCATACCTGGCAACCAGACCTGAAAGGAAAAAGCCAAAAAGAGGAAACCTTCCCCAAAGCCCCTGGCACCTTTCCCCAAAATCTGGTCACCAGCCCATTTGGCCTCAGTTACTCTCCAAGGAATAGGATTCCACATCTGGCTATATGTTGGGGACATGGTCAGCTTCCCCAGTCATCTGAGGGTCCCCATGGGTATGTGACAAAACAGAGTATCTCTTGGCAGCAGGGAGGGGAAATGATATCATGTGGGCAATTCAAGGGTTCTGCAGTTGTCACAGAGCTACATGAGGCGGCCAGCACAGAGGAAGAAATCATCCTGGTACCTCCCTTTTGTTCCCACCACGGGCCAGCAAGCCCCCTTACTCAGTTCTTTCATCCATTCAACAAACACCAAGTCCTTAGTCCAAACCAGAGCCTGTGTATTAGTGTCCTGGGGGCTGCATGACAAAGTACCACAGACTGGTGGCTCAAAGCAGCAAAAAATTGATTTGCCCAGTTCTGGAGGCCAGAAGTCTGAAACCGAAGTGTGAGCAGAGTTGGCTCCCGCAGAGGCTCGAGGGGAGAACCCATCCCATGCCTCGCTCTCTTAGCTTCTGGTGGCTGCTGGCGATCCTTGGTGTTCCGTGACGTGGAGCTGCATCCCTCTGATCTCTCCCTCCATCCTCAGTGGCCATCTTCCCCACGTCTGTGTCTCAAATCTCCCTCTCCTTTCTCTGATAAGGATTTAGAGCCTAAATCTAGTATGATTTCATCTTGAGAGCCTTAATTCAATTATATCTGCAAAGACCTTCTTTCCAACTAAGGTTATGTTCTCTGGTACAGGGGGTTAGGACTTAGATCTTTTTTTGCGGTGGAGGGGGTGAGTCACAATGCAACCCACTATACCCTGCATTAGGTAAATAGGGCATCCCATTTACCACTCAAGAGGGAGACCACAGAAGAGGTGTGACTCCTGCAGGATGGTGACGGCTGGGTTGGAGGGGGCTGGGAAGACTTCTCAGATGAGGTGATCTCAAAACTGGGTCTTGAAGGATGTACAAGAGTTCTCCAAAAGCACCAGAGAAAGAGAAGCTTGTTATAAACAAGGCTTTTGGGGCAAAGCTGACAAATGCCCTAAGAAGTCAGAATAGTGGTTCCCTTTGACCAGGGAGGGGCCAGAAGGACAGATCTTGGGAAAGGAAGTGCTGTGGCGGTCTCAGTTTTGATCTGGTGGTTACATGAGGTGGTCTCTTGATGAAAATGTATTGAGCCTTCTACATATAACTAGGCAACTTTATGTGTGTTATATCTTAATAAAAAATATTTTTAAAAGACTTTTTCTGTGAATGTGTTATCTGTGATTTGTTTTTCTGCTTCCCGTGTTTTCTGACTATTCTTTGCCAAGCATGTCTTAGAGATACTAGAAAACCAAACTGTTTTTAAAAATCGAGGCTGTCAGAGACCGGGGGACTGGTCGCTTTGGAAGGTGGTGGCGAGAAGGGAGCCAAGGCGAGTCCCGGAGACGCGGGCGTGTTCCGTTTCCCCGTGGGGCACTGGCTACATGGGTGTGTTCTGCACGTGAAAATTCACTGAACCGTCCACTTAAGTGTACTTTTCCGCCTTATGTTAGGCATCAATAAAAACATTAAAATATAAGGCAGTTAGCTAAGTGGGGGGAAGGAAGCATTAAAATCTCGTGGTTTACCGAACTCGGTAACATTTATTGAATACTTACCTTGTGCCAGGATCCTTCACGCAGTAAACACATTTAGTCCTCACAACAAAGTTGAGAGGCTCGATTATTTTCATGTCTGTTTTACAGATAAGGAACCTGAAGCTCAGAGGCACTAAGTGTCTCACAGAGGTGACCCGCTAGCGGGCAGCAGAGCTGGAATTTGAAACCTGGTGACTTCTTCATGATCTGGGATTATTTCCTCTCCCACAGAGGACTCTGCCTCTCCTGGGGGCCCTCAGGGAGATCTGAGACACACTCAGAGGTGCTGGGCCTACTGAATCAGATCCTTGGGGATGGGGCCTGGGGATCTGCATTTTAAACACTCCCATCTACGCCCCATGATTCTTTCGCACCCTCTAGTATGGGCACCAATGTGTTCTGCTGAAACAACAGGGAAGGAACACATGGTGAGCTTTTTCAGAGATTGAAAGCAGTCTAGGCACTTTGGGCAGATATAGGAAGATATTAGCCATAATGCTAAGGAGGTTTTGCCTAGTGGATTCCAGAAAGACTACCTTATAATGAGTTCCTTTGGGAGAGTGGGCATTGACTAAACCTCCCCCAATGGAATTTGAGACAAATTCTCCTTAAACACCAATTCAATAGATCACTCATTTAGTCATTTGGCCCACAAGCATTTACTTACTACCTACGATGTGTCTGTCTCTCCTCTGAATGCTAAGGATAAGAAGAAGAAAGATTCATTCTCAATCAGGAGATCACAGCTGGGGGAAGAGACAGGCAAGTAAAAAACAAATTGATTACACACTTGTGAAAATGGCTGAACTAAAAACGACTGGCAACACCCCATGCTAGAGAGGATGTGGAGCAACCGGAGGGAAAGTGAGATGGCACGGCCTCCTGGGAGAACAGCTGGGCAGGTTCTTCAATATACGCCTACTGTAAGAGAGCAATCGCAAGGCTAGGTGTTTACCCAAGAGAAATGAAAACGTGTCCACGCGAAAATCTATGTGCTAATGTTGACAGTAGCGTTATTCATCATCAATGAAGACTGGCAACAACACAAATGTTTTTTACCTAGTGACTGGATAAACAGACCCTGGCAGAGCACTGGGCAATAAAAGGGGATAAACTATTGACAGGCTCGGCACCAGGGATGAACCTGAAGTGCGTCATGCTAAGGGAAAGATGCCCGAATCAGAAGGCTCCAAAAGTAGGACTCCGTAGATACAACATTCTGGAAAAGACAAAACCATGGGGACAGGAAATAGATCACTGCTCGTCAGGGGACAGGGATGGGAAGAGGGGTCGACTGCAAAAGAGCATAAAGGAATTGGGGTGAGGGGTAGAGTATTTAATATCTCCTTTGTGGGGGAAATCACACAACTTCATGCATTTGCCAAAACTCACAGAACTATGATTACGATATAGGAGATAAGGCAAAGGAGGTTGAGGGAAAAGAAGTGATTAATGCAGGTTTGAGAAAAGAGAGTTGGAAAGGCTTCCTGAAGGTGGCGATCCTAACAGTGAGACTAGTGAAAGGATAGGAGCTGTCAGCCTAATGGGCAGGAGACGAGGGAGGGCGGGATTTCGGACAGCGGGGAAGAACGCGCGTGGCACACGCTCTGGAGAGTGACTCATTTCCGCCTAGCGAAGGGTGCACGTGCCCGGAAGGAAAACAGGGCTCGACTCGTGCGGGGCCCGTTGAGTCTCGCAATGGCATTTGGACTTTTCCTGGGGGCAATGGGGAGCTACCAGAGGTCTTAGAGCGGAAGCATCACCTGGACAGATTTCTGGTTTGGCATAATCATTGCATGTGGGGTGAGGGAGCCAAGCTGGAAGCAGGAAGCATTGGTCGAGCCATTCTTTCCTTCTGGTTGTGCATTCTTGGCTGAGGCATTTTGTCACTCGACAGACGTTAACCAAAAACACTTGCCATTTGCCAGGCACTGTTACAGAAGCTGGATATACAAAAAGGGACCCCAAATCTCTGTGGTTCTTACATTCCAATGGGAAGACAGACCACAAATGAGGAAGCCCGTTAACGAGATCATTTCGAGATCATTTCGGATGGAGGCGAGTGCTTTCACATAGTGGGTAGACATAAAGGGGTAGGTGAGGAAGGGATTTACATATGGCATCACAAAGGCCTCTTGGAGGGAGGTCACATTTGAGCACGACATGAGGAGGAGCCCTAAGTGGGGTGTTAGAGAGGGAACTTCTCCAGCAAGTGCAAAGGCCCCAAGAGAAATGCCTGATTGCTTTTGAGGGTCACAAGGTGGGTCACGCGGTGAGTGCAGCAGGCGGGGACCCTGAAAGCCTTTCCCAGGCCTTCATTCCAGCAGAGGAGGGGCAGAGCCTTCCCCTAGGGGCAGCTATGTTCCTGTCTCCTGCCCCAAGCCCTCCGCATTTTTGGTGGATCATAGTTTACAGCCCCGAGTGTGGACAGAAGGCCTGAATCCACAAGGGCAGTATTTCTCTTGGTTCTAAAGGTCACAGCTTGTTGCCATTGCAAACAGTGCCCATGTTGACAGGATCACAGCAACTTCAGAGATGGGGACACTCAGGACACACCTGGGAAGGCCAATCTGGATTTTCAAATTAAAGAAATGAAAAGTAAATAAAGACCTGAGCAAGCAAACACACATCAGTGTCTCATGACTCATCTGTTACTAAAATCCCCCGTCAACAGAGGTAGCCCTGTCCGACTCTCTCCTGCTGCTATCGCCAACTTCAGCCACACAGCGAAACGTCCGCAGGGCACATCCTTTCACAGACTGAACCACTCTCAGTCTGACTTAAGCTGCCAACCAGGCAGCCAGAGCACCAATTTGTAAGGGGCCAAAATGTCACTGACAAAGTGCATTAGTTTACTGCGGCTGCAGAAATGAAGTGCCACTAACTGGGTGGCTTAAAATAAGAGAAATCTATTGTCTAATGGTTCAGGAGGCCAGAAATCCAACATCAAGGTGTTGGCGGGGTTAGTTCCTTCTGGAGGCTCTGAAGGAGTCTGTTCCACGCCTCTCTTCCAGCTCCGGCAGCTGCCAGCAACCCTCGGTGTCCCTTGCTGTGCAGATGCAGCACTCTAATTCGTGCCACTGTGGTCGCATGGTATTCTCTCTGTGTGTCTCTGGGACTTCACGTCATCTTCTCCGTGTGTCTGGGTCCTCTCTTCTTTTTATAAGGACACCAGTCATTGCATTTGGGGCCCGTCCTAACCCAACATGACCTTATTTTAACTAATCACTTTAGGAAAGACCCTATTTACAAATATGGTGACATTCTAGGGTTCTGGGTGAACGCAAATTTGGGGTTGGCACTATCCTACCTGGTACGTGAGGTAGCAAGCAAGATAGAGAAAAACTGCTTTTCCACAGGCCTCCAGGAGAACTGGAATAGCCGAAGATGAGCTGGTAGCTGACAAGTTTGATGTAAGGTGTGAGGGTGAGACCCCCACAGAACATGCTTGGGAAATAATTGATGGTGGCTAAACTGCCTTCTTGTCTATTCAAAAGACAGCTGTGGGCGACTGCATTTTCCAAGACATCCGACCATCCCATCTGCTCTGCCACAATGTGACCCTGACATTTTTCCATTGAGAGGTGGTGTCCAGGTTTCTCTTCCTTGAACCTAGCTGATCCTTGTAAGTTTTTATAATTGACTCAACAGAATGCAACAGAAGGGACAATGGATGACAGCTTCTGCCTGGCTCACGACACATGCCTTGTGTCCTGACTTCAGAAGACCAGGTAACCTGAACTCACTATGCTAGAGAGACTGCTTAGGAAGACTGCACAAAAAGACATGTCAAGGGAGCCCCATACACTCCAGCCCCAACTCGGATCAGGTCTTCCCAGCTCAGGCACCACCTACGAAAGTGAAGAAGTCTTTGAGATGATCCCCGCCTAAGTCAGCACTCGCCTGCAACTGCACAGGAGACCCTCAGCCAGAACCACCCCACCCTGCCCGAACTCTTGACCTATAGAAACCATGAGAGATAATCAATGTGTGTTGTGCTTTAAGCCAGTAAGTTTGGAAGTGATTTGTTACACAGCGATAGCTAACCGATACAAAGAGTTTGCTTTGCTCAGTGGGGCTTGCAAGTTTGGGGCAGAGCAGAATTGTCCAGGGAGCAGGAGACAGGCAGGGCTCTGCCACCTGAAACTCTCCCTTCTTTGCCCTTTCCTAGGTCCTCTTCTTCTGCTTCTCTCTAAATAAAATCTGAACAAGAAATTCAAAACGTCCATTTAAAAAGGACACTGTATGCTCACCCTGCTCAGACGGCCCCATATTCTAGTGTGGCACTCCTATGCACAAGCTATTTCCACGGTCAGGAACTCCCTGCTTCTCCCCCTCTCCCTCTACCTGACGAATTCCATCTCGCCCGTAAGACTCATGATGTTAAGGGGAATGACAGGACAAGTTTTATACACATGCTATTTAAACTAACAGTTGAGAGTTGCTTTAAAAAATATAGTGACATATATACAATTGCCATGACTCTGAAATGCATTAAAATTAAGATCCACTGGGAAAGAGACATAGATGCATAGAGATGTGATAAAACACATACGGTAAAATGTTCCTGGTGGAATCATTGATGGTAGTTATATGGAGGCTTGCTGTACAATTTGTTCGCTTTTTCTGTGTGTTCTAAATCATTCATAATGAAATGTAGGGGGCATAAGAGCAATAACACAGCAAATACAATGGGCCAGGTACAGTCCTGAACCTTAACATCTAGGAACTCATTCAGTCCTCAGCCCGACCCTGTGATGGAGGTTCTATCATCATCCCATTTCATCAATGAGGAAGTTGGGCATGAAGAAGTTCAAATCCAGCCTAAGGTCACAAGGCTGATAAGGGACAGAGGTGCGACTTGAACCCAGGCAGCAGCCCCCACACTGTGCACACTTAACCATTACAAGATGTCACCTCTCACTCATGTACTGCTTTTTTATTCAGAAGAAGTATAATTTTATAATTTATATATACTGAAAGTTTTATGTAGTGGGTTTCTGCCATTCATTTTGACTGCCCAGTGAAATCTCCCCTCCTATCCCTGGGGCATGCCACCTAGAAGACCCACCTGGTCTGTGGGTGCACCAGCACCAGGCTTGTGTTCCAAAGCTGGCAACTGGAGAAGCAGGTGTCAGAAAGCGGGTAACTGGAGAAGACAGTGGCAAAGACATCCAGCAACAGCAGGATAGAAGGCTGAAACCTCTGAGCCCAGCAGAGCCAGGAGTGTCGTCTGCGCCCAGCCCGAGCAAGGGCACTGCTCCACTGGGGCTAGCCGATGCCTGGTTGTGCTTTGCTCCCAGCCGTGTAGATTCTAGATTTGCTTTCCTGGAAGGTCCGCCAGCCACCTAACACCCTCCAACAAATGCTCTTGCTGACACTGGAATGAGTTCCTGCTCTGCCTCAGACAACTGATGAAGATACGTTGTATCTTCACTGTGATTCCTAACTATAGAAGGAAACCAAGCAGCATAGAGCTAAAAAGCTGGAAAGGATCTGTTGACAGATGCTGAGTAGAATCGGTAAGATCCTACAAGTTAAGGGGAAATTCATGTGTACATGTCCATGTGTATAAACTGTCTCAGAGAGATCACTGAGAGTGGTAACAGTGGCTCTCCCTAGGGAGGAGTTTGGATGGCTGGGGCTAAGGGCAGGAGACTTATTTTTAAATCTTTAGGATTCTGTACGTGTATAAATATTACTTGTCAAGAAATAAATACAAAATTGAACTGACTAAAATAAAAACAGGATTAAATACTAATTATGGTGGTCTCTGAGTTGCTATTTTTCAACCTCTCTATACATTTCTGCACTTCTCAAATATCTTAGCATGCAGATGTGGACTCTAATAATCAGGTGGCAAAGGGCACCATGAAAAAGAACTAGAGCCCACAGAATGGGAGAAGATATTTGGAAATCATGTATGTGATAAGAGACTTGTATTTATCATATATAAAGAAGTCTTACAATTCAATAAGATGAATACCCCAATTTAAAAATGGGCAAAAATCCAAACAGACATTTTTCCGAAGAAGGAATACAAACGGACAACAAGCACATGAAAAGGTGCTCGACGTCGTCAGCCACCTGGGAAATGCAAACTGAAGTCACATGAGATACGACTTTACACCCACGAGGACGGCCAACATGTTAAAAAGGCATACAATAACAAGTGCTCACCAGGATGAGGGGGAAACCGGAACCTCACACACAGCTGGTGGGAATGTAAAATGGGGCAGATGCTTTGGAAAACAGCCCGGCAGTTCCTCAAAGCGTTAAATGCAGAGTTACTGTATGACTCAGCAATTCCGCTCCCAGGTGTGCAGCCAAGAGAATTGAAAACATACGTCTACACAAAAACTTGTAAATGAATGTTATTATGAACATTATTCATAACCTCCAAAAGGAGGAAACAACCCAGATGTTCATCCACTGACGGGTGGATAAACAAAATGTGGTCTATCCATACCATGGAATATATCGGCAGTAAAAAGAAATGAAGTAATGGCTTTTTTTCCTATGAGACTTCCTCTTTTCTGCTTAGGGGGTGGTGTGAGCATGTGTGTGTTGTTTCTAGGACCTGGCACAAAACTGGAGCCTAGCTGAGAGCTTGCTGAACAAACAAATGGACAGATGACAAAGGGCTGGCTGGCTGGCTGGCAGGGTGGTCGGACACATGAGTGGGTGAGTGCGTAGGTGGGTGGGTGAATGGCGGGGTGGATGGACGGATATATGATGGGTGGGTAGGTAAATGGATGGGTGGCTGGAAGAACAGAAATGGGTAGGTATGTGGATGGATGGATAATGAATGTAATTTTCAATCTGGGTGCCTCCTAGAACTTTCTTTTTGCTTTGACTCCCCCAAAAGTGAAGGCGATGCGACTTCTGCGACATGACTCTTTTTTCAAAACGCTCCATTTCGGCAGGGTTCAGGCTCAGGCAATCAGCCATGCCCGGAAGATGCAAGGCCACTATACTTCCTGCCACATTCCCTCTCTCCCACCCAAAGGAGCAGCAAGCTGAAACAACTGGGCTCTCACGTGATTTCAGAAAACGTCTGCAGATGCCCCGTGTGTCTATTCCAGGCCTGGGCTCCAGGTCCCAGGGTTCCCAAGACAGATCGGACTTGGACCAAATGGCTGAAGAGGCAAGATAAGGTGGTGGGATCATTGAAAGAGCAAAGCTCTACAGCAGACACCTCTTGTGCAGAACGTGGCTCCCTTCCTTGGACAACTCAACTTTCTATGCTCCCGGTTTCTCATCTGTAAAATAGAGCCAGTGACGCCCTCCTCATGAAGTCTGTGACTCCTCAACACCAGTATTACTGAAAGGTTCATATGAGACTTGGGACTTACTTTGCTTCTTCCCTCTACCCAGCTCTCTACTTGTCCTCCTCTGGCTTGTGGCAGTATGGCATGTTTACCTGCACAAGCTCTGGTTTCAGATGACCTGGCTTCAGATGACCAGGGTCCAGGCTTGGCTCCTCCGTGTGGCCTTGGGCAAAATACCTAACCTCTCTGTGCCTCAGTTTGCTCATCTGTAAAATGAAGATAATAGTAGCTGCCTCATAAGTTTGCTATGAGGATTAAAGGAGATAATCTTACAAACCACTTAGGTAAGTGACTGGCACATAGCAAGTACTTTGTGAATGCTGCAAGCAGCATGAATAATTGCAAGTAGCAGTATGTCACCACTGTCCCAACGCTCTGTGTGAATGGCAGGAAAGGCAGTGGCAAGTCATCCGGCTGGCCCTCCAGGGTAAGTGCTGCCCATCCACTGGGCTTCCGTAACCACCCCTGGGCTCGGCCGCCCTACATGTCACCGGGAAGAATAATGACAGCTCCACTGTCTTTGGAGGGACCTTGTGGAATGTCCTTTTCCTGATGGCCTGGAGCTCTGGAGAAAGGCACAGTTTTAGCTTCTAGGAGGGTGCCCTCTGAGCTTCTTTAGAAATGGCTTTAGTAGCTGAGGCAGGTGTTTCAGTCAAGGCAAGGTGGCAGCTTGTCTCCCGTGGACAGCCACCTCTCTGCTTAGCCAGGCGGCACTTTCCTACTTGCCCAGACTGACCACTTGTTTGATCTCATCTGACTCCCACCCCAACGGCAGGGTGAGGGGGGATTTCCAGCCTGACCTTACAGATCAGGAAACAGGGGCTCAGAGAAGATAGGCAATTTGCCTAAGGACACACAGCTGGTTCTTCTTCCCACCTGTCCCTCACTGTGTGCTGTTCCCAGGGTGATGACCTTTTAGGGGATGAGTGTTACCCCTTCTGGTCCAGACTGGGAAAGTCAGCTCAACTCTTGTTGGGCAGAATTCCAACACTGCAGCACCTGGGCTATCACAGGTGTTCAATAACTTATAACTTTTTTTTTTAACGATGTCCTTTCTTCATACATATAATTTTTAAAATAAAAGATAACTAATTTTTTCATAACTGTGATATGCCAGGCATTTTTGACATGTTACTCTACTTAATCCTCACAGCATGTTCTATATAATACCTCATAGCAGGTATTAGTGCCCCATCTGGGATCTCTGCAAATAGTTCAGACAGCCCTGGTTTTGACAGTGCAAGGGAAGAGGGTCAGGGGGAACGGGAATCCCAGTTAATGAGCTCTGCCGGAGGGCCATGCAAAAAGTCATTCACTAAATTAGGTCTTGAGCGCCGACCCCATACCAGGTTCTTGATTTTGACAAACTAAAGTGCACTGCTTTGTAAATTTCAAAATCACCTACCACCTGGCACGAGGTGACAGGAACAGAGAAAACACAAATGGGAAAGGAAAGAGGAAGGAAAAGGAATTGGGGAGAAATTAGGTGGGTTATCTCAGAGGCTTTTCCATCCCCTCCAGTCACGGGCAGAGGTGGCGAATCTAGAAGTGGGTCCTCAAGGACAACGTCCTCAGGCTGCCAGCTCTGGCCTCTACCTCACTCCTGGAATCACCCCCGGCCAGCAGAAGCCGCTCCCCAAGGGCAGGGCTGTGATGGGGGCCCAGACCAGGTAGGCTTGACAGGCAGCATCCTCATACCAGTTTAGCCTCCACCAGAGGCGGGACTGTCCTGGCCCAGAGATGGAGCCCAGGCTGCTGGTCCAGGGTCAGGGGTAATCTCATCTCCACAGCCACCCCTCACTTAACCGGGCCCTCCAGCTGACTCTTCCCAAGAAAAAAGCACAAACCACTGTCTCCTTTCATCCTGGTCCAGAGAGCCTCTTCCCCTTCCCTGTAATCATGGCTGTGGCCTGTCTTCAGTCATCGTCCCTGCTCCCCTCGCCCCCTCCCAAACTCAGGGCCCAGAGTCATCAAGAACAGCATGTTCAAGGTCAACAGAAAGAAGAAGGCTCCTCTTTGCTTGTGCCCACACCAGCCTGTTGGGCAGTGTCAAGCTTCCCCTCTGGTCTGGGCTCCAGCTCTCGCGAGTTGATATAAGGCTAATATTACTTCCTGGCTTTTGTCTTTAAAAGCTTAAGTTATGGTCAAGGAGAAAGGAATTCCCTCCAGATGGAGATTTCCAGAAAACCAGAAAAGGAGAAGAAGATATCTGAGGATTGAGGAGGGACCAGGGCCAGCTCCAAAGGGACGCTGCACAGAGGGGCTGGCGGGTGTGGTATCAGCAGCACTAAGATTTCGGGATCAGACCTCGGCAAGAGCAAGGAGCACCAGTGACCAGAGCCAACGGTCTCTAGTACTTCCTGAGTGCCAGGCGCCTTCTAAGTAAATACTCTTGTCACCACCACAGCCCCGCGAGGCGGGTACTGCCCTCATCCCACGTTGCCGCTGGGGAAACCGAAGTGCACAGAGGGTACGCGACTTGCCCAAGGTCACACCTCTGCGAGGCGGCAGAGCCAGGATCTGAACCCACGATGTTTAGCTCCTGATTCCACACCTCTCTGTCCACAGTATGGCTCTGGGGTCTTCCCCAATGCCTGGGCCCCACTTAAAATCCCAGTACTTTGGGTAGTTCCTCAAAAAAAAAAAAAAATCAAATGATCTAGCAATCCCACTTCTGGGTATAACTGAAAACAGGGACCCAAACTGATATTTGCACATAGCAGCATGTGCATAGCAGCATTTTTCACAAAAGCCAAGATGTGGAAGCAATGCAAATGCCCACTGACGGATGAATGAGTAAGCAAAATGTGGTCTATACATACAATGGAATATTATCCAACCATGAAAAGGAGGGAAATTCTGACACATGCTAGGGCATGGACGAATCTTGAGGACATTATCTAATAAAATAAACCAGTCATTAAAAGATAAATACTGTATGATTCCACTCCCATGAAACATGTAATCAAGTTCAGAGAATTTGTGGGATGGTGGTTGTTAGGGGCTGTGGGGAAGGGCTGTGGGGGGTTTAGTTTAATGAGGACAGAGTTTCAGCCTGGGAAGATGGAAAGGTTCTGAAGATGATGATGGCGATGATTACAGAACGATGGGAATGTACTTAAAGCTGCACAACTATACACTTTAAAAAGTTTAAATGAGTCTATAGCCATGCCACCCTGAACGAGCCTGATCTTGTCTGATCTTGGAAACTAAGCAGGGTCGGGCCTGGTTGGTACTGGGATGGGAGACCACCTAGGAAGACCAGGTGCTGTAGGCATTAAAAATAAATAAATAAGTAAATAATAAATAAGATAGTTCCTTTTATGTTATGCATACTTTACCACAATAAAAAAACAAGCCCGGGGCTTTGGTGCAGCATGGAGCTGGGCACACCCTAACGATGATCGATGATGGTGTTTCACCGAACTGGCTAGATGAGGCTGAGAGGCTGTAGAGAAGCATGGTGGCCGTTGTCGGCCTGAGCCCAGGGGCTGCTGGGACAGACCAAGTGGAGACAGGACAGAAGCGGGAAACAGACCTGGAGTGGCTGTGAGCGGCTTTCCTCAGCCGAGGCTGGCTGTGGGTGGGGGGACCTTGAGTGGCTCAGGCCAGCTGTAGGCTCTGCTCTTACTGCGACCCTTTGGAGGTGTTATTATTTAGGTTCATTGCATAGATGAGGAAACTGAGGCTCCAAGAAGAAAAGCGGTTTGCCCAAAGTCCCCAGCTAACGGCGGCAGAGCCAGGTGTGGAACCTGCATCTCTCAACACCCACCCTCTTCCCAGGCCACACAGGGCTTTCCCTGTTGAGGTGCCCAGTGCTGAGCTGCGTCTTCTACCCAGGGCTGGGGTCCTTGCCTCCCTGGGCATCCAGAGCAGTCTGGCTGTCTGGCAGGGGTCCAAGGAAGTTGCTGGAAGCAGATTCAGCCCATGCAGAGCCTGAATGGAGGGTGGCCAGACCCGAGGTCAGTCAGCATTTTCTGTGTGGCTGATGGAAAGTTGTTTGGGGAAACTGCTCACCCCCATCCCCGCACATACACATTGCTTTCCAGGGCTCTGGGGAGGACCTCGGGGAGGAGGGGATGGAAGTGGAGAAGTGTCCTCAGCCCAGCTGGGTGAGTCCTCCAAGAGAGGCTCAGAGGCCTCCTCGGCCACTGCCTGGACGGCTGCCATTAGTGCAGCCACAGCTGCCTCCGCCCCAGGGAAAAGAGGAAGTGGTCAAAAGCAGCAAGACAGAACCTTAAAAGAGGACGTGTCCCAACCCACACTCCCCCTCCCCTCGGGGAAATGGGACAACCGGTGCTTCTTGGAACCTCCCACCAGGGGAAGACGGAAACCCCACAGTGACATCCTGAAAATACTCTAGAATTCTGAGGGCCTCCAGGCCTTTTAGCCTTGGGGAACCTTGAGGTCCAGCGGCCAGCCCTCAGCCCTCAGCAGGCTCATTGTTGACGAGTCATGGAAGAGTGGGGCATCGTGGTAAGAATGCACCTCTGGAGCTACGGGTTCAAATCCTGACTCCGCTGCTTATTAGCTCTGTGTCCAGGGACAGGTCCTTTACCTTCTCTGGGCTCCAGTTTCCTCATCCATAACATGGAGATAACAAGAGTCCTTACCTATAAAGGTGTGGTGAGAATTCAAGGAGGTGTCAGATGTAAAGAACTTGATGCATGCCTCACCTGGCCAGCAGTCAGTTTACAAAATAATTCCTATTGTTATTTGAGGGGAATCTCTGAGGCCCCAGGGCCCACAGGTTGCCTCCCTTCTCCAGGAGGCTGGACCTAGGGCTGACAGTCTTCACTGGGAAGGACCCAGCAGCAGGTGGAGGCTGCTACCACGAATGGAGAATCAGAAAAATCCTAAGAACAAAAACGGATGATCCCTATCTCTCCAGAGGTGCACTCTGATCCTCTTCCGTTAGCATAGGCTAATCTTCAAACAGCTCCGGAGAAGGAGCCACAGCCAACACAAAGGCTCTGGGACACTAGCTTAGAAGGTATGCCAAACTCTGCTTGCCTTGCCCTGGATGCAGAATCAGTCATGTTTGCTGCCATCACCACCTTGAGTCTAGCTCCGCAGAGATAGTCATTACCGCTCTAGTCTTATAGTGCAATAGCTGTTTACAGATCTTTTGTTCTGTCATTAAGAAGTGGTCAACGGGGCTGGCGCCTGAGTGAGGTGAGTTAAGGGCATAGAGTGGGACCCTGACAGTGACCCCCTAAACTTTGTGCATCTTTAAAATTTGCAACTCCCGAATCTTCACTCTCAGGTGTACCCTAGGGACATTACTCACTTCGCCCTCGTCCTAGCCTTGGCAATCAATCTCTAGTTCCCACCACTCTTCCCTCTTTCAAACATCCACCTCCACTTTCAAATTATTCACCAAGAACCAAATAATAAACTTTATAAGAACATGGTAGATTTAAAAGGAGGGAAGAGATGTGAGTGACGCTTTGGGGAAGAACCTTCTCCCTTATTTTTCAGAATCCTTCTTCGCACAGGATAATTCTTTACATTAAAACTGAGTGTCCTCTGCTTTAAGTTCAGAAACCTTTTTTTCAAAAATACCCTCATAAAGGAAGTTCTGGAAATCTAAATAGAAACTCTTATTATGAGACATGGTGCCAGCATTTTACACCATTTGTGTGTGACAAAAGACCAAGGAACAGTAATATTTCAGCACTTCGCACACAAGAGGAAACACAATTGGCCAACTTAGAAAAAAAAAAAAAACGATGGTCAACCTCATTAATCTTCAAAGAAATGAAAATAAAACACCATTTTTACACTCTAGTCAAATAATTTGGTATCTAACCTCATAAATTGTTTTCTAAGTTTGTTCAAACATACACATGTCTAGGTGTAGATATGTTTATAGCTATTTATAGCTAATTTTTTTTAATGGGATAATTTTTTTTTACTTAAAAATATGCTGTGAACCTCTTCCTAGGTCAGCATATCTAACAATCTTTTTTTTAATCAGCCATAGCACTTGGAATTACCTTATGTGGTTGGAGCCCCGTTGAGTTAATCATCGGCCTACTGATCTGTGTCTTTGTTTCTCTTAGAAGCAATGCACCTTTGTACATGTTTCTTTGAATATGTGGGTAAATACATTCATAGAAAAAAAAATCTGCCATTATAAATGTTGGATCACACACCAAAATATATATGATTTAAATTTGAACAGAAATGTCAAATTGCCTTCCAAATACGTGAATTGGTAACAGCATTCATCTATTACTTCAATTTTTTTTTTTTTTAATTAAAAAGACCACTTTAAGATTTACAGAGATGGTAAAAAGCAGCACAGATAGGCTCAGGGAAGAGGTTCTTTGGCTGAGTACGCTGCTGGCCCCCAATAAGCTGCAAACCAATTGTGCATAAATATGTAAATCAAACCCCTGCCCTGGGCGCCCTGCACTGACTTCTGTTTCCTGCGCGGAGAGCCCCGTGTAACAGCAGCAGTGGGAAGACGGCTGGGCTAAGCTTCGCTGAGCACACAGAGCCTGGAAGTCGGCTCCACCCCTGCCCTCCCCACACCGGTCTTCTCCGGCCACTTCTAGCCCTCAGTGCTAGGAGGGGTCACCTGCAAGAGGGATGGTGCCAGGCTGGATCCCAGGGACACGGTTTCAATCCCAGCTCTAACAGTGTCTCACTGTTCAGCTTTAGTCAGGTTGCTAAGACTCTCTGAGCCTGTTTTCCTAATCTGTAAAATGGGCCCAATTGAATCTGCCTGGCTCACTGGGCTGTAATAAGGATCAGATGTGGGAAAGGATGTGAAAGTAACTGGTTTTCCTGCCTTCTGTTTGGGGTTTGTTGTCAGGTCTGCAGCTGGGGAATAGGGGATCCTGGTCTGGGGTTTTCTGACCACAAGTGCTTTCCCAAAAACAGTCTTCTTTTAAAGTCATTATGATTTTTCTTATCTGAATAGGTTATCCATGTACACGACACAAAATTCAAAAGGTCTAAAAGGGTAAGTGTGAGATGAGAAGTAAGTCTCGTTCCCAGAACACACAAATTGCCACCCAGTTCCCCTCCTCAGAGGCAGCCTTTGTCACCTCTTCCCAGGTCGGCTTTTCTGCATTTCCACAAAAATGCAGCATTCTACACATACTGCTATGCACCTTTCTTTTAAAAAAATATTTACCATTTTTTCTTAAAGCTTTTCTCTTATCAGTGTATACAGAGCATCCTCATTCTTTTTACTTTAAATGAACAACCATATTTTAAACATAGATTCGCCAATTATTACTATATGCCACATTTGCTTTATTTGTTTCTCTCTTTTCCTAAACTATCTAAGAGTTAGTATTTCATACCTAAATACTTCAACAGATATCTCCTTAGAAGGACATTCTCCTACATAACAACACAGTGATCACATTCAGGAAACTCAGTCTACAGCCATGCTACCCTGAACAAGCCCAATCCCATCTGATCTCGGAAGCTAAGCAGGGTCGGGCCTGGTTAGTACTTGGACGGGAGACCACCCAGGAAGACCAGGTGCTGTAGGCTTAAAAAATAAGGGATTGTAAACTGACAAGGTCCTTGCAATTTGTGAGGTCAACCAAGAGTTGCCTTGCCTAAAACAAACCAAAAAACATTCAGGAAACTCAATATTGATACAATGCTATTATATACCCCATAATCATATTTTCCCAGGTGTCTAATTAAAAAGTCCTTTTTTAAAAATCCAGCCTCCAATTAAGTATCACCCCTTGCACTCAACAGTCACATCTTTTTAAGTCCCCTTCAATCTAGAACAGTTCCCAGTTATTTTGTCTTTTATGAGGTTGACATTTTTGAGTGTCTACTCCAGGTCTGCAAAGTAATTCTCAGTTTGGATTTTTCCGATACGTTCCACAAAGTAGATTAAGGTTAAACTTTTTCAGGCAGGAATGTTACATAGATGATGTTACACCTCATTATTTTTAATGGCAACATAGTATTCCAGTATATGGACATACCACAATTTATGTATCTTGTCCTCTGATCCATAGATATCTAGATGATCTCCAGTCCTTTGTTTTAAAAACACTGCTACGATTAATATTCTTAAACATCTTTCATTTTGAAAGTGACTAGTACGTCTACAGGATGAGCTCCTAGAAGTGGAATCACTATACCTACACAAATTGTCCTTTGTAGATGATATAGTACTTACTAATACTCCCACCAATACTGTGTAAGGACTCTAGCCCCCCAGAAGCTTGTCTTTTTTAAAATTCACCTCACCACGTCCTGGCTAGTAAGGTCACACATCTTTGCTAAACCCCTCCATGACAAAATTTCCTTACATCTTCCCTTATGAGTCTTGGCTGGAATTGGAATGAAATCCCACCTTCCAAAGACAAAGTCCAAAGTGCTCTCCAAGAGCAGAATTCTTGCTTTGTTACAAAACCCAACCGTTTGCTCCTCAAAAAGAAGAAGGATTTATTAAGCAACTGACGTGTGTACAGCACTTGCTAGTTGCCTGATCAACGTTATCAAGACTGCCAAGTTGAATTATTAATATGCCCATTTTACAGATAAGGAAACGGACTCAGGGCGATTAATCTGCCAGTTAAATAGAAGTATAGATTCTATGCTTCCTTAAGTGCTGGGGGAGGAGAGAAACAAAAGCAAATCCTACACATTAACTATAATCCCAAAATTGTTAATCTCTTGCCATTACAGTTGGGTTCTGGTTAGATAATCTGGGTTTCGCCCTCCCGGGTCTTGGACTACTTAAAAACTTCCTTCCTCAGAATGCACCACTCACAGAAGTTTCCGGCCTCTGTGGACTACAACTCCCAGAATGCAGCGCGTTCGCAGCCTCAGCACGCTTCCACGTCCAGCTCAAGTGATTTCTGGGAGTTGCAGTCTCCGTGCTGGGAGTGGGGACAGAAGAGGTGAGGGCTGTCCAAGCAGTAGTTCTCATGTGGCACAAGGGCATCTGCTTGGAACAGATGCTGCATTTATAAGCCAGGATATACTGGGCAGGCCTGCATGCACTTTCTACCTCCCTTTAGCCAGTAGGCTCTATGTGTGACCACACCACCACAAGGAACAATCGATTGACTTTCTCTGATCAACTTTAGGGTTAGTGCTAACACTAGCTTAGCAACTTTAGGATCCTGTCATTCACTTTACTGTTCAGTTTTCTAGTGGCCATGTACTTTAGTCTTTGATGTCATGTTGCCTCAGAAGTACACTCATGTTCCTCCTTGAAACACCTACTCCTTTCTAAGCAGTAAAGAAGAAAAAGGAAGGAAGCACCTTTTAATAGGCTATCTTGTTCCTACAGCTAGTCAAATACTTGCATTACAGGCAGGAAGTTCAAGAATAAAGTCTGGCCACCGAAGTCAGCTTTTGAATAGATAACTGTAAGCCGAGGTCCTCAACCTATGGTTCTCTGCTAAAACGAACATGCCAGTGCCAACCCAGATCTGCTGAATCAGTCTGGACAAAGCACTCCACCTGATTCTAACCTGTAGCCACGGTCAGAACCTCAAGGAAAATGTGAAATGCTTGCATTCTAGATTTACCTACTTTTTCTTGCAGAAGCGACCCAATGGGCTGCCTTGAGAACAAATAAATGTGCATAACTTATCTTTGCGGCCCCAGGATCCAGCCTATGCTGCTCATAATATGGAGTGTACTTGAGGTTGACAACCTACTGATATTTGCCATACAGCCGCTTATCCGTGGCCAGTGGCCATTCATTGGCCAGTGTCCATGTCACCCTAGTTGTTAAATATTTTGGATACATTCATTCCTATGTTATAGTTATTGTTTTTGTATTTGTTGGATGGAATTCAGCAAAATTCAAGCTGGAAGAGATAGAGAATGATCAAAGGCAAAGATATTTGGTGGCAATGGTAAGGAGTCTTGGAACTTGAGAAAAGATTCAGGCGGCCACAGATCATCATGGAAAGCTCCTGGCGCTGCTACTTATTTCACACCAGGTCACATGCCCATCCCGTCCAATCAGTGGGAAGAAGACTGGGAATACCATGACTGGCTTAGATTGATCATGATTCAGTCTCTGGCTGGGCACTCGAGCATTGAGTCAGCAAGGAGGAAAGGGAACCCATAACACTACATGTAACTGAACACACCTTCTCTAATTCAGCCCTGCAGTGCCCTGGATACAAAACCCAGCTCCTTTGCTGGGGTTCATTTACAAGGAGCATTTGATGATTCCTGTATTCTTTAACAAACGTTTATAGAATGATGGGCAAAAGATTCCATTGCATAACATTCCTTTTAAAGTCCATATTAGTATTGGGGTTAAGGGTAGACATTTTTGTTCTAGAAAAAGCAGTACTTCCATATCCCTTTCCTTCACATAGTGTCCAGTCTTGATGGCTCCTCTTTCCTCCCCTCTGGATTCCTCTCAAAAATTGAAAGTTTTTTTTCCCTATTATTCAGAACAGTTCGGTTCTTTCCCAGCTCCTTTTCCATGCTCATCTCCTCATCACCCCCTGTCATTACTACTATTTATGGACTCCGTTGCTGTGAAATCAGAATCTTTTGGTTGCAAGTGAGAGAAGACTCAACTCAAACTGGCTCAAACAAAAAGGGAAATGATCAGCTCAAGCAACTAAAAGTGTAAGG
Organism: Rousettus aegyptiacus; assembly: GCF_014176215.1. Classification (NCBI taxonomy): domain Eukaryota; kingdom Metazoa; phylum Chordata; class Mammalia; order Chiroptera; family Pteropodidae; genus Rousettus; species Rousettus aegyptiacus. The sequence goes on along the minus strand of NW_023416289.1, from coordinate 24,691,766 downwards.
CTACAGTCATAGCTGTCTCCAGGAGCTCAGTGTCCTCAGGGCTTTGTGTTCTTCTTGCTCCCTACTTCCTTCTAGGGGGAGGGCCCTGCCTTCACGCAGGCTCTTCCCCACAGTAGCTCCAAGTTTCCTTCCTCCCAGCTTCCCACCCACAAAGGGGAAAGAGCTTCTGACCCACCAGTTCCAGAGGAAGCTGTGAACCCGAGTTCTCATCGGCTCAGTGTGGATATGGTGCCTATTTCCAGTGTGAATGAAGATGGAATACAGGAATGGCTTAGATGGGGTTGGGTGATCCCCTCGAGAGCTGTGGGGAGGCCACCTCTCCAACCTAAGCGGGTAGGGGAATGGCAGTCTTTGCTAGTCGAACATGCCTTTTTTGAGGTGGGGGGTGGGAGGGGGGAGGAGTGGTGATCTCCCCTCCCTCCTAAGCAGCTTATCTTACATCAAACACGGCCCTCTCCATTAGAGCATTGGTTCTTAGCCCGGAGATTGTGGTCAAAGGGGTCTATGAACTTTGATGGTATAATAGACTGAATGTTTGTGTTCCCTCCCCACTTCAAATACACATGCTGAAGCCTTAACCCCCATGTGATGGTATGTGGAGGTGGGGCCTTTGGGAAGTGATTAGGATTTAGATCAGGTCACGAGGATGAGCCTCTATGATGGGGCTAGTGGCCACTGAGGACATGGTGAGAAGGCAGCCGTCTGCTAGCCAGGAAGTGGGTCCTCAGCAGGAAAACAATCAGATGGCACCTTGATCTTGGACTTTCAGCTTCCAGAACTGTGAGAAATAAATGTCTATTGTTTAAGCTACCCAGTCTACGGTATTTTGTTATGACAACTCGAGCCGACTAATACAGATGGGGAGAAAATTTATACCCTTATCTGCACTAATCTATAAATGAAATTTAGCATTCCTCTGTATTATGACCATAGGCAACAGGAGTATCAATGGGACCTGTGAGTTCCTCATTCAAAGAAGTCTCAGATATGCTCATATCCATCAGTCATTGAAGGCATCTCAAAATATCACTGATGTTCATCTCTACCCCGACAGTCTCATGTTGTCATACTGGTCGCTAGGTCTGATCATGAAATGTGTCAATAACAAGCTCAGATGTTATATCACAAATTCGGGTTTTTATATCTTGATAATTGAATTCAGTATAACTGGTTTCCTCAAGACTCCTCTGAGTTTATGTTCTTAAAAATATTATTCCAAGAAGAATGGCACAGGCATGGGCCCAAAGTAAACCTAGGGAGCAAACTGTTCTCTTTCTTATTACGCGTCTCGAGGGAAGAATCGCCGGAGGGACCGCAACGTTCTGCGCAAAGCAGATAAGACGCAGGCGCGTGGGAGCCGACACACCGCAAGGCGGGTTGAGTCGGGGGCTAAGCCTCCCGATGCCAGTCTGGGGCTCCCGTAAGCGGGCTGCTCCTCACCATCAGAGCGACCTCACCTGAGCGAACTTCTCTGTGAGGTAATGAGCCCCCAACACTGCAGTCACCTCCTCACTTGCCTCCCCCCCACCACACCTTCCCAACACTCGCTCTTGCCCCCTCCAACGAGGTAGGCTCACCGAGGCCAAGGCAATCTTTTGGAAGATAAATCAGATCACATTGCTCAGTCATTAAGCATTCCACGGCCCCCCACTGCCCCAAGGATCTCACCTAGACTCGGTGCCCACCAGAGCTGACCTGTCACCTAATTCTACTTGCCACCCATTCACTCCCTGCAGCCCCTCTGGACCCGGCTCCTGGAATGTGCCTCGCTCCCTCCGGCCTCCCGGCCTTTGGCTGAGCAGGTGCCTCTGCCTGGACTGCTCTGTCTTCTGCTCTTTGCCAGGCTGACTGCCACCCATCTGTGTCATTGAGCCCCCCGCAGGAGACAGAGAGCTGGCTGGGTTTTTTAAATGGAGAGAATGTAATGTAAAGAACTGTTGACCAGGTATTGGGAACCAAAGAGATGACATGCAGACAGTAAGGTATCGGGGCTTAATAATGACTGTGCAGCCACCACCCCCAGGGCTCGCGGAACAAAGGAAGCAGGCAGAGTATGAAAACCTAGGAGCTTGGGAGCCCCGGCTCGGCCTCTGAGGAGGGGCCGGTCAGCTTGGAAACATCACCTTCTGGGAGAGGTGGCCTTGGTCTGGGTAACGCCCCTGCCAGAGCACCTGTCCCTTTCCTTCAGGAGGCTGTCCACGGGCAGCATCACGGTGTTCACTTGTGCTGGTGCCGGCCCCCCTTCCCCGGAGAGCCGTAATCATGCCACGTTGTATATCACTGTGCTAAGCGCCACTGTTGACAGAATCATTTCTTCCTGGACTGACTGGCTGGGACTCTGCCAAGCTATCTAAAATCTCCTTGATCTTGAACCAGGGCTAAGTCCAAGCTAAGCTCCTGGGGCACAGGACTCGAGGTGGTGCTCCCTCCCAGGCTGTGTACGTAATGGGGTCACCCCCAACCGCAAGCGCCACCTTAAATGCTGCACCCCTGGGCCCCTCTTTGCCTCACCTTGAACACTGGACCCTGCCTTGAACACTGCCCGGCATATAGTAGGTGCTCAGTAAACACGTGAATGACTGAGTCCCAGCCACCACTTTCCAGAGACACCAGCCCACTTCAAGCAATGAATGCTCTAGGGCACAGTTTGACTGAGACGGGCTATACTGCTTTAGAAATCTTCCCCCGATGGTAAATTTTATATTTTTGACAATGAAAAAAAAATTTTTTTAATGAAAAAAAAAAATGCCCCCCTGCAGGTAATGAGCCACTTGGTGCTGTGGGAGATGCCTCTCCTTTAGAGCCGGACTGCCTGAGTTCAAATAAAAGTGACTCCCCTTCCTGGCTATGTGGCCTTGGCCAAGTCACTCTCCTCTCTGAGCTGCAGTTTCCACACCTATCACAATACAACTAAAATAAGAGCAAAACCTCAGCACAGCACCTGGCCCGTGGTGGGTATTTTTCTCGTTTGTGTTCTCTTGACCACAGCTCAAACACATAGGGCCCCCTCATGCTCTATGGAGCCACAAGGGTGTACGCTCAGAACTGTATTCAAACTTCCTCAAGCAAAATGGGAGATTTGTTGTCTTACATGTTAGGAATCCCAGGGAGGAAACGGCTTCGGGTTAGGCTGGGTCCAACAGTTCAAATCAACAAGACCTTTATCGGGTTGGTCTCATTCCTCACCCAGTGACTGGCGAAGGTGACAGGGTGCAGTGATTGGCCTTTCCTGACTCACATGCCCCCTTAACGGAGGGTGGGGTTGGTGGCTGCGATTGACAGTTTCACGGAACCAGCTCCTCAAGGGAGGGGGGTTGATGTCACCAGAGAAGGGAGAAAAGTAAGATAAATGACAAACCTTACTACCTGCCACACGCTGTCCTAAGCACTCATACTTGATAAATCACTGACTCCTCCTAACGACCCTCGAGGCAGGTGTAGTTTTCATCGCTCCCCTTTTACAGATGAAGAAACTGAGGCACCGGTGCCTCAGGTCACAGCGAGGGGTGGGATCAGCATTCAGCACTGGACGGCCTAGCACCAAGTCCGAGAGCTTCACCACTTCCTCGTGTCACCTCTCCCCATCAAACAGAAACAAGAGAAGAATGTTGCGGGGGCAGCCCCAGAAGAGGGGGTTCCAGTGCTCCCCTGGACTATGGAAAGCAGTTAGGGACCACGGGTGGTCCAGCCTCAGCATGAGGCTGCCCTGACTGAGTGCCTCTGTGTCTGGAAAATGCTGAGGGCTCCCAGAGAACTTTCCAGGAATCGAGGACACTCCCAGACTCCACCCAAGGGGCAAAAGCTCTGGTCTGAAGAGTCAGACACCAGCTTTGCCACTGCCACAAGTCGGCTGTGTGACTCAGGGTCAGTCACTGTCCCTCTCTGGCCCTGTTTCCTTCTCTCACAAATGAGAAAGCTGGGCCACATCCCCATCACTCGGGGCCTGGGTTCTCCCTGGAGAAAAGCTGGGGTGAACTGCTTCAACTTGTGGTCAGCCACAAACTGCTCTGTCCCCAACAGCCCCAGGTGTTAGGAAAACAAGGCGGCCCCCCTCCCCCCACCTTGGCCCTCAGCACGTCGTGGAGAAGGCCCAACTGTGAACCCGGCTTCCTCCCTGACAGCTGCCCCCAGTCCAGTGCCGGGCCTGTCCGCAGGTAGAACCCTGGGAGGTGCCTACCCCTGCTGCAACATCCCCATTGGGCATCTTAGCCTCCTCGACAGGTATCAGAACTCAGCCAGGGGGCTCTCAGCCAGGGGGATTTTGTCCCCTGGGTAGAGTTTCTGAATTTAGCAAATAAAAAGGCAATCTCTGGGACATGATTATACTAACAAGTTGTGAGTTGTTTACCTGAAATGCACATTTAACAAGGAAACATGTTGACAACCTTACACTCAGGGTACCTCTGTCCATACCTGGAGACATTTTTGATGGTCACAACGTGGGGCAGGGGGGCGGGCGCGGCGCGGTTTCTACTGGCATTTAGTGGGTTGAGACCAGGGACACAGCTCAACACCCTACAATGACAACGCACAGAACGGCTCCCCGCACCGAATGTCAACAGTGCCTGAAGGTGAGAAACCCTGCCCTAGGTCCTTCTATATGGACACGCATACTCACCTGCGACCTCAGGGACTGTCAGAGGGAGGAGCAGTGGGTATCCTAATGAAAGCCAGGGAAACTGAGGCAAAGGTTAAATAGCTTGTTCCAGGTCACACAGCTGTCAAGAAGCGGAGTCTTCTGCCTGTCTGTGCCTTCTCCTCTCTAATACACTCATCTGTTCTTCTAGACGTGGAGCCATGCAAGGTTATCCAGGAAGTACACTGGGAGAAGGGGGACAGGTAGAATCTTGCAGGGTCCCCATATCCTTGGGGAACTGCTGCCTCCCTATGGGCAGGCAAGATGGTCCTGGAGAGGGAGGATCCCAAGCGTTGCTACCAGGGCTGTTGGCAGTTGTGCCACCAGGGGGCAGAAGAGGCTTTGAAATGAGTCTGCACGCAGGAGCCGCCTGGGTCCGCCCCCAGAGACTCTGAATGGGGTAGGCACCAGGCACTGGTATTTTTTTAAACAGCTCTCATGTGATTCTAATGTGCAGCCAGGACTGAGAACCACTGGTCTAAGGTTTTGGGTTTCATCCCTGCCTGCACATCGGAATCACCTGGGAAAAAATACCAATGTGAAAACAACCTAAATGTCTGTTGACGAATAAAGGAATAAACAAAATATGGCATATACAGACAATAGAATATTACTTGGCATAAGAACGGAATTCTGACACATGCTATAACATAAATGAACATTGAATGTCACTGCGCTGAGTAAAATAAGCCAGTCACAGAAGGACAAATACTGTATGTATGATTTCACTTACGTGACGTACGCAGAGTAGTCAAATTCAGAGACAGAAAGTAGAATAGAGATCACCAGGGGCTGGAGAGGGAGGAATGGGAAGTTACTGTTTTGTGGGTTGCGTTTCAGTTTCGAATGGTGAAAAAGATCTGGAGGTGATGGCTGTACCACAATGTACTTCATGACACTGAACTGCATACTCGAAAATGGCTAAAATGGTAAATTTTACATTTTACCACAATAAAAGCAATGTAGTGAAGACACAAACGCTGGATTTTAGGATTAAAGTTCAAGATCATCCCACAAAACAAAACAAAACAACAACAACAAAAAAACAAAACCCCCGCAAATATCCAAGGGTTTCCCCACAACAATTAAATGATACCAGGGGTTGAGCCCTGTGCACTGACATCTTCTACAAGTGTCCCAGATGAATTTAACATGCAGCCACGATGGCGAGTCCCTGGTCTAAGACAATTCTAAGATTGCAGCATCGAGAAGAATAGAGCGCCATCCACTTCTCTATTGCGAGGGTATTTAAATTTGTCCACGAATTCTCTGATGCTCTTCCTTCAAGAGGTGGAGCGTAATTTCCCCTCTGCCTGAGAGCTGAACTTTGTGACTTCCTTCTAACAAACGGGGAGGTGGGGAGGGTGGGGAGGAGCAGAAGTGACAGCGGTGGAGAAACTGAAGCCTCCTGCCAACAGCTGTGTGAGGGAGCCATCACGGAAGTGGGGCCCCAGCCGACACCTGATTACAATTAAATGGAGGGACCCTAAGCCAGAAATTACCTAGCTAAGTCACTCCCGAATTCCTGTCCCACAGAAATGGTAGGATAATGCTTGTTGTTTTAGGCTACTAAATTTTGGGGTGATTGTTACACAGAAACAGATCATTAACACATCCATTTACAAGTCATTGAACCATGCACTCATCCCCCTACACACCGACCCATGCGTCTACCCATCCACTCACCCTCCTATGGTTCATTTACCTACCCATCTAGCCATTGATCCACCCACCCAGCTCGCCACCCACCCCAGAACACAGGGACTAGCACAGAGTAGATTCATATAAATATTTATCAAAGGAATGAACAAACATTTCTAATCATCTCCTCTATGTTATTGGCTGAGATAGGCCAGGGGACTTACCGAGAACATGGACCCTGGATCGCTGTGGGATGGGACTGGTGCCCGGTCCCCGTGGACAAACCCGAGCAGCCCAGGAACACGCTCTGGCCCCGGGACTGTTGGCCATCCCGGCAGCAACCTCCCCACCTGAGCCCACCCGATCTCATCTCTTTCTGCTGAGAACCACGCCCATCCCTCCCCACAAGGCCCTGTGGCCTGCCAGATAGAAAACACCTGGTTCTGTCTCTCCATCTGCCCCTGGGGGAGGGGGCTAATGCTAAGGCTGCTGGCTATGACTCAGGAGGGCTGGGCTGTCGGCCCGTGGCAAGGAGGACTGGGAGACAGCAGAGGCCTCACTGCCTCTTCTCCCAGAACATTACAGAGGCCTGGGCTCTCCCCAGCCCACATGTATCCAGCCTAATCCCTATTCATCCCTTTGGGTTTACCTTATGTGCTAAGGCCTCAGTTTTCTTATCTGTACAATGGGAATAACAAGGGTATTTGGAGGCGAGATGCCGTGGTGCCCAGGAGGACCCTCAGAAAAGGGCAGTGTGCCTGTTGAGCCACTATGAAAAGAGCAGAGTGACCGTAAAACCAAAGTCCTCCCAGGATCCAGCAGGACCACAGGTGGCTGGCCCTCTTCTGTCCTCTCTATGCTCACTCAGCTCTGAGAGCTGCAGAGTCTCCTCAGTTCCTCTAACGTTCCATACACGCTCCAACCTCGGGGCCTTTGCACTGGCTGCTCCCTCTGCCTGGGATGCTCTTCCCCCAAATACCCACGTGAATCCTCCCGCCTTCAAGTCTCAGTCCATGTATCACCTTCTCAGTGAGGCTTTCCCTTGGCCCCTTTCTCCACTGTCTCCATCCATCTTTCGTATTCAGAGTTTTAGTCTTGTTCGTTCACTCCTGGATCTCTACACCTCCTAGAGTGACCAGCACATAGTTTCACAAGATGGATGGACGGGTGGAAGAATGGATGATGATGGATGGTGATGGACGATGGATGGGTAGATAGGTGAATGAATGGTTAAAGGAAGAGGATACTGAATAGGACTTCTCCAGTGGTCTTGAAATCAGCCTCTAGGAGTGAGTTCCCCACATTCTAGAGTAAGCCAGAAAATTGGGTACCAGACCCGAAGCCTTATTAAAAAGTGGCTGCAAAGGTCCTGCTCTCCCCACGTATCATCCCAGTGCCAACTAAACTGGGGTGGGGTGAGTGGGGAGAGAAGAGGGGAGACTCCCCTTCCCAGGTCCCAAGTTCACCACTGTCCGGCAGCCGCCCCTGGGGAAAAGAGAACGGACAGGAGGTGCTGGGGGAGGCCACGTGGCGCGTCAGGGTGGTGGGAGCTTCGGGGAGTCACGTGAACACCGGCCGGAAGCAGGGTCCCAGACAGCTTTGCAGTGTCCACCCAGAGGCCCTGGCCGCAGCGGGATGCAGTGCAAGGTGGGAAATGAGCCACAGGGGGAGGGAGCTGGGATGGGGGGACATGCTGTGGGGATCCCGACCTCTCCCCCTGCCCCACAGGTCCCCCAGAAGCACATGCTTGGGCTACTATTTGAACATGCCCATGGACCCATGACCAGACAGAGAAGCAACAATGACCACACAAGCACAAGGACAGCGCCAGCCAAGTACCAGACACATGTCACTTTCCACCTTCCACCCCATCTCCTCCCACCACGGAAAGAAGGGACTCCTGAAAGAGGCTCAAAATGAACCTGAAATTGGATGAGAGACTAAAGTTGTAGATTAGCCTGGACATTTTGCTACTGCAGGTGTTTTTCAGAATGAGGAAAGAAAGATTTCGGAGATCAAGGTTTAGGGACAAAGAGAACACCGCTTCATGCGGCTGCTTCACGGAGGCCGCTGGCCGCGGGCCAGCTCCGTGTTGGGGTGCCCCGTTCCCTTGCTGGGTCGCGGATTACCTGAGCTCTGGCAAAGCTTTTGAGACACCGCCTGGCACCAGGAGGGCCTCAGTAAATGCTTATTGAATGAGGGGCATTGGAAATGAAACAATGGAACAAGGAATGTGGGGCGGGAGGGCTAAGTTAGAGGGACCCTCTGCTCGGCTTGGTCTGCTACCGTAGGGGAGGGCCGCGGGAGATGCCTGGGCTGCTTTATGCCAAGGCTCTCCCAGACTGCAAGAAAGGAACTGCGCCTGGGCAACCCGGGGCCGGCTGAGGGCTGCGGGGAGCCCCTCCCGGTCTTGGTACCCTGCCCTGTGCCCGGGCCAGGTTCTGGGGCAGAGCCGCAGGCCTGCAGGACCTATAGGTCAATGCCTTCTGCTTCCCTCTGCCATGCAAAGCCTTCCCAGCCCGGGGGTCTCCTGCAGCTGCAAAGCGTGCAGAGGGAAGCCATGGTCTCCACGGCAACACTGACGTCATAGACCTGGGGTCCTGAACGCTGCCTCCTGCCTCCCGCCCCCATCTGCCGGCCTGGCGCAGCCCCAGCTGGGATCTGTAGCAGCTGGGACATCAGAGGCGTAGGAGCTGCCACCCCGGCTTCTGATCTCTCCTGGCCACCATGGGCAGACAGGTGTGAGCCAGGCCAGCCAGGCCTCGCAGGCCTGCCACCTTCCAGATTCTCGCTTCCTCCTGCCCCTTAGTGCTCAAATTGCTCTCAGCTGGCTTCTAGCTATACAGACTTCCTGTTCTATTAACAGGAAGCCCCCTCCCAGGGAGAATGCACATTTTAATAGGAAAGTGGGAGGTGGTGTGCCGCCCCTTTCTCTCCTCCCAGTGTGTCTCCCTTCCGTCCATTCCACAACAAAGCCAGATTATTTAAACAATTCCCAAATTATCATAGAGCCCCTCCCCCACCCCTCCGCCTCCGCCTCCGCCTCCGCCTGTTAACGGCTTCCCTCTGCCCTCGGGGGCCTCGCCTCGCTCTCCTGGTGCTTATCCCCCCATACTTCCACCTCCTCCCTTCTAGTAGTCCCTTCCACCCAAGAGCCAGGCACTGCCTCGGAGCATCCGCACCTGCTCTTCCCTCTGCCTGGAAGCTGTTACCGCCCCCACCCGCCCTCGGGGCTGCTCGCTTCCGGCTCCTTCTCTTGGTCTAGGACGAGGTGGGGGGCGTGGGGCAGCGGCGATGCCGCCCACTCTTGGAGGCGCACGCTCCAGCCTGCACTTCCTTTTAGCTCTCTCTAGCGTTGTGAAAAACGGCATGTGGGATTATTTGTCTAATGGATTCCTTCTCCCTCAGACTGCATGCGGCAGAGGATGGCGTTTGTTTTATTCACTCGAGTCTCCAGTAAGTGCACAATACGTTTCTTTAAAAACAGCCGTATTGAGATATAGTTCACATGTCCTACAAATCATTCGACTGTACAATTCCGTGGTTTTCAGTATTATTTACAGAGTTGTACAGTCAGTACCAGTCAATTTTAGGACACTTCCATCACTCCAAAAAGAAACCAATGCCCTTTGGGTATCTGCTCTGTGTTCCCTCAGCCCCTCAGCCCTGAGCAACCACTGATAGACTTTGTCTCCATAGAGCTCCCTATCATACGCTGGCATTATAAAATATGTGGAGTTTTGTAACTAGCTTCTTTTACTTAGTACAGTGTTTTCAAGGTTCAGTGCAATGCATTTTTGTTCAGTGAATAAATGAGTGGGTGAATTAATGAAAGGCTATGGGAAGCAAAGGAAGGCGCTGTTCTGGTGGATGATGGGAAGGAGACAGACCCTGGGTCCATTACAGGATCCACGGCTAATAAGACAGCTCTGAATAAGCCTGCGGCCTGGTGGCCTCTGGTACACGGATGATTGTCTTCAGCTCAAAGTCAAGAATCCAGTCTCGCCGCCCACTCCCCAATGTTAGGTGTACGTGGTGCCCAGCCCACTGCCCTCATCAGCAGAGCTGGTTTCCTTTCTTCGCATCAGTTTTCTTTCTTTCATTCATTCATTCATTCATTCATTCATATTCCACAGAAATGCATTGTTATGATCCGTGAGTCTTTCTCTTGTAAATAATACTTAAAAAAAAATAAATTAAAATAGATGTTTGCTTTCTGGTGGGGCTGGGGGTTAGACTCCTTAGCCTGGAAGCGCTGCCAGAGTTCCCCCCAGGGGGTCAGGCCAGAGAGCCTTTCCTGCTTGGGGTCTTTCACAGCAGGCTCCGAGGGGGCCCCTCAATGCGTGCCATCTAAGTAAAGCCATTTTTTTTTTTTTACCAGTGTCTGAATGTTGTTTCAAGTCCTGTCCCCTTGCAGCTCCCCACTTTTCTACCATGACGCCATTGCCCTAGCTCCAGGTTTATAGAAATTCTAGAACTATGCTGTCCCTAAGAGTGCTACTGGTCACATGGGGCTGCTGCTGAGCACTTGAGAGGTAACTGGTCCCAAATGAGATGGGCTGGAAGTACAAAACACACATCGGGTTTCAAAGGCTTCACGAGAAAAAAAGATAAGATGTAAAATATCTCAGTAATTTTTGTATTGATTACATATTGAAATGATATTGGGGTATTAATTTCTTCTTTTTAAGATATGGCTAGTACATTTTACATTACACGTGTGGCTTACATTCTACTTCTATGAGACGGTACTGGTCTCCAACAGCCACCCGTCAGGGGACAGACACCCAACCCCAAGCCTACGATGGACAAGGCTGGAACTCCAGGAGCTTAAGATGCACTACTGCTATCCACGAAGAAGCCCATGAGAGAATCACAGCCCCGCCTCCCCCCCCAGAAAATCCCCCGCGGCAGGGAGGGGCTGGGGAGCGGTGGGCAGCGAGCAGCTGCAGTGCGGGGTGTGGGGGTGTCCTTCCTGTGCCCCGAAGCAGCTGAGATTCCAGCAGCCCATATCCTGAGCCTCCTTCCCCCTGGACCCAGCAGCCCCTTCTCCCTGGCAAATTAGAGAGGAGACATAAGCCCCGTGTCTCAGAGGAACAGGTCATTAATCCTACCGTAACATTCAGAGGGAAAACAAACAGCCAAGAAGTCTGCTGCCAAGAGCTTGGTGGAGAACCCTCCAGATCGCCCTCGGGCCTCCCGCTTCTGTGGAAATGACCAAAAGTGCTTCCAGGAAGGTTTCATTTCTGGAGGTGGGTCCGAAGGTCAGGTTTCAACACACTGATTAGTAGCTCGGGGCCAGGTGGATTTCATTTCCCTGACAAATCTGAGAGGCTGGCCCAGGCTTGCCTTGCTCAGGGCTGGAACGAGAACAGGAGGGAAGGCTAACGCGGAGGCTTTCCGGGCCTTATCCAGATCTGCCTAGAGTACACTGAAACATAAAGCAAAGTCACATGTTCCACCACGTACAGCTGTGCAGGTTGTACACTGCACAAGGATGCCACTTTTAAGAGAGTTTGTATATTATACAATCTCGTATATTTATTATGTCAACTGTCCAGCAGATGGCAGTATAGTGTTTTGAGGCGGGGACACAGAAAAACGCCAAGAGGCTTCCTGCGGATGGACAGGGACGGATGGACAGGGACGGCCCTGGCAGACATCATGGTGGCACTGGCACCGCGCATCTTCCCAGGCCCAGACGCAGCAGGGGAGCAGCCGCCAACCTTCCACTGAAAAAAATTCTTCTGATACCACTTTTTAAAAAATCGAGGCAAAATTCACGTAACAACAAAAAAACAACTCAAAGTGGCACTTAGAACACTTACAATGTGCAATCACCACCTCCATCTAGTTCCAAATTTTTTTCTTCACCCTAAAACCAAACCCCACCCCCATTTAGCGGTTACTCCCTGGCCCGTTAAACACCAATCCACTTAATGTATAGATTTGCCTATCCCAGACATTTTGGATAAATGGAATCACATGATGTGCGTTCCTTTGTGATTGGATTGTTTCACTTACCGTATTTTAAAGGTTGGAGCATGTTTCAGGACTTCGCTCCTTTTTGCGGATGGATAATAGCCATTGTCTGTACATACCATCATTTGGCCATTCATCCATTGGTGGATATTTGAGTTGTTTCCATCTGATTGCACATTTAAAAAGTTGATGTGTGACATATACAGTAAATCACACGGATCTTAAGTGTGGAGCTATGAGTGTTTAGACATCCACATACCCACAGGCTGAGAGGCACAGTATTTTCATCACGCTAGGTTTCCTCCTACCTTTGCAGTCAGTAGCACCATCTCCCCCCGCTTTGCAGAAATAACCACTAATGTGGCCTCTATAATCACAGGTGGCTTGTGCCTGTTCATGAACTTTATCTAAATGAAATCATACAGCAAATACTCATTGGTTTCTGGCTCCTTTCACATAACATGATGTCTGACCAATTAATTCGTGTCACCGTGTATATTAGTTGTTGGCTCGTTTTCTGTTTCTGCAGGATACCATCATATGAATGTGTGTGTGTGTATGTGTGTGTTCTGCTGATGGAGACACTTGTGTTGTTCCACTGTATGACTATCCTAGTTTATTTATTCATCCTCTGGTTAGTGGACTTGTGGGTTGTTTCCACTTTTTGGCTACTATGAATAATGCTGCTATAAACATTCTTGTGTCTTTTGGTGGACGTGTGAGCTCAGTTCTTTTGGACATATACCCAGAGTGGATACCCAGGGTCACAGGGTGGGCAGATGTTTTAGCTTTTCCAAAACAGTCAAACCAATTTCTACTCCCAGCAGGGATGCATGAGAGCTTCTGTAAGCTGCCACCCCGGGCAAGCTGATTCCCGGGCCCCAGCTCAGCCGGGAGAGACCTCTGTCGCTAAGGTCAGGGTAGGAATACCTGGTGACCCTGAGGTTGTTGGGTTTTCCCAGCCTCTCATGGCAGGGCTCTCCCTCCAAGCTACCCCTCTGTCCTCTAGCATGATTAGTCACTGTCTTAGTTTGGGTTTCCCCAGAAGCAGGCTCTGAGATAAATATTCCATCACAAGTACCTTATGTGGGAAGTCGTCCCAGAAAACACGCATGAAGCCACAGAAAAGAGAGGGGGGTGAGGGCAGGAATCCGAACAAGGGCAGGGCTCCAGGAGCCAGAGAACTCAGCCTCAGAGCCTCATAAAACAGCCTGGAGCTCCTAGGAAATGCAGATTCTCAGGCCCGCCCAGACCTGAGGAATCAGGATCTGCGTTTTCCAGAGACCCTGCGGTAGAAGGAACATTCATCTAAGAAGCTCTGGACTAGCGCTTCTGTGAGGCCCTGCTTCACAGCGGTCTGGATCGACTGCAAGAGTTCTCCCCTGGGGGTGACTTCGTCCCCTGGGGACACTGGGCAACATCTGAAGACATTTTTGGTGGTTATAACTGGGGGACGGGTGGCATGGCCAGGGGTGCTGCTCAACACGCTACTGTGTATTGACGGCCCCACCACAAAGGAAGTCCTGGCCCCAAACGTCAACAGAGCCGAGGATGAGAAGCCCTGGACACTCAAAAGGTGAACCCCCAGCCCTCGGCCTATGTCTTGCCCCGCCTCATCCCTTCACAAGGCCCCCTGGAAGCCATACAGAAAGGCCAGATGTCAATGAGTCACTTACAGTTTATTTTTGCCTGAAAGTATTTCACATCTCTGAACACAGCTACGTGACAGTAGTATAACCATCAGGAAAAGCAACAGTGCGAAGGGAAAAGGTGGCATGTCTTGGTTCGTCTTTTTTTTTTTTCTTTTTAAATTTTTTTTTTTTTTGCTTCTGCTTCTTCCCGCACCAGAGTGCTGTAAAGTATGGGACCGGAGGGGAGAGAGTAAAACCAAACAACGGAAAACAACAACAACGAAAACAAAACACAAAACGGAACACTCACACACACACGAAATAAAACCTGGCACGTAAAATGAATTAAGACTGAAACCCAATTTCTTTTTTTTTTCCTTTTTTAAAAAAATGAGGGCATAGTCGGGGGGTAATAAAGTCTACCTAGCAAAGTATAAAACGACGAAAGCATGGTTTCCATTGAATAAGATTAAATATATATATAAAACAATTACATTGACTGGGGGTTAGGTCTGGAGGTGCTGGAGGAGTATTTGTGCTAAACCAACAGAAAAAGGGTCTTGGGGGAGAGGGGACCCCAAGTAAACTGTAAAGGGGCTGTTCTGTACAGTGAGGGCTTATTAAGAAAAAGCCAACTGTTTATAAAAGAAACGGAGGTTGGTTTGTCATCAGGGCAGGTATGAGGACAGAAGGGGCGTCTGTGCTGCAGTGGTCACATTCATTTGGGTGGGGTGGGCAGTCAGGCTGGTGGAGGCGACGTCTCTCTCTTCTCCCAAGAGACCATGCAGGGAGGCGGCATGCATGAGGAGGGCACGGGAAGCACAGGAGGGTGGGGAGGCCACAGGTCTCAGTCAGGGACGGGGACCGCGGGCGCCACCGGAGATGGGTGCTCTCCGGGGCAGGGATGGGAGCAGCTCTTCTCCAGGGATGGCGGTGGGGGGCGGTGGGGGGGGGGCAGGGTAGCTAGCCCCCCTCCAAATGTGTAAAAGGGGCAGAGAGAAAGCTGGGGCCTCAGAGGAGCAAGAATACAAAGTGGGGACCCCACTTCTCCTCCCCCAGCCTGACCCCTGCCCCGTGAGGAAGCTGGAGACATCTGGGAAATGCACAGCGGTAGGTGGGCGGACAGACAGGTGGGAGGAGAGAGCGTTAGCGTACAGAATCCATTACGAAAAAGCAATTAATTTTCCAAGGAGGTTCTTTTTTTTTTGTCTGTTTCCTTTAAAAAAATACTACTACTACTACCACTACCCCGACAGCCGACTGGTTCATACAGTACTACACGCCAGGGGCGGGCGGGCGGGCGGGAGGGCGGGTCAAAGACTTCATAAATAAGAGGCAGGTCCCAGACCCGCAATTTGTCAACATTTCTTAAATAGGCGCATTATTTAAATCTTATGTACAACAAGAATCACTTTGCATAGCAATGGCGAGGACACAGGATGGGTGCAATGACGGGACTGGGCCTTCTTGTCCCAATGGCAGGGCGAATTCTCAGCAGGAGCTTCTGAGGAAGAAAGCATCCTTCTAGGCCCAGAGGCCCATCGGGGTCATGTGATGGTGGCATCGGAGTTGACTTTTCCCACATGGCATTAAACACAAAGGCAAAGAAAATCCACAAAGGGTCCCCCCTCCCCAAGCCCCCCACCCGCCCCCTCCCCGACCCGCTGATGCTCCTCTGGTCGCTACAAAGTCCGTTTTAGATCAGGTCAAGGTTCCAATTAAGAAGCTAAGAGAATTAGGTGGGGGCTGGGCGTGCTTACGGATCCCCTTCCCACCCCCTCCCCTGGCGCCCTCTGCCCCCAGAAAGACTCCCCCATCTATCTCACGGCCAGGACTCTGGGGCGAGACCCCAGGACTGGCAGCTCTACGGCTATTAGTCAAGAGTTGTATGTTGCGGTTACAAACTCCTTCCTGCCACGTGGAGCTTCACCAGGCCTCCGTGTAGCGGACGTCCACTTCCTTCAGGTTGGGAAGCTTGGCCTGCAGGGGAGCAAGAAAAATTTAGTCCCTTCCAGAACCGGGCCATGTCCTCCCCAACCCTTCCGCTCCCTGGAGCTCAGAGCTGGGTGACTTCAGAGAGAAGTTTCTGGCCCCAGATAAAGTAGGTGATGGCTAGTGAAAGCAAGCTGCTGGGGATTCCACGTCCCCACCGCAGAGGGGCTTTGGATCACCTGCTGGCCGCGTGACCTTGGACACCCGCCCTTGAACCTCCTGAAGCCTTAGTTTCCTCATCTGTGGAAGGAATCTGAGTCCAGTCCTAGGCTCACAGGATGATGCTAGGGATCAAATACCAAACGCAGGGCGAGCCCAGACATTGTCCCACACACATTGTCATGTGCTCTATGGAAGGGAACTAGTCTCACCTTTACTCTGGTTTATATCCTCATCATTCTTGGAAACTGGGCAGGTGAATGAAGGGGGATCACTGTAAGCTTCAGGGGGTCAGCAGAGTCCTTCCCTCTCAGGATTCCCTCATGCCCGATCTCGGATCTGTGACCACCTAATTCCACCTGCCATTTCTCAGAGCAGCTTCCTGCTCTCCATCCCTACCATTCAGACATGCTTCCTCTCTTCTGTCTTTGAAAAACAGCTGGCTTTTTCCTAACAAGCCCACACTGTACAGAAAGGCTGCTGACTGGGCTCCTGCCTTTCCTTCCCCCCTTCCCCCCCTTCGCTGTGCACTGGCCAGAGCAAACTTTTAACACTCACATACATACAAGTGCATGCGCACGCGTGCGCACACACAGTTCCTCATTGCTTCTGTCCTGTGCTCAACACCCTCAATGGCTCCCCACTGCCCAGACAGAGGTTATAAACTGAGGCCTGCAGTCACCAGTGCGGCGTTGTAAAAAATAGCTAAGTCAACCTTTCAAAATTAGGAGACTGCACAAAAGAAACTAGATATTCAGGTTCTCTTGAAAAACGGGAAGATCTAGCTGGACTGGGCAGTGCACTACGTGGCCTCCCCCAAGCAGAGCACACTCCGGTCTGCTCTGAGTGCCCGCAGCAGAGGCTGGTTGTCACCGGCCAGTATCATCAAGTTGGCACTATGTATCTTCTGAATGTGTGAAAATTAAACATCAACTGAAAGTGACTTTTTCACCAGAGGTTTACTACAGCCCCTGCTGAGCAGCACGGGAATCTCCGGCACTCTGCACTCGGGACTCTGAAACAGCCATCTCCAACTTCTGAGTGCAAGGGAATCCTTGGGAGTGGGGTTCGAATGCCCATTTGGATCCAACAGGTCTGGGGGACCCTGGAGTCGGCATTCCTGGCAAGCGCCTGAGTGAGGCTGACAGTGCTGAGGTCACCTACCCGGACCTGGCCCTGGCCTTCCCTGCACCCTCGCCACCCCTCTGCACGGCCCTCAGAACCCTGTGCACAGCACTCTCTTCCGGCCTGCCTGGCAGATTCGCTTCTCAAGACCGCCTTTTGTGAAGGCTCTTCTGCCCCCATCCCCAGCCCTATCCTGCCTCCCTTAGCTGCGCTTCCTCCTGGCTAGCGGTTGGCCAGCCACACCTCAGCGTCCCCGTCCCCAGCATGAGCCTGGCACACAGTGGGTGCTCTGAAGGCATCTGGAGGCTCGGCCAGTGAGCAAGCCCAAGGCTGCGGATCTGGTGGAGCTGGAGACGGGAGCTGACGGGGGAGGTCCCGCTGAGCACGGGCCCTGGCCAAAGGCTGCCTGGGATCCCCGTCCAGCAGTGTGCAGGGCGTGCGGGTGCTGGCTCTGGTGGCCCTGCTCACTTCCCCCCAGGGCATCTGATGAGAAGCCCAGGATAATGGGGTGGCCGGAGGCTGCTAAAGGCGCGGTTCCTCCAAACACCACCCCACAAGATGTGCATTTTAACAAACAAAATGGGCCCCCACTTTTTGCCACTCAGACTTACTTTGTCCAATTTCATCTTGCCAACCTGGCCAGGCTGCCAGTCCAGGCTCTTAGCTGTGTGACAGCACCAGCCCAATAAACATCCTCCTTGCTTCTATTCCCTGCTCAAAAAAATCTATTTTCCCCATAATAGTCGGAATAAGCTTTTAAAAGCATAACTCACCACCCTGTTCGAGCCTCTAACACTTTCTGCTGAACCTGGATGAAATTGGGTCCTTCCATGACCTACCACCAGGCCTTATCCAGCCTGCCCCAGGCCACTCTCTCACTTTCTAGTCACATTTGTTACAAAATCACCTCTTACAACCCTTTCTGCCTCGGGACCTTTGTATTCACTCTTCCTCTTGCCCTTCGCATCCTTGGTTTATCCCTTGGGTCTCAGCTTACGTGGCCTCACCTGAAAGGGACTGTCCCTGATCAGCCCATGCCAAACAGGCACTCGCCATTTCCAATCCCTCAATTCCCTATTGGCTCCCCCTTTTTTACTCCTTTCAACTTGCCAGTCTCTTCTTTATTGGCTTATCTGCTGGTGTAACAGCCTCTCTTGGTTGAAAATAAGCTCCGTGAGAGTGAAATGCCAGGATCTAAGGGGGGGCGGGGGGAGGAATTACCTTCAGATCTTCATAGGTGTCAGCCGAGAGCTTGGTGCTATTCATGTTTAAACTGCAGAGACTCTTCATGGCTGTACAGGGCAGGGAGACAGACACAGTCACTAGGTCAGTAAGACCCCACAAGCGGCAGCTTGCAGGCAGGTATGGGATGGTCCAGCTGGGGGCCTGACTGCAGATGCCGAGGTCCGTGGACAGGAGATGAGGAAGGGGAGGCAAAGCCAGGGGCCACTCCGTACAGAAAGTCTGTTTCAGGCATGTTCTGGTCTGAATTGGGCCCATGTTCTCTCCCTGCCCGCTGAGCCTCCATCCCTTCTGGTCCCCATGTCGTATTCCTCCACTGCCTGGACCAGACATCCCTGGAGCTCGAGTGTCATACCCTAGACCAGTCCTGATGGAACAGGCCCGGCGATCCCCTCAAGGGAACCCTGGAAGCTGACTCAAGCCCCCTTGGCTTCTCACGGCAGGCCTCGAACTTCAGTTTGCATAAAGAATTGCATGGCGAGCCTATGAAATTCACGAATGTCCTGTCCCACTCCCAGACATGCTGAGTGAGAGGCTGGAGCAGAGCCCAGGAATCGGCATCATTATCCAGAGTCCCTGCCCACTCACACTGTGTGACTCCGGTGACAGTGCCATTTGAACAGAAGTAGCTCCAAACCTCATCTTCTCTGCCTTCCATTAACCCTGTCACCTGCTCCAACCCCCTTTCAAGCCATTCCAGATTTGCCAATCGCCTTGTAGAAGTCACAGCCACTGCCCAGCATGCCTCCCCTTTGGCCGACTCCTAAACTCCTACGTATCTGTCTTTCACACCCTGATCCTATCGCCTCCCTGGCAAGCCTTCTGTGATTCCTCCCAGCCGAGGCATGCGGCCGCTCATCTACACCAACCGGAAATGCAGATCCCCAGGCTCAACATCAGCCAGGATTTTCATTCAGTAGATTAGGGCTATAGGTTCAGGAATTGTGATTCCCACATTCTCCGAGTGAGCACTGTGCGGCTCCTGCGATTAGGGCAGTGCTTCTCAAACTTTAATACACCAGGAATCACCCAGGCATTTTTAAAAATGCAGTTTCCGAGTCAGCAGATGTGAGGCAGGGCTGAAGGATCTGCATTTCTAACGAGGTCCCAAGTGACTGCACAAGGTGACTGGGGAGCACTGTCACAATGCACTGGAGCACTTTCTTCGAACTTGGTCCCTCAGGGGTTATGACAGCATCAACAGGGTATGGGCTGGGCTTCACTCATGTTTAATTTTTCCTCTAGAATTTAAGCCCTAAGAAGCCAGGAATATTTTCCCCGTTTTGTTCCCACTGCCTAGAATGGTGCCTGACATATAGCAGATGCTCAATAAACACTTGTTCAGTGACTGAATGACTATATCCCAGCACATGGCACAGTGCATGGTGCCAAGTTGATAAATGAATAAATGAAGGAAGGAAGGAAGCCCACACCCACCCTGGCAGCCCCTTCGGTACTCACAGCTGAGGGCCAGCAGGCCAGCATCTGTGACAGGCGTCTCGCACAGGTTCAGCACCTGGAGCATGGTGAGGTGTTCCGACAGGAGGCGCAGGCCGGCGTCTCCAAACTGTGGAGAACAGAAACTCTCAGCCCTGGAGATGGACTCTGGCCCCCCAAGGCACCCCAGGAAATGACCTGGAGGAAGGGGATGAAGACAGAGCCTAGCTCTGAGGTTCAAGGCCTCCCGGCCTCAGGGTCTGGGCTGCTCTCACTTCTCTCCAAGGACTCAAACCCAGCGTCCGCCAGGGGGAACATGGGTGCCCTCCCTGCGAGCCGGTTTTGCCATCTGTCAAAGAGGGCTGAGTGCAAGCTGAGGTGGTTTTTCCCTGGGCAGGGCAGTGGGGTAGAGAGAGGAGGGTGGGGCCTGGAAGGGAGACTGCTGAGATGCCCAGTGTCTCTTGTGCACAGTGCGGGAACAGTGGGACCTACGCTTCACAGGCGCGTGACCTAAGTGTGGAACAGCTCAATCGACACCGAGCGCTCGTGTGCTGTGTCATCATTATGACGAAAAGGCCCACAGCCAGCGGCAGCTCTGGTTCCCAGCTCTGCCTCAGTGCCTCCAAGACTCTGCCCGGCACATCCCTGGCCTGGGCCTCAGCAACTCCAACTGTGAAATGGGCCAATGGGCTTCATGATGTTCTACACCTCCTCTGCCCTCCGGGAAGTGGGTGCCGAGCCAGGAAGGAGGTGTGGTAATTAGGTGACTTGGACCAGGCTCTAGACAGAAAGGCCAGCCGTGGAGGAGGGTGCAAGGAGGGTACAGGGGCTAGGGTGCAGGGTGGGCATGGAGGAGGGTGCAAAGGGGCAGGGAGGAGGGAGCAGGAGGAGGGTGCAGGGGACACGGAGCAGGGCGCAGTTGGGCAGTATGTACCTGAGTGGACCACAGGTTCAGCTGCTTGAGAGAAGGCAGTTTGATGAGGTGCTCAGCGCAGGCACTGGTTACATTGGTGAAGGCCAAACTGAGGTTCTCCAGGTTTCCGAAGGAGCCCGAGCTCAGCAAACGAGCCAAGTCTGCGTCCTGCAAACAGACCGGCAGGCGGGGTCTCAGGACGGCCTGGGGCTGCGGGGAGCATCCCGAGACCCTGAGCGTTCCCACCTCCTTTCCCTTGTCCCACAGAGAGCTAGTGTTGGAGGCAGCAAATCCCCAGGAGCTGAGGCGATGGCATGACTCGGTGGGCTGGGCCAAGAGGAGTGCCAGGGAGGGAGGAGCTGTCCCTGTGGGTGGCAGCGGTGAGGTGGAGGAGAAAGCCTTCAATGCTGTGACTCATACCCTGAGTCACCAAGTGGGGTGTTCCGAGGCCACCTCCCTCCCACAGGCGCATGCGTGTGTGCATGCATGGGCGTGTGTGTGTGTGTGTGTGTGTGAAAAGACACACCTCACTCTCTAGGCAGCAGCCTGTGCCCATTTCCCACATGTGAAAGCTGAGGCCCCCCTCAACCCTCAGGACTGTGGAGGTAGACAAATATCTGAGCCCCAAATTGTGAGGCTGCTGAACGTAATATCCATTCTTCCTTCCATCTGAGTGATGGGATTCCTGAGTTTTACCTGTCACCTGGCTGTCCTGAATTAAGGCTAATTTCTCAGCTCGGTGTGGCCACATGCTACATGTGGACAACGGCACATAAGTATATGTGTCAAGTGGAACTTGTGTGAAGGTCCTTAAAGGGAAGGGGCATGTTCGCCCTCCCACTTCCCTGTTCCTGCTGGCTGGAATGGGGACGGGATGGCTGGAGTCTGAGCGGCCTTTCTTTTTGGCTGTGAGATGCAAGCCATGTGCCAAGGACAGTGGGGCAGCACGATACAAGGAACTGAGGTCCCTTGCAAAATGGGGGCGTAAGAGGCACCAACTTTATAGGATTGTTGTGAGAATAAATTGAATGATACGTAAATCAATGCTGAATGTATATTAGCTATTATCTGATAACATAGTCTACTAATAATCTGATAATATATTCACATTAGTATCAACAAATAATCTTCATGTTTGATTTCCTGCAACCCAGTTTTTCCTAGAAAATCTGGCCTGTCAAGTACTACGGGTCCCTGCTCCCCACCCCCCTCACCTGCGGCAGACACTCTCCACCTTTCCCCAGCAGGGAGGGCCGACCCACCCTCTTCCCTCCACCTGGCCCTGCAGAGAGAACAAAACCAACTCACTGTGGACTTGGAGGGCAGTGTTAGCCTGGTGGGCCCGCCTTTCCTTTGCTGCAACAGAAACCAGGCTGATTACGACCCATTCTTTTCCCTGAGTTTCCTACCTGCGCCCCCACCTCTATTAACACCACTCGGTGCCGTTTTTCTTTCTTGCTGGTAGACGGCAATATGGTGGTCTTGGTCTCAGGGGCAGACCCCGAGACAAGGTTTGAGCACAGGTGGTTTATTGAGGTGATTCCAAAAATCACCAGCAGGGGAGCGGGGAAGTGATCCATGAAGGCCACGAGTAGAAAGGTGTTATCAATCCAGCTACCACTGCAGGCCTCTGGGAAATGGTGGGGGGAGTCATGTCAGGGACATCGGCGCTGGAGAGTGTACACACCCTCTCCCATCGGTCACTGGTTGAGGGCTGGCTGCTCCAGGAGACCAGGGGCTGTGAATTCCCCGCCACTTCTGTGCTGCTGTGCGCGCTTGTGGGCAGAGAAAGCCTTCTGGCCAAGAGGCGCAGGTGCTGGCATTTGGAAGTGAAGCCCCCATGCACGGAAATGGGCTGTGGGAGGAGTGTGGACACGGTGACTGCCATGCATGGCCCTGGGCTGAGACAGCACACTGTCCTGGCCCAGAACTGAATAAGGCGTGACTCCGGGCCAGTGACTTGACCTCTCTGTGACCCTCTTCCATGATATGGAAAGTGGTGGGTGCTAACCTTGACCTCTTTGGGTCTGGAGAGGGAGTCACACAGGTGCAACGACCCCTGCGCCCGGCCTCACTGCACCCCAGCTGCTGTCTCGGGCCGGCCTGGCTGCGGACTCACCAGCTCCTTCAGCTCCCGCTGCCGGTCGCACAGCTGCTCGTACATGCGCTTCCCCACGCCGGTGCTCTCCAGGGTTGAGATGATCTGCAGCTGGGTGTCGTTGTTGTCGATGATGTTGTATTCCAGCATCAAGCACAGGATCTGCCGAGGGCAGCAGACGTGTCACTACCCGCGGCGACTCTGGGTGGGGCCGCTCTGTGAAGGGGCAGAGGCCCCAAGAGCCCCACCTAACAGCCCCAGGAAGCAGGTGTATGGATACCTCTGTACACCTTATGTGCCCCAAGAGTCTTAATTTGAAAATCAGTAGCCCCGCCTCTACATTTCTGACTGTGTGACACTGGGCAAATCACCTATCCCAGCTTCCCATCTGTATAATGGAAACATTTCCATGCGCCCAGCTGAGCACATGGCAGACTCGTGGTAAATGCATGCAGGCACAACGTATGCCAGGCCCAGAGACGAGACACCTCTCTCTACCTCGAGTTCTTCCCCCGGTGCTTAGCACACAGCAGATGCTCAGATGTGCTCACTGAGCTGAACTGGAACCTGGGGAACGTGTGCCCCGCGCTGCCTCCTGGAGGGCCTCAGGCGGCTGCACACGCACGCTCTCCTTCCCAGCCCCTCCGCGCTGACAGCCCTGTCTCTGAGATCCCCTTTCCCAGGACTTCTCCCTTGCTCAGGAGAGTCCGCATTGCTAGGCCCTCGCAACGCTGCACCCTGCTCACTCCCTTCCCGCCATGTCCCCGCACAAGGCACTCAGGGTGAGCACGTGGACTACACTCCAGGACCTTTGGGCACCTGTGAGGCTCTTCACACCTGCCCACCCACACCCTGAGCTTCTCTGCCCTGGACTATGTTCCAGCGCCCTGGCCTCCTCCCTCTCCTTCCATAAATCCTCTTCCTGCTCTGGGGCCTTGGCAGGTACGGTCCCCACAGCCTAGAATGCTCCGCTCCTGCCTCTTGCTAACTTCTCTTCCATCCTCAAGTCTCACCATAGCTCCCTCTTGCACGGCAAGCTCTGGTCCTTTGACGCTTTTCCTGCTGAAAGGTACGGTCTAACTCCTGTCCCCTGACTATCGACCAGCCTCGAAGACGGATTTCTAATGGGTCGAAGCGGCAGAGATGGCGTTGCCTGACTTCTGGGGCTAAGTTAGGGAAAGCGATATTGCTTCTGGTGGCCTCTCTTTCGGTGGTGGCTCTGGGGACTTGGCGGGGCCAGGTAAAGGAGCAGGGCGAGGCGATGTGCGGGACCGGGACTGGGTGTGCGCTCCTCGTGGGCGGGAACGCTCCTACCCCACGCCACTGTGCGGAGAGGCCTGGGCCCTCCGGCTGCTCCCGGCTCATTGAGTGAGTCTTCAGGCTGGTGCTGAACGTGAGTGAAGACGCCTTGGCGATCACCCAGTCTGGCCCCTATCGGGCTGTGAACCCACAAGAGACCCAAGTGAGGATTATTCACCCCAAGGCCCATGTGCAAAATAAATGAGTATTTTGGCTTGAAGCCCCCACATGGGGTGGTCTGTTACACAGCAGCAGACAATGGAACGGTAACCTCCCCTGAGCCTTTGGACGACATAGATCATTGAAATCAATAAATTGTTTGACGAGGACCTTGTGCCTACTGAGCTCAGGAGGCTGAGACTGCACCCGCCTCATCCACTGCCATGACCCCGGCTCCTGTAATATGTCTGGGCTTGTGCCCAGTCGACAAGGACGAGGGACTGGGCGAGCCAGGGGCAGACTCCTCACCTCCACCATGGTCTGGTTGCCCCTCAGCGCCAGGAGCATGCAGGGGCCCAGCTTGTTTTCCGCCAGGGAGAGCAGGAACTTTTTGGTCTTGTAACAGGAGCCCATGAGGATGTGCACCTGTGAGGAGAGACGACCCAGGTAAGGGATGGGGACCGCTGTGGGGATGTGGCCAGCGGTGCCTGCTTCCCGTGTGCGGAAGGTTTGCAAAACCAGAAGACACTGATCAGACCCATCCCACACCCTATCTGGACATCGAGATCGGACATGATCACCAGTCCCCCTGGGGACTGAAAAGACCCCTCCCTGATATGCTCCCACGGGGATGAATCTCGAGGACACTGCGCTAAGCAAGCCAGTGGCAAAATGACATATCCTGTAAGATTCCTCTCATGTAGGAGACCTAGAGCAGTCAGACTCAGAGACAGAAAGTAGAATGGCGGGTGCCAGGGCTGGCTCGGAGGAAGAGTTAGGTTTTTAGTAGGGACAATTTAACTTTGGGACAATGAGAAGGTTCTAGAGATGGAAGGTGGTGATGATTACAAAACAATGTGAATATGCTAAATGCTGCTGAACTGTGCACTTAAAACTGGTTAACATGGTAATTTCTATCTTATGTACATGTTACTGTACCCCCTCCCACCTCCCCACACAAACACCCCCACTTCCCTCCCCTTGAGACTCTGCTGACATTTGGCCCTCTGGGTTCTCAGCACTGCTGAACCTGCTGGAAACTTGTGGTGGCCCCTACTTGGGGTACACAGGCCCAGCCTCACACAGGACAGGGAATGGTATGGGGCCCAACCCCTGCCCCCTTTCCACAGCCCTCTGTGAGCTCTGAAGGTATTTTGAGTGATCACCTGCTCCACCTTGGGGGTTAGATGGGGAGCAGCCATTAAGGAAAACTGGTGTATCTGGAGACAGGGCTCAAGGACAGGTGTCCCCAACCAATAGGGCAGGGGGACTCCAACACTTTGTTTGCTCTCCTTCCAATTTTACATAATAGCAAATGCCCTTCCATGTTTGGAAACAGAGGCCTAATCAAGGGGACCTCTTCCTCGCTATGCGTCTCCATGGAAATGATGAGTTGCCGTCCCATGGGCTGCCGGCTTCCTTCCTTCCCATGTATATTTTTTCCGCTCCATCATTAACAACTCCAGCACACAAATGTAATCACTCAGGCTAGGAAGCTGCCAGCTCCCTGAAGTCTCTCACATAGGGGCGGAGGGACCACTGGATGTTGCTATGGTGAAGCTGTGACATCAGAGGAACCCCAGGGAGAGGAGAAAGAGGTGGTGCCGGCAGGGCCAGGGTCGGCACTTCCAAGATACACAGGGCACTCAAAAGGGACTCGTCAGGCAGCAGGCGAGGAATGGAGAGTGAGTGCGTAAGGAAAAGGACCTAAAAATAAGTCCCTTTCATAAAAGGTTCCAGAGACGGCACCTGGATGTGTCGTCACAGCGTAAACATTGCCACTAAGTTCAGTGTGGAGAGCTTTACGAGCTGGTCGCCACACTGAATGGCTGCCCGGCAGAGATGAGAATAACCACAGCCGTCACTTCCGAGCACTGACTGTGTGCTGGGCCCTGGCCAGGGGCCTTGCATCCACTACCAGAACAATCGCCATGGTAACCCCAAGATGCTTATACTAATACTCCCTGTTTTACAGACCAGGAAACCAAAGCCCAGAGAGGCGGGTCACCAGCCCAAGGTCATCGAGCTAGCATGTGGTAGAGCTGCGATCTGAACTAGGCCTGGCTGACACTCTTGCTTTCTCAGGCTTGGGAAAAGGCATGATCACGAAACCAAGTTGGTTTTGTCAACAGGCAGGATAGTTGAGGTTACCGGCTGCCTGTGGATACCGGAACAGCCGTCCTGGGGGAAGGGAGTCTGTGCCTTTTTCAGGAGAAGGACAGTCTGCCACTGAGAGGGAGGCTGGCTCTGGACAGCCTGGCCTGGGTCAAGGAGAGACTAGGAGGCTGAAGGTCTGTGTGACCTCAGACAAGCCACTGCACCTCTCTGGGCCTGTTTCGAAATGGAGAGAGTGAAGGGATAGGGTTGCCATGACGATGAAGAGGTAGTGCACATGAGGTGTTTGACAAAGGTGCCTGGCAGTCGCCACGGGTGCAGGTACTGGTTTGGGGACCTCACGTCTCTCGTCTCCAAGGCGGGATGATTATCCTGACCTTGGCTCCTTACCGTGAGGAAGAGGGGCAGGTGGGCCGCAGGGCCTCCCAGACTCCCCGCGCACGTTACGCGCTCAGTCCCCTGGACTTAACATTTCCACTATGTTAACGGTGAGCCTGGGCAGTCAGCACCTTGGTCTTCAGCCTCCTTGTCTGTAAAACGGGGTGAAAGTGGCACCTCCTCACACTGCTGAGTGAGATGCAGTGAGAGGATTCCAAGCGCCTGGCTGGGCGCCTGCTCAGATGAGAAACAAGAAAATGACCCTGTGGTTGTCATCACTGACGTCTTCATCAGCAGTATCGACTTAGCCTGGAAACAAACTCCTGGGCTGGCCACAGAGGCTTGCGGTAGCTTTTGCCATCAGGAGAAGAGACCCCAGCGCCGCTCGCAGCTCCAATCGAGGGGGCCCAACCTCACGTACCATGCTGGCGAACAGCTCCCCGTCATCATCGCAGGCCACCCCTCCGGGGCTGTAGAGCTGAAACCAGCCATCCTTGCCAGCCCGCACGCTCAGCAGGCACGAGTGGACCTGCACGGAGGAAAGGCACGCCGGTCAGTGCCTGGCACACTCGGCCGTAACGGTGACACGTAATTTACACGTGTGAAAGGCTCGGGCAAGTCTCATAGTTAAGTAATGTTTCATTTGTCTCATTCAGCGACCCCTCAGCCTTCTACTAAATCCCATGCAAGGCCTTTTGGGAAAAACTGTGGCATACGTCGACTGGGGCATTCCAGCCATCAGGCATCGGCTCTGCAGGACGGAAGGCCAGGACTGGCCAGGTTAGTCGCCCTGAATAAAGCAAGTCTGTGGCCAAATCAGGGTAGAGAGGCTGAAGCAACTATTCAGACTTGGCCCCCTTTCCTCCTGTGCTTGTCTGGGGGGGCGGGGTCGGGAGGCATTTTTCGTGGGGGTCATTTCTCTTCTGAGTCTGTCCCTCTCTCGGTGTTTCTCTTTTCTAATTTCTCTCTCTGCCTCACTCCCTTTGGGTTTCTGCTCCCCCCACGACTTGCCCTTACTCCCAAGGCATCGCCACCCCCCACCCCCGCCTCCCAGTGTCTGCCCTCTTCCCTCCTAGAGTTGTCTACTCCGCCCTCATGGGCACTGTCTCCCTCGCTGGGTCTCTGTCCTGCTAATCTCTTTCCTTCTCTCACTGGGACTCTGCCACACTCTTCTGAGTCCCTGTGCCTCTCCCAGAAGGGTCTCTGTCCAGGGTGGGAGGCAATTTCAGTACCCAAAGCACGGCCCTCTCTGTGGCTCTCAACTGCCTTCCCAGAGCTCCATGTGTCTGTGGTTGGACATAGGTGTGTGTGTGTGTGTGTGTGTGTGTGTGTGTGTGTGTGTGTGAACATGTGTGTGTGAGCGTGTTTGGGAGGAATTCCACATCCACCCCAGGCACCGCTATAATGGCAGAGAGAGAGAGAGAGAGAGAAACAAAGGCCTTTGTTTCCTTTCCTCCTCTCTGTCCTCAGAAGGAAGAGAGAAGTGCCCCATCATTTCCTTCAAGACTGAAGGACAGTCTGTTGCCAAGAGTCACTTACAGATATTCAATTGATCACAACCCACACCCAAGCAAACAGAAAACAGAGGCGGTGGGGCTTTGCTTTTTCCCTCTGGATTGGAAGAATATCAAATGTTAACTTACTGACTTCAAAAAAGTAAGATATCAAGAGTATAAAACCTTATTCAACAAATACAGCAAAGAATTAATAAGAGAACAACTCTGGCCGACAGGGGTGAGGGGCCTGCTGGGCCAGGGGCTCTGTTCTCACCAGGTCCCTAGGCCCCCGGATGTTACCCTTGCCTAAAAACTTCCCTCCCAGCACTTGGTTCTGCCTCTCTGCTCTGGAAAGCAGCTGGTACCACTTTTCTTCATCAAACTTCAAAGTTCATGTCTGAAATAACAGCTCACTTTCCAGGGGACTTCTGAGACTCCTCAGAGCGATGGAGATCATCGCTGGTCCCAATCAGTTAAAAGCTCCCTATCTTCTGGTTCTGCTTTTCCCATCATGCCTGAGGATCGCTTCTGGAATCAGGGTTTCGAATCATGGTGTTTTAGAACTAGATCCTTCTAGAACTGGGTTTTACAGTGTGGCCTGAGAAGAAAATACTCAGGCTCAATGGAGAATGACTCACTCCCTCCTTTCCCCATCTTTATCCTACGGTTCTGCTGAGGGTATGCGTCCTGGTTGGTGCTCCCCCGACCCTCCAAAGCCAGAACCCCTCCCATCCCGGAAGCCATGTGCACAGAGAAGAGCCTGAGCTACTCAGGGCGGGGCCAGCGTCCTGCCTTCTCTGCGACGCCCCCACGCTGCAGAGCTGGTTACCCCACAGGCTCTAGGGCCAGACTCCCTGGATTCGAATCCTGCCTCAGCCACGTACCAGTCGTGTGACCTTGGGATACAACTCAACTTCAGTTCTGTTTTTTGTTTTGACTCTAAAAAGAGGGTAATTCTGCTGTAAGATAGGGATAATAATAGAATCTACTCATAGGGTTGTGAGGATTAAGTGAGGAGAGCACGTGCCTAACACACGGTGATACTGATGCAACGGAAGGAGAATGGCCACCATGGGTTTCCGGCCCACCCTGTGTCCTCGCCCACATGCACAGGCTCCGAGCAGAAGGCTGCCCTCTCCCTGAGCCTAGCTGTTTGAGGGACAGAGTGGCCCCTCCAGGAGGCCCTTGGCCACCATACTCAGGAAATGAAACCCAGCTCAGATTTCTCCCCGCTGATTCTCAGAAGAGCAGAAGATCCAGCGGTGTCTCAGAGCTGGCTGGGAGCCCCAGTGCCAGCCCGCCCCAAATCGAGGCCTGCGATCCGAGGAGAAACCACCAGCCAGTGGGAAACCACCTCTGGTTAGCCTGAGTTTACAGTAAAACACTGACATCATGGGCCAGGCTCAGACACTGGGGTGGGGGCTGTGTTTACGCACAAGGCAAGGAGTCTTTGTAAACTGCTCTGAATGCCCGTGGGTGACAAGGAGGCCCTGAGAGAGCTACAGACGGCTTCCAGAGGCTCACGCGCATCCTGCGACAGCCTGGACAGTGGGCCTGCGAGAAGAAAGAGAGGCCTCACCTCTTGTCGGGGGTCTTCAGCGAACCTCTGAATCACATACTTCAGTTCCCTGGAAAAGAGGAGTTGGGGGCAGGGTCATTCCCAAGGCCCTGGCTTGAGAGGACCAGGACAAGGGGCTGAGGAGAGGGCAGGAAGGGTCAGGGCCCGGGATGAGGAAATGCCGGATGGGCCTGGACAGGGCCTGGACGTGTGCTGCGGGCGACCTTCCCAGAGGAGCCACACCGCCTCCCAGAATGCGTGTGACAGAGAATGGGCGGGAAGGAGGGCTGTCTGTCTGGGATGACGTCAGAACAGAGGACAGTCGTACCAGAAGTAGGTAATGAGGGCGTTGCCCACATACTCACTTGGTGAACTTCTCATGTGCGAGAGCTCTGCAACAAAAACAAAGGGAAAAGTGCAGTTAGCATTGTTTCTGAAACAATGACCCAGAGAGCCGCCTCTGGGGACGGCCTGGCCTCATGTCTGAGTGGAAGAATGCAGAGGGAGCTGAGAATGAAACCCCGACATCTGTTCCTACTTGAAGTTATAAAACAGAGGCCTCCTTTGATGCATTAATAGACCGGCCCCCCACACCCCAAACCACCCCCCAGGTCCCGCACTTGTAAACAGGAGTGGCACTAACCGGGGTGCATGTGTGTGCGCACGTGGGCACCAGGGACCCAGGTGTGTGAGTTAATTGTTCCACAATTAAGGTGCGGCTGCACTCATTAAGGCTGCACATCAGGGTGACAATCAGGGACGATTCTCCAAGTGAATTGCATCATGGGTCCACTGTCAAGTGTATCTCCAGGGCTGTGGGGACAGTGACTGCAGCCAATGACGCCACTGCTTTTGGAGCCGATAGTGGTTCTCAGGAGTCAGATTTCTCCAGTCTCGAGTCCTGGAGGCCCCGGGGACCAGCCAAGCCAGCAAATGGGGCAATTACTGAGTATAATGTCCCCCTTGGAGAGTCACATTTCATAAACACAGGCTCGTTAATCGGCTCCTGAGAGAGCCCCAGCTGCCTCTTGAGGGCTGGCTTCTACACATCTATCAAAACAGAGACCTGGAGGCATTTTAGGGCCTGGTTCTTTAGACACGTCTCCTTAGGCCATTATCCACCAGGCAGCTTTCTCCCTATTTTCCTGTGATAAATTCAATATTGGGATAAGGGCCAGCAAGAGAGAGACACGGAGGGCCCTTTTCTGGCCAACTCATTGTGCAGCATGAGCTAATGCTCATAATGGACATAAGCGAGCTTTCGGCATATCGCTGTGTGACATGTAAAGCACTTCCACAGGCATTATCTTTTCATTTTCACCATGGCCTCAGAGAGGGCAGAGGCAGGTGCTCCTATTCCCATCTGATGCATAATAAAAATCTCTAACTTTACTCCATGAAGGTACCATGGGGATGCCTTCGTTTGCATTCTTAGCTCGGATTTTTTTAGTTTTATTTTTTTTTGGGGGGGGGGTGCCTCCTCGGGGGTCCCACAGCTGAGGACCAACATCTGCATCTCCTGCTGCTGTCCATGGTGTTCCCAGGGTGGCCTGGTGTATCCCGTGACATGACTGGTCCCCAATAAAGTCTTAGTGGACAACTGAGGCTTTTCTCACGGAAGTGCCCAGGAGACTCACTCTTTGGGGAATGGAATGGGTTGAAGCAAGCTGGCCAGAGACGGTCTCCAGTCATCATAGTCTGACCTAGAATGAGAAGAGGTGATGGTCAGCTTTGGTCTGGAGAAGGAGGAGATCACGGAGTGCTGTCGCGGATGGCCAAAGATGGGGCGAGCACCTGACAGAGACTCATGCAGCAAACAACTCTGCTCTAAGAGCCTCAGCGTCCCAGGAGCTGGGAGGACAAGTAGCCGGTGTCTACAGTGAGGCTGTGGTGTGGCAACTGAAGGGGCTGGCCATCCGGCTCCCCAGAAATTCATCTCTCATGGCCTCTGAACCCAGGCTACTGAATCGCTGTTCGAATCACACCTTTTGAACTAGGGGGGAAGTGTTATAGGCTTAAATGTGTCCTCCTCCAAATTCACGTACCTCAGAATGTGACTGTATTTTGAGACAGGGTCTTTAAAGAGGTGATTAAGGTCACGTGAGGTCACTAGGGTGGGCCCTGAGCCAACATGACTGGCGTCCTCATAAGAAGCAACGAGGACACAGACACACACAGAGGGACGACCGTGGGAGGACACGGGGAGCAAGTGGCCGTCCGCGCGCCAAGGAGAGGGGCCGCAGAAGGAACCAACCCTGCCTGCATCTCGATTTCAGAGTTCCGGCCTCCCAAACTGTAAGATAATAAATGTCTGTTGTTTAAGTCACCCCGTCTGTGTAATTTTGTCATGGAAGCCTGAGCTGACTAATACAGGTGGGGCTTAGGTTGGGGATACAAAGCCATTCTCATTTTGGATTGGCTAGAATCGAGTGGCCAATTATAGACTGATTTATAAAAAATAAAAATTACAGGCCGTTCATTTGTAGTTTGGGTCAAACCTTCTGACTTATTGGATACTTCTAGTCCTGTGCCCAGGGAACAGCGTTTTTGATTTTCTTACAGTCTCTTTTGGTTTTATTACTGCTAATGGCAGTAATAAGATCAGTGGTGGTGACGACGATGAAAAACTAGCAGATCTGATTTGCCAGCACGTTGTACGTGCACGGCACCATGCCGGAGCGTTCCCTCTGTTCCTTTACGTTTCACAACGAAGATTATAATTATTATTTTACTCCTGTTTACATAATTAATGATTATTATATATTATGATTATTATGATTAGCCTAGCTTAACAGATGAGAAAACTGAGACTCAGAGAAACTAACTGTTGAAGCTAACACAGCGGTGGCTGATGAGGAATCAAAGCCAGGTTGGCCTGCCGCCAGACCGTTGGCTCTTGCCTGCCCTGACCGCAGCTGAGGTCTCAGGTGAGACCAGGCACAGGAGGGTCGCGTCCCATTTGTGTGACAACAGGAATGACATCAGCAAGGAGGATAATAACAGCTGCAATCTGCTGAGCGCCCGCGTGTGGGGAGCGGCTCGCTCGTGGAACCAGTCCCACGGCGCACACGAGTCTGTTACAGGTGAGGCGCGGTTAAGTAACTGGCTGAGGTGACCGCAGAGCTGTGTCGCCGAGAGGTCACCAGAAGAAGGGCAGTAACAGCTTCTGGAGGCCGCTGTGGAGTCAGGAAGGCTGCTCCCCACTTCCCGCCAGCACAGCTTGGAACAGAAGGGACTTCCTCTGCCAGCTGTGCCCTGAGAAGCCAGGAGGGTCAGGAGGGGAACGCACACGTAGGGCGGCAGCGCCTCAGCCTGGGGCCAGACCGGCCCTCCCCAGGAGTGGGAGCATCCACGCAGGTCCCGGTTCGTACTCACACTCCTTAACGTCAAGAATTCAGTGTTTCTCACCTATTTCTCATCATCTGGTGCCCCTCTGCCCTCCACCCCCTGCCCCAAGAAGTTTTCTCGACATTTTTTTTCTAATTGTTCTCCCAACACACCGTGTATTTACATACTATACGTCTACCTATGCTTTATACCAAAAACGAGTAAGATTTTTCCGCCCTCAGAGCCGATATTTGCCCTACCAATAACCACGTATGATGTAGAGAGAGAATCCCTTGGTGAGAGCTTTCCCAGCCCACGTTCCTCCAACTACACCTGACAAAGTGACAGCCTGCAGAATCCAGCTCGCATCCTGCAGGGTTCTGAGGAAAGACTCAAACACCAGACACGTAGAAAGGAATTCCCACTAGGAATTCCTAGGGGCCCGAGCTAAGTTCTACAGTGCTACTGGCTGAGGTTTACTAGTCACTTACTAGGCCATGCATTGGGCATGAACCTGCTTACCTAACCCTTAGAAGAGGCACTCAAGGATGAGAAAGAATCGCACCAGCTTTACAGGTGTGGGAGTGAGGCCCTAAGCACCTCAGCGACCCATCTGAGTTCAGGCAGCTAGGAAGCCTGGAACAAGGATTCACAGCCAGGTGCGTGGACCCCAGTGTCCAAGGCTAGGTAGGCATGGCTGATGCAGGGAACTCAACCTGTCGGCTCCAGTATGGTGGCTTACACAGAACCAAGTGAGGGGTTATGGGAGCGAAGAAAGAGGAAGAGGCAGACAGACTTCCTTCCTCGCCTAGGCCCAGCCCAGCTCCAAGTCTCTGGCTGGCTCCTGGCCCTGCTCCAAACACCCAGTCCAACCAGGCGGTGGTGTGTTGGGCACAGGCTGGAAGGCTAGGTGCCTGTGGTTACCAGAGCGCCTCCCATGGGTAGGTGGAGAACAGTGCCAGCCTCAGGGTTGGCAGAGCAGGCTGGCCTGGGACGGGGAGAAGAGCCTGGCCACGAGAGACCTGACTACCTGATCACCTAGCCCCAGGAAGGAGAAAGGCAGCCAGGCCTTCCTTGGGCTCAGCGGGGAAAGGGAGAGCTGATGAGGCCTCAAGCATGCCGAGGACCCTCCAAGGAGCTTCAGGTTTCAAGCACCAAACATTTAATCCTCAGACTAATGGGGCCAGGCTGGCTCTGGAACCCCCACTTACAGATGAGAAGTGGAGGCCCAGGGAGGTCAGGACACCTGCCGAAGTCATGGAGCTAATGAGGGGAGAAGCTGGACTTGACTAAGGACTAAGGCTCTGTGAGCACATGAGTTGTTTCAAGCCCAGATGGCCAAGGACCCCTTTCTCTTGCTGGGGTGTGGGTGGGTAACACCAGTGGCCAGCTGGGCAGGAAAGGGGATGGACATGGGAAACGGCGGGGGGAGGGCGCAGTTCTGAGGGCTTGGGACAGCCATCTTGGTCTGGAAGAGTTACAACCACATTCAGTGGAATTATGACCCCACCTGAAAGGTGTTGCCTGAACCAGAGCTCTGAGACGTTCTGTGGACAAGATGCTTCCTCCCAGCGCCCCATTTCTTCTTGATTCATGGAATCTTTGATACAGTCCAGCGGGACAGCAGCTGATGCAACAGCCTGAGGGCAGGTGGGCTGTGCGAGCCTCTGAGAACACAGAAGCCCCCGGCACACCAGCCAGGGCCAGGTGGGCCCCGCCCCGACGGCTGCATGCACACAGAGGCCTAGACCCCAGCTATCCTGGGGCCACAGCACAGGGAAACAGTGTGGTGGTTATACGGGGTAGGGTTATGGGGTCCTCAAAGGAGTTTGGCTCCCAGAGGTTTAAGGAGTGGGGGTGAGCAAGGCCTGGGAGACCAGTGGGGAATCCACCAGCCTTTCTAGAAGACCGTGAGTGAGGTGGCGCCTGATGCAGCCCTCAGTGTTCGGGGACACATTTCATTCTGCTTTGCTCCGGCCCTGCACACACACGTTTAGAAATATCTGCTCCCTCAAAAGGCAAACTAGCTGGCCCAGGGATTAAAATTCAAGGTAAGAAATGAGTGGCCATTGTTTCTAAGGCTGGAGACCTGGGCAAATCCTCCTTTTCTGCCGGCTCCATCATCCCATCAGGGACCTTCCGGGGCTACAGAATGAATCCACTGGCCTCAAATGCCCCATGGAACTTCCAGTTTCTAAAGAGTGACCTTGTAGGAATTCACATTTGAAAGATTCCAAAGTCTATCTATATGAATGAATATGTATAATGTACACATACATGTACATACATGATTTATGCTGTTTTGCAGGCCAGAAACCCACACGTGGAGATGCTAACAGTGGAAATAAGAGCACCTGTCCATGCCGCAAGCCCACTGGGTGCCAGGTACTGTGATAAATGCAGGGACTGTGGCCCACTAATCCATTTAACATCAAGGCAGCCCTGAGAACCAGAATGCATCGGGAGGGATTATTATCCTCCTTTCATTGCTGGGAAACCGAGGCTCAGATAGGTAGAGTCATTGTCCAGAATTGTACAATCAGTTAAATGCTGGGGATGGAGTGTGGACCCCACTCTGACCGACTCCCAAGGCAGTGTGTTCAGCCGAGGAGGTGGTCTTTCCACCCACTCCCCCCAGACACCCAGCTCCCGACCCCGAGTCCCACTAGGAAGACAACGGCCAGTGGAGGCAATGCCGACCTTGAGGAACGGCTGGTGCCTGGAGCCAGAGGAGTGGGGCAGGAGCAGAGAGTGCTGCCTGGGGTGCGGTCCATGCACCCGGCACCTCATCAGACTCCCTGGCAATGCTCGCCCACTTCACTCTGCCCCACCTTTGCCCCAGATTCCCTTCCCATCTCTCGGCCCGTTGGAGGCGATTTCAGCCATTCCTTGTCTGACAGGGTTTCCAATCCCCCAATCACCCCTTAACCCTGCACCAAACTTCTGCTGTTCCTCCTCAATGGAGGTGCAGCGTCTGGCTGTGGTGGTTCTTCACCGAGCAGGACTGTCCTGGGCGATGTATGGCACTTCCCGCGTCCCCTCCCGGTGCCCGCCTTCTGCAGTCCAGCATGTTTCCCAGTCATTAGGATAACCCCACATTCGTCTATATTTTCCCTAAAGGCCGCTAAGGGCTGGGGCGCCTTTCAGGTAATCTCCAGCCTGTCAGGCCTTTTTTAAAATCCAGGTGTTTGCAAAAATAACACACAGCAGATTCAATCTGATCAGAAAAGAGTAGCTGTGCGCACCTCTCCCTCACCATGACTGGTGTCTTCTCTTCCTGAACAGAAAAGCATCCCCTCGCCTGTGGCCTCGTGTGCCTCAGCAGCTTCCCACACTCTATCCCATCGGGCGGGTGGGCAACGGCACTGCTTGCAGCGGTCTGTGCTACTCAGGTTCAGAGGGACTCGGGCAGGGCATCGGTTGGGACCTCCAGCATTGAGCACAGAGCCTGGCCCACCCTAGGGCACAATAAATGTTGCGTTTTAAAAAAGGCATGAATCACACGCAGGTGCCCAGCAGGTTAGGAGCTAGATTCCACACTACTATATACCCAAACCTGCTCTGTCCAGCTCCTGAGTTCACGTGCTTTCCATCGGACCACCCAGCCTGGGCCTCACGGGGTGACATTTTCAATGGCAACTCTGATCTGTGTTGGGAACAATCTTCCCTTTCAAGGGTCCTCAGGGAATTTTTTGCAGCTTACATTCTTTTTTGGAGGTGGGAACATGCCAATCAGGGCCCCCACTGGGGGGGTGAGCTGCAGCTGCCCACGTGAGGGACCAGCAGTGTCTGCTCTGACGGACAGGGTTGGCAGGCTGAGCCAAGGCTCTAAGTCTGGCTTCCTTGGTCACCCACAATGCCCTCTAAGACCCACAGTTCCACATTAGAGCCTCCGTTCTTTCATTCTTTATGTAAAACTCTCATTTAGGGAGCACTCCTATGATAACAGCAGCCCACTCTCATCCAGAACCAGCACTGGACCAGCCTGGAAAGGTCCTATGTTGCTAAATTCTCACAACAGCCCTCTGAGAAAGACACCCATTTTACACACAAGAAAACTGAGAAAACTGATGGCAAGAGGAGCCAGGAACATTTCCCGCAGTTACGTAGCAGACTGTCATAGGGTCGCATTTCCTGAAATCCCTTTTCCTAAACCCCAGATGCAGGCTTCTTATCATCTGAGTGTGCTTTGAATATTGTTTCTTTCTCTCTTAAAGTGTTGTTATTAAATCAATGTATCTTATTCTCAAGACGTCTTTAAATAAAGGAAACATAGTTGCTATCAGAAGTACAGTAACTCCCATTTGCCTGGTGTCCACACCCGCAAGGAGCCCAAAGCCATGCCCTCCACCTCATCCTAATGCCCAGTGGCGGCTATGACTCGAAGACAAGTAACTCACCCAAGGTCACAAGCTAAGACTGGTGTCTGTGGCCCTTGAGCCCAACGGTCTGGCTCTGGACATGTGCTTTCCCCTAGTATCTATCATACATTGGAAAGCTTTGGGCTGCTGGAGTTTTGAGGATCCAACACATCCTAGGCCTTCCAGTGGGCCAGCGACTCAAGCAAGCAGCAGAGCTGGAGAAGGAAGGTTGTTAGGGAAAGAAGTTACCAGGCCCCAACTGTGTTTTGAGCTCCTCCAAGGTAAGAGAGGCTTCTGGAAGTATAAGGTCTGCTTTAGGAGGACTTGTGGGTGGGGTGTGAGGTGCCGCTCTTGCACAGTGGTCAGGACACCTCTGGCTCCCAGAGGGCAGCACCTGACCGGGCCTCTGACCCCCATCTGTGCCCTGGCGGTTGGGTGTGTGGGCAGGCAGCAGGTCTGCAAGCAGAACGGGAAGAACAGAGTCTTCATTCACGGGCATGTTTATGAAGAAGGAAAAAACTGTGTGAATTGCATGATGAAACTCAAACCCTTAATGCTTAATGAGAAATATGAGTCAGGGCCTAAGCTGGCAGAAGGCCTGAGAGTTCCAGGTGTTTGCAGAAAACAGCCAGAGTCAGGGGCCGAGGTGGAGAGCAGGGCTGTGTCCGGCCTGGTGGGCCCTATCTCAACCAGGGTGAGGAGGAGACAAGGTGCACGGCTGACCTGTCTCTCAGAGGGCTGACTGTGACCCCTGGGAGAAAGTGGGGGCCCACCCCTGCCTGGAGGAAACTGAAGCGTGTTCTCAGAGATGCTCTCTGAATAGAGTTTGAAATTTTCTTGGGCCAGTGAGAAGGGGAGTGGGATGGAGGGTGTGGGGTGTCACTAAATGTGGCTGTGCCCCTCAGCTAGCTACTGCTGCTAGAATCATGGGCAAGGCTGAAACTGACCCCCCGGGAGGCCATACCCTCTACTCTCAGGGGCTAAAGCAAGGGCACAGGAAGCGTTTGGGGATGCTGCATCCATACTCAGACCACAGAAGCCACTGCGTAATACTTGTGCATAAGTGTGCACGTGTGCGCACGTGTTCGCCTTCGCAGACACCACAAACCCTGGTTTTAGAGCACAGAGGCACCCCTGAGCACCCCCGAGACTGAGTCGCCAGCTGGCCAGGCACTGGCAGGCTGCCTCCACCCCTCCGGACCCTGAGCAACACATTCACGACAGAGGCAGAAGAAATGCTGCAGAGTGCACAGCAAAGACACGGAGACTCGGTGAAACCCTAGCAACGGTGATGAGCCCCAGGGGCCAGGCCTCCCCCCCTAGATCGAGGGGCCCTGGTGCCCCGCTTGCAAACAGGCGCCCTGTGTCGGTTAGATGTGACATTCCATCATACACCAATCCCTCCAAAAAGCCCGCTGCCCGCTACCAACTGCACCTGGCAAGGCCAGCTCCTGGATGCAGTGCTGAGGGCGGGGCTGAACTCTGCTCTGGAGGACAGGACTCGGGGGAGCGGGCGGGGGAAGCATCCGCTGGGCTCTCCAGACCACGCTGGCTCGTGGAACCACAGAGAGAGTTCGGCGCAGGTCCCTCCGCCTGGGGCTTAGGTACCAGGCGTGTGTGAGTTTGAGACACGTCTGGGTGGTACAAGTGCAAGTCGCGGAACTGGACAGACTCTTGGGGGTCAAAGATTAAGACCTCCCATTCTAGAGTCACAGAGCTGAGGCTCAGGGAGGGGCGGGGACAGGCCTGAAGGATCCAGCTCAGAAGTGGCACCACCACAGCAGACCAGGTCTCCTGGCTCCTTCTCAGAGCTTTTCCCACCAGCCGCGCCCACACGGGGCCCGATCCACATGCATCTTCCTCCCTGCCCACTGGACACCCACGAGGAAGGGCAGGGCCTGGTCCTCGGCACAGTCTGGCGGGGACACTTTCCCAAAAGATACTCCTTTCACAGAAGACTCCGACATGCGCACATAACACGAATGCCCACACACAAGAAAACAAAACAAACATCTACATACAGACAGCCACACTGAGCACACACAGGATGCACAGATCACACAACACAGAAACGCTCATACACTGGCTAAAGGCATACTTGCACACACATAAACACACACACACTCCAACACTTGTG
Source organism: Rousettus aegyptiacus (assembly GCF_014176215.1). Classification (NCBI taxonomy): domain Eukaryota; kingdom Metazoa; phylum Chordata; class Mammalia; order Chiroptera; family Pteropodidae; genus Rousettus; species Rousettus aegyptiacus. The sequence continues at coordinate 24,652,080 of NW_023416289.1, read as the reverse complement.
TATACTCATACCCATGTGTACACTCATGCACAAAAGCAGCACAAGTGCCCAGACACACCCACACTTATACACTTCCACACATGCTTAAGCGATCAAACGCGTACTGCCATACCACACATACCCAAAGCCACGAAACATATACTCACCAACTAGGAATGAGCCCACGCCCCACACGATGCGCAGAGATTCAGACACACCTGGGCACCCATGTGCTCATGCACACTCACACACATTCTCAAACCGATGCACACATGTACACTTATACCTACACAGCATACACATACATACACAACTATAATGTGTGCCCTCATATCCTGTATCTGTGCACCCACTCACACATACAACTCAAGTGTGCACTCACACATGTGCACACATGCACACCTAGCATGCCCACCTTTACATGCTCGAACCAGCAAATACGAACTGCAAAGTCAAGTCCCCTCTCCCCGCCCCCCACTGGCGACGGGCACGTGCAGGGCACACTCACAGCAGCTTGAGGATTTCCACGTAGCAGCCGAGCGTGCGGTCAGCCTGCGGGCCCAGCTCGATGCTCATGGTGCTGCAGGCGGGGCTGACCATGAGGCAGTCGATGAGGTTGGGCTCGCTGTCGTTGCCCGCGCTGGCTGTCAGCGCCGGCTTGGCAGTGCTGGTGTGCTCCACCTCCACGTGGATCTCGCTGGAGGCCACGACCACCGACTTCAGCCGCGCCTCGGACAGCGTGGCTTCCTGAGACACCAGGTCCGGGCTGGGGTGCAGAAGGCGCAGAGGTAAGGTGGGCTTCCGGTCGCACGGCTGCTGGCAGCCATTCCGGATCTCCTTCAGGCTTGGGGAATTGTCGCGGCTGGGGGAGGAGGCAGAGAAGGCATGTGAATACAGATGACCTAACAAGGACCTGAAAGTCCTAACAGCTATGAGCTATGAGACTGAGTGCGTGCTTCTGGCCCGCCAGGCTCCATCGTGCTAAACAACTCCCTGAACCCCCGTGGCACATGCCACGAGCTAGTGTGTTTTATTGGTTTCCACTCCACAAATGAGAACACTGAGGCTCAATCTGGGAAAGTGGCTTCACAAGACAGAGAGAGGTAGAGATGGCATCCAAACACAGTTGTCTGTCCCTAAAGCATGTGCTGTAGTCCCTGTACATAGTAGGTGCTCAACACATCTGTTGAACAAAAAAGTGAATATTAATCTCAATGATATTAATATCAATCTCCACCAACATGCCTTCCCTGGCCATCTTCCCGACACATCTACGAGACTTAGCAATTTTGCTTCTAGTCGCTTCCTGTAATCTAAGCGCTCTCCTCCTCCCTCTGACGCCATAGTGTCCTCCAGGGCAAGGCCCAAGCCCCGCCTCTACTGCTCTATCCCAGGCCAGTTGAGAGAGCTCAGCCTCCACTCTCCACCTGGGAACACTCTTCCGGGGGATCCTAAACTCCAGAATTCTAATCCCCTGGAATCTGCAGGTCCCTCCTATCCACTCCCCAACAACTTACAGTATCTCCAACTACCTAGAGGAAAGATGACTGCAGGATGTTAATAACTATTAACTGAGAAAAGGGCTCTATGCATCACTGATGTCACATTTGATTGGAAGATGCTGGGCCAAATGCAATGAAAACAGGCCTCTTTCTGGCAAGACTTAGTGCTGTGAGGCTGGTTAAAGCGCTTCCTCATGGAGTACTTCCAAACGTGACCAGGAGGCACATCAGACGGAAGGTAATTCCGGCCATGACTCCCCACAGCTGGTGCCCCTGTGTTATTACAGACTTCTCAGACATCTCTGTGTGGCAGTATTACCAAACTCATATTATAGGCGAGGAAGGACAATCCCAGAGGTCAAATGACCTCCCTTGATCACAGGGCTCATAAGTGGACGGGGGACTGGGATTTGGAACCAGGTCTCTGACTGCAAAGCCCAGGCTCCTTGACACTGTGGTGGCTTCCAAGATCTCATACGATCCCGTGTAGGTCCTCCTCCTTCTTGAAGTCTTCTCTGATTTCTTCCACCCGTCACCTTTACCCTGCCCCTGAACCAGAGCTTTCCACCCCTGGTTAGACACCAGTGTCCCTTGGGGTATTTCTAAACATCCTGAAGCCCAATAAGATAGAAATTTCTGGGGTGGGGTCTGGATACCAGTAACCTTCAGGGCTCCTTGTATGTGTGGTCAGTGTTGAGTCCATTGCTCTAAGAGACTCAGCACAATGGCATGATCACACATAGCTGCTTGTACAGTCCCTTCCTAAATGTGCCCTGTGCTCCCAAAGATGCATTCCCTCTTTGTGCACAAGGACTGGGCTGAGCATGTGGAGGGCCTGGACTTATCCAGCATCTGCCAGGAGCTAGGCTTGAGCTGAGCCCACCAAGGATGTTTGATAAATACACTTTAAACTTTGCTGCGGAAAAACAAAAGCCATTGGCTAAAGTCCGAAAATTCTATGGTTGATGGAAAATTGTGTGTGGTCCATGGGAGGCAGGGCGGGATATAACTATCTCTACGGCTTCAGAGCTAATTGCCTGCCCAAATGCTCAACACTCGATTTCCTCTTGTTTGCCTTTGCTGGGATTTAGAAGTGGATTTTCAAGGCTGTTTGGCTCAGAGCGGGTGATTTTCCAGTGAGCCACGCTAACCTGGGTCAAGTTGTCTGTTCTTTTGTGTGTGAGTACATCATGTACCACTGAGAGCACTGCGGATGAGCCCTGAGGACATCACAGTGCTTCATCTCCCAGGGACTAACCAATGGGGTGGCATGGACCTGAGCCCAGGAAAGGTTTTGCAGTAAGTTTCGGGGCCCTCAGGCAATTTCCTGGGGTAACCCAGACTACTGTGGTCTCCCAGGGGTCTGGGATGTTTTGTGCTAGGAGCTGCAGCAGGCCTGTGTGGGAGGCAGCAAGACCTGCCTCGCCTTCCCCATGTCTCTGCCCTGGGCATCCGGTGACAACCACCGCCTCACCGTACCCCAAAGCTCACGCTTGTCCCCTCTGGTCCACTCCGTGCAGCTGCCATCAGAGGGGAATCTGGAAGCTGACATCTCATCAAATTCCTTCTTTACTTAAAACCCAACTGAAACACAGGCACAGCTCTGCCACTCAAAGTGCGGGCCCAGACCAAGAAGCATCGGCATTGCTGGGAGTCTGTGGGACAAGCAGAGTTTCAGCCCCTGGCCCAGACCTACTGAATCTGAACCTGCATTTAACACATCACCCTCAGGAACAGCCCAGTGCAGGAGCTTTGAGCTCAGAGGTACAGGTCTTTCCGTGTCCTGCCCTCTTCTCCAATGTCATCTTTTGCTTCTCTTTCCCCTTCTCTGCTGCAGTCACAGTTTCCTTCAGCTCCCCTGCCATGACCCTTCATCTCAGTGTGGCGATCACCTGAGCAGCTTGCCCGGAATGCTGATTCCTGTGCTCGACCTGGAAATGTGGTGTCCAGAGGTCTGCTTTTTAAAGAAGCAGTCCAGGGGGTCCTGAAACAGGTAGTTAAGAACCACAGATAGAAATACCTAAATAGTGGCGACTCCACCTGCCCCGCCAGGCCTCTGTGTATTCTGTTGTCTCTGCCTGGATCACCTCATCCTTCCCGTCTCTTGCCTTGTTGACAGCCAGGAAGTCTCATCTAAAATATCACCTCCCTGAAGGATCCCTTGCTCACCTCCTCCGAGACCAGGGGTTCTCAACTCTGGCCACACAATTTGCCTGGGGAATTTTTAAAAAATATGATGCCAGGGCCATCCCAGCAAAACCAGAATTGCGGTGGGTGGGGTCCAGCTACCCTTCCCCATCCCTTTTTATGGATATCTAACCAGTGGTATGCTGGTAAATGTCTAACAGCCAACTCTCCAGAAAAAAAGGAGCCCTGATGTATAGTGTTTACCACTTTCTTTGGTGTAAATACTCCTACTGTGACCTAATTCAAGTTACCAATGTGCCATCACTGACTGTGAAATTAAGAAGTGTGCTTCCAAATATAACAGGGCTCCAGCATACATACCATGGTGTGACTTAAACACAGAACAATCAAGTACATAAACCTCAGATGCAGAGCTTCAGGAATTTTTAACATAATTCTCCTGCGTAAGAACCAGCCACCAGATCAGGATTCTGCCACCTTGGCACCACTGACATCTCGGGCCAGATGATTCTTGACTTCTACCCACCGGATGCCAGCAGCACCCCTTCTGCTGCCCAAGTTGTGGCAACCCTAAATGTATACAGACATCGCCAAGTATCCTCTGGAGGTCAAAACTGCCCCCAGGTGAGAACCACTGACCTAGATCAAAATGTGAAACATTGTTAGGAACCCAGAAGCTTCTCTCATGCCCCGCCACCTGCCTCTCCACCCATAGGTGGCCACTTTTCTGGCCTCTATCACCACAGATTCATTTTGCCTGTTGAACTTCAAGGAAAAAAAACCCACACTGTATGCCTTTTGGGTCTGGCTTCTTTTGCTCAATACTACATCTGTGAGATTTATTCGTGGTTTGCTTGTTGCACCAGTTCATTCATTCATTCATTCCTGCTGCTATACAGTATGCCTTGAGAACAGACCACGACTTTATCTGTTCTACTATTGCAGGCCATGGGAGTTAGGCAAATTTCAGTCTGAGGCTACTACAAATAATGCTGCTATAAACATTTTTGTCTTCTGATGAACATCAGAAGATATTCAGATATTTTAATGAACCAAAAGCTATGAAGAGTTAGGTCACAGGGTAGATATGTGTTTAGTTTAAATTTTGATTTTGTAAAGCCTTCCCTGGTGACTCTGATATGCAGCCAGGGCTAAGACTCCCTGCTGGAGACTGTTAATGATGCCTCTGGCTTCTGCCATCGCAGCCCTGATCACACTGTACCATGGCTGTCTGCTTACTCACGCCCTACCCCTCCGCCTGCACCTGCTGCTTCATCATCTGCACTGGGAGGGCGGGGGCTCCACCCGACTGGGTCACTTTTGGTCCTCAGCACCTGGAACATTGTGCGTCCTCACTAAACTAGTGTTGAGTGAACGAGAGAAGGACAAAACTGGCTGTTGCTATCCAGTCCCCGATCTGTGCAATAGTGTGCACGGTTCCTAATCCTCTTCCTCTACCCTTTTCCTGGGTGGGAACTGGGAGAGATTTCCAGCATCCCTGTCTTTCTGCTTCCTGCTCTTGAGTCAGGGAAACCCTGCTGCAGGGGACCCGGGCAGGGCTTGGGAGATGCAGAGGGAAAACTCTGGGATGTGCAGTTTCCTGTTCCTGCCCCTGCCCCAACCTGAGTCCCAGCTCAGGCATCCAGGGGGTGGGCCTAGGCAGGATGAGATGAGACAGCGGCTTCAGGAGAAAAAGGAGCCTGAGAGCATGTGTGTATGTGACAGTCCTGTTGCTCTTCCTGCTTCCTGGGGTGGCCTGAGTTGGACTGCTGATCAGAGCTAGAGTGTGCCCAGCCAAGGGCAAGTGACCGTCGTCCGTGTACACAGGGATGCTGGGACGGCTGTGCACTACACTCTGACCTCCTTCTTCTCTTTTGCTTTTAATATAACATGCTGTAGGGCATAGGACAGGCACTTGGGAATGATCAGCGTGGCATCTTCAGGTTCTGGCCCCCAGGGTATTGTCACCTCTTTCTGAATAGGGAAATGATTCAAGGTTGAACACGGTCCCCTTTGACTATCGGGACCTGGGGCTGAGGACATTAAAAATAATCACCTCCCCTTCTCAAGTCCTGCCTGATGGAAATACCCCCTCACTGACGTTCTTTCGCAGCCCCTCCCCCAAGAACTCAAAGTACAGTGTGTGTCTGAGAAGCTCCACTTGCGCGGGCTTTCAGTGACTCGGAGTGCCCCACCGCCTTTTCTTTAAGGACTGAAATATGTCCCTGCTGTGTGTCCCCAACACAGTGGTGCCCCTGGCGTTGTGCACTGTACCACCTAAACGACTGGACAGGGCGGTGGCGGCGGAGACCATCTGCGCCCTCCACACTACATCCTCTCCAGTGGCCCCCAGAGGTCACCGTACAAAGTTCTACGCAAAAGTAATGGCATCTGCGTCACTCTGCATCCCAGGGGCGATCCTCAGTCAGGGAAGAATGGGAGCTGGTAAGCAACTACCCCAGCGTCATCCTCCCTCAGAGGAATAACTCAGACACGTTCCAGAGTCTCACGGGACGTCCAGAGGGGAGCGCGCAGGTGTCCGCAGTGGTTACTTACACAGGCTCTATGGGCTGTCCTTCCTTCTCGGGCTCCTTCCCAGTGCTTTCTAGGGTCACTTCCCTAATAAGGCTTGCACCCAAACCCTGGGGGGAACCCAAGGCAGTGGCCCTGCCATGCCCTCTTCTGGTCACGGCTCTGTTTTACTGTTTCCACAGCATTTCTCGCCAGCTGACAGGATCCTGCAGGTTTACTTGTAAGTTACCTCCCGCAGCACAGGACGAGCTCTGAGAGGGAATCGGCGGCCTCTTTCACCTCCAGTACTTCCCACTATGCCTCACACACAGCGGGCGTTCCAGAAATACATGCAGACCACGGGCAAAATACGACTCTAAGTTTAGGAGTGAAGAGGGAATAAGCCTTACTGCCACCCCTTGTGCACACACCTGTATACACTCGCACACGTGGGCAACATGCACACCCACACGCACACGCTCACATGCGCATTCATGAACATGTGCACACATCCACACAGGGCACACGCATTCTCTCTCTCACACATACGCGCGCACACACGCCCCAATGTGTCACCTATGCCAGGCGGTGAGAAATCTCCAGATTTCTCCTTGTTCCTAAAGCCAGGTCAACACAGCGGCCTTGCAGCTGCCGGCGCTGGTTCAGTGTTCGCTCTTCCGGTAACACCTAACACCCCTGCGCTCTGGGCCCTGGATCAGGGAGCACACCGGAGGCTGGTCCGGCAAAGGCCGCCCCGCCTCCCTGCCTGGTCGGGTATGTACAAGCCACCGTCCTCAGTGACTTGGCCCCTCACTGTCCCTACCCGGGAGTGGCAGCATGCCCCACTCCCAGCCCTCCTGGTGGTGGCAATGACTGACCTGTTGATGAACTCTTCATAGCAGGAGTAGATGGCAGCCAGGCACACGGCCACCAGGTTGGGCAGGACCCGGGGGTGGGGGCAGTGCCCTGTGGGGCCATGCATGCTGGAAAAGAGCAGAGGGCAGGTGAGGGGGTGCTGGAGTGGTGCCCACGGCAGGGAGGTGGGTGGGAGGAGCTGGGACACCAGTCAGACACTGCTTTTGGGGGGTCTGGGGACACTCTGAGCCCTCTTTTGGGGACTTGGCAACATTGGGATTTTGGTCCTGGCTCCGCCATGTGCAGGCAGCAAAGGGCCAGGCTCCAGGTCGTGGGCTCCAGATCGAGTCCAGCTGAGTGGCCTTGGCAAGAGACTTAAGCTCTCCACCCTGTTTCCTCAGCTAGTAAAACGGGACCCCCTCCTTAATGGGTTACAATAAGGACCCAATTTTCTAATACATGAGAAGACAGCATATGGAGGCTGTGTGTCCTTGCGACGGTCACATTTATGCCTGGGGGTTCTGGAATAATTACTTATAACACCTCATTTCACTCTCAAAAGTACCTGCTTTGGAAGAAAAATTATCATGGCCTACACAGGGTCTGGCACACAACTGCTAAGGCCTATTAAATGCAGCTACTGTTATTGGTCGTGACTGTCTCTGTGCCTCAGTTTCCTCATCTGTAAAATGGGGGTAAAACCCCTACTCCCAGGGCAGTCAGGGCCTGAGCATAATACCTGTAACATTCCTGGAAAATCACTGTGGCCACTGCAACTAAGAAAGACCCAGCCTGAAAACACTTGGCAAACCTTAACTGCGGACTTTGAAGTCACTCCCCCAGACTCTGACAGAAGGACTCAGCATTGGAGTTTGGAAATGCTTTAAGAATGGCAGGTGAGCATATTTAGGGAATGCATGGTTTGGGAACTGGCTTAACCTGGCTGTTTCAATTTTCTTAAAAAATAAGAAGAGTCATGACAGTGACTGTTACCGCTCCCATCACATTTATGCAGTGTTCTTGGTGCTCCTGTGTATTAGCTCACCAAATCCCTCGTATTGACTGGGTGAAGTGGGTATTAAGATTCTCATTTACAGATGAGAAAACTGAGGCACAGAGCAAAAAACTTAAAAATCAAAGCAAAAGTAACTCCTACATCCCCAAAACCAGAAGGGAGGAAGAACCAGAATATTTAGCTTCTTCTTGGCCAGATTTGGGGGTGGCTGTTCAAGTCCCTGGTGATGACTCTCAGGAGCCATCAGAGGATTGTTTCCTACATACCAGGTCCCCAAGGGTAAAGGGCCCATGGAAATAACTTATATTATTTAGGACCATTTCCATTTCCTGAGTTCCCACTGAGCATTGGGCACTGTGCTAAGGGCTTCCTCACATATCGTCTTATTTAACCACATGACAACCCCTGTGTGGAGGAAGCAGGATCGGAGTGGTACATCAACTGGCTCAGCATCACACAGCAAGTAAGCTCCTCAGCCTACACGTGGCCAGGAGGAACCAGGGGCCACTGGCAGGAGAGGAGACACTCAGGACCTTCGAACACTAGTGGCTTCTCTCCGGGCATCAATGGGGCACATGGTTCTGGGGTGGAGAGGAAAGCCGGCCCACGGGCCGGAGTGCGGAGGCGGTCAGCTGAGAGACCCACCTCTGAATGAACTTCTTCACCACTTCCATCCCCGCGTTGAGCTCGTTCAAGGCAAGGATGTACTCCTGAGTAAACAGCCTCAGTCGCGGGCACTTCCCAAAGTCCTGCAGAGAGAACAGAGGGTAGGAGTTGGGACACGTGACAGAGGAGCTCAGGAGGCCAGATGTGGCAGTGGGACCCACAGAGGAGAGCCCAGCTAGCTCCTCTTTCTAGAAAGCACACACGTTTTTCACTTCAAAGAACTGGCCTCGTCACACTCTTGCTTAGTCACACTCTTGCTTACACCTTTGATAGCTGCCCACAGAGATCAGAAAAAGTCCTGTCACGGGGGTTTTCTGGCACAGGTGGCAAGCCCATTGGCATGGTACCAACCCACCTTTGTGGTAGGGCAGGGCCCATGTGCCACAAAGATATTCTCAGACGACAGCCAAGCTGGGCCTCCCTTCCGCACGGCCGTGAGGGGACTGCAGATGTTGGGCCAGGCCGCCAACAATGCATGAGGAATCTACGCACTTTTCTTCTGGGGCCACCTGACAGCTTTTGGGTGAGCTATTAACCAAGGCCACTTGGAATAGTAAAGTCAGAAGATGCCCCAACCCGGGGCCATCAATTAGGCGGGGGTGGGGGTGGGGATGGGGCAGGGGGGACGTGGAGTTTTGGGACTTCCAGGAGTACAAAGGAGGCAAAGGTCATGCACCAAATAAATGCAATGCCCCGGTTCTGCAAACATTCTCCGTGAAGAGCTACCTGCTCCTTCTCCTGAGCACAAGGGCCGAGGCGGCCTGAGAATCTGGTGTGGCCTGGGGGGAGACGGTTCCTGGTCCCGGGCTCCCCCGCCAGCTCCCCCCTGCCCCAGGCTGACCCAGCCACCCACTGTGTTCCAGAAGGAAACCTAAAGAGCTACAGATGACCTTGTTCTTTGTAGAAGCAGCCACCCTCAAAGGGCGCATGGGATCAAAGGCAGATGACACAGATGAGTAAACTCGAAGAGGGCTGGCTGGACAAGTAAGGGTGTGTTTGTGTGTGTATAAGATGTGGAGTGTGGGAGGGTGTGTGTGTGTGTGTGTGTGTGTGTAACAGACATGGAGTACAGAGGGAAGTGTGCGTAAGACATGGGGTATGGGAGGAGGTGTGTAACAGACGTGGGGTGTGGGAGGAGGTGTGGGAGACGTGGCGTGTGGGAGGCGTGTGTGCACACGTGTGCATGTGAGAGGTGGCCTGGGAAGGGAGATGTGTGTGCTGGGCTACGAGCGGGTGTAGGTGGGAGGTGGCTGGAGTGTGGCTGCAGGTCAGTGACAGGGCATAGGCAGGAAGGAGGAGGAAGAATCTGTCCAACCTTAGGAAAAGGCCATGCTCCCCGTCCCGGGAGCAGGGGTGGGCAGGGAGGGGTGACACTCCATCTCCACCATCCAGCTTAGCTGATGGGCTTCCCTATCTGACCTCAGCTGAAGATGAATTTAGGGGCTCTGAGCAAGGACAGAGAATCCTGCCTGTTACAATGAGGTACATTATTGGAGACTGACATTTTCTCAGCTTCCCCAACACAGCATGTCAACAGGGCAGGTGACAGAGCTCAGCTAAGAGTGAAAAGGCAACCTCTAAGGTGACTATCAGCTCAGATGGCGCAGGAGAGAGATGCGTGGGCCAGGAAAGGACCCTGCGTCCATTCCCAGGTCCACCATTAGGGACCAGAAGCGTTGTTATGGACGTCTGAACTTGTGAGCTGGGTTTTGGTCAGGAGGTGCAAGTCAGTGCGGGCACGAGGTTGACCAGCCAGCCAGAGGGCAGTCTGGTGTTCTTCAGCTCACCTGTCCCTCCTCCTGTCCTCGCTCAGGGGAACCCGTTTAATAGAATACAACCTGAACTGGGACTCGAACTGACCCCGCGGGCCCTCATGAAAGCCTAGTAGAATGTGTCCTTCCCATGCCCTCCAACCAGCTTGCAGGAGCATTTCAGAGAAGCCTGGTGCTTTTTCACCTGGAGTCCAAGGGGCTGAATTAGGGTCCTCAAGACAACAGGGGGCTCATCTGATTACATCCTGCCTACTAGAATTATGCCTTTACATTAGAAGGACAGCAGAAGCCATGGAGAAAGCTCAGAAGGAACACACACACCCTCCTACAAACACACACACATATGCACACGTGTGTGCACACATACACACTTAACAGCACTTGGCTAAGAGCTGAGGCCCCTGCATGAAGAAAAGACTAAAGCTTGACTATGCTTTCAAACTGAGAATGATGCCAAGAGTCCCCTAGTCCTTTGAAAAAGGGGGACAGAAAAGCTATGTGGCCTTGGGTTGTCACACCCAAGGCCCCACTGGGCCTCACTGTCACAAACTGTGGAATTAGATTTGGAAAAACTATCCCTAGGCCTTCTTCCACCTCTAAAGTCTTATGATTTTATGAAAACTACTTCAACTAAACCCTACTGAAGGCAACTGCCATTATCTTTGCGGTTAGATTTCTGGATAGTCAAGGTCATTTCCCTGTAAATGAACATTAGAGATGGCTCTGGTAGCCTTTCAACATGTGGATAAGAGACATTTTGCCTCTTTGGAAAAGACGAATATGTTCCCCTTGAAAAGTAAGAGGTCAGACCACTCAGTGGTCCACTAGGGACTATAGCTACATCTTCTTGCCTCATTTGCCTCATCAAGAACATTCCAATAAGCAACGTGTGAGCGCAGGGACCACAGTCATTCTTGGAGACAGAGCTGTTGAGACTCTCAGGGGAGCACACTCAAGGGCTGCTTCCACTTGTATTTAATTTTAACTTCTGCCCAATGAGTAACACTCTTCAGGACTCGACCTCTCTCTAAGATTCGGTTCGCTCATCCATGAAATTAGGGCACATGATATATTTGCAAAAGATGCACTCTGAGAATAGGGGAAACTCCAAAACCCCAGAACACTGCTATGGTGTATAATTTCCCCGTTTCCCAAATATTCAAGTACCTCCTTAATGAGGAACAGTGCATGCAGGGTGAAGAGAAGTCACTGGTCATTCACTGCTGACAGGCATGCGGCTGGCTAGGCACACTCACTACCCAGTGACTAGACTCCCCCCCACACTGGCCAAGAGCCCCAACTCCAAAATGGTGCATCTGGCCCATGGCTGATTACTAAGCTTGATAAGTGTCAGATGAGTGACACCAGAAGTCTGCGGTGCTTCCTGCACCTGGTGGTATAAGCCACAGTCACTGCTTAACACGAATCTGTTCTTCTGCAGGAGGGGCTGCTCCCCCTTGGTCTCGTCCACAAATCTCAGCCACGGTGTGTAATTAGCAGACACTTTATAGTATCTCTAGAACTGAGGATCACTCGGGGAAAGTTCTTTAAAAGTGAAGTGAGAATTCATGCCTGAGGGCCCCTGATCTCTGCCAGGATACAACAGAGACTATAAATTCTGGACTTACCCTGTAGCTGTTCTGATTTTTATCCAGAAAATTATTACATGGTCAACAGTCCAGACCCATAAAGCTAGCCAAATATAAGGGAGAAGTTGTAAGGCTAAGTCGTGGGAGGCCTGAAGTTTTGCTTTTTTCCCTTTGAAGTCAGGTATCCCAAAAGAACCCTTATTAAACATCCTAATGACTGGCACGAAATATGCAGAAATGTTTATGTGCCTGGGAGGCACAGGGCGCCAAGTGTACCCTGGGGTGTCACACTGTCATTGACACGTTTTGATGGGAAACGGTCCTCTGCAAAAGGAAACTCCAGAACCTTTGTTCTGGACTCTGAAAGGGTAAGGCTCTTTCCTCACACCACATCCACACTGATTTTAAAGTTAACGACCAGAGACCCTTTCTTCCCGGCTGACCAGAGCCAGAGAATGCCCTTGAAACTAGTGAAGCACAAATTAAGGAAGAATCACCTCCCCAAACGGGGAGCTTCTTTGTTAGTCCTGGAGAAAAAATGAGATGGAGTATCCGTCTCCCTCTTATTTAGATAACAAGAAACACATTTATCTCAAACCCAGAAAGGTCTCAGAAATAAGCAACAACTCAATTATGGTGTGTGATTGCTCAGGGTAGAGAACGGTAAACAGAATTTATGTGGTATCAACAGGGTTCAACTGGTAGTGGCTGCCTGCAATGCTGTGCTACGTTTCCATTGCTGATTGGGGAAGGAGGGTAGGTTATATAATATTTTTAGGGGCATGGTTTGGAGACAGGAAAGCTACTTTACAAACTCCTTTTCATAATTATTTTCATATGCCGAACGTCGACAGGGCAGAAGGCAGTAATCATGGGCACCCCACAACTGACTCAGTAGCCCAACCTGTGCTGTTACACCAATACCTCTATGCCTTCAAGGTGAACTTAAGTCTAGGCTGGCGGGTGGCTCAGGAGAGTAAGTCAGAACACCAGCCTTTGCTTCAGACTGCCTGCTTCTTGGTGCCACTCATGAGTAACCAGGGCTGGTTACCTGAGCAGCCTATGGAACCTTCAGGGTCTCAGCCTCCTCATCTATAAAAGGTGGTCATGGCTGTCATGAGGGTTAAATGACATGATAGCTTGGAGCCACATTGTGCCTGGCTCTAAGAAGGTGCTCAAAAAGTACCTGTGTGTACACATAAGTTATGCTTATTCCTAGCTGCGGCCCCAGGGCCAGTCAGCGGACCTTGCTAAGCCTCAGTTTCTTCACCTGTAATACAGAGAAAACTCATATCTGCTGCTCTCATTGGACTGATCAGAACATGCAGAGTCTCAGATTATAAGTGCCTATCACCGTAAATTGCAATTAAATTCTGCCACTGTATTTTTTAAAAATCAACTGAAGTCCATACTTAATTCAGATTTCCTCAGTTTCCCCCTAATGTTCTTTTTCTGTTCCAGGATCCCATCCAGGCGGAAACCTCATTACATTTAGTTGTCAAGTCTCTTTTGGTCCTCTAGACTATGACAGTTTCTCAGACTTTCTTTGTTTTCGATGACCTGGACAGTCTTGAGGACTACAGAATGTGTCCCTCAACTGGGACTGGTCTGCTATTTTTCGCTTGATTAGACTGGGGTTGGGGGTCTGAGAGAGGAAGACCTAGAGACAAAGCACCCTTCTCACCACACCATATCCAGGGCACGTATCATGACCATGACTTATTACTGTTGGTGTTGACCTTATTGCCTGGCCCAGGTTGTGACCCTCGGGTTTCTCCACTGTACAGTCACTCTTCCTCTTTTCCACCCCGCACACCCTGGAAGGGTGTCACCACGTGCCCACTGAAGGAGCGAGGAGTTCTGCTCCCCTCCTTGAGGGAGGAGTATCTACAGACATGACCTATGACTCTACACACAGGAGACTTACCTCTTCTCCCCTAGCCATACTATTTTTGTTATTCTTACCTCCAGTGCAAAGGTTCTTCCTGTTGCCTTAACAGGAAAAGGCAGAACCAAAAATGACAGGCTGCACGAAAACCCCAATTTATATAGGATCCCAACTCCGGTGCCTGTTGATCGAGCCAGCAACTCCACTCTCCAAATCTTTGGAAAAGTGAAAGGCTGGGCAGACCTGGGGCCTGCCTCCTCCAGCTCGGTGGCTCGGGTGGTCAGGGAACTCACCATGTTATGCTTGAGGATTCTCTGGACCACGGGGGTGAACACTTCGATGACCACCATGGACCGGGGCCGCTCTCTGCAGTGCTGGGGAGACAGGAGGACATGGTTAGCACCGAGCCTGTGGGTCCTTGTTCTTTTTTTTTTTGAGTAAGACTAGTAGGTGGGGATGGGATTTTTTAGTTTGCGTTTTGATCTTAAAGTCCGAGGTTGTTTAGATGGTACAGACAGAAGGCTGTTCTGACACGACCTTTATTTAATACAGTGAGATTTCCGCAGCACTAAGATTCAGAGCGCAGGCCTAAGAGGAGAGTCCCTGAGTCAGTGTAAAATACCAGGGCTTTACTGTCTGGACACCAGAATTTTGAAAATTCTGTGACTTTTCAATTGCCGGCTTTGATAAGCTGGCAGCAATCTGCAGGTCACGTGGAGCTCTCAGATGTGTTTTCTCTCCCTGACAGGGTGTTCTGTCTTCAAATTGAAATGGAAGGCCTTCAGGAGGAACGGGCAAGATCCCACCACTCCAACGCAGCTATAACCTGCCTGGGCCTAAAGGTGCTGAGTTTCCAAGCCCTGGATGAGGATGCTGGACTTGGGATATTGGAATCAGGGCTTTCCTGGGAAATCCAAGATATATTAACTTTCCTCAGATCTTGGTGTCCCGGTCTTGAAGTCTGGTAAGAGAGGCTACCCGGTGTGTCCAGAGCGCTGGCCCAGAGTGGACGGGTGTGAGTAGCTTTGCTCCCCGGCAGCTCTCCTCTGCGGCAGGCTGCCAGGCGGTGGGAGCACCAAGCCTGCGGCTCTGACCTCCACAAGAGGAAAACAGCCAGGAGGCTCATGGGCCCTTGTGGCCGGGACCCCACCCTCCAAATGGTAGGGCAGCCCTCTGTTTTAGGACCAATGAGGACTTCTATTAGGTGATGCCCCAAAGGATGGTTTCTTCTACATCACTGGTTTTCAAACTGTGCTACCAGGAACCTTCAGGTTTGTTTTACTTTGAACAAAGGTCCATTGGTCTAGAACAAGTTGGAAAACCATGAGAACTAGGAGAAACCACACAGCTGAAAGGAGAACAAGGAGCAGACCTGGATTAAACTGGATCAAATATTAAGAGAGGAGGTGACCTAGTGACAGGTAAGGAGCAGATGGCTCTTCTCAGGAGCGCAAACATGGGGTTATCTGACCCGACTCCGCTTTGAGGCAGAGAAGCCCATCTTTGTTGTCCTTAGTCTCACCAAACTGTTACTTCTCCCCCTTCCCAAGGGGGCGGGGTCTTGATACAGCATAAGACCCCAACGCCCGTGTGCGGGCACGCTCTTGCACACACACGTGCAGGAACAACTGTACAGTCAGGTGCTCCCCCACCTGGGCTCAACTAACCTGGACCAGAGGGCACACACTGGCACATGCCCACTTTAAGAACGTACCCTGGACACTTCGGGCCAGCAGGCTGGGCCAACTCTCTGCTCTGTGGGTCACCAGAAAACGTCTCCTGATAGAGCCAAAGAGGATGATGCAATCCTGTCTTCCTAAACTCCTGTCCTCTGACAAACACGAAGAATGCACACTCCCTCGTGCGGGGGTCAGGGGCCAAAGGGCGAGGCGGGGGGCAGCAATAAATGCTGCCCAACCCCCTTTCCTCCAAAAACCATCAGATCTCCCAGGGCCGGTTTTGCAAGGCCACGCGGGAGGGAAGGAGCGAGTGAGGTGAGTCATCAGGAGACCAGGGGAGTGCTGGGAAACAGCAGACCTAGGCCCTGTGCCTTTCCAAGGACGCCAAATCATTACATAAAATAATCACACAGCAAAGAACAAAACCGTACTTCATGCTGGTTCAGCTCTGGACCGCTGAGGTACGCTTGCAGAATAAGGGGTGCCTGGTCCTCCACGTGCCCTGGACATGTGTATGTAAATCCTACTGTGAGGCTGGCACTATGTGCCTGAGAGCGGGTGTCCTGCTCTGTGGCTCCTCCATACTAACTTGGCATTCCCTGCCTTCTTCCCCTGCTCAGGAAAGCCCCACGGCTGTGCCCCCCATGGGCCAGCTGGTGCTCAGAGGAGCCCTGGCTAATAATAACCCAGCTCTGACGTCAGGAGCCCAGAAAACCTGATGCAGACTTCTCCCAAGACATTCCAAGGAAAAACTGGATGCTCCTCCCTGATCCACTGGTTTGCACCCTGGGCCTCAATTATAACTTGTCTGGCAGAGAAGAGGTTGTAATTCTAAGAATGGGGTACCTGGTTTGCTTTCTGGCTATGTCCAAGGTCCTGACCCCAATCGGTGAGGACTGGGTTTTCAGTGCAATTGTGCAAAGCCAACCCCCACCATGCACGCACAGAGGCAGGCTGGTCCTGCAAACAGCCCCACTTCAGCGATGCCATACCTTGCAAAAGAATTCACAGAGATCTGGTGGTGGATGGTTGTTTTCCAGCAAAGGAGCGATTGCCTGAAAGACAATGAACCAAATGTCAGTTGGAATCTCTGGGAAGAAATTACACAGGGGGTGTGCATCTACACAAGAGAATTGACTGACGATGGAAATCACAGCCTCCCTGTCACTCTCTGGGTAAAAAATGCCCAGTCTCTAACTTGCAGGCCAGACCGCCTAAATTTTGGGGGGCACATCACTCCCACTGAGCTGATAAAAGCTCTGGGTTACCTCTAAGAAAAATACATACGGTGATGCGTGTAACTTCTGGGGTTTCACAACCCTCAGATCAATAGTCCCTGACTGTGAGGCTGCACAGCGTGGTGGTGATAAGCCCAGGCTTTGGGTGCAGAGCCCTGGGCGTGAGGCCTAATTCTGGTGCTTACTACACTGTGACAATCAGAGCGAGTTATCTCCTCTCTCTGAACCGCCTGGTTCCCACCTGAAAAGTGGAACAGAGAGTCAGTGTGAGGGTTAGAGACGTCACACGTGCCAAGAGGGTTTCTCAGCCTTGCACTGTTGACGTTTGGGTCCAGCTGTTCCTTGTGGTGGCAGCTTCCCAGTGCTACTACAGGATGTCTAGCAGCATCCTTGTCGTCGACCCACTAGATGCCAGGAGCGACCCCCGACACAGTTGTGACAACCAAAAAGGTCTCCAAACACACTTCGTCGTATATTAAGGAAGGCTGGAATATCTACTGCCTCTTGAATTCACTTTCTGCCAAGGCTGCTTTAGGCCGGCTGGACATAGTCACCGGTTCCACTGCCATTCCTACGCAAGGTCCCATGGCCTGAACCGTGTTTGATTCTTGATTTTTCTGTCCCTTTCATTATTTCTGTTTTAATGATTTTGCTAAATTTAAAATTCAAATAAAAATTCTGAACAATTGCTAAATGCTTCTTGGGGGACAAAACTGGCCCTAGTCGAGAACCCCTGGCGTAAAGCGCCTCTCGCAGAGCCTGAAACAGGCCGGCTCTCAGTATATGTTAGTTCCTAGGTGGCTACTGCTTATGCGAAGTCCACCCTTGTTTCTGTTTGCCACACTGGGCACAAGATTAGGAAACAGGAGACCCAGGACCCAGTACCAAGACTGCCAGGCTGTGTGGCCTTGGGTGGGCATTAATCTTCTAGTCTGTAAGATGAGGAAAACTAGAGTTACTGATTCATAGGGTTGTTGATGGGGGGGGGGGAGATCTGATGAGAGAAAATTCTAGAAGCTTCAGAGTCTAAGCCCACTGCCTAGAACACAGCATGTCAGTGATACCATCACAAGGGGACCGTCTGGGTCTGCAGTGGGCACAGCAGAAGGGGTGACGGATCTGCCGGACTCCCCGGGAAGGCTCTGTGATGACACAGTCTCCCTGTCACCGACACCCACAGCTCAGACCTGCCTGTGGTCTCAGAGGGTCTTCCTGATCTGCCCCCTACGGCAGTGCTCTTGGATTCAGGGAGGGATCTCTCGTAAGGCCATCAGGGAAAGGAAAGCATAACTGGGCACCGGTAAGAGCTGGCCCTTAGTTGACTCGTTATGCAGGTGAGCGACCTCTGCGACAGACAAAGTCACCGAAATGGAGGTTCTGCTCTGCGGCACCAACAGTTGAATCGACAAACTCTTGGAGACCAGGCCCAGGGTCTCATTTGTCTAGGGCTGTGCATGTGACTATCCGATTTTTAACTGACATGAAAGAAATAATTTTAAAGGAACTAAAATTAAGAATGCAGTTCCTCAGTCACACTAACCACATCTCAGGTGCTCAACAGTCACATGAAGCTAGTGGCTACCACGCTGCATAGCCAGAGGACATGCCATCGCCATGGAAAGTTCTGCGCAGAGAGGCTCAGCGTCCGGCTGCTGCGTGTGGAGTCTCTGCTGCCCCGTAAGCGCAAGAAGAGGTAAAGCCACCGCAAGGTCAGCAGGACAGGGAGCCGCCCCCAGCACGCGAGCCACGGCCTGGCCTGCAGCTCTGCTCCCCCAGACCAGCTCTGGGAGGAGGGACGACGACACACAGGGTGCATCCCCCTAGGTTGGGCCCCTTCAATTACATTGAGCCCCCTCTTTCATGGAAATGAGTCAATGACAGAGAAGTGGGAATGAATCAGGCGCCCACATGGGCATCAGGCGTGGGCTCCACGCTTCCACAGTCACTATCTCACTTGATCCTCATTAAAACTTGGTGTGGTCACACAGTAATTATTTCCATTTATATAAATGAAGAGACAGAGGGTCAGGGAGGTTACAAGACCTACCCTGGTTACAAAATTCAAAAACATATAATTAACTAAAAGCTTACATTTTTGTGGACTCCTTCTGTGTGAACTAAGCACATGCGGTGCCTTAGTTCATTTACCACTCCCGGCAGCCCCGTTAAGAAAGGTTCTGTTGCCACACCCACTTCACAGAGGACTGAGGCTTGGCGCATCAAGCTAGCTGGCAGCTATCTGAATGGCTATCTGGTTAAATAAAAATATTCTTGAGCCAGTAGAAGGAATGGGGTCGATTAGTGGTTCTCTCTAGGGTGACTCTGCCCTCCAGGGACTGCCCCTGGCACTTATGGGGCCAAGCCAGGGACGCTGCTCAACATTCCACACTGCAAAGGACGGCCCCCACCACAAAGGATTATGTATCCCTAAATGTCACTCGTGCCATGGGTAGAAAAGCCTAAGGTAGATATGCACCAAAACTTGAAAGAATCTCCAAGACATGTTGTTAAGTAAAAAACCAAACACAGAACACATCCAGCATCACATCGTAGATGTTAAAAACAAAAAACAAAAACACAAGTGTATGTCTGTGTGGGTTTATCACCACCTGGAAGCCCTCATGGGTAGATAGTCTCTGAAGAGGGTGCTGGGGTGGGGAGAAATTTTTTCTTTTTCTTTTTTTAACAATGAAAATACACTCATGAATTACTTGCATAACTAAAGATAATTTTAATAAAACCAATTAAAATTTAAAGCTCTCTTTCATTACTCGCCCAAGGTCACTGTTAGTACGGGGTGAGCCCAGGGTCTGCACTCAGCCCCGAAGATGAACCCACACTCAGCATGAAACATGCTTTCTTCACCAGCACAGGGGAACGCAGCAGGGGTTTGGCCTCCAGGTCCATGCTCACCCGGTGACATGCCAGCTGTTACCAGCTGACGATTACCTTCTGCACGGATGCCTGACTGATGGATTAAATAAAACCAACTCAAGTTACTTGTAAAAGTACTTGTGAAAAATAAGTTCATAAAAAAAACCAAAAAACAAAACCAAGCTCTGTTGAGAGACGAACCAATTGCCAACAGGTCAAATCAGATAATGTAGTTGTTGTAATGAAAGGAGGCTGCAGAAGGCTTCAAAATAATGGCCACAGCACTGGGAGCAAAGAATACTGAAAGGGAGGCTCAGGACCAGAGTCTCAGATCGAATTTCTCCGTTCTCAGGCATTCCCGCTGAGCAGGGACGCTCGGCCCAGCCCAATTAAGGGGTCATCCCAGCCAAATTAGCTGGACAAACGCAGCCTGGATTTCTCAGACCAAAATTCCTTTCCCAGGCTATCCTAAGCCCAAAACCCTTGCCCTCCCTTCCAGGGTCAAAGTGCACAGTGGAACCACAGGTGTCGCCGGCAGGGAGAGAAAGATGCCAATCCCTTCCCTGGCACCCGTGTTCCAGCCTACTCCCCCCCCCCACCCCCAGCCAGAGTGCCACCCCTTTGCCTTTGCATGTGCTGGGATCCCTGTCTGGGCCGCCTTTCCCAGGAGCACGCCTATCCAGCCTTTAAGACTCAGTTTGCTCACCTCCTCCTGGAAGCCCTCTGTCGTCTTCCTCCCAGTACCTCCCCGAGAGAGGAGGCTGGGCGCCTATCCTCTGTGCTCCTCTATCACCCTGAACGATTCTCGACCCCGACAATGTAATTTCCTGATTATCTGTTGGCCTGTCAGGCTCTCCCAGCTCCCAGTAAAGCCCTCAATGGTGGCTTTATGTCTGTGAAATAGAGACCAGTGTCTGGCACATACTTGTACTCACATGATAACAAACATTGGTGAAATCAAATTATTCATAGTATACCAGAGAAAGGTGGGGGTAGGTGATTGGGAGTGCCAGGATGGTGGTCCCCCTGTTCTGGCCAGAGATGGCAATGGGTGGTCAGGCTGGAGCATGGGAAAAACCTCTATTTTTAGTGAAAACTCGCTGAGTACCTACTATGTGCCAGACCCTGTATGTAGTTGGGGCTCCAAAGAAGCTGCTGCCTTTATTCTCTGCAATAAAAAGGCTGAGTGCCCAAAGGAGCCAGCTGGGGCAAGGAGTTTCTCTAGACTGGCCTTGCCAGGGCCAAGTGGGTGGGCCACTAAAGCCTCAATTCAGCTCAGAGGGTCATGCTGTCTGGGATGTTGCTCTGGTTTCAAAGGCTACAGCTGTGGGACCTCCTGGGCAGGTGTTCCTGCTCCTTTCCCAGGTACATAAGCCTCTGCCTCTTACTTCCATTTCGATTCTGCCTCCCTGCTTCCATTTCCCTATGCTTTATGTTCCAGTGATGCCGAAGCTTCCAGAATAGACCACGTTGTTTTAAATCTCTGTGCATGTTTTGTTTCCTCTCTCTGGAATGCCTTTACTCTGTTTTGCCACTTGGCAAACTCCTTTTGATCCTTCAAAACCCAGCTCAGATAGCATTGCCTCCACGAAGCTCTTGGGCTTCTTTCCCAGGTGAGTTTATCACTCTATTCTCTACGTGATCTCATTTGTCTTCCTACAGTAGATGATGGACTCCTTGGGAGCAGCTCGGTCTTAGTTATCTGTGGGTTCAAACACACAGCACAGTGCGTGGCACCCAGTAGGGGCAACTTCATTTCTTTTTCTCTCCAGCCAAAGTGACATTTCATAGCTTAAAATCACCCAGGAAGACATTTTACCTTAAAGAGGTTCACATCATAGCTAAGTTTCAGAAAATATTATCTCACATTAGGTATCAGAAGGAATTAAGTCCAGATTCTATTTGTAGATTAATTAGGAGATAGAGCCTAGGGGAAGAAAGAGAATGTTTACCTTTCCACTAATAGGGTTATGCCTCTGAATAAATCATATGGTCTCTGCCATTTCCTTCCTTCAACTCCCTCAGCCACTTAGGAAGGAGGCTGCGATTAAGACACATTTGCTACAAACCTCAAAGACAGATAATTACATTCCTCCCCTGCCCCCTACCCCAGATCAACTGGGGCTCTGAAATATGCAAAAGCACGAGGGAGATACGTCTGGCTTGACAGAAAAGACAAAACTGAGCAAGGTTGCTGTGCTAGTGGATTGCACTGGTGCCCCCAGAATCAACTCAAACTGGGGAAGAACTGTGGGCACTGGGAGGCAGGCAGAGGGAGAGAGATCGTGAGAGACTCACCACAATGATGTTTTCATGCTCCTGGGTCGTCAAGTTTGTGTTCTAAAGCATTGAACACAGAAAGCAGGAAGAAACAAAACAAAACAAAAAATACATTAATAAAATGGAAACAAACATTTGTATCTCAAAGGTCCACAGTTTCATAATGCTTTCAGCCTCTCAGACAAAGCGCTGTTGTCACTTTTTATTAAACAACCAGAAGACCCTCAAAAGCACGGTCAGGGTAGGGGAAAAGTACAGCTTTGGGCCAGGGGGAGCTGTGTTCCCAGTCCGTTTTGCCGTTCATGCGTTATGTGACCTTGGACAGATCGCTTCTTGTTGAGACTCGTTTCTTATTCTGTAAATGCGATCCTCTTTAGGCTGCCATGAGGATATGTTGTAGCGATGTCACTTGGAAGCCAGAAGGCAGGTTCATAATAAACATGTAACGAAGAGACTTTTAAGGCTTGACTCTGTACCAGGCAGCCTTTTAGGAGCGGCATGTATAGTATCTCAGCAGATCTCAAACTACATTCCCAGGGAACACTAGTGTTCTCTGAGTTGGCCCAAGATTTTTAGCTAAATTCAAATTTTAACAATCAATTTTCAAAAATAATATTAAGTTGAACAGATTAAACTTGTTTAATTCTTAGCCCCACCCCCGAAACCCCGATTTGGAATTTTCTTATACAAATGGTATCTGTACCATCAACCTGTGAGTATGCGAAGGAGGAAAGGGATGAATATGTGATAAATAAGATCATGGGAAAACTCGGGAACAGCCACTATTGCCTTTTTCGCTAGTTTCATGGTGTGTTCTGCTGTTTGTCTTGGTGGACACGGGTTTTCTTTGGTATCAACTCATATTTCCCAACAGAGCCACGTTTGCTGCTCGTCAGGCACCTCCTCGCTAGTGGTGAATTGGCAAGATCAATTGTTCCTGGGTTCTAGAAAGAGCCCCACGGCAACCACAACCTGGACAGGTTTAAGGAGCAGCAGGATATCTAATGTGTTTACACCAGCTAAAGTGAAAGAAAAGCTAGTGAGCTGTGAATCTGCTTTTGTCTGGCTGCCCAAGGGATGATGGTGGACACAGAACCAGGGTCAGTGTCTGCACTCCACGAGTCTCTGGGTTCCCATGGAGACAGCCTGACCTGTGATGCTAGAATCCAGGAACATTCGGGAGGATGTTTTTTGGATTCCAATGCCTGTTTCTTTTTTGTGGATGCTGGAGTTTGAGCAGCCCGTTTATGGCAGATTATTAAACATCCATCATTTTTCAGCTCAGGGTAGATGAAAGCCTGGCTTCGGTCTTTCTACATGACTGATGAATTCATGATGCCTCAGGCACAGTGTCAGAGCTTTGTAATACTCGTCCCACCCATTTCTCTTTCTCATGATGGTTCTCCTACTATTTACTACTGTCCCATCGACAGATGAGTTACCTGAGACTCGACAGATGAGTTACCTGAGACTCAAAGAGGTGCAGTAGCTCACCTGGAAACACAGCTAATAGTTGGTGGAGTGGGGATTTGACCCATCTGTCCTGATTCCAAAGCCTGCATCTCCAACCACTGAGCTACAGTGCTCAAGCCACGCAAGTGACAGTTGCATCTTCAGGCTGCAATGGGACCAGCCTAACCCGCACCATACCTGTGTACCTTCCCAGGAAGAGCCTTTAGCAAGCACAGATACTGGTTCCTTTGCCCCAGTTACTCGTGGCAGCCCAGGCCACTGTCCAGGGAAATGTCTCTCCACCAAGGCCATTTTCAACCCCAGGTGGAGAGCACTCTCTAAGAGCCACTGCATTATTAGAGGGGGCACCTGAACCCCAAGCTGAGTGGCCACGCCACACAATCGACTCAACAAAGGCCCAGGAGGTCAGGGACACTGGCTATGCTTGGCCAGTGGACAGACGGTTCTTCCTCAGAACTGTTTTGCCACCTAACAGCCCCTTCTTCCCCTTCCCTCCCGCAGGATCCTGCCCACCTTCTGGACACCTAGGTGACCCCTGGAAACTCTTAGCAGGAGGCCTCAAAAACAACTTGAGGAAAAAGAACAAAGAACCTAGCCTCATATATTCTAAATGAAAAAGGGCAAGGAGGAGGGAGGATTTGTTTGTGGTTCTAGCCAATCCCCTCCAGGAATAATGCTAGCTGAAGGTGCTTAAGGTCAAGATAATAAATATCTCCCAGGATGATAAAACTGACCATTTATCAAAGGCTCCTGGTGTGTGCAGCACAGGGCACTGCTTACATATTAGAGCATCGATCCTCAATTTTGTGAAATGAGTGCTAATCTTAGTGCCAACTCATGGATGGAGACTGGGCACTGATGGGTCTAGAAACCTGTCCAAGGCCAGTTAGCTCCTGAGGGTGGAACTAGGTCTTTCTGACTCCACATTCCTGCTCTTAACCACTGTCCTACACAGGTGGGTCTCCCCCTCACTAAAAAAGTCTCTACCAATTTAGATTCAAGCCACCTCTATGAATAAGATCATGACCTTTGCAATAAGGCAGACCTGGGTGTGAGTCCTGTCCTGGCCTACCTACTACTTCTCCAAGTGACCCTGGGCAGGCAACTTAACCTCTCGGAGCCTCTGCTGATTATTCCATGCATTCAATTCTTAGCTTGCAGGGCTCTCGGAGAAATGTAAAAGATTGGCTCTAAATGCCTGCCAAAGTGATTGGTCACGGAGAGTGTGCTCAAAAAAGTGTTATGTCATTCAGAGAGGTGGTAAGCCTTACTGGAGGCAGTACTGCCTGGACTGCAGTCCCAGCTCCGGGCCTTGCCAGTGGCAGCACTTATCAGTAAAACAATAATACTGACCCTTGCCCAACACACAGGAGATGCATATCAAATGCAACTTGTTTTTTTTTTTTTCTTTAAATGCCTTTGTCTCTCCAATCTAGCACTTAAAAGATCAGCTGACTTTGAGGTGGTTGATATAAAGCTCAAGAAGTAATGCAAAGGCCCAAGGGATGTGGTCACGTGAAACGTATCTGAGATGGAAAGGAAATCTCACCAGAGGCTGGCAACTGCCACTTCCACCACGGTCCTGACGAAGGGCCGGACTTAATGATGGTGGGCAATGTGGTTGTGCAGTAAGCACTACGCAGCCCTAAGGTGGAATTTCCAGCCCCACTGCTTACTTGGCAAGTTGGCATCTGTGGGCCTCAGTTTCCTTATCTGTGAAATGGAGACAGCAAGGCCCATCTTTCAGGGAGAATAGGAGTATTAAATGAGATGCTGTGTGCATGGCACTTGGCGTCTGCCTGGCACATAGCAGGTGCTTACTGAATGTAAGCTGCCTTCTTCTTCAGATGAGAAGCCAGCCTCTGGCCTACTTACCAGACACATTCTGCTGCTCGTGGTAGGAAGCCTGAACTTGAGGTTGGGCATATAGCACTCGACCTCAAATTCCTGACCTTGACTGTCATTCTTTTCGGAGTTTGAGTCTTTACCACTCTGTGGAACATGGCTGCTCTCCCACTGGAGGATACGTCTTCTGTTCTCCTGCTTGTGACCATCGCTGTAGCCCACTTTCTACCTCTTGCACCTACTTCCTGGCAGGGCGAGAGACCCTCTCTAGTCAGCAGACCCAGAAGGCCTGGGCCAGTTTCCTGAACAGGTACTGACCTGTCTGGGCCCACAGCGAGAGGGCCAGGTCTAGGCAGCAGGGAGCTTGTTCAGGAGTCGCCAGGGGTGTGTACGAGCTACCCAGAGAACCAGGGTGTCAGAAGAGCAGGGACCACCCCCCAGGGGAGGGGGACTGAAAAAAGGGGACAGAAGCAGTTTAAATCAGAGGTCATCAACTGCAGTGTCTCCAGAGGGCCATGCAGACAATTAAACAAGAGGCATATTAATATTTGTAAAGTACTTAGAATAGCGCCTGGGAAAGAGTAAACAGAAGTGTGTCTCCTAGCATCCTCGCCTTCTAAGGACCAGCATGACTGACTCGCTGATTAAGTCTCACTTGTCTGGCTCCCCTGCCAGAATGTAAGCTCCAGGAGGGCAGGGACTTGTCCCCATTCAAACACCCAGGATGGCACCTGGCATACAGCACACTCAAAGTATGTGGGCACCTGGCAAAGCAGACTGACTGCTCAGGTGGGTTGTACTAAGCAGCGCCAGCTGCAAACTGCTGCCAGATTTTCTGATTATTTTTAAAGAGAATTTGGAAATTCCCACTTTGTTGTGAAATCTCCCAATTTAAAATATCCTGTGCAAGTTAAAGCATTACAGTGGGCAATTAAGGTATTGGGTGGGCAATTAAGGCAGAAAGCCCTATTGCCTGGGCCGTTGGGAGCCGAGGCGGGTCAGTGCTGGGCGAAGACGGAGACTGGCCGGGACCACCAGCCCCAGCACCATGGGGGCCAGAAGGAAGGGCAGTCTGGGGGCTTCTCCCATGTGCTCCCACTTGAGAATGTACTAGAGAATTATGAAATCGGCTGCGGTCATTACCTCCACCAGCCCAGCCTCCGGTCCAAGACGGTACTTCGCCCCCCACCCCCACCACTTCCCATCCCCAGTTCAGCAATGAGACATGGCAGGGTGGCAATGACTCCCCCTTCATCTCTGCCGCAAGCCTTGGATGCCTCAGCCTGAAGCGCCGTGGCAAGCCTTCTCAACACCCTCGAACTGCTGGGGGGAACGGCCCACCTCCTCGGGCAATGGGGCAATTACACAAATTTGAATCCCATTCTGGTACAGGGTTGGTGCTCAGGGAAGGTAACAGGAAACAACTTAAAAGGTGGGGTGGGGGGCGGGTGAAGTGCGAAATCGAGCGAGGGAAGCGTCTTACCTCTGAGAGCAGTTTCGAGACGATTTCCAGCGGGGCCTGGTTGATGGAGTCATCCTGCAGCGGGGACGTCAGCGCCATGTCCACCAGAGTTCGGATCTCCTTCAGCACCACTTCCCAGCGGCTTGGGTTACTCAGGACTTTCTTATATTTGTAAATCTTTTTCTGGTTGTGAGAGAGGAAAAGACACAAATGTTTCATTGTTATGTTGAGGGCTGAAGACAGAAGATGACCAAAGAATCAGACACACCGGGATGTAAAAGGCCCCAAGAAACTGTCAGTGTGGATCACTCTCTCCTGGTAAGAAACCGACACCTGAAAAGGGAAGAGTCTTGCCCAAAGCCGGGGGTGCACATGCAGACGGCCAGGCTTCCTGAACATAGAAGAGTAATCTCCAGTGACTTAAAAAAAAAAAAAATAGAAGGAAGGATTTCTCTTTCTTTCAGATAATATCTTCTGCCAAACTTATTCCCCCAAGTATTCAAATGCAATAGAAGTAGAAGCATTCGTGGGTCCACAAAGGGACTTTCTTTGAGTTGGAAGCACTGTTTCTGTTCATCCCAATCCTTGGAGAGTGAGGTTCAGCTAAGAAACAAGACAGGCTGGAGGCCAGGAATTCAACTCCGGCCAGACAGGGACTGAGCCCAGAATGGCCCCCGGGAAGACGTAAGGCCATCTCAGCTTCCGCCTGGAGAGGAAGATGCATTCTCACCTTCCTTCGCTCAGGCACCACTTCCAAAGCTGCAGAGCAACTGGGGCTAGGGCTGCTGCCTCCCTCGATTTAAGGCAGAGTTAGTTCCTCCTCTCTGACATCATGGAAACAAGAGCCCTTGGAAGGCTGAGGTCCCAGCCAAACGCTGCTCCCTTCCTGCTCCGCAGCTGCCCCCGCCCCTACCCTGCCCCCTACTGCTGCCCCAGCTTGCAGGGGAGCCTCTCCTTCTAACTGGATGAACGCCTTCATTAAGTGCACTGCTCCACGGGGAAAACCTAATTTTAGTGTTACCATGCCGGCAGCCAGCTGAGGTGGCATGTCACAGTCTCTGAGCCAAAGTCTGAATGAAGGAAGGAGGAAGTCAGGGTCCCCCACTGGCCTCTGAGGCCACCGGAGTCTCCCTGACCACTTCTGAGGTAAGAATTACTAAGTGGTGTTAGAACCCAAGCCTTAAAATAAGTGTTTGGGGGACACAGTCCACATCAAATTAACTAACTGTGCTGAGCAAGGCACCGTGGCAGAGTGGGAGGCAGAGTCCGGAGTCAGACAGACCTGGCTCTTCCTATAAAGTATTTCACTCACGGAGCCTCTGTTTTCCCTTTTGTAAATTAGGCATGAAAATACCTTGCAGCCTCTTCCAATATATAACTTTTACTTAACTAGTCTCTTAAAAAACTTTAAAAGGACGAAATGTGCAATCCATAGCAATACAAAGAATATCTCATTTTCTTTCTCCCATTTTTTCCCCACTCCATGATTTTCTGGAGCCTCTTACTTGCTAATCACACCCTATCACCGCCACCATCACCCACATAGTTAACTCACACCACGGTTTATTTCCCTTTCATCATCCCAGGTCTTTCTTATATAAATCAACTTAATTTGTCCCTCCCTAAACACACATACATTCTTTCCCTCTCTTGCTCTCCCCTGACCTATCCCTTTGTCTCTTTGCTTGTCTGTCTGTCTTACTGTTCTCTGCCCATTCAGCCATTCCCCACCAAGAACTAGAAGGGACAAGCCCTCTCAGAAGGCCAGTGGGAAACAGGACACAAACTGTTGAAGTGAAGACAGCAATTTTCATCAGGCGGGTTAAAGGAAAAGACCAGAAACATTTCCTGCCAGTCATTTTGGATCTGATAAGAATGGAAAGAAATGTATGGCAAGTTCGGGGGGCGGGGGGCAGGGAAGGATGTGGTTAGTGAACAGTAAATGTGCTGTTGATGGGGAAGATGGTGACAACGAGTATTTGCTGAACCCTATGACGTTAATGATGAGATGCACCCAGTTCTCTGAGGCTTCCTTAGGACCGTCACCAGCCTCGGTCCTGGTTACCATCAGCAGAGCATCCCTGCCCAGCACTGTGAGCCAGCAGGTGCCTTCCCGGAACTGCCAGGTCTATGCAAACGCCAAGTGCCCGGCATCTAACTCAGTGGAGACACTTCCCGAGGCAAGAACCCAATCCATCCCTGGAGACAAATGCGCCTCTGAGTCCCGAACACTGTGGTTTTCCTCTGTACCCAGAGAACTGCTTAATTTTTAAATGACTATGAAATGATCACAGAAACTTGCCATATATTAAGCCCCAGAGAAAACTGTGATGATGCATACCCATGCCTTTGCACAGAAGGTTCCCGATTTGAATACAGTCTGAACTTCAAGTGCCTTCTCCTCTGATCAGCTGCAAGTTATTAACCTTTGAAAGAACCATTACTCCATTTTTTGTGTGAAAATGATGCATGCTCATTGTAAGAAATAAACCCTGCTAAAAAGCACAAAGCAAAGGATAAATGAAAAAAAGCCTCAAAAATCCCACAACCTAGAAATAGTCATCATTAATCGTTGGCGAACATTGTTCCAGCCAACCTTCATTTAAACTTTGCTGAATACAGCCGGCCCCTGGGGTCGGAGGCCACGGGTACAGTCCACCACTCTCTACGCTGGGACATAAATGAGACTCCGGGGCAGCAAGGCCCTGGCACATCACTAGCCCCTATGCGGCTTTCATTCAGGCCTTTCGTGGGTGTGCCCACCTCGGTGCTCACCGACACAGCCCCCTCCCTAGAGAGGGGAGAGCGGCAGCTCTCCCTCGAGCACATGAGCCCTCCTTGCTCGAGATGCGTCTCCAGGACAGTAGTCACACAGGCTGCATTTAACACCAGAAGGTCCCAAGGATTGTAACAGGGGCTAACATTTAATGAACATATACTCTGCACCAGGCACTGTGCTGGGCGCTTGTGGGCATCATCTCATTCCATCCTCACAGTAACCCCAGGAGCTGGGGACCTGCCACAGGCTAAGCCTTCCTAGGAGGTGACCCTAAGACAAGGTAGGTGCAAATGGTTTATTTGAGAGGTGCAAGAGAATAAAACAGTGCAGGGTGGGGAAGAGAGACTGGGAAGAGAAGGCAGGAAGTTAACAGGGCATCATTAGGCAGTATGACTGGACTACTGGCAATGATACCCACTGTGGGAATGGGTGCTGAATCCCACGGGGGACTCTACAAGACAGTGCAAATCATGCCTTAGAGCTGACCCACCCAAGGAGCTGCGGCACTGATCCACCAGCTTCCTGGATACTCCAAGACTTCTGGCTGTCCTGTGCCCAGACCAAAGCACTCCCACAGCCAGAAAAACACATCTTCCCGGCAGTCACACATGTTCACAGTAAGCGGTCTTCAGAGCTGAGTGATGCTAAGAGGACCAGGCGCCTGCAGCTTCTGCTCCAGGACTCCAGCATCCTGTTTACACATAAAACTATCACAGCTGGAGAGGGGTAGGACTTCCAAGGTCAAGCAGCTCGAAAGGGGCAATTCAAGAGTTAAAACTGGCTGGCTGACTCCAGAGGTCCTTCTCCTTCTATGACATCGGTCAGGGCCAGCTCAGATGATGGAGGAGGACAGATTAGCCAAGAGACACTGTAAGGAATGGGTCAAGACTGCTTGGTGGCCTGGAGTGAAGACAAGGACAAGTCCACAAGGCTCTGAAAGCCAGAGTCCAGGTGACCAAGGAGGTGGAGGAGTTTCAGAAGGGGCTGGTAGGAAAAGCAGGTGGATAATGTGGCTGTGACATCGTGGTCATGGGGTGTGGGCAGGCTGCTGGTTTCCAGAAGAGGCTCTGAGCTCTGGGACAGGGCAGCCATAGGCAGAGGGAGGCCTGTCTGGGACCCAGTCACTCTGCCTGGGGTGACAAATTAGCAAGTTTCATCCCAGGAACTCCAATGAGCTCATCTGGCGATGAACCACGGTGGGGCTGGGATGGGATGCCTCTGAAACCCTGACTGCCAGCCTCCCAGGAGTCCAGCCCTCGGCTTTGCAGTACAGTCCTCCCACCAAGCCCACTTCACCAGGAGGGCATGTGACCTCTTGCCATGTCCAGCATGATGGTCTGCTGGACTTCTCTGACAGAGGCCTTCATACTTGTCTCCCTGCTTATTTTGTGCAAAGAAGCCAAGAATGGCGTTACATTTTTTAAAAGATTGTAAAAAATATACACATGCAACAGAAATCAGATGTGACCCACAAAACACCAAATATTTACTGTCTGGCCCTTTATAGAGAAAAAGTTTGCCAACACCTTGCTGAAAAGATCAACCTCCAGCCCAGTGATGAATGCATAATGCTGCTCAACATCATGAGCCATCAGGGACACACAGGTTCAAACCATAAAGAGACACCATTTCACATCCACCAGGCTGACCATAACCAAAAAGGCATGATACCAAGTGTTGGTGGTGAGGACTTGGACCCGGGATCCTTGTGCTTTGCTGGTAGAAATGTAAATGAGTACAGCATCATGGGAAAACAGTCTGGCAGGTTGCTTAAAATGTTAAACATGAATTTATCATATGACCAGCAATTCTGTTCCTAGAAATCTACTCAATTCTGTTCCTAGAAATCCATTCAAGAGAACTAAAAACAGACTGTACATAAAGACACGGACACGAGTCTTCATGCAGTATTATTCAAAATAGCCCCAAAGCAGAAACAATCCACGTGTCCACCAACGATGAGTGCATCAGTCAGATGTGGTCGGTCTATCCAGGCAATGGAATAGTATTTGGCATTAAAAAGGGTGGAACTACTTGCACATGGTACGATCTGGATGAATCTCACAAATATTATGCTAAGTGAAAGAAGTCAGATGCAAAAGACATATGACTCCTTTTATAGTAAATGTATAAAAAGGCAAATTTATAGAGACACAGAGTGAAACAGTCATTGCCTGGGGAGGTGGGTGGCACTGGGAATCAGACTGCAAATGGACTAGAGGGCATCTCTGAGGATGAGAGAAATATTCGAAAACTGGATTGCAGTGACTCTACAAATTTACTAAAATCATTGAGTCATACACCTACGATAGATAAATTTTATGGTATATAAATTATACCTCAATTAAGGTGTTTAAAGAAAATCCCAACCTAGGCAGACGGAGAAGGGCATCATATAAAGCCAGAGGCAGGACTGCTTAGTGGTTAAGCATACCGGTTTTGTCATGACAGACTTCAGTTCAACTCTAAGCTTTACTTTATCCATCTATTCACTCATCCACCTAACCATTCATTTACTTATCCATCCACCCACCCACTCATTCATCCATCCTTCCAGCTACTTACCCATCCGGCCACCCATCCATCCATCCACTATCTATCCATGCATCACCCATCCACCCATCTAATCATACAACAAAAATTACTGGGAACCATCAACTATGATGTGCTAAGCACTGTGTTAAGGACTAAGGTAAGCAAAGCAGCAGACAGGCCTCAGTGCTCATGAAACTTACAGTCGATTACTTGCACTCTACTTTCCTCATCTGCAACGTGGGATGAGAATAACTACTGCCAAAGGCTTGCCGTGGCTATTCCATAAGATAATATATAAATAAAGCACCCAGCACCAATCCTGGCTAAATAGCAGCTCTCATTCTCATCACCTACTAAGCCCTGGGATTGAGTGGTCCGGAGTAGGTAGGACTTAGCAGGGCTTCTGGCATCCATCAATAAGCCCCACCAGCTCTTGAAACAGAAAGAGCCAGCAGAAAGAGCGTCCTGCCTCCCATGAGGAAGAGCTTAGTCACTCAATTACAGTCCTCACCCTCTGCTTATCAGGGAGGGGAAGTTACCTGGGCAACATCCGCCATCTCTCCGGCAACTGTTCCCACAGCAGAGACAACCTCAGACGCTGGGTTCTCCAGCCTGGGAAAGCAGGGCCTATTGGCTTCTACACGGGAGATGAACTGTCACTGAGAATGTGCCCCTCACTAGGAGAGGCGTGACTCAGAATGTGCTGGAAGCACGCCTCCCAATGATCAAGGCTGCTGCTCTGCCGCTTGCCGCAGCCTCTGAGGCAGAGACTCACACGAGCACGCATGCTCCCCACCACCTGTCATTAAAGCAAAGGCTGCACGGGCACTTCTGGAGCCGATGAGAAAAATGATTCAGTGGGGAACTGGATGGCTTTCAGAACGTCTTTCTAGTGGAGGTGCCAAAGCCGTGCTGCCCGGCATGAAATCCACCAGCCCCGAGTGGCTACTTACATTTAACTTAATTCAAATCAAAACAACTAAAAATTTAGTGCCTCAGTCCTGCTAGCCATATTTCAGCTGCTCGATAGACACATGTGGCTAGTAGCTTCCACACTGGATGGTGCTGATAGAGAACATTTTCATCACCAGAGTTCTTTTGGGCTGAGCTGTCCTAATGTCTTGGAGTCCTCTCCATCACCATGCCCCAGACGACCACCAAAGTTCTACCTGCCTCTCTGCATCACTCGAGCAATGCTTACTTACCAGGGTCAGTATGTGGGTGGCACCTTTCCCACCTGCCCAGCCCCTCCGACTTTACTCCAGGTATCTAGGCTGCTGTCCCCAAGGTCCCTTGCATAGCCAGGGAGAATGACTGGTTGAGTGATTTCTCTGGCTTCCCTGATTCCTAGATGGGGGCCTTTGACATCCTCATTCCTTCAAGACTTGCTGGGGTGGTGGATGCTGACATGTGCCAAGTAACTCACCATCCCTGCCAAGCCAGTGTTTCTGAGGACCTTGACACTTGGGCAGCAGCGGCGAGGGCATTTTTGGCTTTCTCTTTAGTCCTCTAGAATGGCTTCCTTTAAAACCTTTTAGTACCAAAGGTCATCGCTTTGCCTTCAGATACAACCCAGGCCTTTGTCCCATGTGTGTCAACCCCCAAACTGCCCTTTTGGCCCTCAGGTCTTGATCATCGATCTCGGACCAGCTCATAACTTCTCAGCTTACCGGTGGCCTCTGCACAGACCTAATTTAGCCAATACAATTACTCAACTGTTACCTACTGGCCTAAACAATTGACAGATGGACTAATCGATGATTACCTTCCGAGGACTCAGGATTTTCAAGATAAGTATAGGGACACCTGCTCTGGGCATTGGCTTTACAGATGGGAAGGGAGTAGAGGAAACACCACAAAATGAGACACGGCCCGGCCCTGGCCATTCCCTGTCAGCTGGAAGGTAAGGCACAGTTCAGTTCACTCTAACAAAGCCACTAATTGCAGCAATACTGACTCCCTCCCATCCGGTGCTTAACATGTTCCAGGAACAACCGTAATGGGTTGTGACAAGTGACATAAGGATGTAATTTTATCACTTTTGGAGGGCTATCTATTGGCTGCGCCCTATGCTAAGTACTTTGTATAAAATAAGTTTCTTAATCCTTAAAACCATTCCATGAGGTGAGTGGTATAATTAGCCCCATTTTACAGATAAGAAAACTGAGGCTGAGAGAGGGTAACTCCTATAGCAAGCAAGAGCCAGAGCTGAAATGGGGATCCAGGTCTAGCTTTGGATCCTGAGTGCCCGACCACCACGCCACTCTGAGAGGCATACTTGAGCATTCTCTGCCTCATGGACGCTGCGACCCCCTGCTGAAACGAATGAGAAATGCTTTAAAGTGGAGAGTTGAGCCTTGCTTTCCTGGCTCCCCAGTGACAGTTCCAGACTAGCTTCAGCTGGGCATCCAGCTGACATCTGCCTGGAATGCCGGGTCCTGGGGAGATGGGTAATTTGTTTGAAAGAGGGGAAAGAGCCTGGGCAGTCGGCCCCCTAAGTGCCAACCAGAGGCGGACTCCCAGCAGTCATTACTGCTTCCAAGGAAGCAGCAGGAACTCGGGCACAGTGTCCTGCTCATCATCTCTGGGGCACTAGCTAGTTGCCTGGGCAACTGTGCATCTGGCTGGTGAGATGAACTGGCCTTGATGTCAGGCTCTCAGCTGGGTACCACATCCTACCTGGTACTTAGGGCCTGACACACTCTTGGAAAATCCAGTCACCACATGCATCTGTTTGGCTGCAATTAAAAAAAATTGCATATGGCTGTTTTTCTCACTGAGCTTTGAACTCCTTGTGGCCTCATGTTTCTTTACTGTTTTATGTGGTGACTGGAACAACTTAAGGCACATGGACAACTTAGGGCTTTCGGTGTCTGTAAAAGGGAGGAAAATGAAAATCGGAAATGACTAACATGTATGAAGTGCTTCCGCTGTGCCAGGCACTGCACCAAATCATTAACCCTCTCAGTGTCCCTCAAACATTCCCGTGCCCAGGAACCCCTGGGGCGGAGGAGGCCTGGGAGTCTGCACTGCGTATCTGTCCCCATGATACACAGGAGAAAGGGGCACCGAGAGAGTAATACCTTGCCTGAGGTCACACAGTTGGTGTTGTGGGTTGTACTATGTACCCCAAAAGGATATATCTAAGTCCTAACATCAGGTGTCTGTAGATCGTGACCTTACTTAGATATAGGTCTTTGCAGATGCCACTGAGTTAAGATGAGGTCATGCTGGATTAGGGTGGGCCCTGAATCCCACCACTGGTATCCTTATAAACAGGCCATGTGAAGAAAGACACATGTGCAAGAGAGAGAGAGAAGGCCATGGTAAGATGGAGGTAGAGATTGGAGTGATGCATCTACGAGCCAAGGAAGGCCAAGATTTGTTAGCAGCCACCAGAAGCCAAAGCGACAAGCAAAGAACTTTTCTTGGAGTCTCTGGAGGGAGCATGGCTCTGCTGACACCTTCATATTGGACTTCTGGCCCCAGAACTGTGAAATGATAAATTTCTATTGTTTAAAGCCATCCAATTTGTGGTACTTTGTTACATATAGCAGCCACAGGAATCTCATAAGCCACAAAGGTGGACGGGCCCCAGGAAACCTGGCTCCTAACTGCTCTGCTGTTCTGCTTCAGCCATGTTAGCTGGCCCTGCCAACCCTTTTAGCTTGTGATGGTGGCAGCTAAGGCCCCTCCAGGACTGTGGGTGAGCACCCAGGTGCCCCTGCTCTCAGCAGCCTCTCCCAGTTTACCCTCAGTTTGGAATTTGTTGGGTTTCATCTTCCTGGGGTCCACTTGACACCACCCCCTCTCTTTCTCACTCTCTCAGGGGGTAAGAATGCTAGTGTCCACCCACCCTCCATGCCTATAACTGGAGTGAAAAAGCCCCTGGTCCTTCGCTGCCTTAGGATAGGCGGTGTATGGACACCTGCACACCTGGGCACCTGTGCCATCAGTGATGTTGGGAAGAGCCACCTGGTCACCCAGGGAAGCTATAGTGAGACCTCCCAGGAGAATTCAGGCAGATGTCGGTGCAGGGCTGCCTTAGGGTGCTTGGCAAAGAAGGGTCCTGAGGTAGACTCTGGCTCAGAACAAATGGAGCTCCCATTCCTTTTATGGGAGTCATACATCAGCCAACAGCAATCTCCATCATGCCAACTGACAACCAGGTGCTGAGCTAGGCGCTCATCCCAGAGCAACTATTTCCAGTTTCTCAATCCTGGCTACGCACCAAAACCACTTGGGGAGATTAACCTGGGGGGCTTAACAGCATCACAAGAACAGAGTCCAACCCAAGACCAATGAGTCAGGTGGGTGTTGGAGCCAGGGTAGAGGCTGGGCATCCATATATTTTTTTGGCACTAGTGTATTTTAAAGTATACTTTAACACAAATGTACACAGCAGCATCATTCAAAAGAGCCAAAAGGGGGAAGCAACTCAGGTATCCACCAATGGATGAACAGATGAGGTCTATTTCATGCAATGAAGTAGTATTTAGCCACGAAAAAAAAGGAAATTCTGACACATGCTACAATGTGGGTGAACCCTAAGGACATCATGCTAAGTGAAAAAAGCCAGTCAAAAAAGACAAATACTACATGATTCCACTTATATGAGGGACATAGAGTAGTTAAATTCAATAGAGACAGAAGGTAGGATGGTGGGCGCCAGGAGCTGGGGGAGGGAGAATGGGGAGTCAGTGCTTAAAGGGAACAGAGTTTCAGTTTGGGAAGATGAAAAAATTCTGGAGATGATGGTGGTGATGATGGAGCAATGACGTGAATGTATTTGATGCTACTTAAAAATGGTTAATATGGTAAATTTCATGTTATACATATTTCACCACATTAAATGAAGTTTATTTAAAATCCCCAGGTGATTTGAGCATGCAGCCAAGGCTCATCGCTGCTGGTCCAGTCTGAGGAGGCAGGAGTGATCCCACTGTACAGATGAGATCATAACATAGAAGGGGACAGTAACGTGTTTTGGGTCAAAGCCATTTGTCGGAACCAGGATTCTGAGTCAAGGTCACCTCGCTGTCCTGCGTCATGGTCAATGAAGAGATCAAGAGCGGTGCACAGAGGTACAGCCTCAGACCTGCTCTCAGCACCTGTGAATGCTCTCCTGCCGCCACGTGGCTCTGGCCCCAGGGAGGCCTTTCCTCCCAGCAGCGCCCTGCTTCGGAATACCACGGACAGTGCCTAGTGTGGCTTCCCGCCTGGTTATAGCCCTCAAAGGAAGCTGGGCGTCTCCCAGCCCTATGCTCAGCACATCCAACGCTACACCCTCACCACCCTTTGCTCACTTACCTTTCCTACAACTCCTGGGAACACAGAGGCTCAGGCAAGGCCTTGTTTTGGCTCTCGGGTGTGTGCAGTATAAACGGAGAATGTGGCACATCTGCATTTGAACTTCTGTTCTGCTACTTATAAGCTGTGCAGCCTCAGACACATGATATCACTTCTCTGAACCCGTTTCCCCATCTGTAAACGGGGACAATAGCAGTACCTTCCTCCTGCAGCTATTGACTAGGTTAAATGTGATTATTTCATGCTGAATTTCCTGCACCTTGTGGGCACTCAATAAATGGTGGCTATTGAATCGTTAGTAGTATATTGGTTAAAGATAGTTAACCTTTGATACAAAATAAGGGTGACTACAGATGCCCTAAATGTCCATCAATAGAGAAACACAAATAAACTGTGGCCCACATGCGCAGTATAATACTAAAGAGCAATTCAAAAGAACAAAGGAGAGCTAAAAGACCTGCCACGGATTCCATCCCCATGGTACACTAAGTGCTGACGCAAACCGCACACACGCACATGTGTACATTATGTTTACGTGCACGTACTGCTCATATATGAATCTGACACATAGGGAGGAGGGAGGGCAGGACATGTGTCAGGCTGATGACGGCTGTCTTTCTTAGATGGAGAAGTGGCTAGAAGGAGGATAGGGAGGCAAGGAGGAGCTTCAGCTTGATCTATATTTTTCAAATTGTTGCAGGAAAACACATCTATGTATTGTATATTTAATTAGAATGAAATAAAGAAACAAATCCCTAGAGATTTCAGAAATTGGGACCTCATGGAGGTGGTATTTTCCCTTCCCTTTCTCAAATGGGTCAGAATCCCATATTCTTAGAAAGAGCTGGAAAGTATCTGAGATCCTATTATTTTTTACTTTCCAGTATTCTATTAGATTGATTACCTGGTTTTTGAAATAATACAAGTTCACTGATAAACTAGAATTGTACAGAACAGTATTAGGGAAGAGAGTAAAGGGCACGAGAACTTCGTCAGAAGGGCTCACGGCCCGCACAATTTGTATGCTGGCGACCACTGTTTCCCGGATTCTCTTTCTGTGCATGTACGTACACACGCACACGTGCGCGCGCGCACACACACACACACACTCAATCTCTCTCTCTCTCTCTCTCTCTCACACACACACACACACACACACATAAACACCAGCATAAAAATGTGCATATATTTAGCCAATATTATACATGTTAGCTTTTTTCTAAGAGTCCCCCTGTCCCTCTCTCTACCTCCTCCACCTCTAAACATATATCAGGGTTTGGCAAACATTTTCTGTAAAGGGCCAGAGAGTAAATATTCCAGGCTTTTCTGGCCACACTCTGCTGTTGTAGCCTGAATGGGTGAGGCTGTATCCCCATAAAACAGAAGGTGGATCAGATAGTGTGCTGACTCCTGGTATATATCAGTTCAGATCTTTCTCCATGGCAATAAGTAATCAAAAAAAAAAAATGTACAGAGAGATTTATGCTGGTCCTCAGTTCTTGTTGCTTCGTTCCTCATTTTGTTTTACGAAAAGGGCATCACACTGTACCTAGGTCTCTGCGTCTTGCTTTTCCTAACACCTGTTGGAAATCACTCCAATAGTGTAGATTTTCCCATGCTGTGTATTTTTGTAAACTGCCTCAAATACCACCGGGCAAAGGGAGCGTATACATTTCGAGAATGAAAATGAAGCAGACAGATAGATGTCCTCCTGCCTGCCCTCAGCCCTCTGTGCAAATCCTCTTGATGGTCTTCCTGGCAGTTGCCATTAAGACACTGTGGCCGCCACACCTCAGCGACTGGGCATCTGCCCTGGCCAGGGCTCTTCCTCGAGGGGCCACTGCCAGCCCTGAGTTAGCCTCCGCCATCCAGCATGTACACCCAGGGTCCCAGAGAACACAGCTATCTGTCCAGCCTCACCTGAATCGTGAATGTGACACAGTCACTTCACACCCAAGGCATGAGTAAGACCCCACCTTTAAAACATTGTTTCAGAAGATCCTATTGTTTTCCAATGATTTTCCAATGATGTTCCTGGTGCTGGGAGCCCCAAGCAGAGCCTGAACCTAATATTAAAAACTGCAGTGGGAACCTCTCGTTAAGCATGAATAGGAATGCCATTTTCTGAGGAAACCCCCCAAGTCACAGTAACCCACCAAATAAATTAAAACTGTGACTTCTGTATGGAGCCTGCTCTTCCTCCCGTGCGGGAGGGGCCGGCCCTTGGGGCTTCCCTCTGCTGAACCGCACAGCCAGCACAGGCTGTTTCCTCTGGGCCCGATAAAGGGAAAGCTCTATCCCAAATAAGGAGTTCCCTGCTCAGCCTCAAGACGGTAGCATCTTAACAGGAGCCTCTGCTGTTTGTTTGACTAGGAACTTTATCTAGTGCTCACAGTACTTCAAAGGGCATCGCATCTGTTAGTCCCTTTGTCTGGGAAGCCTCCATTCCTTGTCAGGCTGCCTCCTCTGGGCTGCAGCCATGGCTCCTTCTACAAAGGGCCTTAACTTATGAGCACCCTGGAAGAGGATCCAGTTCCCTGATTTATTTACAGCTGATCCCCAATGTGCGTAGTCAGGCAGGTAGTGATGGTGTACTTGAATCTAGGGTAAGGTGTACTCCTGCCTTCCAGGACGGGGGGTCTTTACGCTGGGGCTGCTCCTTCATTGTGGAGGAAGGCCCCTCAGAAAGGCACACCAAGAACTCTACTCGCCCAGGGGAAGTCCAAGGTGGAGCCCGGGAGCAGGACTTGAAGTGTGTTCACCACTATGAGGTCTAAGTTACCTACACAAGTGGAGGAGATGCTGGCAGAGTAATCCAAAAGCTATAGTTACATTCCGCCATTTATGTTCAGCCATTTACACCTGATCTTAGGCCAAGAGGGACCCAGCAGCAGGGCCTAATAGACACAGAAGAAAACTCAGGCCTGGGTCTGAATTCTGGCTCAGATGCAAGGAAAATTATTTACTCTGAGTCTGTTTTCTCATCTGTCAAATGCACATAATCCCTGCCTCCCATGGACATTGTAAGACCTAAATAAGTTAACAAAGATGAATTAGACAGAAAACAGTAGGAGCTCAATAAATGTGTATCAGTCTTTCTTCAAACTATTGCACTGGTTCTTGAACTCTGGTCTGTATCAGAATCACTTGGAGGGCATGTAAAACATAGCACGCTGTACTCTCCAGTTAGAAAACACCTTCAAATTTATGAGACAGAGACTTGCACTTCTAGTAGGTGCCTAGGTTATGCAGATGCTACTAGTTTGGGAACCCCACTTTGAAAACCACTAAGCTGTTGGTTCAAAACCCATGGGTCCATCATGGCAGGCAGACCCGAGAGGAGGTGAGGACCATCGTGGATAGAAAGTCCAATGCAGGTGTTGACAAAGGCTTCAAGAGGTAACAGATGTCAATGGGCAGCTTGACTCCGCCATCTTTGGCCAACAGTGAATTGGCCCCTGACTTCCCAGGTGTGCTTTTTAGGGTCCACGTGCTTCCAGACATCTGCTCCAGCCCAGAGGTCAGATTCAGCCCATCCTGCCAAGAACCAGCGTGGCCCAGTCCCCACCCAGCAATAAACCACCTTGGCCTCCTACTACCTCTGCCAGGGGTGGCTTCAGCCCCCTTGAAAGAGGCTCTCTGTTCATGTCAAGGCCTTCTGCAAAACTGTCTATTGGTTCTAAGAAGGCACCAGGGCCCTCCGGGAAGCAGGGCTGTGGCAGTTCTGCCTTGTCTCCTACTCAATTAGCCTCTCTCCCAAATACCTTTCCGCCCAGAGGGTTCAGCAGGCTGCCCCACTGGGTATTCTCTCATCGCTGCGCGAGGCAAGGACCTAGCACTCCTCTGTGGGGACTGCTCTTTTTGGAGCCTCTGTTTGGCCTTGTCTCCAAGCCAACAGGTGGGCAGGAGTCTCAGGGCAAACACAGAAGGTAGGCCACCCTCCCCTCAGAGACTGGACCCCACTTCCAAACACGGACCAGCATCCCCATCTCAGGGGTGCAATACCCACCGCCCCACATCTAAGGGGTCTGCTGTGATTCCTGAGGAACAAAAGGTCTTGCTAGTCAAGATACTGCCTCACATTTGTTTTAAAGACTTCTCTAAAGAGAACGGGAGAAAAAAAATTCTGCCTTAAAGGGCAGGAAAAAAGTTCACCCGCAAACCATTTACGTGAGAAAACTTCCTTGTATGGTTCAGTGACTCATCAGCCCTTATCAAAGTGTGCGTAGGATGATACGCAAAAGCTCTGGTCCCCCTTCCTTGTCTGAGAAAAAGCAAAAATCCACAATGCACTTCTTTCTTAGCCGTTTGAAGAGCCAGCTATCAGGTGCCGTTCCTGAGGCCCAGGGAAGACCTTCCCACAGGAGGGGTGGGGGTGTCTAGGATGTCCCAAAGCCCAAGGCTAGCCCTCTGGCAGGGGCTGAGGAAGCCCTGGCTGGGGTAGGAGGGTGCAGGGAAAGGCTTGGGGTCCCAGGGACAGGGTGCAGACCTAGCTCCTCCACTTTCCGCTCTGTGGCCTGGGGCAGCTCATATCACCCAGGCCCCCTGCTTCCAGATTCTTAACCTTTCAAGTGCAGATGGTTAAAGGGGTCCAAAGAGGTGAGGATTAGGTGGCGAAGGGCCTCTTGCTGCCTCTGGTCCATCAATGGCAGGTGCTCAAGAAATGCTTGTCCTTTTCCTCAGAAACTCAGTTTCTCCATCTAGACAACAGTGTTTTACTGAAAGACCTAAAGTCTCATCCAGTTTGACTCCTGCCTAAATGGAACACTACAAAACTGTAAAAACTGACAAAGGAGATCTGTATGTGCTGTCATAGAGAACTCGCCACCAATGCAATTAAAGGGTAAAGAGGCAAAGAACACAATAGTGTGGGTAATAAAACCTGTGTGGTGTTTACAAAGGAAGATTCATAAAAAACTTCAGAAAGGCCTCATGGAGCTGCTATCAGGACTGCCTTTTGGAAAACTGAGCTGGGGGAGAA
Source organism: Rousettus aegyptiacus (assembly GCF_014176215.1). NCBI lineage: Eukaryota > Metazoa > Chordata > Mammalia > Chiroptera > Pteropodidae > Rousettus > Rousettus aegyptiacus. The sequence continues at coordinate 24,609,699 of NW_023416289.1, read as the reverse complement.
GACTGCATTTTATACCTTTCTGTAGTTTTCAGTATTACCACACACATGCATAACTTTTTTGTCTTAAGTGTTACCAGAGGATATGTGGGGGAGGGGCGAGGGACTGGAAAGGGGCACGAGGGAATCTTCTGGGTGATGGGAATTTGGGTCGTGGTGATTCAGGCGAATACAACAGTAAAACTCACCACACTCAACAGTGAAGATTTGTGCATTTTGTTACATGGAAATTATACATCGATTTTCTTAAAACTTAAAAAGTATTAAAGAGGTTCATAAACTGGGAATTTTTTTTAGTTCTCTTTGTCTTCTTCAGTATTAAAAATGTGATTTTTAAATACCTTGTGCCTTAGGACTCTCGTACATTGCTGGCGAGTATATAAATTGCTATGACCCCTTTGGAAAAGTGTTGGGTAGTGTCCGTTAAAGGGGACCCCATGCCTGCCGTGCGGCCTATGGTCTTTAGGATGTGGACATACGTTTGCCAAGAGAGACAGAATACCATGCAGCAAAGCAAATGAATAAATTACTGCTACACATGACAGCGCAGCTATTATCTTATAAACATAATTTTGAGCCAAAGGAGTCAGGCACAAAAGAGTTCAGCCTGCATGACTCTATTTATGTAAAGTTCGGATATATGAAAACTAAACTACGCTGCTAGGAGGCAGGATCGTGGTTTCCCGTGGTGGGGGTTGGGGTGGGGGGGGGACACAGAGACTGGAGGGGCCGAGGGGGCTCCTGGGAGGCAGTCATGCTCTGTTTCTTGACCTGGGTGCCAGTTACATGGATCAATTCTGCGAGAATTCATCCAGCAATATTCTTTTAATCTGTGCACTTGTCTCTCTATATGTTATCTTTTGATAAAAAGTTTATTTAAGAAACAGGCCAAAAATGCCCATGTCTATTCCAAAGAGAGCACTGGCTGGGGGAAGTGGAGACCACTGCAAGGTCCTGGCACCCGCCTGTGGCTTCTCTGCCCCTGTGGCTCAGAAATGGGGCTCTGCTCCCATTTTCCAGCCCTCTCCAGGTCCACAGTGATGCCACCTCCCACTGGGAGAAGATGCACCCTCCATCCTGGGTTTGAATCCCAGCTCTGCCTGGCTCCAGCTACGTGATGTGTATGAGCCTCTTCTGCCCTCTCAGCTCCTCCTTTGAGAAGAGTCTAATTAAACTCAGACAAGGTCGCAGCAGATCACACACGTGCAAGCCCCCACACAGCGCCTGATATTAGCAGGAACCTAATAACCGTTCTCTCCACCTAGTGTCCAGATAGCCCATGGGAGTGTGAGCTCTGCTCCCCAGGCTGCCCTGCCCTCTGCCACTTGTTAGCTTCAATCCCTGAAGCCTCCCTTGTTATTAGTTACAGGGTCCCTGATGACACTCTGCGGGGCACGAGCTATGCCTGGGGGTCGCTGAAGACTGTGGTCCTCCCGGGGGACCAGCAGCCTGGGCCCCTGTGGCTTTCCCTCAGTCCCACTGAGCACGAGTGCTAATGCATCCTGGCTGGACTCACCTCTGTAAGGGCCTCTGCTCTCCGGGGCTCAGTGCCACACTGCTGAGGCCCCTCCTGAAATCTTGGACCGAGGCGGGCCCCCTGCCGTGCGGGGAAAGCCTCTCCTTTCACAGCGCTCTGCTCAATCTCTTGATCCCTTCTTAGGAGGTCACGAAGCCCTCTCTGACCAAGTGCCAGAAATTAATCTTGATGGAACTCCTGCCTTGCCAGCCTGGATGAAGCGGACCTGTGGCTGGGCCAGTAAGAGCACTGAGACCACTTCCCAACCATCCTCGTCCTGCTTCCCTGTTTGACCTTCCTTCTCCGAGGCAGGACAGTTGACACTCATGACCAGAGGACTGGGAGGCCACTAAAACGGGGGTGATGCGAAGCTTTCCCTCCCTCCGTCGACTCAGGGGGACTAAGCAGGGGCTCTGCCGAGGAGAGCTCTGCCTCGGGGGAAAAGGGCAGTGACTGACTGGGGACGCCGTCATGGCTCATTGGTGATGATGGCACGTGCCTCCTTTTTCCTACAGCTGTGTTCCGGGACCCTTCTACACAAAGGGACACAGGGTGAAAAATAACAACACCGATCCGATACCCACATTGCAGGAGCTGTTCTAAGTTCTTTACAGCTCTTAACCCACTTGATCAGCACAAGAACCTAAAGAGCTTGGGCTTATTATGAACCCCATTTTATTGAGGAGGAAAGGGAGTCACAGAGAGGAAAGTAACTAGTCCAGGGCCACACAGTTGGTAGCAGTGGTGGGGCCCAGCTCTGAACCCAGGCAGTCTGGCCCACAGCCCTCACCCTTGGGGATTGCGAAAATTATTCTTTTGGGAGCAATCTGGCAATATGTGGTGAGAGCCATGAAGAAATACCCCTACTCTGCCTAGTAGCCGCTGTTCTGGAAATCTGTCCTAAAAAAGTGGTTCAAAAGAAGTAAAAGCTTCGATACACAGATAGTCACGTCTGCATTATCTACAATGAGAAAAGCAGGAACAGCCCAAGCACCCAACAAGGGCGAGCCTGTGCAGACCTGGACACGTGCTGGAATGTTTAAACGGCCATGTGACGTCACAGCAGCAGGACCGTCTGTGCACAGATAAACGAAGCCTGTGAGGGCGTCTGCAAGAGTGAACTCAGTCGCTGCGTGGGGACTGGCAGGAGCAGAGGGGTTGTCGCCCTTGATGTGGCTGTAAAGATGTTTTTGTGGTCACTTAAAAAGGTAGAGAAAGACAGCGGGGGACAGACAGACAGACAGGAGGGTGGTGGGGCAGGAGGGGCGAGGCCACTGCAGAGGTGGTAGAAGGGTGAAACAGGGGTCATCGTCTTCCCTCCAGGCAAAGGGACATCTGGCCAGAGCGGGTGAGCTCAGCCAGGAGCCACGATGGAGGGCAGGAGCCCAGCACAAAGGGCAGTTAGGAGCAAAGGCTAGGTCCAGGTACATAGAGCCTTAATGCTGGAATATGGGGGCAAAGGTGATTTAGTGTGTTTGGAGCTGATGTGGAAGTGGGTTTGTGCTGAGCTTGACCTTCTCCGGCTGGGGACAGGTGTTCTGATTGTGGTATGCCCCACGGAGGATGGGGTAGGGCAATCAGCCCTTATCCATGCCCGGCAGGGGACTGCCAAGTCAGAGGTTAATTTGCATAATCCTCACAGTGCCAGTACCCGTAGGTGAGATTTACAGAAAAATGTAAAGCTCTCATGCAACGCCTTTTGAAACAAAAATACCAAGGCCTAAACATGCAAATCATGAGAACGGAAAAACTGAGGGGACAATCGGGAAGTGCAGGTTCACAGGTGTGAGGAATGGTCTGGCGTGTACGTGTGCTCGCATGCGGGCACTCGCACACACGTGCAGCCGGTAGCCACGTTCCCAGTGGTTAAGATCCCAGGCTCTGGAATCAGTCGAACATGCGTTCAAGCCCCAGCTCTGCCATCTAATAGTTACGTGACCCTGAGCAAGTGGTTTAACCTCTCGGCCTCGGTCTACACATCTGTGAAAAGGGGAAGTGGGAGGATGAGGCCCCCTCCGTGGGGTTGTGAGAACTCAACAGGGTGATACCTACTCGGCACAGAAGCAAGTGCCTGACAAGGTGATGATGGCCACCTGCGGCTTTGTGCTGAGGGAGGGCTGGAGAGGAACTCGGGCACGTGAGCTGGGAATGTGAGCCCAGGGGGTCTTCGGTGGGGGCAGGGAAAGCTGTGGAGGGGCCACAGCTGCAGGTCTAGCAATGGCTCTTCCCAGGCGAGGAAAGGCCTCGGGCTCCCATGCCCAAGAGGAGAGAGGGAGGGGGGTCCAAGAGGAAGGTCAGAATTGGGGGTGAAAGCACCCACTGGAGGGTCCCACCCTTCCCCCAGGAGCTCACCCTCAGAGGAGGGGCATCAGCTCAAGGGGCCTTTTGTCCCTCTAACCTGTTCCTTAGGAATCCTGGCACCACCTAGGGCCTCTCTCCCTGTGTGGAAACAGGGGTGGTGGTTTAGCCTTTCCAAGAGGGTGGCCTGATGAGAGAGGGAACATAGGCTTTCAGCCCCCACGGTCTCCACTTCTGAGCCTCTGGTTCTTCACCTGCCCGCTGGGGGCCCTGACGGTGGCTGTGCCTCAGCGGTGGCTTCAGGCTCACCCAGGGCCTGATGTGGAAGCTAGATTGTAACATCCTTAGGAGCCAGCTGTCCGTGGCAATGTCCTTTGTCCCCTGAGATGAGTCTCTCCTGACACTCATCTGAGACAGAGTAGTGAAGACCTCGCAGAACTGTTATCAGGATTAAGGGAGCTAAAGTGCATGAAGTGCCGAGCACAGTGGTGCTCAACACTCGACAGCCTGTGCGGGGCAGGGCCTCCTGAGGACAGGCTTTGCGCCATCCTCAGTTCTTGGACGCACCACGTGGCGGGTACGTGAGGCACGGGGGGGTGGGGGCTGGGAGGGGAAGGAGGGGCCGGGCTGACGCACCAACACTCGGGAGACACACAAATAAAGGTGCATGTGATGATGCTCCCACAGCACTGTTTCCTGTGGGCCTCTTTCCTAACTGCTTCACCATCAACAGAGCAGCCCATCCTGACAAAGACCCAAGGGTGAGGTACAAGTATTATCCCCATTTCACAGAGATGAAAACTGAGGCCCAAATAAACGCACTCCATACCCAGTGCACTTATAACATAGTCGGTCCACCCCGCCCTCCTTCTCTCTCTCTCACACACACACAAATTGTGCACACAAACCACCCCACATTCCACCTTCCTCCTCTGTGCAGAAAAGGGACAGAGCCCTGGACAGGGGTGACCATGACGCTTTGGCCACCGCAGGGGCTTGGGAAACCCTGCTGGGGAGAAGGAGGCAGTGTGGCCCAGGCAGGCTGCCAGAGGGGATGAAATCTGGGCTGGGATCTTCCCGGAGCTGAGTACATTCCTCTGCCCAGCAGCCCTGGGACGGGAAAATGGGCCAGATTCTTGTCTCACAGTCTGCTCCATCCTCAGCACGTGGGCTCAGCCCCTGGGGCTGTTCTTAGTGACCCGACTTCCCCTGGGGATACAATCATTTGGGGTTTCAAGACTTCTGTGCAACAGCCTGAAAAACCCGTCTCAGGAATGAAAAGGCAGTTTTTCAGAGCTGGAGGCACCAGAAGTGCCACGCTGGCTATGCCAAGCAGGTGTATCTTGCTTCTTGGGCTCCTTCATGGGCCTGGTGCTTGTCTCCTCCCAGCCAGGTACTCAGGGCTTGTCACCTCGAACCCTGGGCAGACTGGTCCTCTCACAGCTGTGTAGACTCTGCCCTCACAGCCTGGAACACACTCTTAGCCTAGTCACAAACCAGGCTGTCCCCTCACAGCCTGGCACACATGGACAAGCCTGTCCTCTCATGCCTTGTACACAGACAGGCCTGTCTCCACAGGACCTGGCCTCCAAGGTGCATCTCTGCATGAGAAACGAGGCCTCATTAACTCAGTGCAACTGTTTATGCTTCTGTACCCCCAGGAATTGGCCTCAGGGGCCAAACCACCCAAGCCAAACAGGGCTGGCTTCCACAGGGAGCCCTCAGGATAGCTCTGCTCCAATGGATGCTGGGAGGACAGAAGCTGCCATCCCGCTGCCCAGAGTAACTGCATCCTACCCTCTTTCCTGGGACCAGAGATGCTGTTCGTCTTCCTCCAAATTTCCCTGACCAGCACTGGCCAACGGTGGAATGTGGGAGCCTGGGAGGAAGAACAAAGCTGCTCGGGTGGGGAAGGGGGAAGGAAACCGGTCCTGAGGACCAGGACACTGTGGGTCAAACCTGTTCCCCTTAGGGTCACTTTGGGGCCTTGGGCATGACTTAAATTTCCTCACTTAGAAATGTCACCAACAACAGACTATTTAGTGAGACAGATGATGCTCAAGACATGATGCCCAGTGCTGAGGCAATGCCCCAAATGGACTGCGATGACCTGTGACAGCATGTAAACACACCGGAATTCAGAGCTGCAGCCATTAGAACAAGGGGCTTACGAGGGCGGAGCAGCAATTGGCAAGAATGTTATATAGATATTTTATTTATACTCTGCCTCGTTTGACAACACAATATGAGGTAGCTTCTACAGCAGCTTTCGCAACCTTTTTGCATTATCATCCCACTAAGGAGCTTTTTAGACATCCCCACCTCGCATATGCCATCTTCCCTTTGAAATTAAATACTAAAACATAAGATTTTGTTGAGTAGAGTTGAACTTTGAAGGGCCACACACAATTATAGTAACTCAAGGTTTTTTAAGCCGCAAAGAGTTTTGGCTCCCTTAGGGGCAATATCGCCCTTGTTGAGAATGCCGTAGAGATACCAGTAAAACTCGATAAAATCTAAATCGATGGAAACACAGGACTTAACAGATAATGCTCTTTACAGTTAGAAGAAGGTATTCTCTGTGCGTTGCAGCTACAATATGCAAATATGTACTGGTGCAGGGGGAAAAAAAGACAAAAACATTTAGAAAATTCAGAAACTTAAGCCAAGCTTGTGTGATTTCTGTAAGTCCTTATTTTTGATATTCTTTTGATTTTTTCTTTTTTAAACAGAAAAAAAAAAATGATACGGAAAAACCCAAAATGGTTGGGTGTAAATATGGAGAGAGTGGCTATATCAAGAGAAGCAGGTGATCACATTCTGAGTAGGTTGAAGGGTCCAAAGGAGGTGGAAGTCATAGCCAGATTAAGCTGGAGGCTAGGAAGACCCACCGACATATACTAAAATCTGCTGTGTGACTATGAGCAAGTCACTAGACCTCTCTGAACCTTGGTTCCTTCATTTGCTGAATGACAATGAACTCCAGGAAAGCGCCTAGCCCGGCCTGATACACTGTGGGTACTCAGTAACTACATGTGAACAAACGAACACTTGTTAGAATCTCTGCAGACCACAGAGGAATAACCTGCAGGACCAGGACTCGAATCCAGGTCTCTCAGTTCGCTCGTCGGCAGTGCCTGCAAAACACCTTGGGTGTCTTTGCCATTTTAAAAAGAAGGTGAGCACACCTTCTCCAATCTCATCGAAACTAGGTGACAAAGAGGCACAGGAATGAAATCGAGTTGAGGACACTGAGATGTCACTGCCACCTGGTGGCAGCATACCTAAATTATGGGGGGCGGGGGGAGTGTCAAAGGGGAAGAAGAGCCAGTACCTTACACATGCCTATGACACCATCGAATGTTTACACAGTGAGAACGAAGGTCACTGTCCACCAGCTGGCTGAAGAGCTACACAATGCCAGACACTTGCTGGTTCCTTGACACCCTAACCTGGGTTTCCTGGATGCTTTCTTTTTTTAAATTTAACTGATTAAATTTAACAACCATACAAAAACCAAATGCCACCAAAATGAGTGTGGACATCCAGATCTTCATGAGAACTACAAGAAGCCCTTGGATCCCCAATTCTGTACTTTCTTAATCAATTATCTGAAGCCCACATGCAATCCTTGACATTTGACTTGAATGTGTGTTTCAAGTATGTCACTTTCAAATCATCTTTCAAGACAGTCTCCTGAAATGCAACTTTCTACGCCCATCATTTTGATCATCATGGTAGTCACAAACTTCACGAGCACTGCCTTTCAGCGTTCCTGTAGGTCACTGGTGAAAAAAAATGCTGACGAGAGCAAAGTGGAAAGCAGAGCTCCATGACATACAGCCTCTCCCTGACACTGGTCTTGGCCACCTTTTCAATAAGGCGTTTTCCCAACCTGCTGGGTAAGCTGCATACATCTCTAAGTACTTTCTGCCCTGTCCTGAACTAAGAAAAAAAAGCAAGGCAATCATTTACTGAGGGCCCACATGGAAACACACATGGAGAACGGAGAGGAGATTGTAAGTAGTCACTGGGGCGGTGAGGTGGCTGCCATCCATTATCTTCCCTCCCTCTCGCCTGCTCTGGCATTTAACTCCCAGATGGCCCCCAGTAGGTCCTGATGTAGGTTCTGCCTGTCCTGGGGCACATCTGGCCACAGAGAGCCAGGCCTTGGGACAATCTCCCTGTAGAAATCAAGCCCTGAACAAGACCTGCTGACTCCGTGAGCAGAAGTGTGCTTCCATGCCTTGCTAGCTGCCACCAGTGCCTTCTACCTCTATTCAGACACCTAACAGGTATGGGAAAGATGTAGGTCTGAACCCTGCCCCAGGCCCCTACCAGCTGTGGAAGCTGGGCTCACCTTTCCCACATAAAATGGGAACAATGGTAATAATCAGCCTTATGAGGCTGTGGCAAGGGTAAAAAGGACCTGAGCTTAGCTGCAAGTTCCCGGCACAGAGAAGGTACTCCATAAATGCTAGTCCTTTCCCTTAGTGGCCCCAACTTGGAGACTCATGCTTGGCCTCTGAGACTGCCACACAGGCAACAAAGCGAGAGGACCTGCAGCTGTTACAGGGAGTGGGGAGGAGTGGCCCGCTTTGAGACCAGGAATGTAATTTTCCAGGGTTGTATTTCCATCCTCGGCCTGGCTGTGACGAGAGCCCCTCCAGAGGCATGAGAGGAATTCTGAGCGTTCCCTCGATCATCCCAAGATGGCACATGGCCTTAAACCCTACACAGGGCCAGCCTCTCATCCTCCACAGCTCTCCAACCTACAGTAAAAATAATAGCTCAGGACATGCACCGGTCATTCCAGCCATAACCTGCTGGCTCCGTGAGGTCATAGGCCTGTCATAGCTTGTTCTAAACTGAAAATCAGAAGGCGGGAGAGACAGGAGGCAGGGCGCATGGGGAAGCTGCCAGGCATGTTCCACACCCCGATCCCAAGCCACAGGGCAGGACACGGACTCTCCGGGGGCAGGGAGGACCTTTCTTGCAGATCTGGTCCCTGGTTCTTAAAAGTGGCCAGTAAAGGACTACTTTCTCTTATGTGCTAGAGGACTCTGGACCACCCTAGGCAGAACTACAACTAAGAAATAAGGCAAAAAACCATGTAACTGAAAGAGAGTGAGGGCTATATGGAAACTCGGTTAGGTTTTTGAATATCTGGTAAATTTACCTTTGGTGCCACCTTGAGAAGTTATTTTCAAGGCAGCATCCTGAGCCCCTGAAGTCTTGCTTCCCCCAGCCCCTCAGGTGAGCCCCTATTCTAAGAGCAAGCAGTTCTACATCCTTTTGGAAGCAGGCACAATGCTGTAAGGATCATGAGCAAAGTCAAGGGCCAACAGGGCAAGAATGCCACTTCGGCATTGCACGGAGAAAGGTATTCAACAACAGAGGGTGAAGGGGGAGAGGCCTTGACACAGTGGAACAAGGCTCCTCGGTTACACAGTCTGGGAGGCAGGAGATCTCTGCCTTCGTACCTCTGGGTAACAGACCAGCTCCGAGCCATGCCGGAGACGGAGGTGGCCACCCTAAATGAGCAACTGAGGCAGGACTTACCTTCCACTGCAGAGAATGGAACCACTGGTCTCGCAGGTAGCTGTTGGCAGCCTGAAAGACAAGAACAGGACAGCAAGGTCCGGTCACTGGCTTTAGCGTTTCAGAGCATTTTACAGGTCAGCACAAGAGCCCCAGCCTGTCTGGCCAATAGGGTCTGCTCTGTGACCCTAACAACCTTCTGAGGGATTTCCAAGCTGAACCCTTTGAGTACAAAACCAACACAGACGTGATAACCAGGGGGACTTTTCTGAAATAAGACCTCGCTGCCATCGTGTGCTTATTCTGCTAGGTAGGCGTGACCTCAGACACTGGTGTCTGCAAGTGCTGTAACTCACACTTATCTTGACCCTTTCAGGATCACAGGAGGGGCCCAGATGGACTGGAAGGAGGTATGGCGGCAGGATGATGATGGTGGGAGCTGTTTGAGCGCTTCCTTTGTACGAAGCGCTACTCCAGGTACCTAGCGGTTGTCATCAGCCCTCACAACAGCCCTATCGGGTGGGTGACACTATGCCTGTTTCACTGAAGGAAATACTGAGACCCTGAGATCTCACATCAACTAATTCAAACCCAGGTAGTCTAGTTCCCAAGACTGGGGGTTTAACCAATGCACTTCCTGCCAGCTGCAGAAAGTCATGGTAGAAAGCAGCCAGCCTTGAACTAGGGTGGACCCGAGTTAAAAATCACCAGGCAGAGAGCAAAACACACCATCCCAGTTCAGAGAGCTTGGGCAACTCAGCCTTAATTTTCTTATCTGTAAAATGGGGACGATGCCCCCGATTGCAGGAATGTCATGAGGGTTGGGAACGATTCCTATAAAGCATCTAGAAGCGTGCTGGGCACACAGTAGGTGGTCAAACAGAAATGCAGCCACTGTTATTGTTATCATCACCATCATCAAGTCCTCTCAAATATAGTGTGGACCGAGGAAGGCTCTGCAGACTCTGATGCATGCTGCTGCTGCTCTCACCCCCACTTCTAGCAGATTTGCTGATGCCAACAGCGGTATTTAAGGGACATTTAATGCACACCAGACACAACGCTAAGCCCTACACATGGATTGGCTCATTCAGTCCCTGCAGGGGAAGCTGGCACTGTCAACGGCTCATTTCTACGGCACAGAGGAGTAAACTGAGGCTTAGGAGGTTAAAAACCTTCCCGCAGGCTCACAGGCAGCAGGCATGAGGCCAGGACTTGAAGCCAGGAGGCCTCACACTGTGAACCACACTGTTAGGGCTGTCCAAGTTTTCCAATGACCACCCTCACGGGCAGAAAGGGGGGAAAAATGCGTCTGTTCCTGCTGGACCCCATAGCCCTCTGCTCCAAGTGATCCTGACTCTGCTGGTCAAGGGACTTCCACGAAGGCCAAAGCCTCCCTCTAAACACAAAAATCCACCCCACTCAGGCACACACAGACACGTGCATGCACAGGCGTATACAACTATGGGCCACTCTCAGTCGAGGAGCGCCAGGTCTCTCCACCTGTGCACCATGATCCCCACGGAAACATCAGCTATTCTGCCAGGGCAGAGTGTGGGGAAGTCTCTGGGCTTGAACAAACGAACCAGTTCAGCAGCCAGTGCAGCGAGGACTCAGGCTCAGAGACTCATTCCAAACCCTGAGCTGACTCACACCAGAACTCGGTGCCTGAGTGGGGAGTGGGCTGAGGGACACCCTCTACATGATGCAGGGACTCCTGTGGTGGCTGACTCTCCAAGCAACCTGGCTTCAAGTCTGGGCTCTCTGTGGTCTAACGGTGTGACCTGGAGCAAGTTCCCTTATGATACAAAGCCTATGACACCTGACTGGCAGACCAAAGGGGCGTCTGCCACAGGGACCAGCAGTATCCCAAAGGGTCTGTGGCTTGGTCACCTCCTGTCAAGTGCTGAGCCAGCTTTGTGGTCTTGTGACAATTCTTGTTCATTAGGATGACAAAATACATCCCATGTTCACGGAGAGCAGAACCAAGATCCCAACGATGAGATAATACATATAAAATGCTTACTTAGCGCAGAGCCCGGCACGTGCAAACACTCTGCAGACAGCAGTGATCAGTATCAGTGGCAGCCGCGGCCTGTGGTGTGCTAATAAGTGTGTGACAACAGGCCCTCCGGGATAAAAAATATCACTGCTCACGTGTGCTGACTTCTGTGCTGTGAATGATGCTACTTTGGCTGATTCTGTCCCTGGACCAGAGTTGGGGAGAGATGTACACGATCAGCTCTCAGGAGCCGGGACAAGCCAGTATGAGTGGCTTCAGCATGCTCTCGGTCCACCACGTCTCTGCTTTTTAACACACTGAGGTGGTCAGAGAAAGGGCAGGTGTGGTAGGCCGGATAAAGGACTCCCGAAGATTGTCCAAATCCTAGACCCCTGTGATATCTTAGGGTGCTAAGGGGCTTCGCAAATGTGATTAAGGATCTTGAGAATGGGGAGAGTATCTGGGTGAGCTAATGTGATCACAAGGGTCCTGAAAAGGGAGGCAGGAGGTCAGGGTCAGAGATGGAAGCAGAGGCCGGATGGTGATGCCATGAGCCGAGGGTTGCGGGCGGCCTCCAGGAGCTGGAATTGGCAAGGGGACAGGTTCTCGAGCTTCCAGAAGGAATCAGCCTTGGAGATACCTAGATTTTAGCCCAGCGGGGCCCATGTTGGACTTCTGGCCTCTAGAACTGAAGATAATAAATCTGTTTTGCTCTAACCACTAAATTTGTCATGATTTGTCACAGCGACAGTAGGAAATGAATCTGGGAGGTACTGCCAGGTTGGTTTAGGGCTAACGTGGGTTGTTCCATTGGTTCTGAGGGTCCACAGTGGGCCTGGGCAGTGCCCAGAAGGTGTCACTGGATGGACTGAATGACCAAGTGCAGACAAAAAAGGAAGAGGAGAGAGAGAAGGAAAAGGGACCCTCATTTCTCCCTCTTCAGGGCCACTGGCCCCACCATGCTGCTCTATAAATACGTGACTGTGTGTGACCACCACAGTCTCCCCAGGGCCTGGGGCATCAGCAAAACGTGTTGAATGAGTGAGTGGACTGCAAGCTCCTGGAGGGCAGGGTCTTATTCCCAAATCCCCAGCACCGATCAGCAGTACCTGGTAGCATCAGGGCGGGCTGCACACAAACAGCCCAACAGACAGAGCACTGTGTAGGCGGTGTTTAGTGGTAGATGCTCACTCCCTTCCTCCACCTCAGCAACCGAATCTAACAGAGGCCTGTCTCCCCTATAACGAGGCCAGCCCTTCCCACTTTAAGGGTACCTCCCATGTAGGATCTTTAAGGGGGCTTCCCAACCCCTCCGCTGGCCGTATGTGAGCAGAGGACCCAGGCAGGGTCAATCAAGACTTGGGTCTTGAGCAAAATGATGTCAAGATGAGAGGTTTGAGAATTCTTTATGAAGTAGGGGCTGGGACATGGTCTCCCAACTGCCTCTGCTCCAATCCATTTCCTAATAAGCCTGTTCTTCAGGCTCTCAACAATCTTTCTAGTATATTCCTTTCCTGCTTGAGATAGCTCGTGCCCACTTCAGCTGCTTGCATCAAAGAGTCCCGATGGATCTGTATGGACCCTCTGGACCTTTCTTCCTTCTCAAAAGTCTATGTTCCCATGCATTTTCCCTGCAGCTGTCTCTCCAGAAGGAGCCAACCAGCTCCCAGAGCAGCGGCTGCTTCTGGTTACGCCACAACCCCTCCTGGCATCCCCCAGGTCACACACCAGGTGATTTCTAGCCCTGATCAACAGATTTTCTCCTGCCCTTATGCCCAGCTGGGTCCTGCATTTCACAGAGGCACCCACTGTCTAGAAGGAGCAGAAAGTTTCTTCAGTGACACTGACCACCACCTCACCTGTCTCTGTCACCTCCCCTTTCATCCTAACCTGAGTTTTCCAAGTCTTTCCTCACAAGGCAGATTGAGAACCCTGTTCTCCAGACACATGCAGCTTCCTGGCCAGTTCAACCCCCCCCACCCCGCCCCGCCCCCGTGACTGTCTCAACCCTAGGAGGTCAGCGTGGCATCTGGAAAAAAGGCAGGTTTAGGTTTGGATTCAGCAGAGCAGATCATGGATCCCAGCTGAACACACCTGTGTGGCTTTAGACTGCCTCATCTGTATGTAACACAGGTGCAAGAAGCCTGCTCTCTGTGCAGGGGTTCACTGAGATCTTGCAGGTCAGTAATAACAGCCTGATGTTACTGAACAGGCAACTGCCTTAAACACATCACTAAGAAGTGAGGACGTGCATACTCCCATCTCACAGATGAGGAAACTGAGGTTCAGAGTAGGCTATAGGGCCCTATTGCCCAGCCAGGAGTCTGAGCCAGCCCCTGACCACACCACCGCCCTCACTGCCCACTGCTCCCCATCTGGCATGTGCTCACCCTTCTCAGCTTTCAAAACCCCTTGCCTTCCCAGATGCCTCGGCGAGGACTGCCCTTCCTCCTCCACTTCCCTGCACCTATTCCTGACACTTGTAGAGGCCTTACGCCAACCCTGCTATTTATCGACTCCACCCATCGGATTGGGAAAGGAGGCTGGATACAGTAGGTTTAACTGCAACCTCCCCAGTGAGGCCAGTTAAAAACGTCATTGAATGAATTAATTACAGATAAAGCAAAGCACAAAGATGCTTTGTCAAGGAAGAGTCAAACTGCCCGGCTCTCCTCTGCTCCCTCCCAGGCAACAGGAAATGTCTCCCACCCAATGGGGACTCATTATTCTCCAGCCTGAATAGGAAGAGAGGCGGCCACATTCCCCCTCCTGCCCTCTAGGCTGGCTGCACTTTGGAGGAAGACAAAGGCCTCAGCTGCACTTGTCCATTATAACAAATGAGGCTCTTTGAATCAGAGGCTCAAAGGGATTTCAAGGGTCACCCAGTCCAGGGGTTCTAAGCTTTGGGGGGCTTTATGAGAACCTGAAACAAGCTATGGACTCACACCCAAGTAAAGCACATATTTGTACACCACACGCATATGCAGATGCACATAGCACTGGGCAGGCAGTTTGATTATATCATCGACCACAGGTCAAGAACCTGACTCTAACCCAACCTGTCCTCTCCTGCCATGTTTCTGACGAGGAAACTAAAGCCTAGACTTGCTGTGGTCTCATCGGTGTCCTTCCCCAGTGTTCCCAGCTCCCTTCTGGCACGTGGTAGCTACACACAGCCAGGTGACTTGCTTTGGCCAGTGAACCCTGAGCGGATATGACCTGTGTCACTTCCGGTGGAAGCCTTCAGGAGGCAGTACACTATTCAGTAGATCCTCTTCCTCTTTCCCTGGTAACCAGGAACGTTCCAGATGATGCATGTTCCACCAGCTGAGCTCTCAGCTGACCCGCCAGGGACACTCAGCTGAGGGAGAAATAGTCCTTTGCTGTTTTGAGCCACTTAGAATTTGGGGCTACTTGTCACTGTAGCATAACCTAGCATAGTCTGACTTCCCTGGATGAACATATGGATGGATGGATGGATGGATGGATGGATGGATGGATGGATGAGTGGGTAGGTAGATAAATGGATAGGAGGGTGGATGGATAGATGGATGGGCACATGGATAAATAGGTAGATGGGTGGATGGGTAGATAAATGGAAGGGTAGATGGATGGACAGACAGATGGATAAACACATCGGTGGGTAAACAGATGAATAAAGCATCACTATATCCCTTCTGCTCATTGAAGAAAATGTCATGTGTAGCAGAACTTCAAAAGAACTATACAGCCTTTATAGCTTCGCTTCTCCAAATTGTATTTGACTACACTAGAAATAATCATGGCAGTCTTTTCCTGAATACCTACTATGTACCCAGCACAGTGCTAAGTATTTAACATGTAATATCATTGGTTCTCAAAACATCCAGGGAGGCAGGTATCATGGCTCCAGTTCACAGATAAATCAGAAGTCCAGAGAGGTTACTGCTACTGCCCAAAATTACACAGGTAGAGAATGACAGAACTGGGCTGGGCCTCAGGTCTGTCTGACCCCACAGCCTGCTCTCTCTGCTGCCCACCCGAACATGAGCCAACATGCTGGGCTCCACTGGGCTCCAGGAATTGGGCTGGGAAATCTGAAAGCATTATACTGACGGAGGGGGAAGAGGAAGGACTCTGTGCCAGTTTCCGTCACCAGGAGGCTCCACCCCACAAACATGAAGGTGGGCCAGACTCTCCTCCAGAGGAGGCGGAGGTGGCTTGTGGCACACAGGCATCCTCACAGCCACTTCCACTCTTGCCAGTGGAGTCAGAAAGGCTGCAACAAGGGTAGGCCATGAACTGCTCCTTCCTTCAGCTTGTCTAGTTTCAAAGAAGGACAGAGGCTGCCGGGGGAAGTCCGGAATCCCTGTGCAGACATCTCTAAGTGCCGTCCGAGGAAAAGAGAGGAGACTGGGCTGTGCCTGGCCAGAGGTGGGAGGGTGGGGGGCAAGTTTCTGGACAGACTTCCCATACACCTTATGGGTGGCTGAGCAGGAATGACCTGGTCCCCTGGGTCACAGGGCACAGCTCAGAGTCCTGAGGGTCACTCAGAGGAGACGAGATTCGAGCATGGGAAAGAGGCCCTGGAAGAGGCAGGCCTGCTCAGGCCGGCGCCAACTTCTCTTAGTGATAAATCTTTCGAATACTGAAAGGGCCTCGTTCCAGGCAAATTCTGCTTAATTTCCTCTTCGAAAGTTGCCAAGTTCTCTCTCATTGTTGTATTGTCTTGAGAGGTGAGAAAAACAGCCAAGGGTACAGTGGGGGTGACTGTTCCCAAGTTCTCCTTCCCCGGCCCGACTTCTTAGGGAAAAAACAGCACGTGCTCTTTAGACCGGAAAGGTCCTTCTCTCCAGCTTCCAGTAAGGAGAGAACCCACCCTGTGCCTGCCGCGGCCGCCAGTGTTTGGGGTAAACAGTTGCCCGGCCTCCTGGGGGACTTTTGGGAACGTCACTGAGAAGAGGTGGTCTTGGAAACCACTCCAGAAGGAAGGAAGCAACTGCTCTCGGGGAAGGAGGCTCTCCTCGGTCTGGTGCCTCCCGCAGACTTGTTTTAGAAGCTCCACTTCTCACTGTGAGGCAGAAATCCCCAGAAGATGATCTTCCTCCACATGGCTCTTTAACGCCCACCACCCTGGGGGGAGGACGGAGGTGCCCAAGATGCTTTCACAGCACCATTTATGTGCTTATGCAGTTCCCTCCTCACAATGAAACACCAGCAGAAAGGGCATTAAGGGAGGAAAGAAGATAAATAGGTCCTTTCTGCACCCAGGGATTCTAATAACATGGCATTAAGGAGTTCAGGCTGAAAATCACAAGGCATCCAGAAACACACCGCTTGGACCCAGGCTGGAAGGCTGGTGCTTTTGTCTGGCAACTGGACCTGCTGGCAGATTGCTGGGTGTCACCGAGTTGGGGAGACAGCATGCTTGCCTAAGAGGGTCTCTTAACCTTCCTTGAACTCAGATAGATCAGCTCCCCAAGGTTTGAGTGAGGCACCAATTCAAATTCCAACAAAGCAGCTTTGTAAAAAGGTCCCTGGGAGAGGGACAGAGAGACATGGAGAGAATCGAGGGAGGAGAAGAGAGAGAGAGCTAAGCCAAGACACGCAGAGAGAAGGGCCAGGGTGGGGAGAGGGGCCTGGGGGAAGACACCAGAGAAAAAGAAATTGCAAGAGAAGCAGGGAGTGAGAGACAAAGAGAGAGAGGGGGGGGGGTGGGGGGAGAGAGAGCAAGAGAAAGAGGGTAGAGAAGAGGAGAAAGGAAGGGAGGGGAGACATGGAGAAAAAGTGTCAGAGAGAGACAGAGGAAAACAGATGCCATGGATACTGAGAACCTTCGAATGTGAGGGGAAGGGAGAGGGGGCTGAGCTGGGAGGAGGAGAGAGAAGGGGAGGGGAGAGAAGAGGGACCAGGGAGGTTTCATCGCCCCCATGTAGAAACAGCTGTGCTGCACCCAGCGGGATGGGACCCTGCTCAGGGATGCGGAGATGCTGGACCTCCGCACACCCACCTGCATTCTGAGGCTATCGCCCCTGGGAGGGGCCGTCCGGTGTATGGAGCATGGATCAAAATGGAAAGTTCTAGGGTCTGGCTCATCCAACAGAACTGTTGGTGATGATGGAAATGTTCTTGATCTGGGCTGTCCAACACAATAGCCACTAACAATATGTGGCTACTGAGCACTCGAAATGTGGCCAGTGGAACAAGGAACTGCATTCTTGAGTTAATAAAATTAAATTTAAGTGCAAACAACCCTGTGTGGCTAGTGCCTATTGCAGGGGCGGCACCACTCAACCAGCACTCAGACGAAGCTCGTCAAGTCCACCTTGCCCCTGAGCGCCCCGCGGCTGCTTCTCGGGCCTCCCTCCCATCTGGAACAGGGAAAATTGCTCTGTCATGCCATGGCTCTTGGTCTTGTCATGTGAATGGGGACAAGCCCAAAGCAAAAGAACCCGCAGTCTTCCACAACGACATGTGAGGAGTGCCCTGCCCTGCACTTCGGGCCACCGCCCTTGGGCTCCGGGTGCTCCCGGCCACTCCGTAACCACATGGACCCCTCAGCCTGGAGTGGAGCTCATCTTTAAGGTGAACTGAAACCCACTTATGTAACAAGATGGCCACACACCATGACCCATTAATTGCGGGAGGGAGGGCAGGAGAGTGACTAGCAGGAAGCGAGGTAGAAGCTGAAGGAAATGGCAGCAAGAGAGAAACAGCGGTGGGCACGGGCTCCGCTGGGTGATGGAGTCCAGGCCACCTCTGCTTCCTCTGCCCCAGCTGAGTCCAGCCCTGGATCCCAAGAGCTGGTGCCACCTTCTCCTCCTCCCACTCTCCTGCTCCAGCCTCTGGCCCTGGGCTGTGAGGCTGCCGTCCACTGGAGCAGGGGGGCAGTGAACAAGGCGGATGCTGGAGCAGCCGCAGGCCCATCTGTCTGTCAGCACAGCAGGAGACGCTCTGACGTGCGGCCACTGCTGGGTGCAGCCCCAGCCAGGCGAGTCATCACGGCCGGCCTGCAGCCACGGCCTGGGTTAAAGGGACATCCCAGGCGCTGCCCAGTGACACACACCTCTCCAAGCCTCACTGCCCCTTTGTCCCCAGGATGAGTGACACTCAGAGTACTTACTTCCTTGAAGGGACCACTGCCCTCTCAGCTCTGAAAGCAACGAGGTCCCGTGCTGCCCCTACTGGCAGGGTGGAGACCACTATACTTAGAGAGATGGGGGCTCGGGGCCTCCTTTCTCTAGCTGGACTATTTCAAGGGTTTCTCTCTCTCCTGCTTCCCTCTGGGACTCACACAACCAGCCTTTTTTGCCCTGCAACCAGACTGATCCCTCTATTGTCCCCCTTACCCTGTAGGAGCTCTTAATGGCTCCCTATTGCTCTCGCAATACAGCCACTGGGTCTTCACTCAGCTAACGAGACCTGTATGATCTAAGTGTGACCCAATAGCTCTGAATGCATCCACAGGGCCCTGAACCCACCTCCCTTCTCCTGCAGGGCAGCAAACTGCCCCTCCCCTCCAAACATGCTTCATTCCCGGGTTCACTCTGCCCAGAGTGCGTGCCCGCCATCTTGGCACACTCCCTTTGTGTCCAGTTTTAATGTCACCATCCCTGGCACCCTGGGCCAAGTGAGTCACTCCCTACTTTGGGCTCCTAGTCTTCCGGGACATGCCTCAATTTTAGTAATTATCTCTATAGTCCTTTGTTTTTGGCTCTTCTCCCCAAAGGGCCCAGCGGCTCTTCAAGGATGGGGCCAAAGGGCTTATTCGCCTTCCTCCCCCCAGAGCAGGGGACAGGCCGGCTCAGAGTTCTGTGACTCAGACGGGATTTTCTCAGCACCCATCTTCTCTCAGTTTTCCCTGGAATCCCGCCAGCACCTCCCTCGCCTTCCACTGCTGCTCCACCCCCAGCCCAAGGTGGCCAGAGCCGACCACCTCTTTCATAGACTCGATAGATAGGCAGGCACGGTTTCGGTGTCCTCCAAGAGATGACAGGAAAGAGTGGGACTTTTCTAAAGAATGTTTGGCTGTTACACTGATCTTGTCAGACCTCTGAGCATTTCTCACAGGCCGAACTGCATGCCTCTTGGCTCCAATGTTGTTACACAACCCAGTGGCCACTTAAGAAATGGGTTTTAGACAGCGTCTTTGGGCTCAGAGCAGGTCTCTCCCTGGAGTAACAGCGTTAGAAAGAAAATGGCCCTAAAAGAAAGGCTAAGGCAGACTGTTCTCCCAATGACAAGAGAGTTCATTTTCTCTGAATGAGGGGTTTCCACCTTGGGGTGCCTGTGGAAAATTGGGGTGACTCTCCCTGAAATGGTCTAGAACATATCACATATATGTACTGCAGCAGCGAGTTATTTTTTCTGCCATAATTCCTTTCTTGGTAAACCCACCTCTTTTGGCCCACGAGGTGCAGACAGGGCTATTGGGGTACACAGCCGTCTGTGGAAAGGATGAACACATAATCCAAGGCAGTGCATTCCCTGGGGTGCATGGGGCTGGTGCAGAGCCAGCAAGAATCTTCCATGAGATTTTATAGAAAGATAATGGGGAAAAAATGGGCTCTTATATTTTTAAGGATTATAAGTTCCAAGAATGGAGCTTGAGAATGGCAGAAGTCCATCTCCGCCACCACATGGAGAGACCCTGCCTGACAATAAAGCCAACACCGAGAAGCAGAGCCAGCAGATGGGGCAGTGGGGGGCGGGGAGGCACGCTGGAGGGAGATATACTGAGTGTTAATGTTATCATCTGACTCCTGGACCCATCAATGCCTGAAGTCCCCGTACACTTCCCAGGTCCTTTAACACAGTAACAGCATCAAATTCTCTTTTTGCTTCAGATAGTCTGAATACTGTTTGCATCATTTCTAACCAACAGTCCTGAGCAATATACACAAAACACATACTTTTCCAAGGACATAGCTCCTAGCACCATCAGAGTCTCAAAAGACTTAAATCTGCGAAAAGAAGCCTCCTCACTCGAAGCAGATCAAAAGATGACATCTGTTGCTTACTTGCTTTTTAAGGCCTAACAACGTGCCGGTGTGCCTCAGTTTCCTCACCCGTAAAATGGAGATCAAAAACCTATTTCTCGGGTTTGTTAAAAGAAATAAACACACAATGTGTAAATATCCTAGACTGTGGCAAGCACGCAGTAGGTGCTCAATCGTGTTTACTTCCTCTTCCTTTCCTGCAGTGAGCCCCGGGTCATACTTTTCTTGTACTTGGAGAAAAAAACACCCTAAGTTAAACAACCTTTCGTCCTGATAGCTGCCGCCTCCCACCAACAGAAGAGAGGAGAGTGAGTGAGTGAGTGGGGCTGGGAGAAGAAACTGCTTGTTCATGTTTATTTCTCCTACCTGCAGTAAAACAGTTCCCCCAGGAATTGTGAGCTGTAAACAGTACTTCGGGGCATTCTCCCAGGACAGCAGCTGAACATCTTCAATAGCGCTGTAGGAGACTGAGTTTTCCATGTACCCAGTTGGCTGTAGCAAAAAGAAGAAAAAGAAAAGACATGCATTGGTTACAGGATCAGGCACAACATCCGCACCTCAGAAGAAGGTTCTGGAAAACATCCCCACTGTGGCAGCAAGCAAACCTAGCTGGTACAGACAGATACCTGGCAACCCTAGGGACTGAAAGAACTCCATCTTTCCAAGGTGGCAGCGCCCAGCTGCAGGGGGGGAGCTGTGGTGGAAACGCACCCGCGTATTTAGTCGTACAGCTGGGATGAGGCTGGGGCACCTTGAGGGTAAGGCCTGTGTACTGTCCCTCTAGGCATCAGCAGGGCCCGGTGCAAGCAGAGCCTGGATCCCTCCACCCCTCACTGTGTCCAGGCCGCCATCCTCTCCCGCCCAGAAAGCAGCCACGTCCCCTCCCCCAGTGCCATCTCCCTGCCTCGTTAGCCTCCCCAGGATACCCGTTCTCAACTCAACACCCTGGGCTATGTTACAGGTTGGCACATTCGATGCCCCTACTGCCCTGCTCTGCATCCTTCAACAGCTCTGAGAGGCCTGACCGCAAACTCGATGTTTCCATCCACCATGCGCAGGCCCCGCCCCGAGCCTCCTCCCTGTTCCCAGCTCCCACGCACAGGCCTGCTGACAGCACCACTCTCACCCTGCTCCTGGTCGCGGAAAGGCCGTAGCCCCACCCTAGACATCTCCTCTTCCACTCCCCAGGTTTCAGCTCAACAGGACTTCTAGGGGTAGCCTGTGACCCTACGGATCCCATAACCCCCTCAGCTGCATTGCCGCTTGAGCCCTCCATGCTCAACACACCCGGGTTAATTACTGTGAACTTATATCATCTATTATCTATTTAATGTCTGCCTCCTGGCCAGGCTGCACCTCCACGAGGTCAGGCCCACGTCTGTCTTGGTCCCTGCTCTCTTTCCCCGGCACCTGGCACGTGGCAAGGGCTCAACAATTTGTGCTAAAAGAAAGAATGACAAAGGCCATCATCATCGGTCAGTGCGGGGCTGAGAGTGGGGCAAGAGAAATTCATAGCCGCTCACTGCCCTCTGAGTGAGTTCTGCTGTCACAAGAGACTCCAGGGACCAGGGGATGCACTGACCATCAGGTATCGGCAGTGCCCATGTCGCCCTGGCCCAGGAGCCAGACTTCGGCAGGATCAGGGGCAAGAACAGCACAGCTAAGAAAAACGGCTAACATTTCCCAATCCTTGAGAGGCGCCAAGCACTCCCCAGGCACGTGGCAAGTGCCATTTCCTTTAATCCTCACAACCGGCCCATGGGGCAGGTGCTGGGCCATTCCCATCGCACAGATGAGGAAGCTGAGGCTCAGGAGGTCGCTTGACTTGGCCAAAGCCACCCAGCTGCGAAGGGGTGTGGCTGGCGTTGAACTCAGCTGCTGCCTGGGGAATCAGCAACCTCACCAACACGCTGTGCTGCAACCAGGAGGCAGCTGCTCTCAATACTCTGCAATTTAAAATCCATGGTCCAACAAGTTAAGTTTACCAGAAGGATTCAGGACCTCCATAAGGTTTATAAATTTCAATTTGCCTGCCAAAGTTGAGATATGGTGGTGGGAGAAGAGGAAAAGGTCGAGGGCTTATTAAGCTGCCTCAAATCTCTCTGATACGGTCAGTCACCAGACTCTGGACATAAGAATGATTCATCAACTGAGCTGTTTATTCATTTGTTCACTCATTCATTCATTCGTTCATTCATCTGACAGATATTTATTGAGTACCTACTAGGTTCCAGGATCCATGCTGGGTGCTGGGGATATAGCAATAAATGAGACAGGAGCTTGGCATAGCAGAGACCAACAAAATACCCAATAAACTATTGGAGAGCAACAGTGCTGCACCAAGATTCAAAACGGTGTGGTGACAGGTGGCTGGGAGCTAAAGTGCTGTGGAAAAATGGAGGCAATGTGCATCCCAGAGCTCATGGCCAGTGCAAAGGACCAGGGGCAGGCACAAGCTGGGAGTGTACAAGGAGGACTCACAGGCCAAAGGGAGGGAGGGCTGGGGTAAGGAATACCCAGGAGAGATGATTAGGCCACGCCAGGAGGGACTTGGACGCACAGCTGGGGGTCTGAGAATTACCCCCTGGGGTGGAGTGTGCAGAGACTTTAGGCAATTTTCATAGCCGCTGGGACTGCTGCAGGAAGAGCAGACTCAGGAAGAGTGGGCGGAAGCAGGGAGGGAACAGCCTGGAGGCCGCAGCAAGGTCCAGAGGCACCGCCAGGCAGCTCGGACCCGGCTGGGTGGGGCGGCGGCCAAGCTCACCCGGCCCTTCTCACCAGCACGTGGCCCACCCTGGGGTAACAACCCAGAGGCCGCCTGATGATCAAGACGGTTATATTGGCGTCCCACAAAGGCAAACGTGGGGCTCTCCTTCACCCTCTGCCCTGTTCCAGCATCCCCTGCACCATTATGTTCTCAATGCTCTGCAACAAATGACTCAGCACCAACGGCACATCTTGTCCTGAGAGTACCAATGAAACCGGGGGTTTGGGGGGTTTGTTACATGTTCATTTTCCAAACCCACATTCAAATATTTATTGTGTTTGGGGCTGTCTGTCTCCAGCCAGTGTTTCAGCACCAGGAGAGCAGGAATTTTCACCTGTTCTGTTCCAAGTGTCTAAACAATGCCTGACACTGAGGAGGTGATTATATTCTTAATAAATGAAGGAACATTTTCCTAAATTAAAAAGTGTTCATCTGCATATTACTTATAATCGCTATGTATAACTCACTTTTGGAAAGATGCTTTTTTGGTCATTATTTTTAAAATTAAACTTAAAAACAAAAAATACATTTTTAAAAAATCTCCTTTAGGAGGCAATGGCAGCTGGGTGCCCAGAAACACTGAAGGCCTTTCCTTCATGGCCCACATCCAGCTCTCTCCCCTTGTCCAGGTCCTGTTGGCCCCCAAACTCCAGCCTACTGACCCCTAGAGAGGCACAGAGGCCAGAGGACATGGGCTATGACGCGACTGCCAGTTCATCTGGAAAATAGTTGAACCCGACCAAATGACACAGAAATATGAAAATCTATTCTGAAAATCCCAATAAGGGTATAGCGTGACCACACCAGGCTGGGCTTGATTATCCAAACCAAGCAAATGGCCAGACTCATTTCTTCAGAATCACACCTTGGACACACAAGCAAAAGGCCTCGGGACTTCTGCTTCCCACCACAGCCTCCTCAGAGACACTAAGACAGGGTGAGACAGTAAGACAGGGGCTGCACCAAGCCCACGGCAATGCACCAGACAACCACCAGTGACACGTGTGACTTGGCATGAGGGAGGGCTCACTAACTGCCTGGGCTGCCTTTCTCACGACCCTGCGTTAGCTGTCTCAATGTGGCCTTGATTAGAAGTTGCAACACAGGCTCTGGGGGGAAAGGTTGATATAAATAAATACATACTGTTTTTTAATAGCAGATATACTGCTTACCCACTGTTTGAAGCTGTACTGGCTGGCTAAAAGCAAAACTTGTAGAATCAGCCAGACCTGTGTTTGATCCACTTACTGTGTGTCTTTAGGCAAGTTACCACACCCTTCTTATGGTAAAATAAGAATTTAATAGATAGAATTATCAGGAGCCTTAACGGGAATCCAATTTGTTAAGGGTTTAGCAGAGCATCTGGAACATGCTGAAAAGCTCAATAAAATGAAATATTGTGAGAAAGACTGAACTTTATCTCTGGGGTCTTCCTCCCTTAAACTCATAATTCTGGTCTAATCCTGAGAAAAACACCAGCCAAACCCCAACTGAGGGACGTTCCTCAAAATACGTGACCAGTGCTCATCAAAAACAAGGAAAGTCTGAGCAACTATCCCAGCCAAGGGAAGTCTACAGAGACACTATGACTGAATGTACTGTGCGATCCTAGATGGGATCTTGAGACAGAAAAAGGATATTAGGTAAAAAATAAAGAAACCGAATAAAGTACAAACATTTATAATAACAACATTGGTTCATTAGCCGTGAAAAAACGTATCATTATATTGTAAAGTGTTCATGGGGGAAATGGGGTGAGGGGTGTAAGGGAACTCTCTGTACCACCTTTGTAACTTTTCTGTACACCTCAAACTGTTCTAAAATAGAATGTTTATTAAGAAAAATTAACTGCTGCCACTCCCACTATTGTTGTTACTATTATCATCGTCATCATCTTCATCGACAAAGCCAAGACGGTCCATGAGGCTTGCCAGGGAAACGGGACAGATCAGGATCAGACGCCCCAGAACGCTGCTCTTTGGATGGAGGCATAAACTACTGCTGACCAAGGACCTCCCCCTCTTCATCCGAGGTACTTTCACACTCTTGGGAGGATTTTACAGATAACTGATAATTCCTTGGTCATCTGAACATGATGATCAGAACCAAGGTAGAGGAGATTCCTGCATGGGGTAAAGGCTGAGGTAGATTAAAAAAAAAAAATTAAATTCACCTCCACTTGAGGAAAGCTAGAAAATTCAGCTCCAAGGGGTACATTTAAGAGAACAATAAGCAGATTAAAAGTTATTTCTACATGTAAAAGCAATACAAGACTTATTGTGATTCCGTTTATGTGACATCCCAGAATTAGCAAAACTCTAGGGATAGGAATGAGACCAGCAGTAGCCAGCAGCTGAGACAGGAGGAGAGGAGATGGGTTACCCAGGGCACGTGAGAATGTTCTGGGTGATGGCAATATTCTATATCTCAATTGTAGTGATGGCTACTGGACTGTATATGTTTATTAAAACTCAAGATCTGCCCATGAAAAGAGTGAATTTCACTCAATGTAAATTATGACTCAATCTGGACTAAGAAGGACGATGCATGAATATTCAAGATAATTTAATGAAATCCTTCAGGTAAAAATCATATCGAGATCACTCATCAACACTTTGGTATATTACCTTCCTGATTGTTTTTATTTTTTTTTTATTTTTTACAGAGCCCAAATCATGCAGCACATATAATTTTGTAACTCGCCTTTTTTCACACAATGTTACATCATGTGCACATCCCATATTCTGAACAATAATCCCCAGAACCATCATTTTAGTGGCTATAAAATAGTAGGCCACCATTTATTTATTTATCACCACTCTTACCCCCTCCCCACGGTCAGTGCAATAGTTTCATTTTCTGCTGCTCTAAACAACTCCACAATGAACATCCTTATTAAACATGTTTTTCTACCCTATATTTAGGATTACTTTTTTAGGCCGGATTCCCAGAAATGGAATTACTGGGACAAAGGGTAAGAACCAATTTTACATCATTGCCAAATTGCTCTCATTAAAGAAGTATTAACGAGAATTGGGGAGCCCTGGCTAAGACTGGGGGGACTTCGTCCTGGGCCCCCAGCTTGACTGGGTTCTGCCAGAAGCCACGCTCTGACTGGGTGAGCTCAGTGTGAGCACCTGGTAGCTGAGTGCCTGCAATGTGACCACACCACAGGGGTGTCAGAGTGGCAGGTGTCTGACAAAGCCAGGGTCCTGGCTCCTAGGGACATTGCTTTCCTATAGGAGTTAGGCCACAGGTCGGGAGTGCTTTTGTCCTTTTATTCTCAGGGACTGATAAGAGACTAGGTTGAAGTCTTAATATTTGTAAGACCAGGAGAAGAATGCTCTTCCTCTGTGTTTGTTCGAGCCAAGCTTCTTCACGGTGTCCCCTCAGCGCCTGGATCTGGGCTACGGAAAGCAGGACTAAGAAGGGCTTCATTGGGGGGCCTGCAATGACTTCCCCACCCTAAGCCTTCAGAGCCGGGGACTTTCTTAGACTTCCCAGATGGGCAAGGAGGGGCATGACCAAAGACCTCCGAAACAGGCTCCACTGAAACCCATTCTTCCTCCCTATCCCATCTTCACATCCCCCTGCCTTTCTGAGGAGCCAGCTCCCTTCTGCCCAAACCTTCCTGCTGGTTTCCATGGCGATTCCTGTAAAAGTGAATATGAATCATGACGTCAGAGGCCCCCAAGACAAGGCTTCAGGCTGACTCAAGGCACATGTCAACAAGGCAACAGCACCATCTCGAGGGAAGAGGCTGTGGACTCCAGAAGGAAGAGCTGGACTGGAAACACCCTCAAGGAGCTTGTTCTGGTGGGGGGAGAATGTGGAAGGCTGGGAAACCTCGGCCAGCTGGGGACCGGGGCTGAGACCAGCAGGCTGTGTGTCACGGAGGGGGTCGCCGCGCCAGCAGCCTGCCGGGCATGCCACGCTGTGGATACGTCTCCATTCTTCTCCACGAGTGGAAGTCGCCTGAGTTGTTGTGCAGGGGACCCGCACTGCACAGCCTGGCTCTAGGGTGACTCCCCATAACCCCCACCACCAGTCTCTGGTGGCCACTAGCCTGCTCTCCGTCTCTGGGTTTGCCTGTTCTGGACCTTTCCTCGCAACAGAATCACACGACATGCGGTCCTTTCTGTCTCGCTCCTTTCGTTTACTGGTTGATGTTCATCCACGTTGTAGCGCGTAGTAGTGTTTCATTCCTTTTCGTGGCTGAATGATGTTCCATTGAATAAACACTAATTAACACCATGTTTTGTTTACGCATCCATCAGTGGATGGACATTTAGGCTGTTTCTACCTTTTGGTGACTATGAAGAGCCTGCTGTATATTTTTTTCAGTGGCAAGAAGGACACATGCTCTGGCAACAACATGCTCGTGAAGCCCCTTCCACCCAGAACGGCATAGGTGCCCCTGGTCAACGTTTATCGAGCAGTTACCATGTGGCCATCACCATGCTGAGCGCTGTATATGCATTATCTCATATAATGGTACGACAACGCTGGGGGCACTGTGTTTACCCCTATTTATCTACACGCTACAGTAGACGAAACTGGCACAGAGAGGTGATGACATGTCGCTGGCCCCTGCTTTTAAGAGATAAGCCTGAGATTCAATCTCACAATGCCCGAGACTATGACCTCCATCCATCCCCGTGCTCTGCCAAACTCCTCTGCCCAGATCCAAACTCCGACGTGCATATCTGTGTGCACACACAACACAAGCGCGTGCTAAGCAACAAAGAAGCTGGGACCAGAAAGGGAACAGAGCCAGAGCTGGCACAGCAGGGCTCTGAGAATCTTCCTGCCCGCTGCCACCCAGCGCTGCAGGACCTGAGGCCACCTATGGCTCCACTCGGCCTTGGGGGCAGAAATCCACACATGCTCATTTGGGAAAGGCCTATCAAAATATTTTGATGTTCTCTTTAATCCCACACAGGGAAAGTCATACAGCAAAAGCAAAGCGGCAGGTAATGATCTGTTGCTAGTCGGGCCAGTGGGCCTCAGTCCCAAAGCAAATCTCCTCAAACGCCTTTCACACTTCCCCCTCCCCTGTTCCCACAAACCAAAGAAACTGAGCATAACTGAACCTTTCTGGTTGGCCCAGGGCCACGGTTGTTATTTCTACCCTCTGCTGGTGGGCAATGCAGCCCAGCAATGCTCTTGGTGACACCAGGGGACAGAAAGCTGCTTGCTGCTATACTTCGTGGCCTCGGGGAGACTGTGTCTGTTTTGTATAGTGTCTCCAATGATTCTCTCGCTGCCAAATGGCTACTTCCTATTGCTGCCAGTGTACCTTCTGCCACACTCTACCTCACGAGGTTACTGTAGCCTGTGAAAGCAGTGTCAAGCATGTTAGAAGTAGTGTAAAGTAACTGGGTTTTGAGCAAGAAAGCCTCTTGAAATAAAAATACATCCTTCTTATGTTTTATGGTGTTTTGATCTTATCTTGGCGGTGGAGGTGATTTAAGTTCTTCACAGCATAAACAACACTCGGTCAGCACTGTCCGACAGAACTTTCTATGATGATAGAAATGAACCGTAGCTCCACTGTCCAATGCCGTAGCCACCTGTGGGCTTCTGGGCACTTGAAATGTGACCAGTGCAATGTTCCCTTGGGATTTAATTCATCTAGTCATTCAACAAGTGGAACCCCTCCCATGTACCCCAGTGCCAGGGCCTGGGGACATGGCAGTGAAAGGGAGGGATGTGGTCCTACAATTATGGAGCTGACAAGTGGGGGAGGAGATGGATGACCCAAGAAAACAGAGTCAGAGGACAGAAATCTGTGTCCTCAGGGCATGGCACTTTCATCTAGGCCACTGGGTACCTCTGACAGCTGGGCAAGTGATCAAGGTTTAGACAGAATCTGGAAGGAGGCCTGGAAGGGGGTCTGGACGGAGAGACTGACCCCAGCCTTCTCTGAGGCCCAACAGAACACCCCCACTGTCCTAGTGTTAGGACCTCCCAGGTTGAGAGCTGCTGGCTACCCTCGCCCACCTCCCACCTCTGCATGGCCTTTCCCACTTCCACCAGCTCCCAGGAAACCCACAGCCCACCCAGAGGCAGGTATTACCATCAACCCTTGACAGACCAGAAATAGAGGCTCTGAGCAGGTACGTGCCTTGACCAACTGCGCACAGCTACTCGGGACAGACTGGGAAGAGACCCAAGCCCTTCAGACTTCCTGTCCTGGCCTTTGTCTGTAACAGGCTAGTGAGGTGAAAGTCAAGGGGGTCTTCCCTGGTGTGACATCAGCATACCATCCTTCAGCAAAGCTGGTGACGCTGGTGGTTACCCCTGGTTGGGAATGGTATGGGAAAGGGGCGAGAGGGAACCTCTGGGAGTCTGTACCATTCTAGGTCTTGATTCTGGTTGGTAGTGACAGAGTGTGTTTCACTTTGTTCAAACGCATCAAGCAGGACGCAGCGTAGGTACTTTCCTGTGTGTACGTTACGCTTCAATTAAAAGATGTTTAAAAAACCAGAAGTTCCAGAATCAAATCCAGGCTCCACCACTTGCTGGCTGTGTGGCCTCAGGCAAGCCCCTTGGCCTCTCTGAGCCCATTTTCTCCCTTGTAAAAGTGAGCTAGTATTCACACCCACTAAAATGGCTATTGTTTTTAAAAGACAATACCAAGTGGTGGAGAAGATGTGAAGAAAATGGAATCCTCATACCCTACTGGTAGGAATGTGAATTGGTGCAGCCTTGGGAAAAAAGTCTGGCAAATCTTCAAAAAGTTAAACAGTTTCCATATGACCCATATGGGTAATTTTATGGTATGTGAATTATATTGCAATAAAAAAAGGTAACAGTATACCTATGTTAATGGTGTTTGTGGAGAGCAATTAGGTGTGTATAGCTCAGCATGTAGGAACTTGATAATAAGCAACTACTCTCATTCTGTCACCCCAAGAGAGTGTTACCCAGGGTGGCCTGAGAAAGAAGGCCAGGAGTGGGCTGCCGGTAGGGATGGGATGAAAGAATTTAACTCCCAGTACAGTGCCAGGTGCTAAGCAGGAACTCATTATACACACGCGATTATTTTCAAAAAGCCTCAGCAAGAAGGAAAAAGGGGCTTTGCACAAATGCTTCCCAAGCTCCTCCATCACCCACGGATTACTCCAAAATGTTGGCACAGAGTTGACTGTTCCGGCTCGGAGCACAGGAGGTGATCAACCAGCTCTGGATGACTGATGGACACAGGACCCCATCTGTTATGGACGGTGGGGGGCCAGGCCCCCCAGAAGGCATCCGAAGAGCTCTGGGCCGTGCAGTACTGCCCGCCTCAGACTTGCCTTATCACCTCTTGCCGCATCTCAACCAAGCCCTGTCACAGCCCAGCCTTCCTTGGGGGCCTAGGCGGGGCTGCCTGGGAGGCCGTGGGAGGAGCCACTCCAGGAAGAGCCACTGGACCCGCTTCCCTGCTGCCCAGACCTTGGCACAGCAGTGCCCAGAGGCTGGGCCATGCTATTAGGCCATTCTCTATGGACCACGCTCCATGGAGATGGGCAAGAGGCACATTCTGGATCATTAATCATGAGTCTGGCCATGGCAGTTGCCCTCTTCTATGACCAAATGGCTCAAGAGGTTTAATAATAGAGCTAAGGGCTGATAGTTCCATATTCAGACCCTTCCAACCCCAGTCACCATTGCAGGCACGGGAAAGCGGATGAAAATCTGGGTTCCCGGGGCGTGGTGTTTGGCACCTTGACCATCGGAGCAGCTGATCAAGGCTCTCGAGGACCTTGACACAAAGTCAGCACACTTCCAACCACTTGAGTTGGCAAATATTTTTAAGGACTGTACAGCCCACATGGATCCAAAGCATATGCCACACACCAGGCCCTCAGGTGAGCAGTCCACAGGCCCCCATCTCACTGCTTCTTCGCAAGGATCTTGCAGGACCCCCATGTAGTAGAGGGAGGAAGGGAGGCTCGGGGCAGTTAAACTGGTCACGATGGGTTGGCAGAAAGACCATATCACTGACCTAGAGGCCAGGACCACATCCATAGAGATGTGCAAAGGTTACAACAACACGATGTGATAGCGCCATAATTGATGGGTGTAGGAACAAAGGGCAAAGAGGGGAGGCGGGACACCCTGAGACCTTGGGGATGGCTTTCCGGAAATGACCTTTGAGCTGAGTCTTCGGGTGGGTAGTGGAGTGCCTGGCACTGCCAGTGGAGGAAAGTGAAAGCACAGGGGGCCCACAATGGGCAGGACCCTGGCAGGAAACAGGAAGCTGTTAGATGAGGCGGGGGTGCAGGGACTCCCTAGGAAGACCTGGGACAGGACCCAGACCAGGGCACAGCCTTCAACTGCCCATTCTTCTCAAATTCTTGGATTCTCTCTCTCCTCTCCCAACTTTTTTTTAAAAATTAAGGTATACCATATAAACAGTATGGTGTGTAAAGTGTTAAGTGCACAAGACTTAAGTGTTCAGCTGGATGTTTTTCTGCATATGCACAGCCCTGTGTAACCGCCACACGGGTCAAGAATGAACCGTCTCCAGCACCACATAAGGCTCCCTTGTGCCCCTTCCCAGTACATCCTGCCCACGTGTGTCCGCGGTCCTGGCATCCATCACTACAGATCTGTCCTTGAACGTCTTACAAGTGAAGGAAGCGCTCAGGAGATTCGCTTTAGTGTCTGGCTTCTTTCATGTGGCCTATCTGCGAGATGCTACGTCGGTAGCTCATTCTTGTAACTGCAGTGCAGTGCTCCTTCCTATCGATCACTGTCAGTTATGGATCTTTGGTTGTTTCCAGTTTGGGGCTATTGTGTAGAGAGCTGCTGTGAACATTTTTGTACTTATTTGGGGGTTGGAGGGAATAAAGTACTCTTTGGGGTAAATATCCAGGAGTGGGATTCCTGGGCCACAGGATAAAACGTTTACATTTAGGGCCAAGAAACACGTTTGCAGGGAATTCCAGGCAAGTTTTATATAAAAATGAGCTCCTTTGTAGGGCCCGCTCTTTCTCAGGTACCTACGCCTTTGGGAGAATAAGGATTCCTAAGTCTGGGGGATGGAATCAGGCTAGCAATGGGACTCGATTTTCTCTCAAGGTGGAGTGCATCTTTCACAGAGGGGAATCCTGACACTTGCAGGAGAGGCGGTGCCTTTCTCAAAGTTGGACTCTGAGCCACAGAGGAGGTGGTGGCAAAGGCTGGGAACAGCAACTATCTATTTTTGTTATTATTAGTATTAATTTAACTCCAAAACCACGTGCCAATGTCATGCAGGTCTGTATCCATTTGGCATTCCGGATGTAAGAATATCAAAAGCAATCCGACAGTGAATTTTCAGGTCTTCAAAAACATACACTAATTGGTGGTATAATTTAGCTGGAGAAACACTGTGGCCTAAGACTGCCTAGAAATAGGGGCACCTGCCTCTGGGTTCTCATAGGCCAGGACATGCCTCAACTCTGGTGGCTTCCTGTGCACTGATGTCAGCTGTTTGTGTGCCATGAGCTCCTGAGAACAAGCACCGTGCATTTTGGTCTTGCCACCTTAGTCAGTGAACAGAGTAACCATCTTGATCAAGGACCATCTTTGTGCTTCCTTGCAGACATCTTTCCACTGACTCCTCAGAATGACCTATGAGATGGGTGCCAGTACGATCTCGTTTTATAGCTGTGGAAACCAGGGCCCAGAGAAGAGAGATAACTTGCCCTAAGCTATGCTCCCCATTATTAATGAAGCCAGGGTTGGAACTCTAGCCCTTTGATCTAAACCAGAGGTTGGCAAACATTTTCTGTAAAGGGCCAGATAGTAAATTTTTTAGGCTTTGTGAGTCACATGGCCTCTGTCATAACAATTCAACAATGCAGTCATGAGCAGCCACAGATGATACACAAAGGACCATGGCTATGTTCCAATAAAACTTTATTTTCAAATACAGGCAATGGGCCAGGTCTGGCCTGGGGGCCATAGCTTGTCAATAGTTGGCTTAAACCATTCAAAAGGAGTATAAATATAAGATGGATGGATGGACGAATGGACAGATGGATAGGAACAAATGAGTTAGGATGCTTCCTCTCCTTATTTTCTTTGTAAGGTAACTTTAGCACAGAGGATCAAAAGAAATTTTGGGTGCTTAGGTGTGTGGATGAATTTGCTATTTATTTTGTCCACCAGGGATGGGTCCTACTGAGACGTCCTGAGATTGCCTCCAGCCATGTCTCCCCTAGAGACTGGCCTTAGCCCTAACTCTAAATTCTGTGGACATATCAGACAAGTTCTGCAGAAATTTTCCAGAGGGCAAATTTGGGGGGAAAACCCCCTGGACCCATCCCTAAATGGAAAAAAAAAATGACCCAGAAGCCAGGAGACACAGTTATCTCTCCCAGAGGTACCCATGTTCACTGGAGACACAGGCTGCTGGAGATGACCCGGAAGTTACCTCGATGACCCAGGGTAACGCAGGCAGGGTTCCCAAGATCTCGCTCTTGCTCCCAAAACTATGGGAGACATGAGAACAAGCCAGCATGACTGAAGTCTCATTCAGAGAATCTCTGAAAGTATAAAGAAAGCTGGGGACAGTGCCTCCATCCACACAGCCTTCTAGAAAATACCAGAAGAGAGGGAGGGAGGAAAAGAACAAAAATGATGTTTTGGTCCAACATGCATAAATGAACAGGCTCAGAAAGGTGTGTTAACTCCCCAAGGTCACCCAACTGGGAGAGGCAGACCCGAGATGGGACCCCAGAACTCTCCAGTTGGGAGCCCCATTGTAGTCCTTCCTAAAGCCAGAAACTAGACTTTGGGGTGGCCGAATATCACTGGCAGTGGGCGAATGATTTTTGAGAATAATCGTTCACCTTGTCCTATGCTCCAAGGATGCTCCCTGAAATGGGCCGCTCGGCACCCAACCAGCCTTCATCAACGCGCGTTCCCCCACCTCGACCCAAGTAGGAATCAGCACCTCTTCTATGAAATCAAAGACCCAGGCAGATGCCAACCTATCATCACACATGCCGTTACATGTGGAAATTGTCTTTATATTTGTATTTTTCATTTGACAGGTTAACTCAGTGGCCACGATAAGCTGAGGGAGGAAGGGACAGTGGGAGCAGGGCTAACCACGAAGACTGAATATGCGATTTTCCAAGCATCATCTCATCTTTATGAGAACATGCTGAAGTCTGCAGCACTGTTGTTCTCCCTTTACAGATAAGTCCACAAGGCACTGAGAGGAAAAGTCACTTAACAAAGAAGCCGCGGAGCCCAGACTGGACTCCTAGAATCCCGACTCTCACGCCTACTGCTAAGCCCTGCAACGGTGGGAACAACAATGCCGGCAGCAGCGAATACCACTGAGCAGCTTCTTGGCTGCAGGAAAGGGAGGAAAACGGGAAGAAAGGAGAATGGGGAAGGAAGAGGCCCTTGGTGATGGAAAGTATGAGGCGTCACTAGGTTTTCCCGTTCTGAAAACCAGTCTCTGGCACAGGACAGGCCAGTCCAGAGCCCAAACCGTCCAGAGTCTGTGTCTGTTACGACAATGAACAAGTGAACGAAGGAGGAAAAAACCTAATTAAAAACAAAAACAATACACAGTAAAAATGACTGGCTGCCTGTGGGCCTGAACATGTTGCAAGACCAAAATGGTTACAGACAACGCTGTGTCCGGGGAGCAGGAACCATCCGGGTACAGGCCGGGCCGAGACCAGACGCAGTTTCCACAATGTTGAGTCCTTGTCTCTGTTGATTCATTATTTCCAGAAGGTGCCGCCCTACACTAATTACACCAAATGGACAGATGGCCATATTTGGTCAGAGCCTCAAGGCTGGCCTTTCATATGCCACTTAGGAGAGAGTATTGTCGTTTCAAGGCTCCTGGGGGCCACATGGAGGTCACAGATGGCAGCTGTTTTTGCCCTGAACATTTTTTCAACTACTGCTATCTCTCATACTCCATGAGACACAGAATTTGAGGTTGTGACCTGATACTGAGGCAAAAACTTGGGAAGGTAAACAGGTCTTTTCTTGCCGAAAAAGGACAACGGCGTGGAGCTGCAGTCAGCATCAGACTCTGTCAAGGCTAGTGTAGCTCTTTTAAGTTTCTACAACTGAAGGAGGTCCATTCTCTCGCCTCTAGAATTGCAATACACAGCTGTCAATCCCACTAGTAACTTAATTCAACTCAATAAGAATGCACTGCGCACCTACTGTGCACTAGAAGCATCACAATGATTAGAAGACACACTGCTGGGGAAACAGAGTCACTTACAACAAGCTAAATAAAATAATCAATATTCGAGACAGATATCCAGATGAATTCATTAAAACTCCATTCTTCTACAATCAAATACCACTATGTAATCATCACACCTACAAGAATCCAGAATGGCTTAAAAAGTATATATGTATATTTTATATAAACATACATTTAAACATATACATATACATACATGTATGTATATGTGTGTATAAACATATACACAAGTATACATATATGTGTGTATAAACATATATACATACATATATGCGCATGTGTATATACACGCATTGTATATGTATGCATGTATGTTTATATAAATGTATGTTTATAAATACATACATACATATATATATATATATATATATATATATAAGCAAGCACATATTTATTCAACACCTTATACACATGGGATGGCCACTATCGAAATGAAAACAAAACCCACAAACTTAGTGTCGGTAAGGATGTGAAGAAATTGGAATCCTTGTGCACTGTTGGTGGGAATATAAAATAATGCAGCTGCTATAGAAAACAAGAAGTTCCTCAAAAAATCAAACACGGAATTATCATATCATCCAGCAATTCCACTTCTGGGTATTTATCACAAAGAATTGGAAGTAGCGACTCATACAGGTATCTGTACATCTGTGTTCACTGCAGGATTATTTACAACAACCAAGAGGTGGAAGCAACCGAAGTGGCCACCGACAGACAAATGGATAAACAGTATGTGGCATACATAAACAGTGGAGTATTATTCAGCCTTAAAAAGGAAGGAAATTCTAACACGAGTTACAACATGGATGAACTCTGAGAACATTATGCTCAGTGAAATAAGCCAGTCACAAGAAAAGAAAATACTATATGATTCCACTTACATGAGGGACCTAGGGTAGTCAGAGAAACAGAAAGCAGGATGGTGGGTGCCAGGGGCTGCAGGGAGGGGGAACGGGGAGTTGGTGTTTAATGAGTATGGTGTTTCCGTTTGGGAAGATGGAAGGTTCTGGAGATGGACGGTGGTGATGGCTGCGCAAAAATGAGAATGTACTTAATGCTATGAACTATACACTTAAAAATTATCGAAATGGTAAATTTTATGTTATGTGTGTACTTTACCACAATAAAAAAATTAGGGGAAAAAATGATTGTATCCAAGGACGGCCAGGATGCGGAGAAAGCAGAATGCTGCTGCGCCGCCAGGGGACGTGAGCTGGCAGAGCATGTGGATCTCCACTACTAGAAGTCCCCAACAGGGATGTGCTCACGTGGCCATCGTGCCCCAAGATTCACAGCAGCACTTCGCAAGTGCCCACGGACAGTAAAACACATTAACCCAGTGGAAAACTACACAGCAGTGAGAGTGAACAGACCACGAGTCTACACAGCAATACGATGAGTTTCACTGACAAAAGACTACATACAGTGTGAGTCCGTTTATGTAAGGTACAGACACTGGCAAAAGTTAGGGGAGTGGTAGCCTTTGGGGGAGTGGTGGCTGGAAGGAGGCCAAAGGGGTCCCAAGGACAGGTCGTACTTTGTGTCTGAATCTGGGTACAGGTTATAAAGACATGTTCAATCTGTGCAAATTCACCAAAGCATACACTTAGGATATGTGTGTTTTTCTGGTCAGTGGTTGCCAATCTACAAACACAGACCATGGTGTGGGGTGGGGGGCTTGCAGAATCACTATGATTTTTTTGATGAACGCCGGCATCATTCAATGGAGACAGCCCACAGACTGTGAGGATGCCAGGGGATGCAAAACCCGTCCCTGCCCACAAGCATAGCCAGTAGACGGTATGTCTGCACATGCCTGTATACTGCACCTCAAATGTACATACAGGCTGTTGTTATGAATATAATTTGCTGAAAAGCAAGACTGAGTTCAGAATATCTTTATGGCATTTTATTCATTTCTCAAATTGTAATGGCAAAGAACCTAGGCTTGAGAGTCAGAAATCCTGACTTCGCACCCCAGCTCTGCCTATGACAGGCTATGCACCCCAGACTAGACAACAGGTTAGTCTTCTGGAACCTCAGTTTCCTCATCTGTGAAATGGGACTAACAGGGCCCAGATGATTGGGTCTTTATGAGGATGGAATGAGAGGATGCATGTAATTCACTTAGCACAGTATCTATATCTAGCACACAGTAACTAATATCAGTGTGTGCAGCACAGAGGACCTACTGTGTGCTGTGAACAAACAATATCCCTGCTCTCACGGAATTTCCCTTTATAGCGGAGTAGACAGATAGAAAACAAGATAAATAAGCAAAATACACAGGAAGTGAAATGATAAGTTCAAGTAAAATAAATAAAGCAGATAAAGCAGACGGGAAAGTTGATTTTTGGCATGGCCCTACAATTCCATAGGAAAGTAGAGTGTAATTTAACCATCATGCAGAGCTAATACTGGAGAAGTATGGGGAACCATTACTCAATATTTCCCAAGGTTAATTACCCTGGCCTGAAATGACACCAACAATGGTGGCATAACGGGACCAAACTAATAAGCCCCTCACAGCAAAGGATCAGAATTTATAGAGGCAGATGTGGTTGACGAGTCTACCTAAAATCCCTAAGGAGGTTTAACCCATACAGGGAAAGAAGAAAGAAAAAAGGCAGGAACAGGAAGGGATCTATCCACAAGATAAATCTGTGTGCTTTTCCTGGTCAGAAAACAAAAATCACATAAACCTGCCTCCCTTTTGCTGCCTCCACAGAAAAGCAGCCAAAGGCCTAGGGTGCTCACCCATCCCTGGGGATTCAGAAGGGCTGTTTTGTGAGATCCTAATGGCTTCATTTCACATGGCATCTTAGCTCTAAGCCCCAGTCCTCTTGGAAGGCAGGCAGGGTATAATCTTAGACAAATAAACACAATAGTTCTCCGGGAAGCAAGTGCTGGCAGCTAACGCCGTTGCCTTTCAAGTTAGAAGTGGGAAATCCCTGATTGTTCTTGGCTCAGATCTCGCCTAGGGGGCTGCAGGAGTCCACTGAGGGTTCCAGACAAGGGAATTCTGATATGCTGGCGGCTTATGCACAGACCACAGACCTGGTGATCTTCCTCCAGGAAGCTGAGCTGCAGGGCCAGAGCCATCTTTAAGGCCCATGCAAACTCTCAGTCATCACCCAGAGGTGGAATCTCTAGAATCATCATTAAAACTCTGCTCCTGAAAACTAATGTCCATACAAAAACCTGCACAGGGTGGATGTTTATAGCACATAACTGCCAAACCTGGGAGCAACTAAG
Organism: Rousettus aegyptiacus; assembly: GCF_014176215.1. Lineage (NCBI taxonomy): Eukaryota > Metazoa > Chordata > Mammalia > Chiroptera > Pteropodidae > Rousettus > Rousettus aegyptiacus. The sequence goes on along the minus strand of NW_023416289.1, from coordinate 24,571,122 downwards.
ATGTCCTTCGACAGGTAAATGGACAGATAACTGGGGTATTGCCAGAAATGGAATACTATTCAGTGCTAAAAAACAATGAGCTATAAAGCCATAAAAAGACTGGAGGAAACTTAAATGCATATTAGTAAGCAAAAGAAGCCAAGACTACATACTGTGTGATATAAATCATGACATTCTGGAAAAGGTAAAACTATGGAGACATTGGTTGCCAGGGGTTAAGGTGGTAAGAGGGATGAATAGGCAGAGCACAGAAAAATTTTAGGGCAGTAAAACTATTCTGTATGATACGATAGTGGTGGATACATGTCATCATCTATTTGTCTAAGCCCACAACACCAAGAGTGAACCCCCAAACAAACTGTGGGCGTTGGGACATAATGATGTGTCATTGTAGGTTCACCAACTGTAACGGATGTACCACTCTGATAAGGATATTGATTTGGGGGAGACTGCGCATGTGTGGGGATGAGAGAGAGATGAGAATCTCTGTGCCTGCCCCTCAATTTTGATGTGAACCTAAAACTGCTCTTAAAAAAAAAAAGTGAAGTCTTAAAAAAAAATTTGCTCCTCCAAGACAGGAGAGGAGAAACACAGGCTCAGTCCCTTCAGAAAGTCGAGCAGGGTAGAGGAAAGTTCTAGAATGTGGACTCAGACTGCATGCATCCCCTTCTCAGCTCTGTACCTCATTCATCAGGTTGCCTGAGGCAGCCACCTCACCTCTGGGTGCCTCGGTTTTGTCACTGGTAAAACGAGACGATAACTGTGATGGCTGTGGTGGTCTGTGTAAAAGCTTGGGAAGCCCCAGACTTGCTAAGTGGTGGCTTTGGGCGCACAGAGATGAAGTGAGCCTCCAAGTCCAAGTCCCCATGTGCCCGTCCGTGACACAGATTAACCGCCTCATTGATCCTACCCGCAGGCATGCCACCTTTTGAAATTCTGCCTGCCAAACAAAATCTGCTTGTGACATAATAAGAAGTGACAGTAAAAATATTTAATATCTGATACAGACTATGAACAGGTCAGAATGAATGCCAGTTGCAAAGAGCTAGTCTAGCATCCAGGTGCATCCCACAAGACCCTTGCTCATGGTAATGAGTCACACGTGTGCCCTGTTTCATGAACAAAAGACCCTTTGTCCCTGTCCACCAGCATTCTGGGTCAATGCATGTAACCGGTATTGCCAAATCAAACAGAATACGTTGTATTGAAAAACAAAAACAAATGACCCAACCCCACAGATTTTATTTCATGCAGCCCGTTCTTTACACTTTTAGGAAATAGCTCATGGGTCGCAACAGATTTATATGGACACCAAGAATTCTGGAACCCCCAGATTTGAATCTAGAGATCTCTCCTCTTTGAGTTCTCTGCCTTCTTTACCCAGCTTCACATACCTACACAGACACCCCCTCACTCAGGAAACATTTGCTCCAAAAAAAAAAGTCCAGAATTCCTTCCCTTAAAGACCTCACAGTTGGGTGGGGGAGTCAGAGATGTCTATAGATTATTAGAATTCCAGGCACATGATATCTGTTGAAATAGAAGCAAGGAAGCCCTGGGGAAGGTAGATTAACTCACTCTGCTATTGGGTCATTCAAGAAGCCTTCAGAGAGTATGTGATGTTTGAGTTGGGTTTTGAAGCGTAAATAGGAGTTCATTAAGCTGAGAGACAGAGGTTGTGGGAGATGAATCATAAAAGCTGGTTAGATCCAGATTATGGAGAGCCTTGAACTTGAGACTGTAATCTTAGATTTCCACTGTATCAGTGAGGAATATGGGGGTTCCCCCAGTGCACAAGACATCAAATAAGCTAACGTGTGAGCAACCTTGCAAGAGTGACTCAGGGACTGCCCCCAAGGATCACTGGTGGTATGTGTCTCTCCAACCAGGTGAGCCGTGAGCAAGCATCCCCCCTTTCCATTGCCAATGTTGCTATCATCACAGTCACAATAAGCCATCGCCTCAACGAAGGAAGAGCCACACTGAGGTTCCACTGGGTCTTTCCTCTCCGGGACACAGACCATGTGTGATTTTTGCCATGTCTATAAAAAGCATTTCTAAACCTTGTGTTATCAAAATAGTGGTATAGCTGTCCTTTTCACTTCCGTGCCCATTTACCCAATGGGCTCCAAAATCCCATTTCTGAACAAGCCTGGCTGAGTTAGACCCTGAAGATGGAAAGCTGGGTGTGGGGTGATACCATTCTCTACAAGTAGCTATTCAGACCTAAACACACCCAAATCCCTTCTGGAAAAAGACAGGAGCACACATAAACTGACAACGTGACAAAGCACAGAGGCCAGCAGGAGGAAGCAATGAAGTCTGAATGCGAGAGTGCCATTCGTTTATTCACTCGACGTTCACTGGCAGCGGCACCCTGTACTGTCCTCCAGGAGCTCAGGGAGGATGAGGCACATGGCCAGCACGGGGCAAGACGAAGTGCTACAAGAGGGGTACGGACTCTCCCATGGGGATGATGAAGAAAGGAAACACTGATTCTGCTCAAAGTGGACCCCAGAAAATGGGGAGGAGTTTGCTGGGCCAAGGAGATGGAAAAGCCTCCAGGGCAAGAGGAGAAACAAGTCTGGGGGATGGTGGAAAGTGGGTGTGCATGGAGGAGAGGGTTAGCGAGATCAGAGGGCTAGACTGGCTTAGGAAGAGTAGGGAAGGCCAAGCTGCAGGTGTGGGTTTTGTCCCGTGGCTTTGGCCAGGCCGAGGGGCAGGCTGGAGATCTGGGCACAAGAAAGAGATGGGTGGGGTGCTCCTCCAGCCAGGGTCTTGCAAAGAAACTGCCAAGGTCCAGGTAAGAGGACTGAGAGGTGTCATGGGGCCTCTGCAAATTCTGTGATTTGACATGAACTTCTCTGCAAAATGGGATGAATTCATACTGAACATGCAACAGCGTGGATTAACCTCGAAAACGTCATGCCAGACACAAAGGGCCTCATACTCATAGTGTATGATTCCATTTACATTAATCATCCAGAAGAGATAACTCCAGAGAGACGGATAGCAGATCAGTGGTTGTGAACGGCTGGGGGACAGGGATGGGCAGTGACTGCTAATGGGCACGGGGTGGCCTCTCGAGGTGACGAGAGTATTTTGGAACCAGATAGAGGGAATAAGGGTATAACCTTGTGAAGGTTATACTTTTAAATGCCTAATTTTACATTACATGAATTTCATCTCAATAAAGAAAAAGTTCAAAATAAATGTAATAAATTCTGAGAATTTTACAGACTCAAGGATGACAGTGGATTGAATGGCTGTCTGAAGCCTCTGTTTTTCCCTGACCAGGGGCCTGGGCTATCCAAGAACACTGTGCTATACAGATGTCCATGTCCAGCAGACTCCACCACAGCCAGCAGACAGCAGCATCCCTGCCCTGGACAGGGAGAGAGGGGAACTAGTGTCTCAGGGGGATTCCTTTGGAGGCCATTTAAGAGCAGAAAATCATCTCCTGGCATCTAATCATGTGTTGATAATTCAGATGACGGATGACATCAGGCTAGTCCGGTGGGATAAAACAGTTTATTTCCAGAACTGGCCTCCCGTGTAGGATGAACCAAGCCATTGTGTGGTGCTGTGATCAATCGATGTTAACACACTCTTAGCGTCAGATCAATGGCCTCATCAATTTCCAAGGAAAACTCTATGACCACTTTAGGTAAAAACAGGGTCATTCTTCTGGCAGAGAGAAAGATGATTTTACATGCACGCATGCATGCACGCACACACACACACACACACACACACACACACACACAGCCTTGTACTCAGCTTGAAATAAATAATCTAAAACTTGGATTAAGAGTTTGTTTCCTGAGCTTCAAACTCACAGTTTATTCATTCATCAAATATTTATTGAGCGCTTCCTGTACGCCACAAAAGTGCTTCCAGCGTGTTCTGGGTGTTGGGGACACGTCATTAAACAAAACAAACTCCTTGCCTTCGTGGAGGGCTTGCACTCTAGTGACTGCCTGCTGGGAACCACCATCTTGATGCCTGCCAGGTTTCTCCAGATCACCACCCAAGCTGAACCCACCCAGTGGGCTTGCCCTGCCGTCTTCCCAAGCCTGGTTGGTGGCGACCGCATCTTTTAGTTGGCCACATGCAAAATCTAACTGTTCAGCCATATTCAACAGCCTCGGCCCCTGAATTTAGTCAGTCACCAGCATCAGATTCAGCTGCTACTTGCTCCTTAATTTATTCATGCTTTACTATGCCCCGTGTTCTAGTTCCTTCTTCTCTCATTTTTCTTCTAGAATATTGCAGAGGCTTCCTGTCTAGACTTCCTGCTTCCAGTCTCTCTTCACCTCTCTCTAATCAGAACACTGCCACCAGAGTTTTCCTTCTGAAACACAACTCACTTGTCTAGTTCCTTGCCCAAAGACTCTGAATAGCCTTGCTTTGCTTTTAGAGGAAAAGCCAGATCCTCTGGCCCTGTATTCAGGGCTTCCATGAGGCTTCGGATGCTTTGGTCTTTCTGGCAGCCCATGTGGGAAGGGTGTACCCTGAACTACCTGTGCAGACAGAGAAGAGAGAAGAACTTGGGTCCAAAAAAAAAAAAAAAAAAAAAAAACGAATCCCCAGTAAGCCCCAATTGTGAATAACAGTGAAAAGAAGGGATGTTGAGACAATGGGCTTTCTTTGGGGACTCGATTGCTGCCCTCCATATCTTTGATTCAACTGTGGAAAGCTCTATTGACAACTTTCATTGAATGCTGGTCCCAATCTCTGCCTAGAGACAAGTATGCCCAATGATTTATTTTTAAAAAAGCAAAATCGGGCACTGATTGAGAAAGAATTCAGATTTAGCCCAGGACAGTTGCTCAACAGCAAGAATAGACTGGTGGCCGATCGCAGTCAGGGTCAAAGAACAGAGCCTCCTTTGCTGCTGTCTGGGACTACAGCTGTATGAGAGGCCCACTGCCCGACCTTGGGGGGCTGTACTCGTGACACGGTGGGACATTCACACAGACATGAGACCCAGGACATTCTCAACGCTGCCCGCCATCACTGGGGAGACAAAGGGGCCAGGCAGCCCAGATGTTGGCAGGGTCCCATTTGCTGCCCCAGGAACAATTCCCTCTTTCACTGCTCGGTCAGGCAGCCAAGGTCAGAAGCAACACCAGCCAGAGCTTACCCTCCGAGTGCCAAGGCCCTTCAGAAAAAATTTTAATAATTTTAGATAGAAATGTCTTCCTTCTTCCTTGCTTTAAACAGACCATTTGGAATATTCTTCGCCCTTTTCTTGATGACATAATCGTCATTCGGAGCATCCCTTATTGCACAGTGCCACCATCAGGAGCTCCTGCAGCAGTGGCAAGCCGCTGGCCCCTGCACACATCGTCCCAACCGCTGTGCATCTTGTAGCTTTACTTTCTACCATTTAACTCTCTTTCCTTCCAGACTTCAAGCTGCCAGAAGTTCCTGCTCTCTGAGGACAGCGTGTCATTCCATGAGAGCCTCCCTCCCTCCCGCTAATGCCCTGCTTCTAATTCCATGGTCCTGGAGACCCGAGAACATGCTTGTCAGGGCCGGACCTGGCGTGTCAATGGATGAGACCTGGGGGGCTCAGTGTGCAGCGGCTGCCACCTCTCAGGATGTTTCCTCCTGGGCTTCTGGGCCATTTGGGGTTGGTGCGCCTGTTGGAAAGTGGCCTCAGAGTAAGTGGGGTATCCTCTGTTTATCAGCAAAAAGGTCCCCCCCTGACTCCAGGATCAGAGGTCCTTGCGACTGAAAAGCACTGCCCCTGAACACCAGGGAGTAATTAAAGGCCACTCACTGCCTTTTAGGGCAGGCCTTTCATTCCAAAAGGAACCTTACCCGGCCCCCTCCCCTCTGCCCCAGCCTGCCCTTCTCAAGCCAAGTCTGATAAGTGACTTTTTAAAGAACTGCCTTGGCCCTGTCAGGCTCAGAGAAATGGGGGCTGACCTGGCGAGCTGGCAAACCAATGTTCCAGGGAGGAATTCTGAGGGCACCGCACTGAGCACTCGGCGTTCTTACACGTGGGGGACAACCCCTTGGTCCCTCCAGGGAGGAAGCAGAGAACAGGAGCTGAAGGCCCTGGCCCTGGGGACCAGATTCCCTGGGTTCAAATCCCAGCTCTGCCACGTGGGAGCTGTTTGATGTGAGGCAAGTAGTCCAATCGCTCTGTGCCTCAGTTTTCCCATCTGTATCTACTTCAGGGTGTTAGTGTGAGGATTAAAAAAGACACTGCTCATAAAGACGCCGAGCTCAGCAATTCTCCTACAAGGTAGATAGCCAAAAAAATTCGAAAACAGGGACCAAACAAGTACTTATACACAAACATTTCCAGCAGCTAACTCACAGTGGCCGAAAGGTAGAAACGACCCGAATGTCCACCGAGGGATGGACGGATACACCAAATGTGGCCTAGCCATGCGGTGGCATGTTATTCAGCCATAACAAGAAATGAAGTAGTGACACGAGCTGCAACACGGATGAACCCTGAAAGCACCATGCTGAGTGCAAGGGGCCAGTCACCAAAGGCTACGCTGCGTGTGACTGCATTTACATGAAGTGCCCAGGACAGGTAGAGAGCGCCATTGGGACAGCACAGACTGGTGGCCCCGGCCGCCAGGGCCTGGGGGTGGAGAGCAGGGGAAATGAAGAGCGACTGCTAATGAATGAGTTTCTTTTTGGGGTGCTGAAAATGTCTGGAACTAGACAGAGCTGGTCGTTGCCTGACATTGTGAATATATTAACTGCCGGTGAATTCTTCACTTTAAAAAGGCATTTTTAAAAAAGTCTCACTTAGTTCAGTGTCCAGCACACGGTTTACCATGTCAAAGGCCCTGGCCACTTCCCTTCACTGAGTCTCAGGTTCCTCCCCTGTCCATGAAATGGGTCTGGTCACGACCATGCCAATGGGGTTGTTGAGGGTGATGAAATAAGACAATGGGAACAAGTGCTTGACATGGTGCCTGGGACAAGAGTAAAAATGCTCAGTGTGTGGTGGTGAGGACAGAAATGGGGGTCCCCACTGCTAGTGGGTCTGGAGAGGCGGGACGGGGTGGGGAGCAGTGTGGCAGCTGCAAAGACAGGGTGTGGGAACCGATAAAGCAGGTGTGTTCAGAGGCAGGTGAGGAGGCCCCTCCCCAGTTCCCACCCTTGCTTGTTTACAAGGATCCCAAGAGAAGGAACTCTTTGGAGCCCAGACGCTCGTTCGGTTCTGCTGAAAGCATGTTCCTCAGCAGGACGACCTGGGCCGTAGCTATCCTACCTTAGTGTTTTGCAAACCTGTCATATAATTTTATTTTTCTTAAGTGACAAACTCATGAAATCTTTGCCCAGCGTCCCAACAGGTAAAACATAAGGCAGGTGCCGCTCGGGGACGTGGCACCTGGGGAGGGCCTGGGCCCCCTCGACTCCTCCTCATCTTGCTCTGGTTCAGGAACAATTTCCTTCCATCTTCCTAGTGAGACACCCAAGAACTGACCTGGCAAGGTTTCTACTGGTTCGTTCAAGGAAGCTCAAGGTGAATCATTTTCATTAAGGGGTAGAATTGCTTTTGAGTTAGAAACTGGAGCGCTTTGGGGGACAAAGAGAAGAGACTGGATTTGTGTGTCATTCAAGAGAGCAGAACAAGGGCCAAAGAGTACAAGGTATGGGGGTAGATGTGAAGGTCGCTGGACCCCTGAGAGCTGCCTGGTTGGGGAAGGAGCCCCAGGAGGCCTAGCTGACCCCCACCAGCCCTTCATCCTTGTTGCTAAGAGACGACACCTGGAATAGCCCTATGAGGCAGGTGGTACCATCTCCATTTCTCTGCAGAGGACACTGAGGCACAGAAAGGTCAGGATGCTTGCCCCATGGTCAACTGGAATTCTTATCTGAACCTGAGAAGAAAAACAGAGGCCCAGGAGAGGGATGTTGCTTTCCTGAGCTGACAGAGCTGAGCAAACCTGGAACAGCTGTCTCCTGCCTTAGCCAAGGCCTCCTGCTACCCTATCCCCCGTCCAGCAGAGGAGAGAAAGACGCAGTTAGAGGGGCCGGCGGGCTCCAAGTGATGGGACCTCATGGGGCAAGAGCGATGGCTCCAGGGCAGCAGGTGGCTTGGGCTCACCTCTGCCATCATCCCTCCCTGAGGACCAGTGGTGAGGGAGGTCTGGCGCATCTGCAGTGGCACCTCCCAGCAGCCAGTGTAGGCAGGGAGCAGGTGTTGCTGCTTCCAGGTCAGTCCCCAGGGAGGACAACCAGGCATGCCTGCACACAGCCTCCTGTGACGTCTCCCGTGTGGGAAAGCTCAAGGTGTCCTCATCCAACTGGTCAGGAAAAATACTCTGCACAGCAGCCTATCCGTGAAGATTTCATACTTTTGGGGCTGAAGGGACCAGAGGGAGGGGGAAACTCACAAGGACAGCTCTCTCTAATGTGGATTCCGAGATGATGATGATGATGATGATGATGATGATGATGATGATGATTTGCACAAAGGAGGAAGGGAAGGAGAGAAGGAAAGAGAAGCGAGGGAAGGAGGGAAGGAGAAAGGGAGGGAGGGAGTAGGGGTCCCATGGACAAATACATTTGGAGACCTGTCTCTCTCTCTTATTCCCCTCACTGCGGTTCACAATTCACAGTAACATATTAAAGGCGCTGAGAAGCCCTGCAGCTAAGAAACCTGTCTATATCATTTCTACATCTACATCACGGAACCTCTGGGTTTTGTTTTGTCATTGTGGCTGTTATTCTTACGTTTTGCTTGCGTTCTATTCACATCATAGAACAAAATTCATTTTAGGAAATGCTGGGCTAAGACATTGTCGGCACCACCAGGAAGATTGGAGAGGTTGGAGATGAGGGTGGCAGTTTCTTTATTTAGGAAGGAAAAGTCCTTCTCAACCGCAAGGAAAAGATCACCACCTTTCTTAAGGAACTCTGATGACACCGCCTTAGCTCTTGGAAAAGTCCAAATCTTTTAGGGTGGTGCTCAAGGCCCTTGACAGCCAGGTGCTGGTCTCCCTTTCGGTCTCACCATCTACTGCTCTCCTCTCCCTTCACAGGTGAGGACCTGGCTGGACCCCTGGCCTTCCAAGCTCCGGACCCATCATGCCTCTAACAGCATCCCTTCAGAAAAAGCTCTGGTAACAATCATCTAAGCTCACCAGGCAAAGTTTTCAGAGAGAAGAAAGTCTCAAAAGTATACAAGAAAGAAGTGTGGTGAGGCGGGGAGGAAAGCGAGGGGATTGTAAGTGAACTCAGTGCGCGGTGCCCATTTCACAGATGAAAAACAGGCTGATGCCTCCTCTCAGCACTCTCTTGAGCTGTCCTGGCCCCTGAATGGAACCTGCAGGCTTGTTCTCAGGTCAGAGAAAAGGGTTCACGCTGCCTTCCATCTCGGTGCTCCAGAAAGAATCCCCTGAGTGGCTTCTCCAACTTCTTCCCTGCGCTCATGTAACTCCAAACATTCTCCTCCAAATCAGATTTCATGGCCTGTGATTACCGGCATGGGAGTTGAGCACTTAAAATATCCCCCTCTCTTCCTTTCTGGAGACAGGCATGACCTGGAGATTGTATGGACAATGTGAAAGTTACACTCAAGGAAAGACCCATATGACTCAGGGCTGGGAGTCAGGGCTGAGACTGTCACTGACCGGACGAGACAAAGTATGCTGCACCTAGTGTGACAGAGTCCCAGGGAGAGCAGGGAAGGGACTTTCTATGTGCTGCCTTACGCTTTGAATGAAATAGTTTTGGTGGTGGTGGTGGTGGTGGTGGTGGTGGTGGTGGTGGTGGTGGTGACGGTGATGGAGGTGATGAGTGTGGTGGGGTGACAGTGGTGATGACAGCGGTGGTGGGGATGGTGGGGATGGTCATGGTGGTGGTGGTGATGATGGGTGGTGGTGACGGTGATGGGTGGCGGTGATGGTGATCATAGCCTCAGTGGAAAACAGCCTCCACTGTGGCCAAGTGCTTCTTAAGCTTCACCAAACTTAACCCCTACTATGACACTTGCATGTTATAGCTGAGAATACCACAGCTTAGAGGTACCGGCACATCTCAAAGCCGCACGGTTAGTAAATCGTGGGAGTGGGACCCACAACCGGATTTGTCTACCTCTACATCTGTGCTCTGACCCATCGTTCTACGGTAGGCGAAGTTCACGAGATTCCACGCACACTGCAGTGGTTATGACACCAGGCCCCGGTAACACACTGGTAGGGTCTCAATCCTGCCTCTGCCTCTCACTGGCTGTGTTTCTGAGCCAGTTACTAAACCTCTCTGTGCCTTCGTTTCCTCATCTAAAAAGAATAATATCATATTTCATTGATTCAAAGATACACAGTTCAACCCTTTGCTAGAAACATGCCCCTCCCCTGAGAGATTGTCACAGACCCCTGCCCACACACATCCTTGTCAGACCTCAGGCTCGCACAGCTAGGAAGGGCTAGAGGGAAGACTTAACTCAGGACTCTTAACTGCCCACACAGAGCTCAAAGCACTTTGGCTTGGGGCTCCATGGTGTCACACTGGCAGTAATTCAAGCATCCTGGGGTAGGGAGGGGGGTGGAGGGGAGCAGGGCGGCGCATCCTGGTCCCAGGCCGCAGCCTCCAGGGCCCATCGACGTGGTGTTTACTCTGCACTAATGGATGAAGTCAGCCTCCGCATGGGACCTTCCTTCCTGGGACCCGGATTATCACTCTGGAGACGCGCCGATGTGACTCAGAGAAGCTTTCTGGTCCCTGCAGCCCCGCATGGCCCCTGCTCTAAGCCTTCTAGAGTCGCTGGCCCAGCGACAGCTTTGGAGCCATCTCCACTGGCGGCGTGGAAGGTGGGCGCAACAGACTCAGTGCCAGGGCCAATTCAGTCCAAATCGGCTCCTCAGGAATGTCCTGAACGTGGCAAAGCTTCCGGGGACCCGGAGAGCCCTGTTTCACCAGTGTCAGCCTGGACTCGACTGCCTCCATTTTCTGTGCCTCAGTTTCCTCCTCTGTAAAATGGGATGATGATAATAGGCCTCTCAGGACATTATTTTGTTGCAAAGGTTAATTAAGATAATCGGATTAGCATGTGCCTGGCATGCAGTAAGTGTTCAGCGAGCCTCAGTTATCATACTATAGGGAAACTCTCCTTGAGTACATTCCAGAAACAGCAGGGTGTGCCCCTATGAACTTCGTAAAATGAGGGCAACGAATACCCCTTCTCTGAGGAGGAAAAGAGACAGGAATACGAAAGATGTCAGTGATAACAAGGCCCTATGTTCCTCCAGTGACTACTCAATGTGTGCCAGGCCCTGGGGACACCCAGGGGACAACACAGTCTTTGTCCACATGACTTTACATGTGGCCCATTCTAACACTCAGTGTTAGTAGTGCAAGTACCAACTGAGCTGAAGCGGGATACTTACTCATGTGTTTGTCTCTCCCCTGGGTATGTGAACCCGTGAGAGCAGGGACGGTGACCTGCCTCGGCGGTTACATGGATCCCTGATACTAACAACAGCATCCGGCACATCAAAGCAGCTTGCAGATGTGTGAAAAAAAATGAGCGAAGGTGAGGGCCTACTTCAGGTCAAAAGCAAAGCCTCTTTCTTACAGAACGACCACGACCTTTCCCTCCATTTTCAGTGACTGATGGTTTCCCAATTTGTCCAATACGAAAACCTCCGGCCACTTACCAGTTTTCACCAAAACACTACTTTTTCTTGATGGATCGATTACACAAATACCATGAGCCCAGGGCAGGGCCCACCCAGTCCAGCTGAGCCAGCAGTGCGAGGGTGCTGAGCCTGGGCCCCCATCTGTGTCCGCCTGCCTGCCAGTGGGGGGCCTCCTGGGCGGGGAAGGTTGTTGGGGCCAGGTGACGGGCAGCCCTAGAATGGGCCAAGAGATAGCAGGCTGGGGTATGGAAGGTTTGAGGGGTGGCTGGCAGTCTGGACAAAGGGGTTGAGAGGTCACCGGAAGACCTGCAGATGAAGGCAGATTTGCAGTCGACAGCAGACGCTGAGTGTGGGAAAGGGAGGTGGGCTCCCAGAGCTCTCAGCTGGACAGGCCCAGGAGTGCCACCCTCTAGACCAGCGCTGCCCAACTGACCTGTGATGATGGACATCTTTCCCTCCCTCAGCTGTCCAATACACCGGCCACATGAGGCTACTGAGCACTGAAACGTGGCTAGTGTGACTAAGGAACTGAATTTTGAAGTTGACTTGATTTTCATGTAAAACAGCCACATGTGGTGAGTATCTACCACACAGACAGCACAGGCGTCGACTCCAGAGGTCAAAGTGAGGATTTACACTCCAGGAATCGGCAGAGAATGGATGGCAGATGAAGACAAGCATCTCCCAGACACACGGGCCCTTCTCTTCTCAAGATGCTCAATTCACAACCCCACACTCTGGGCCAAGCACTGCGTGAAGTGCTTTACTTACATTAACTCACTTAGCTCACAACCCCCAGGAATGTGAGCCTGATAACAAAGCCCACTTTATAGACGAGACTGAGGTTTGAGTCGCTGGAGGGACAGAGGATATGAACTCAGGTCTCCGTATTCCAGAGCTTCGACCACTGTCCTACAGTGCCCCACGCTCCCCACCGCCTCGACCACATCTCACAGCCACACGCCCCACTCCCAAGGCGGGGCTGCCTGCCTGCCCCTGTCCGGTAGCAGGAGGGTGGGCTGGTTCCCCATTCTGTGCACCTGAAAAACAGGGTACAGATCAACTGGGGGAGGGACTGGGTGGTAAAGGCCTCTGGGGTACCCACAGTTCCTCTCAGATGGCCCATCGGCTGCAGCAAAACAAAGGCTTTGCCAAAACAGGACAGAAATTCCACCAACAATTCACTTCCTTCAACTTTCAATGAAGTGAATTTTTGATTCCTCGTCTCTTGTCCAAGTACTCACTCCTGCTGGGAGCTGCCCTGCCCCCTGAACTTCCCTACCTCCCTGCTCCCACTCCTGGGCCCCCCAACCCACAAAGCTATTTTTAATAATTGACAAATAAAAGGTGCTTACTTTAAAAAAAAAAAAAGAAAAGAAAGAAAGAAAGAAAGAAAGAAAGAAAGAAAGAAAGAAAGAAAGAGAAAAAAGAAAAAAGAAAAAAAACACGGAAAAAAAATTTTAAAAAACATTTTTTTCAATTGTGAAATTTGAGTCTTGGCATCCCCAGCCTGCCCTCCAAGCCAACAGTCAATCAAATTCCTAATGGCTTTTTCACTATTCCTGGAAAGATGAAAGAGCAGGTGCACCTTCCTTTTTAAAAGAAAAGTTCTTGCTCCGTGGCTTCGTTTAAAATCCTGGCTGTGCCCATGGAGTGAAAAGACACTTTTTTTTTTTTTTACTTCTCTATTATGGTTTTGATATAGAGACAAGAGATCATTCCATTTTATTGTTTTATATTTCTATTTCCCTCTGACTTTGAAACTCTGATACTTGAAAAATCTTGGATGGGAGGAAGGGTCACTGGCCACGCTGCTTTGCCCAGGACCTTGGGGCTTTCTAGCAAGAGGTCCTTTCAGTGCTAGAACATGGAAGTCCCAGGCAAACTAGGACGAGTTGGTAACTGACCTCGACTGCGAGGAGCTAACTCTTCCAGCAACATGTCACTTTGCATGAGAAATCAGGTCGATTTCACAACTATATCGCTCAGGACCTTGGGCACCTCTGGCCGTGGGGTTGTTAGCCACCAGGCAAGCAGGGGCCATCAAGAAAGGAGGGTCTGGATCTGAAATCAGATGGAATCAGCTTCAAGATCCCAGCTCCAGCACTGTGAGCTGGCACCTTGAGCAAATGTCTTCTTGGAACCTCAGTTTCTTCATCTGCAAAAAGACAGTAAGATTCTACTCCCAGGGTTGTTGTGGGGAGAACAAAGAAGCAAAAGTGCCCGCACACAGTAGGTGTTCAAAGAACACTGACTCCTGCCCTGTCTTTGTTGCTGTTATTGAAGGCTCAGAAGCCCATCGAACAACTCTTCTGAATAATTCCAAGGAAAAACTCAAAATATCTCATTTAATTAACGTTCCACACTCACACTATCCCCTATGAAATCTGCAAGGGGAGGCTCTTTTCAAGACTGATCCCCCAAGTCCCACCTTGGAATGGGAGGTTCATCCTGTGGCCAACCGTCCACAGATGGAGCTTGACAGAAGCCACGTGCTACTCCAAGCATGTTCAGAGCAGACACTGCAGCTAAGTAAGAGGCTGAGTTGATGGACAGATTTGGGAAGTTCAAATGATGAGCTCAAGGTCTATGAAACCTTGGGAAGAACATGCAATAAAGCCCTGGGCAAAGAAGGAGGGGAACTGACCCAAGGACTGGCCAGAACACTACATCAAAGTGTCCCGAGCTCATGCCCAGGGTCAGGGCCAAGGACTTCCTGGTTAGTCCACCAAGGGTCTAAGAGTGGAATGCTCTTCCCAACGACTCTCCTACTGAGAGATGAAGGCTGAGGGGGTCTGGGGCACAATCTTTTAAATACAGGTCCCCCCCCACTAGCACAAAAGGAGGCTGGGATTTTTCCTAGGCATTGAGGAAAGGCTCAAGACTTGGGAAGCACTCCTGGCTTGGAAGGCAGGGCCGCCAGGCACAGTCACCAGTTGAGGTGGGGTCTGACCAGCAAAGGTGACAAATGGGACCCAGGCCAACCCATGCTGTGCCCACTTAGCTCTGTGCAATGGTTTTCCAAGGAGCGGGCTATGTGAGCCCGCACCATTCTGAGTGGCCTTTTCTTTCTCTAATGGATTTTATTTTTTAGAACGGTTTCAAATTTATGGAAAATTAGGAAGACAGCAGAGAGAGCTCCTACTGACCCCATGCTTAGTTTCCTCTATTTACGTTAGTGCGATGTATTTGCTACAACTAACGAAATACTGATATGTTGTTATAACTAACATCCATGCTTTATTGCAGTTCCTTTAGTTTTTATCTAATGTTCCTCTTCTGCTCCAGGATCCCACATTACAGTTAGCCCTCGTGATTCCTTAGGCTACTCTTAACTGTGACAGTTTCTCGGACTTTCCTTATTCTTAAAGGCCTCGAAAGTTTTGACAAGCGCTGTCAAGTGTTGTCTAATGTTTTCCTCATGACTACACTGCTGTTGTGGGTTTAGGGGATAAAGAGCCCAGCAGTAAAGCACCCTTCTCCTCACTTCATATGAAGGGCGCATGCCATCGCCACGACTTAACACTGTTGGTATTGACCTTGATCACCTGGCAGAGGGATGTCTGTCAGGTTTCTCTACTGTCGTTACTCCTTTCTTTCCTTTCCATACTGTGCTCCTTGGGGGGAAGTCACTGCCATAAGCCTCTTAAGGTATGGCCAATAGCATTCCCACCTCTTTGCCAAACAAACTGTTCCAAGGCTGGGGTAACAGGGGGAAGGGGCAGCAAGGTGAGTTCAGCAGCTAGAGGGAAACAGATGGGGCTGCCAGGCCAAGTTCAACCAAGTCCCTGTGAGTAGGAGTGACATCAGCAAGCACCTTCTGCTGCCACGCCCACCAGACAGGAATCATAAGAACCACACTACCAGGTGGCTGCAGGGTCCCCAGGGACTTGGCACCTGGTCGGGCTCAGGAAACATGGACCTGTTTACTGGTGGCTGTGATGGGGGCCTGATGGCTTGACAGTGAGGTGGAAAGGCGACTGGGAACCTGGGACCTCCAGAAACAAAGAGTGGTGATGTCTTCTAGTGTCTCATTCAGAGAACCCCATTCGAGCGATGTTTTGCCTAGGGGAAGCCCTTCTATCATCCCTTCTGTCTCCTCCTCTCAGGCCTGCTGGGGCCTGTAAGGAAGGAGAAGGTCCACCAAGAGGCCCTCAAAGTCCCCTGCCCCAGGGCCCAGGGCCCAACCAGCTCAGGCCTGACGCAGCAGACTTTGGCTGAATTACTGAGAATACGATGAACCACAAAAAATTTTTTTAGCTCTCCTCCCATTTTACAGATGAGGAAAAAGTCTCAGAACAAGATATCCCCTGGAAGTGGCCAAATTGAGTTCAAGTCCAGGCTCTCTTACCACATCTGTCCCAACAACAGTTGCACCAGAAGCACCGGTCATGTCCTCTGAACTGACAACGTAGGGTGCTAGGATCAGTTATTGGAATGTATGAGGCTCGTGACACACCCAAGAACTGAAAGTGGGCCTTCTCAACCCCTTGTCAGCCACCGAGTCAGGCAGCCACACGAACAGAGATTCCTAACAAGATGCAAAACGTGGCTGCCCTGGGCTCCAATTCCAGCAAAAGAGGGTCAGGCCCCTCTTTTGCAGAAGGAGCTCAGTTTTCCCTCTGCTGATTCTCTAAGGAAAAGAAGAGCAAAGGAAGATTCCAGCACAGGCCAGGTGCATAGCAGGCCCTCCACGGGCAGAGGCTGATGGACTGAAGGAGGGACTGAAAGCCGAATGGACGCAAAGTGTGTGCACCGAACACAAACACTTAAGAGCACTTACTATGGGCAGGCACCATACTAAGCACCTTACACAGATTCACCCATTTACTGCTCATAGCAACCCTATACAGTAGATATTATTCCCACTTCGCAGATGAGGAAACTGAGTCTCAGAGATTAAGTGACTTGAAACTCCTGGGACACGGTGGTGTGTGCTGGAGGTGGCTCTTCCTGGCTTGTGAGAGCCAACCATGCACAAACTCTTCACGGACTTCACTCAGTGGCCTTGCTTTGGCCACAGTGGGAGAATTTTCACCGTGTAAACTGGCAAACGGTGGCCCTGAAAACACGCCACTCTCCAGAAAGCAGACGCACCAGCACACCGCTGATTCTAACCCAGGTGGTCTGACTCCTCTACTCTCCACCATCAGGTCACGCCACGCTGAGTGCATACAGCGCGCGTGTGTGTATGCGGGCAGGCGTGCATGCCTGTGTGCGTGTGTGTGTGCGTGTGTGGTGTTCTGCCCTTCACGCTCTCAGGTGTTGGGAAAAACCCATACTTTCACACTGAGGGTTCAGATATCTATGGGATGATTTTTGTCCGAATGAGCAAAAGTACCAATCACCACTTGGCCAAAATATGGACGTCCCTCTGATAGTCCTGCTTGGCAGGACTATCCTGTCCAATCGGCCCCCGCGGGCCACAGGTGCTGAAGGTCAAAGTAAAGACCAAAGATGCCAGTACCACCTGGGCCCCAAACAGTATCACCTCCCCCTATTAAAGCCAGGGGCAAACGGTGGATGGCCAGAGGGAGGCAGCAAGAAGGGGGTGTGGCCTTTGGGACGAGTTACTTCTAGGTTCAAATTCCAGCTCCACTACCCACAGTGGGACCTCACTCAAGTTACTTTACATTCTGAGCCTCGGTTTTCTCATCTGCAAAATGGAACAACAGGCAGGCCCACACAGGTTGTTCAGAATGAGACAGTATGTGCATAATGCTTGATACACAGTAGGTCCTCATGAGTGGTGGCTACTGACATTCTCAGCAGATACGGTATGAGGGTGAGAAGTCCCAGAATGAGGCCACCCAAAAAGTAACCAATTTAGAAGAGGGGAATTACAGACCCGGAAGGGAAAGGGTCCACAACAGTGCTGCCGGCGCCCCATTTCCTCTGAAAATGCATTAGCATATCTAAATCTTTGCTAGTTTTCCAGGTAAAAATTTATACCACATTTTCTTTTTAATTTACCTCCCTTTGGTTATTGGGAGGTTGTTTTTTTTTTTTCCTGTTATTAACCATTGCATTTCTCCTTTTGTTCTTTTCACATTTTCCCCAAGGTGGTCTCAGTTTCTTATTGATTCATGCATACTTTTTGTGTATTAAGGTTATTTACCCCTTTATTTGTCAAATTTGCTGCAACTGCATTTCTCCAGGACCTCATTTGCCTTTCAAATTGGTTTATGGTGAGGCTGCTTTGTTTGTTTTTCTTTCATGCTCAAGGGTCACTTTTTTATGTAGTTTTTTATGTAGCCAAATGCAGTTCTCCTTTAGTTTGTGGTTTCTTGAACAGAAAGAGCCAAGGTTCAGGGCTGATGTGGATCTGCCAGTTTGATCTCTGCTAACTGGCTTGAAAGCAAGAAACAAAAGTAAAAGTTTCCACTCTCCTCCCTCCTGCCCTAGCAAGCCAAGGGCCGTGCCTGGGCCTCCTCCCCCACAACCCTCCACTCTATGGGGTCACTCCCCTGTCCCCTAGAGCTCCTACCTGGCACAGAGAAAAAGTGACTCACTCCCGAGGCATGGTGCCCTCACCCTGGGCCCCAGCAGTGCCAAGGTAGGATGCATGTGGCCCACAGCCTACAGACTTTTCGCTGAGCAAACCCTCACGATGGGGGGCACAGTTCCCTTCTGATGCCCCTACTTCCAGTGGGCAGAGCACAGGCATGTGGCCAGGGGCAGTAGAAGGAAAGAAGCTAGAAGTCAGAGGGAAAATCAGATTCAACAGACCATGCCACAGCGCACAATGAACGCCACGCGGTAAATCCAGAGGTTCCTTCTCTTTCTCTCTCTCTCCACTAGAGCTGCCCTAGAAAGCGAGTCTCTGGCCCTTCTGGGCCTCAGTCTCCAGATCTGCAAAATGCGCCTCTTCTTTATGTGGTTACTTTCAGCTTAAAAAAAAAAATCTAATCTAGTACTGAACAACTCAGTCTGTTCAGCCACATGCTCCCAGCATTCCTAGGTGAGTACACTGAGGTTTTCCAGACTCGAGTCCACCCAAAAGAAAGCCTGGAACATGAAAAGGTTAAGAGAACCTTGAATAGCTGCTAACAAGTCAGTGGCAAGCACTTACTATGTGCCGAGGGCTGGGACTACAATAGTGAACAAACCAGACATATATCCCTGCCTTTGGGGAACGGACAGGAAGCAGTAAGTGAATAAAACACTTTAGACAGTGATCGATTTTGTGGAAAAAACAAAGCAGGGAAGAGGTGGGCGTGGTGGGTTCGAGAAGGAAGGCCCTGTTGGCAAAGTGGCACTGGAGCAAGAAGAGAATTTCAACTTTGTTCTGACCCAAGCGAGGGGCCAGCATACACTGTCCCTTGGACAATCTTCACTCATCTCTTCAGTGTCCTCTTTCTTATAGAAGCAGAAATAGGCCCAGAGAGGTGACGTCTTTGCCCAAAGCTGCACAGGGAGGAGACTGTGTCTGTCTCTTCCTCCAACCACAGGGCCAGGACTTCAGGGTAAATAAATGCTCCTGGGGCCACGCTGTTTTCCTGACACGGACGCCACATGCAAGGATGGAAATAGGGGGGTGCAACCCTGCACCAACAATGCCCTGCACCGGACATGAGATTTCAAGGACAATTAAATCCCTCAAGGGACTGTGGCTACAGAGAGAGCAGCACAGCTGTCACGGGCACGTCCGTGGCAGGTTCTCTCACCAGGCAGCAAAGCCCCAGAACTATTCTTTGGGACTCCTTGCAGCGAGCACCTACAGAACAGTCACTGCTGCAGGATCCCTCTGTCTGGGGGCGGGAGGGTCCCAGGTGTTACCTCTGTGTTCATATGGAGTGACGGCATGCACAAGCCTGATGAACGTTCTCATGTACGCACACTTGTATGACCACCATCCAGCAGCCAGAAGGATCCCTTGTGCTCCCTCCAGGTCAATAACCCTTCTGACATCTATCACCATAGGCTCGTTAGCCTGCCCTTAAACGTCGCATAAATGGAATTCTGCAGTATGTGCTCATCTGTGTCTGGTTTATTTTGCTCATCATAATGTCTCTTGAGACTCATCCATGATGTTTATTATTTTTCATTGCTATGTAATATTCCATCATGTGATGATGACCCAATTAGTTTATCCATTCTACTGTTGATGATGGATACTTAGGATGTTTCCAGTTTTAGACTATTACTACAAAAGCTGACCTGAATATTCTTGTTCAGATCTTTCGATGGACAGAGCAATCAATTCTCTTGAGAATATAATTGGGAGTAGGACTGCTGGTTCCTAGGAGAAGCAGGAATGAATGTATTAGACCTTTGACAAGATCTGGTAGGCCGGCAATATGAGCTTCATTATGTAGATGAGGGAACAGAGAGGTTAAGTAATGTACTCAGGGTTACACAGCTAGAGGGTAGCAGAGTCGGGACAGAATCCCCACTGTGCATGGCTCCAGATCCATGCTTCCTCCCATAGCCTCGCTTGGGTGGGCACCTTGAGTAGGACCTGTCAGATAATGAGATGACGGGAGAGGGAGAACTCAGAAGAGGATAATGCTCCTTCACTCCTTGAAAGAACAGTAAGGTCCCAAACTGTCCCCAGGAGCCTAGAAGACCAGGTACGGGGCCTGGCAGGCTGAGCAAACAGAGACGCATGAATGAGGCCTAAGTCCACCCAAACCCCAAGCACATAATTTCATCTGGAAGCAAATGCGGCCAGCCACCCTGGCGCGCCTCATTCTTGGGGAGAGGGCAGCCTCCAATCTGAAGCGCCTCTGTCTCCTCTGGAGTGTCCGAGACAGAGTGGCAGAAGCCTCGCTTGTCCAAATAGATGACAGTCAATGGTCCCCCATGTCCCCTGCTGCCGGATTTCAGCCTCAAAGGGCCAACTATTTTGGTCTCAAGTTCTCGCCTACAGTTTCTGTTGGCTGTGCATGCCCAGAGAGGACACACTCTGGTCCTAGTCCTGAAACCTGGAAGAGGGGACAATGTGGCATCTCCTCTCCCATGTGACATTTATGCCCACTCACTGTGCACGAGCCCCAATACAGGGCTGGGACAAGACAATGGGGCCAGCATGTCCCAAAGAAGGTCATAGTATCTGAGAAGATGAACATAACAGGTAGATGTGTGTTAAATGCTACCTTCCCAGTGACAGGATGAATGAAGGGCTGAAGAAAGCGAGAAGAGGAGGCACCTGAACTCTTTCTGGTGGTGGGGCACAGGCGCCACAGCTACCGTCTCTGTCACTCTTTCCCCTTAGAAAATGAAATTTACCCTCTTGATGTTCCTGCCCTCCTTGGTTGCGGGGTCATCATAGTTACCACAGAAAGCTGCCATGACCCAATCTGGTAGCCACGGTGATTGGTCCAGAGGTCGGTACCCGCTCAAAGCCCAGTGTATGGGATCCTTTCTTGGAAACGTAGAGACTGGGAGTGAGAAAGAGCAGATGGTCTCCTTTCCAATGCAGAGGTGCAGTCTAAGCCGGGCACGTCACAGGCCGTGTTTTAGCATGAGGGGTGCAGAAGGAGGAAGCAGAAGTGCAGAGAGAAGTGGAGGGAAATGCTAGGGGCTTCCAGTCTCTGCTTTCCCACAGCCCCTTGAGTTGGCCTGCTGTGATCTGCCCCTGGAACTGGGAAGATTATCTGGAGGTAGCACATTTCAGTGGGTCCTTGGAGGATGCATAACAGTTTATATAGTAAAGACTACGGAGAAAGGCTCCTCTCCTCTGAGCAAGGCAGCTGGCACCCAAAGGGGCAAACTCCCCTTTGGAAGATCAGCCATGTAGCCAAAGGCATCCCATAATGCCCAGCTGGGGTGCAGACTCCAGGCTAAAGTTCACAGTACTTCCCAAACCTTGGTCCAAGTAGGGGCTTTCTGTATATTCCATGGCAACCACCCCATTTCTGCATTGCTTCCAGAACTGAGCACATCGTCAGCCAGAATGTCTTGGGCTTCCTCCTAGAGCACCCAAGCCCTCACAAGACACGGCAGAGAACCAGCCACTGAATTAACCCACTCTGGAGGCCAGTGCTCTACCCTGCTGTCCTGGGACCCAACCTCCATACATGTGCCCCAGCAAGCATGGATTCACTGCTTCCCGATGCTCTCCTCTGTCACATTCTCATTTGCAAGCTCATTCTCTGCACATTCATCCATTAGCTTATGCATGTTTTATTCATTCCTCCATACGTGCTTCCACTCATCAAATATTTATTGAGCACCTATTATGTGCCTGACTTGCTGATTCCTTCCCCAGTACCCGCTTTCTAAAAGTGTGATCTCCAGGGCCACCAGCATCAATCACCCAGGCTCGCCTATTCAATGTACAGAGCAGCCCGACCAACTGCCACCACCACCTAAGAACCACGTTCCTGTAACGAGCTCTCCGCACACCAGTGTGCACTTAAGTTCGAGAACCACTCGCCGCAGAGTGCTGACATAGTCAGCACTGCTCCTTCTCCTTGTCCTCATTATTCATGCCCAACTCATCGACCTTCGGGGATTCCAGGAAGGTGCTCAGAACCACATTACATGGAGACTGGACTCCTCTCTAATAGCTTTGTGGTTTTACTTCTGCTCCAAGAACATTAAATATATAACACACACAAAGATATATCTATATCTACATCTACATCTACATCTACATCTAATCTATATCTATATCTATAGATATATATGTACGTATGTATGTCTCTGGGGGTCTTCATGAACACGTCTTAGGGAAACTCCCCTGAGAAAGGTGACTTGAGGAGGGGTGTGCGGGGTGATGCTGATGAAGGTCCCAGTGCAAACAACTCTTTGTGGCCCTTCTTTGCCTGTGTGAGGGCTTCATTCTTCTCTCCTCTGGGAGATTTATTTGGCCAATTAAAACCTGGGCAGCACTGTGAGGAAACAGCCGCCTGCTTCTCTCCCACCCACCTGGGGCTCTCTCAGACCACATAGATCAGTTAGTCCTAACACTGCAGGGGAGAAGAGAGAAGGGACGGGTGAGTGGCTGGCCTATGGGCCCTGGGCTCACGTTCTGCAGCTTTTCTAGCCTCTACGACGCCGAGCTCTGCTCTGCAGGCCAGGCCCAGGCACCCCCAGCTGGAGCTAGAGGGGCTGCACCAGTCCCGCTTGTGGTCTGCAATGGAAGTCTGACTCTTGAAGGCGCCGTAAATAGCCAGAGAGCACCAACCCGCAGCAGGAGCAGGGTAAAAGGCAGAAGCTTTTCTAGGTATTGAACTGTTTTTCAGGGCATCTCATCTCTACCAAAAAGCTCTGCAATAATAAGAGTTCAAAGTACGAGAGAGGCAACCTAACTACAGCTAATGAGAGAGAACATGCCTACCAGGAACAGCCTACTGCCTGTGCTCAGTGGTAACCTGGATTACCTTGAACTCTCACTTTTAACATGCACATGGATCATCTGGGGAGCTTTATGGAAATCCAGGTAATGAAGTAGGCTGAATAGGGTCTGAGAGTCTGCAGTTCTAATAAGCTTCCAGGGGAGGCTGCTGCTGCTGGCCCATAGACCACGGCTTGGATGGGAAGGGGCTGCTCTACCAGATGGAGGAAGTTATTACCATCATCTTTCTCATTTTTACAACAAAAAGAAAACTGCAACGTATAGAATTCCTGACCTGCATGGAGCCTCAGAAGCAGAGGCAGGAGAGGCAGAGCAGGGATTTGAACCTTAAAGACACAAGCTCATGACCACGGAGAGAAGATGCCTCCCCCAGCCACCCTCTAGGCTTTGCTACATTCTAGCTGTTTCTCTGTGTCTGCCATCCTGGGTGCCTGCTGGGCTGTGGGAATGAGAAAATGAAACCCCCTCTTTGCCAATACAGGCCATGGCCCGGCAAGCTGGAGGAGCCTTTGTGCAAAGAACAAGATGCCCTTTTCTCTGGGTGGGTCAGCGCCTTGCCAGAGCACATGGGATTCCAGCCTACTCTACTCTTGGCCGTGACGAGGTCTGAAATGAAAAGTGCGCCACCCTCCATGGGAGGCTCTGTTCTCCAGTGCTTCCGCATGAGGCGGCAGGCCCCTGTGGGAGAGAGCAAGGGCCTTGGATTTGGAGAGCCCTGAGTTCAAATCCCGCCCCTACCAGTTAGCCACAGAGCGACTTCGAGTAAGGAACTGCATCTCTCTAAGTCTCCATTTCCACATCTGGAAAATAGGGAAAAGGCCCATCTACGTCACAGAATTGTTGTGCAATATGAATTCAGAGCCCTTCAATGCTGGACAAGCAAGCAAGGCAGGGTACTCAGGCGCCCGGCTGTGGCTGTGTGCCCATGACGGGATGGCGCAGTGGGAAGGGAGGGGAGGACATCCCGGCAACCCTGCTTTGCCCAGTGACCCACTCTCACGGTCACAGACCAGCGAGCACTGCCCTGGCCCAAGAGGCCTGTGCTGGGCACCTGCCAGGCATGGCCAGCGCTACAGGTCAGTCCCAAATGAATTCACTTCGGGGCAGGAGGGCCTGGCACCTCGAATGTGGTTTCTGGGATGAGAGAACTGTTCCCTTCTGGCTAGTCAGGGCCAAGAAAACCCAGGCTGGCCACACCCCTCCATTGAGTCTCACTTTTCCTGCTGTAAAATGGGGCTGTCGTGAGGATTCCCGGAGACCTGTGCACGGCACTCGGTCCGTACCTGGCAAAACCGTGTGCTGAATCACTGTGCGCTGAATTGGGGTGAGTTAAATTACCATCTGCTCCCTCACCTCATGAAATGGCCTCTCCAGTCAATGACCACTGAGTTGCCCTCAGCTTCCCTCCCTCACATGTTTATGTCCAACCCACGAACAAGTCTTGTTCTCCTTACCTTCAAATAGGTCCTGAGTCTGACCATTTGTCACAGCCTCCACTAACGCTACCAAGTGGCCAAGGGTCAGCATCATCTCACTGCGATTATTCACAGCCCCCAGGCACTTGGCGTGTCCGCCCTTAGCACTGGCCAAGAGAACTTTCTTTGACGGTGCAAATGTTCTGTCTGCACCAGCTGGCGAGTGCTTGAAATGTGGCTTTTTCAGGTACTGAATTTTCAACATTACTTCTTTTCGATTAACTTAGATTTAAATGGGCACACGCGGCTAGTGGCTATCAGATTGGAGGTTTAGACTATTTTCCATCTAGCAGGTGATACTTTTTAAAGCCAAAGTCAGACTGTGTCCCTCCCCTCCTCAAAAGTCTCCAATGGCTTGTTCCCTTCTCTCTCAGAAGAAAGTCAAGAGCCCTGGCAATGGCCTGAAAGGTCCCGTGACTTGTGGCTTCTGCGCTCTTCAATCTTAGTTCCTGCCACTCTCTTCCCTGCTCATTCTGTTCCAGTCTCACTGGCTTCCTTGCAGTTGCTTAAACCTGCAACCTCATCCTGCCACAGGGCCTTTGCATGTGCTGTGTCCGCCACACACACTTGCCCTAAATATCTTCAGCTGGTTCTTTCAATTCGAGGCTCTATTCAAATATCTTCCCTGACCCCACGGAACGGCACCCCAGACCCTTTGCCTCACTTCTCCCTGCCTTGTGTCTCCAAAACACCTACGGCCACCTGAAATTTTATATATTTGTTTATTCTCTCTTTCCTCACCAGAATGTAGGATTCACAGAAACAAAGACTTTGGCTACCACGCCTGCTGCTGCATCTCCTGTGCCTGAAACAGCCCTCGCATTTCGGTGCCTGGTCCACTCGGCCAGGCCCAGTGTTCTCTTTAAATTAAAAACAACAAAAGAATAACATCCTCTCCTCTGCCTCGCATGCCCTGCCTGTGGGTGCCAGGAAGGTGGAAGCCCCACACCAAAGAAGGAAGTCCTGGTGGCAGCTGGGCAGCAGGTGGGACTCGCTGGCCTTGTTGCCGGGTAACCCCACCCCATCACTCACAAACACAGACAACACGGGTTCTCCGGGGAGGGGCTGTGTGTTTACACGGCCATTTTATCTGCTGGCCTGACTGCCAGTGTTTGCGCCTTGCTTTCAAAAGAACAAAGTACCTGGAGGAGCAAAGCTGACGGGGATCAGAGTCACAATACACACAGGCCAGGAACTTGCAGGAAGGAGGGAAAGTGAGCTCGGGTTCCTGAGGGCCTACTGTGAGCGGCCCATTTTCAACAGGCTTTCAGCCACCTCGTGGTAGTGTGGGTTAAAATGAGATAATGCAAGAAAGGCACTTCTGTGATGCCCGGCACACTGAGACATGCTCCATAAATATTAATCACTGCTGTGGTTATTATTTCTATTCTTCTGGGACACTTTCATCACAAGTTTCAAGGCAGCCTGCCTGGCTGAGCCTGCCTCCACCTCTACAACCTCATTCCATGACTTTCCCTCTACCCCTCACTCAAATCCAGCTTTTCTCCACCTCAGTGCTGTTGCTATTTGAGGCCAGATCATTCTTCACAGTGGAGACTGCCCTGTGCATCAGATGGTGGCAAGGAGCATCCCCACTCTTGGTAGGACCATGACGGTGCCTCTGCTACTGCTCACCCACTCACCCTCCATGAGATCAGCCTCACCCCACCTCGAGCCCCAACTCGGAAGTAATTCCCCGGGTGGCTGCTTACCCCAGTGCACAAAGCAGAGCCTACACAACCGGAGCCCTAAAAAGTTCCCTAGGTTTCAACACAATGAGGACTATTCAGAAAGATGACTGGGATCTTCCAGGGATAAAAAGAAAGGTTAATGATGAAAAAAACGTGGAAGAATACACCCCAAAATATTAACACTGCTATCTCTGGGTGGTGAGATTCCGAGGAATTCCTATTTACTTTGTTTTGCATTACTGCCTATATACAGGTATTGTGTTTACTTGTTTTTGCTATAAAAGTTAAATTTTTAAAACATGAATAAAGGCATTTCACTCACAAAGAAAATAGCTAGTACTCAGGGTATTATTATTAAGCGTCTAATGAAGTAACTAATAAGGTGTTAGCACTTAAAAAACACAAGCTCTAAGCACCGAGAATATTCTCTTGGGTGCAACGCCAACGAAGGCAGCGGGGATTCAGTTCTTTCAGGATCGTAAGTGTGCCAAGACCATACAGAACCCTGTGCCATCTCAGGTACTGTTTCTTCTGCCTAAAACACCTTCCTGCCCAGCAGGCCCTGACTTCCCTCAAGCTTCAGATTAACTATCACCTCCTCTTGGAAGCCCTCCCTGACTACTCCCACACAGATCAGACATTTCCCCCCTTTTAGCTTTTTTATTTTAAAATTATCTAGACTTATAGAAAAGTTACAGAGGTAGTACAGAGAATTCCATTGAGTTCCAGGATACTTCTCATCTAATTTTCCCTAATGTTATGTTAATATATTCATAACCATGGAGCACCAGTCACAACCGAGGCATTGGCATTGGCACATGACCATGAGCTGAACTCAGCACTTCACCTGGACTTCACTGCTTCCCCTCAATGTCCTCTTCCTGTCCCAGGATCCCTCCAGGACCCCACATCACACTGGTCCTCACATTGATCTAGCCTCCTCTGGTCTGTAACAGTTTCTCACACTTTCCTTGCCCTTGGAGATCTTAACAGTTTTGAGGAGCACTGCTCAGGTGTCTTACAGACTGTCCTTCAATCCGGGTTTCTCTAATGTGGCACTGCCTTTCTAAAAAAGTATGCTAAAATATATATAACAAAATGTATGATTTTAACTATTTTTAAGTGTACGGTTCAGTAGCATTAAATTCATCCACACTGTTGTGCAACCATCACCACCATCTGTCTCTAGAACTTTTTCATCTTCCCCAACTGAAACTCTGTCCCCACTCACTGCCCATTCCCAGCCCCCTGCCCTGGGGTTACCGTTCTTCTATCTTCTGTTTCTGCAAATGCAAATCAAAACCACAACCAGATGCCACCGCACACGGCTATTATCGAAACAACAGAAAACAAGAGCTGGGGAGGATGCAGAGGAACTGGAGCCCTTGTGCACTGCTGGTGGGACTGCAGGACGGTGCAGCCGCTACGAAAAACAGGTTGGCAGCTCCTCGAAAAATTAAACACGGCATTACCGCATGACCCAGCAAGTCCGTTCCTGTGTATACACCCAAGAGAACTGACGGCAGGGGCTTGAACAGATACCTGTACACCCATGTTCACAGCAGCATTATTCATAATAGCCACTAATATGGAAGCAACCCAAATGCATGGGGATCTTTTAAAACAGGCATCCCCTTGTAACAACCAGTTCCGACACCTGTCTCCCCCACCCCACTCTAACCTCCTACCTTTCCGGGGCTGGGTCTCCTTACTCCCTACAGCATCTCAGCTTCACAGGTGTCGAACGAGCCCCATAAGGGTGCACTGAAGTGACCTATGGCCAAGTGAGGGCCCTGCTCCACTCTTGAGGTCCCTAGCCTACGTTGCATCAGAAGGCAGTGCCACAGTAGAGATGCCCAGCCCCCAGGCAGCCATCATGTCCCTGAAAGACCCATGATTTGTGGTGGCAGGAAGCACCAGGCTGGGCCCACAGCTTCCCGACCCTCTGAGCACTGGGCTAACCAAGCACTTGACAAGGTTTTGTGCAGGCTTCAAAACAAACCATGAGACCAAGATTACAATAATCTCATTCTACAGTGGGGAAAACTGAAGCTTGGGCAAGGGATGTGACTCACTCAAGGTCACACAGGTATCAACCTGGTCAGTGTGACTCTGGAACCCAAGTTCTGACACCAATGGAATGCCTCTCCCAGCCGAAGGCGTCAGAAGTTAGGGAAGCCCATCGGCACGACTTCCGGCTCAGCACTGGGTCCACACTTTCAGGGAAAAAGAGGCTGAAGAGAAAGAAGACCGTGATTTAATTAAGTGGTGATTCTATTCTATTATGATTTCAAGTTGTAAGAGAAGTGAGTGACGGTCACAAAGGAATCCTTGTTTTTTAAACACTTACTGTATGACAAAGTTTACCTCCGAGCTGTCATCTTCACAGCTCCCCACTGGTAGGCATTATTATCAACCCATTTTAGAGATGAGGAAACTAAGATTCAGGGAGAACAATCACTTGGCGGGATTCGAGCTCCCCCAATCAGGATAGATTATAGATAGTCCCAATGGCAATAATTAGTACCAAGGAGTTCTACTGACTCTGTAGGGCATGTCCGAATGTATTAGGGCAGGAGGGGGTCTCGGACCCCTGCAGGACAGGGACAGAGAGTCTATGAGGCAGAGACAGTTGTTTTAAGGCAATGGGGCTGGAGGGAAGGGGCAGGAAAGCAGCCCTTCCTTCAACACTAACCAACATCAAAATTCCCTCCTAGTTTTCACATTTCTTGCCTCTTCGTTTTTGGGTTTCTTTCCTACCACCAGTTTTATTCATTCATCCACGGAAAGTTCCAGCAGAGGCCCAACGTGTGTTCCAAGGTGGCAACACAGCCCCATTGTACATGCACCAGAATCAGAGGAGCTGGGTGCACATTTTGGCTACGCCATGTGAAAGCTGTGTGACCTTGGGCAAGTCACTTTACCCCTCCGAGTGTCAAGTTTCAGCAATGTAGAGTAGAAGAAATTGCCAGGATTGCCGGGCTTCTTAAATGAAATAGTGGCTTGGTAGCACCTGAAGCAATGTCAGGCATGAGCGGCTATGTGGAAAGCTGGGAGGAATCTGAACCTGTGAACGAATCAGAGGAAAAGGCTACATGCTTCTGGCAAGGGGCATGAAAGATGAGACACACCTGCCCAGGTAACACGCCGGCAAGTCACATACAACGGCAGCACGAACCACAGAAGGGCTAGGCCTTGTTCCCAGCTAGGTGTCCTCTCAACACTCCCTGTCTGGCAGGCCCTTTCCATTTGGGTGATCCGGGGCCTGCAGGGGACCACGCCACACCAGGAGGCCTGGTGGGGATGTTAGTCTGTGGGGACACCATCTCCATGTGTCCCCCACTAGGGTATAGGTCTGCTCCCCAAAGCTAAATCAGGAAGGAGAAAACGTTCCCACTTAAGTACAGGGAACCTTGTTTTCCCCAGAGCCACAACGACCACTATGGAGAAAAAGGAACCGAGGGTATTTTTTTCTGCGTTGCTCCCTCACGTTTTTCTCTCCCTGGGTGATGCCTGCTGCTTATTATAACTGTGACAACATCAGAAATATTTCTTGTGGATCTCCACAAGAGGGGAAATGACAGGCTTTCTTCTCCCTCTGGTTTTGTGCTGGATGCTGCAGACCTGAGATGAGGTATCGCAGTGGGGGATAGGTCCCTCAGTCTGGGAAGTGAGAATGCAGGGGTGAGGCACCAAGGTGAGAGAACACCGGGGTAAGGCACCCACTCACTGCGGCAATGTGCTGAGGAGGGTTTGCCAGAGACTGAGGAACGCCCGATGCCACCTACTGCCAAGGCTTCAGTCTGCTGAGGGTTTAGGGGAAAGACAATCTATTTTAAAATTGCTATCGTTTCTTGAGTACCCACTAAGAGCCGGTAGGCATTGTGCTAAGGACGTCATGCTTTGGTTGGGTGTCTCACCAGACATTAAGATTATCTCCATTATACAAACAAGGAACTAAGGCCCGGAGAAGAATAAAGTGGCCTGGCTAGGCATGGCCAGCGAAGTGGCCATAGGAAGAAAAATACCTGTTGATGCTGGTGACTGAGGAAAATGAGAAAGTGCAGTGACCATTATGAGTCAGAGAGCGGACATTCAGAGGTAAGGTATGAGATGAATTAAATTAGATGGAGACATTTGCCAATTTCGGATTTTGACAAGGTCTCAAGTGCCTGGGAGTGTGCTGTGAAGGGCTGTGCAGCCGCATCTGGGTTCAACAGGACAGAGTGGTGATTAATTATTGATGTCTGCCCCGGCACAGTTGTGGGAAGTGGCCTTTATCATCCCCCATCTACGTACACCCTCCTGATGCAGGACGTTTCTCCGAATCTTCCTGCTCCTTAGCATCCCCTTGCATTAAATGAGCTCAATACAGAATAACAGGTAGAAATACCTTTTCAAGGGGAAGATGTTTTCTCTGAATGTTAAACTACATACCTGGCATTTGTTAATTCAGAGGTAAAACTTAATTCTTATAGGCAAGTTAGGTTCCATTAACTTACACTTATTAGGCACCAACTGCATACTAGGGTCTCTGCCCTCACTGTACTTAGCAAGGAAGACAAACAATTAACTTAATAGTTATTTAATATGGTTGCTCTAAATGCCTCAAGTGAAAAGTACAGAGGGCCATGTCACACCCGCCGGCAGGGCACTCTCAGCCTCCCTGGCGAGGACTTGATTCCGACGTGGAAAATTACCTTTCTGTCCACAGCCCACTGGAAACGCCTGCACAGCGGCTCCAGCACCCAGGAGGGTGTCGAACACCGAGGCATGCTGGCCCAAGATATAAAGGGGATCTCGGGAGGCTGCAGCACACAAAGCCGAGGGTGGTCCCTCTGCCAGCAATTTGTCTCTTTGCTAATTAGAAGCTCATGCCTCGTTCTTTGATTTTTCCACCCAAAGAGGAATCTTGGCCATGCTACCTATAGCTTTTGGCAAGGGGCGAGGGCACAGGAAAGAGAAAACGCAAATGGCATCTCCAGGGCTGAGAGGGAAGGTGTGTTTGAAGGCAGCGGAGTGCGCCCAGCTTTTATCTCTAGGCTGTACTTAGAGGTCTCACTCTCCCTTTGGCCTGAGCAAACTCGCCCGCCGCCATGGGGGGGGCCATAGTATGTCACAGTCACCTCCCCTGTTCAAGGCTGGCACCAGAACCGGCAGCGGGGCTTGTTTGGAATATATGTTCTTCATCAGAGGACTCTGAGACAATCTCCCTTTCTGGCCAGAGAAGGGGGAAGGCATCTCTGAGGCCGGCGCTGCCCCCAGTGCAAACAGCTGAACCCAGCCTGCCCAACCTGGCTTTCAACTTTGTTGCTTTTGCAAATATGGCCCTGGGTTGTATTTCCCACATCTCTGCAGGCAAGTCCAGCCAGTCTCCTGGAGACATGGCCCACTCCAGGGCCAGAGACCAGGGCAAGGAAGAAAATGACCCCTCCCATCTTCCAGAAAAGCAGCAAGCTGAGGGGTCTAAGGACAGAGTGGGCACGATCAGGACAGAGAAAAATGAGGAGTGACTTAGAAGTAGAGGGAACTCAGGCCCCAAAGGCTGGGACCAAGTGGCTGAGCAACCCATCTTTATCTCTTTCATTCCCCAGCTCACTTCCCTAACACCACCACCTCAGTCCTCAAATCACAGCTGACAAGTCGACCTTTGTCTCCCCAGAGGAGACTGGGCCGCCTGATAAAATGTACCCATAAACCTTCTGTTGAACATGCTTCCCCTCTGGAATGTACTGGCAACTCCATGAGGACAGAGCCTTTGTCATCCCAAACTCCAGCAAAATGTCCGGCAGGACAGGAAGAGCAATGGAGGAACAAGGAAGGGAGGGAGGAGAGAGGCGGTGAGGGAGTGGGGGGAGGGAAGTCACTTGGTTTCTCAGACTAGGGCTGGCTCGCTGCAGGCCACAAAGATGCCCAATACCCAGAATCTGCGTGTACGTACAGACCCTACCTGGCCAAGGGGTCTTTGCAGATGTGATTTAGTTAAACACCTTGAGATGGGAGATGAACCTGGGTCATCCAAGTGACCCCAGGTCATCACGAGTTCCTTATAAGAGGGAGGAAGGGGGATCATAGGCAGAGGAGGAAATGTGACGACAGAAGAAGAAGTCAGAGTGAGGCCACCACAAGCCAAGGAATGCAGGTGGCCTCTAGATGCTAGAAAAGGCAAAGAAATAGCTTCTCCCCTGGAGCCTCTAGAGGAAACACAGCCCTGCTGACACCTTGATTTCAGCTCCGGGGACCCATTTTGAACTTCAGCCACCGGAACTATGAGATGATAAATGTGTGGGGTTTTAAGCCACAAAATTTGTGGGAATTTGTCACAGCGGCCATAGAGAACTAAAGCACCCAGGCAGGACACTCTCGGTACCTCCAGTCGGCTATTATCAATCCCACCAAACCCACGTTCGTGATATGGCTGCCATGACGAATGGCCACTGAGTCCTGGTTTTATTGTATTTCGCAATCCATGAAGGATGAAGATTCCTACTCTCTTGAAGCCAAGCCATGGTGACATGGCTGGTTGTGGCCGATCAAGTGTGAGAGGAAGTAATATGAGTCACTTCTGAGACCAAAGGACAGCCCTGCCAGTGCTGAGCCCCAGTCCCCCCGCCGCCGCCCCAGGAAACCCTGAAGCTTCATGCGGAGATGACAGCATCACCAGGTGGGAGGGCCTCCTCCAGCCCAGCCCCCTGCACAATGCGCACCTGGAGCAGGTCCCTGCTGACCTTCCAAGGACATGTCAACTGAGCAAGAGGAAACCATCTAAGCCCCTGGGACTGGGGTTACAGGTTACGGCAGCACGACCTCACCTGTCTTGATGAGGGGAGCACCTGTCTACGGAAGCAACAGCTGCTACCCACATGCATCTGCTGGGCCTGTCCTTTTCCCTGGTGAACAGCCAGGGGTCTCAGCATCTTCGGAAACAGATGCCACCTCGGCCACAGATCCCTAGAATGTCCCCAGGGTCCCCTGACAATTTCTACTTCAGACGGGAGAAGTCTACCTTAGTCATCGAATGGCTGTGAAATGAAATCTTCTTCCAGACAGTACAGAGGGAAAGGGGACAATGGAGCAACTTCCTGTCCCGCATGTGTCTCTGAGGTGCACACCTGCAGCCACCCATGGCCACCCACCAGCACACCCAGTGCAACTTGGTCCTTTGTGCTTCCCTTCTGGGGACCCACAAATGTTTTCTCATCTCTCTCCTCTCTGCCAGGCCCTCTACCATGTATGTCTATGGCTAGGAATCTAGGAAGTCGATGGATATTTCCAGAGCTTTATTGTCCTGTTTGTCACTTACTAATTAGCTAGGAGTGACTAATCAGAAAACAGTGGTGAGGCAGAAAAAATACTCCCATTTTCTTGGCTTTTGGTTGCCTGTGGTTACCGAGAATCCTCTGGATTTATGTGATGGAACTTGGGGTGGGGGAGGAGAGTGTAAAAAATGGGGGTGGGATCTTCTTTGTCCTCTCCTGAGCAAACACAGAGAGCCTTGGAGGCTGTTCACCAGGGAAAAGGACAGCAGCTTCACATAAGAATCACAGCGCTGTGGTCACCAGTAGGCAAAAGCCAAGATCTTCAGAGCCCCTAATCTCAGCCTTCCAGTAATTTCTAACTCTGACCAGACAAGCTATAGAAGCACAAACAGCCCAGTGAGTTCTGGCCTCTCTTGGCCCCAGTGGCCATGCGACTGGGCCCCATCGAGAACATGGACAGTGGGATGAGAACTGTCCACATAGCCCTGCCCAATGCCAAGGTTGCAGAGCCAACAGGAGAGGCAACTAAAGTCTCTACTCCCCCCCCCCCAACCCCCAGTGGCAAGGTTCTGTCTCCCCAACGCTGGAAGGACATGCCACTTCCTGACTGCCTTCTTCCAGCCAGGCCCCCAGCCGCACCCCCAACACACCCATCACTCATGATCCTCATCGAAACTCCTCCAAGTAGCTGTCTTTTCTTCTTCCATTTCACAGATGTGAACGGAGGCTCAGAGAGTTTGTATGACTAGCCTCAGGTCACACGATGAGTGACTGGCAAAGCTAGGTGTCAAATCTAGGTCACTCTATTCACCGTATGTGAGAACAAGGGAAGAAAGAGAAGGGCTAACACTAGTTCGTGTGAGGTGCCTGGTGTGTTCTCTCTCAGTCCTACAACCACGGGATGGGGTGAGGTCCTATCGCACACAAGCATGCAACACATATGCATACACACAGGCACACATGTGGACAGGCATGCACACACACAGACACACATTCATGGACACATACAGGTGTGCACACATTGGCACACAGACCCAGACATGTACACATGTGCACACACTCAAGTCTACACGCATGTGCACAAGCACAGATGTACACAAGGCACATGTTAATACACACATGCATGTGCACGTGCGCACATATATACACGCATGGTTTCCTAACACGGAGGGGGAAGAAGACACGCAATCACCGTGAAGGAGCCAGCCAGCGCCCTGTGACCCGCTCCGGCTCCAACGGCTCAGACCCCTAGGTTTAGCAAAGGCCAGTCCTCGCCATCTCTGCCCTTTGGGGTGATTTCATCACTGATGGTGATTTCCAAAGACAAATAAACAATGACGGCTCGGGCCTGCCTCTCAGGGCTGCTCTTCAACACCCCCAACAAATACCATAACACACAGCCCTGAAAGTCCCCCAACTGGGACAGTTTCTCAGGGGGCACACAACAGACCAGGGCTGGCAAGGAAAAGACGGAAGGATCTGCTTGAGAAGAATTTCCCAACAGCCCTCAGCACTGTTCCTGACCTCGCGGGTAATAAAAACCTGATGAAGAGAGAGCAAATGTGAAACAAATGGACCCGCATTTGCAAGGCTGGCATTTTCCAGGGTAAAGTTCTGACTATCGAATGATTTACCAGCTCAGCTGGGTTAATTATTGCCTAAGAAGTACAAATGGCTTCTTCAAACCCTCAAGCTGGTCCCCGGGTACTACTGCAGGTCAAGAAAGTCAGGGACAAGCTGGGGGTCAGAGACCCTGCCCTGCCTATCATCTATATCCTTGTTTGAGAACTGAATAAGCCAGTGATCAATCATCAAGGTCAGTGACCACTTACTATACACTTGGCCTTCAGTTCTGCCCTTTCCATCTAGGCCAACAGTAAAATAGAGTTAATGATTGAGCACCAAGGCCCAAGCAGACAGATCTGGGTTCAAATCCCAGTGCTGACTATTCGGCTCTGATACCAGCTGGCTCCTCATCTCTACTATGAGAAAGAATGGGACAATGTGGGTTAAACAGGGGTTCTCAGTCATGGGCATTTGGCGATGTCTAGAGACATTTTTGGTAGTCACAGTGGGGGCAGGCGCTACTGGCATCTGGTAGGTCTAGGCCAAGGATACTGTTAACATCCTACCACACACAGGACATCTTCGCCACAAAGAATGATCCAGCCTCACATGTCTAGAGCTGAGGGTGAGAGACCCTGGTGTAAAGGATGTAACACAATGCCTGGCTCAAGGTAAGCCCTTGACAAACATCAGATACAATTACTTCAAAATTGTCCCAGCAGCCCTAGAGCATGACATTATTGTTGCCAGACTGCAGAGAAGGAAACTGGGATCAGAGAGGCTGTGACTTGCTCAGGTGACAGGAAAAAGCAGAGCTGAACGGGCCACCTGACTCCACCTGAATTCTCTTGCCTTCTCCTTCTCTCCCATGACACTCAGCGCTGAGACACAAGCTAGTCCTGGACTGGGGGCCCCACTCTCCCATGAAGATGCCCAATTTCCCCTTGCTGCCCCAGAATCAGAAGTCAGCCTATTTGCTTCTCCTTCCTTCTGCAGTTTTGCAAAGGGAAGAGAGGCTGTCTCCTGAATTGCTTTCTCAGGCGCCAATGGTCAGATGCCCATGTCTGGACCCTGCAGATAACTCAGAGCAGACATTTCCTTCCCCTTCCTCCCCCTTCCTCCTCCCTCTGCCATACCCCACCTGCCATCTCCAGCTTCTGCCCAAGAGGGTAGTCTGACTCCAAGACCCAGCTTGTCCCTCTGTACAAGATGCCCATTCTAGCCCTACAAACTGAACCCTTCTCCCCCTAGCCGCCTGTCCCTGGCTGTAGGACCCTCCACTCACACATTTAGGAAGGGGTCTGTCTCCAAAGGTGGCAGAGGATCTGAGAGCCTGTAGAGTCTGGTCTCTGTCCACCTCCAGCTGGTCCCCCACTGCACACACACTCCACTCACAGCCACATACACACACAAGGTCTCTGACCAACCACACTGAATGCCTTCTCTCTCTCCAGCCTCCTTCTAGAGGCCAGGCCTTCACACATGTTCCTCCTCCTTCCTGGGACTGTGCTCCTCCACTTTGGCCCATACCCTCTTAGACTTTGCTGAAATAGCCCTGTCTCTGGAGGTCAGGCTCGACTGCTCTGCTTCTGCGCACCCACATCTCGGCACACATCACCCTGAACTGTCATGCTGGTCCTTATCCAATACTGTGAGACTGTGAGCTCCAAAGGCAGGGAGCCTTTCTCAGCACCTCACCTTTACGGCCAAGAGCAATGCTGTTCTTATGACTTTCTGGAGTGATGGAAATGGTCCGTCACTGGTATCTGCACTGATGCAGAAGCCACTACCCACATGTGGCAATGGAGCATTGGAAATGTGGCTTGTGCACTTGAAAATAGAATTTTTAATTTTGTTTAATTTTAACTAAAGTTGAATAGCCAAATGTGGCTAGTGGCTATCATATTGGACAATACAGGCCTACAACAATCCTAGTGCAAAGCGCTCAACGCCCACTGGCGAATGAGTGAATGATGTTAATTTCCCTACTTTATTGCCCCACATTATAAGTCTCTGATATCAATCTTCTCCAGTAGGATGAGGGCTTCCTGGGGGCAGGATACAGTTGGTTTTTTCTCATCACTATATTCCCCAATGCTTTATATAGTTCCAGGAATGTAGGCCCTCAGTATATATTAACTGAATAAATGAATGTGTGAACAAACGAATGAATGTTTTCCAACTCAGACCCTCTTTCCTTTCCCCAATGAGCCTAAGGGAAACTGGTGCAAAGGAAAGCAATCCACCAGGCTGGTTTCTGAATGCATTTCCAGCCCATTCCTCCTTCTCACTAGACTGACCAACGATCCCCACATCCTGAGCTCTATCTCCCCTGGTGTCAAAAGTGCAATCCTCTGCTGCCAGCGAGTCAGGCATCCTTTCTCGAGCGTCCTTCCCCTCTCCCCTGATGCTATGGGAGAAGCAGGGCAAGTCCGTTTGCTCTAGACTCAGAAGAAAGGACTGGGGCTCCTCATGCCTCTCAGGCTGCCATTTCCTGCCTCACTGCTCAGGTGGCAGGGTCCCCCGGGAAGCTTCAGGAAAAATTATAACTCATGAGAATAAAGATGAATGTGAGATTGTATTATACATCAAACGCCTTGCATCCCTGACTGCTGGCTGTGATGTTCTCCAACACTGTTATTCACGGCGTCACCTGTATTCCTCCTCCCACCACCCATCCCACTTCCTTCTGATGTAGGTCACGGTGGTGGATTCTCCCTGCGTTCACCAGGTACGCCTCCAGCGAGGGGCGTGGCTCCACATGAAGCAAATTTAGGAATAGTCTTACAAGTATATAGGGACCCTGTGAACTCTCATTCAGCTGAGACCCAGACTAGCGACCACATGTAAAATCCTGTGCTAAGATCCTAGGGCTCCATGGCAGGGCGGGCGGGAAGGCAGGGTGGTGCCTGCACCCAAGAAAGTTGAGCAGCTGGAGCTCGAAAGCTGTCACTGCATGGAAACAATGCCAAGGAGGGTTTGGTGTCCAGAACGGAAGCAGATCAGTCAAATGGTAAGAGGACCTACTTTACGGTGAGCATCTCGGACTCACTGCATACAAACTGTGTGACCGGGGGCAAATCGCTTCTCCTTCCGAAGCCTCGTTTTTCCATTTGTAAGTAAGGGATAAACCAGTACCTGCTTCACAGAGTGGCGTGGGCTAAATGCATTCATAGAAGTAAAGTGTTTCGCATGGGGCCCAGCACAGAGGAAACATTCAATATACAAATATTATTAGTGATGTTTATATAGTTTGCCAGTCTCCTTTAGCCATATAACATAAGCATCTTACTATGAACCTGAGCTTCCACTCCATTCTGACGAGCACTGAGTGTGGGCCCCCCACCAGGCACTGTGCTCGGTGCTGGGGATGGGTCAGACTCTGCACTTGCTCTCAGGTAGCAGGACATTCGCTAGGATGATGGACACATTGAGTAAAACACAATGAATGGTACAGGTGGAAAGTGTGTCTCGCAAGGATCAGAAGGCTAGGGAGCCCAGTGGAGGGAGGGCTCGGCCTGGGCTGGCCTGGGAAGTTTCACACCGTGTGAGCTGGGCCGGGAAAGAGAAAGAAAGGGGATCCCTGGCTGTGGGCCCGGCATCTTCAAAGGTCTAGAAGTGCACAAGATCATGGGCTCCTTGGGCAACAGCAAAAGGTTGTTTGTGGCTGGGGCACAGGGTGCCTGGTAAGGAACTGGCAGGAGATGAAAATGAAAAGATTGATTTTGGGCCAAATCTGGCCGCCTCTGCCAGGAAAATAAGGAGTTGAACTTTGTCCTGTGGATGACAGAATGGTTTTCAATACCTTTTATAAAGTCATGCAACTCCAGAGACAGGGGACACAGCGCACGCGCGCACGCGCGCGCACACACACACACATACACACCCCCCTGCCCATCCGCCCCTCACCCCATGCTCCCTGCACTGAACCCAGAGCAGATGAGGATGTGTTCTGAGAGCCACGTAGAGGCCTGGGAGGCCAGTTTCAGGCTGTTGGGAGGAGGATATGTTTATAAACAAGAGGTTTCCTGTGTGTGCGTGCACACACACAGACACGCACACATGCTTACCCCTTGAGGACAGGACAGCTCCATGGATAAATCTTTCAAAACACTGCCTTTCCAGGTCAGGTGTACCACATGAGAGACTTTGCAATAAAAACCCAGTATTTTTCACTTGCACAATTTCCAGTCTGGGCCTTGTTTTAAAACGAAACTTCCTCCCCTCTGCATCATCCACAGTGAAAAGGGAAGTGAGGGTCTGTCTCCAGGAATCCAGAGCCACGATGCAGGAGGCAGGAGTGATCCGGGAACCCCATGAAGCCCGGAGAATCAGGGCGGGGGGGGGGGGGAGGGGGCGGGCAACTTCATGTGGCAACGGCCGCATCTGCTTTCCCTCCTTACTGCCTCTCCTGAGCTGATGGGTGGGCTCTTTTCTGAGAATGGTTACCCCGAGGAGGTTCTTTCACAATGACGATGTCTTGTAGCAGGTGGATGCAAATAAAAATATGCTCAAGTTTCTTAAAATAGCTGCATTCTAAGTAGGATAAACCTTTCCCTCAGCAATATGGTTCACGTCAGCAATTAGTTCAGTAAACCCTTCTCCTTAGAGAGAAAGTAGAAATTGAAATGGAAGGGACTTCAGGGGTCACAATGAGGTTGAAGGGAGTCAGTTTTTAAACAATGAATTCAAACTTGGTTATTTCCTTGAAGAAGAGACTGCCTGAGCCAAATAAGGATTTTTCTTTGTCCTAGGGAATTAAACTCCATCTTTGTTAGGCCTGATATAGAAACCAGGCACTAGTCTAAGTAGCTTGTTTTATCCCCATATTAACTCTAGATGGGGAAACTGAGGCACAGAGGGAGGAAGTAACTTGCCCAACATCACAGAGCAAAAGCCGGAATTTGAACCCAGGCCGTCCAGCTCCAGGCGTCAGACTCTTACCTCAAAACCCTGACCTCCTGGCACATTCAGCCCTATCGCTCTGCTAGGACAAGGCCTGGCCACATGCATACTCAGCAGGGCCCAGGAAGACAGCTTCGAGTCCGGAGTGGCCCTGAACCTTAACATGGGGATGGCTAGCCAACGCAATGTCTTAGCCATACGCAGCAATCTATGGGGGTGGATATAATTGCTTCCAAATGTTCTCATGGGGCCAACAAAGAGGGCCCTCTGGCTGTCGTGTGGCCTTGGGCTGTGACGGGGAGAGGGAGAGAGCATCATTCTGCTCAGGGCAAAGATGGTCACGAAGCTTGGCTACAGGTGCCACTCTGTGCCATCTCAGGACCATATTTTCCTCAGATTCCCCAAGCCTGATCCAGTCCACCAATCAGATGGGTACCCTGAGACCCAGAGAGGTAAAGCAACTTCTCTAGTCCACACAGCAGGCAATAGACAGAACCAGGAGTGACATACGTTCCCATAATACCAGACCTGCACCCTACCCAGCGCACAGATTCCAATTCAGTAGGGTTCAGGCGAACATCCCTTAGAATGGACTCCTGAACTTACCTTTCGCTAGACCTAGAATAGAAAATTCACACAACCACACCCAAAGAGCCAAGTCACAAGTCAACCTATGCATTTTCCCTATTATAAAATGTTCTTTCTCTGCTCTCCCATGCAGGGGATGGTGCTGTGGCCTGGATGTTTGTGTCCTCCTCCCCTAAATTAATATCTTGAAGCCCTACTCCCCAATGTGATGGTATTGGGAAGGGGAATTCTGAGAGGTTATTAGGTTTAAATAAGGTCATGAAGATGGGGCCCACATGACAGGATTAGTGCCCTTATTAAGAAGAAGAAACCAAAGCTCACTCTCTCAGCCGTGTGAGGACATGGAGAGAAGGCAGTTGTCTGCAAGCCAGGAAGAAGGCCCTCGCCAGGGACCAACCATGCTGGCATCCTGATCTTGGACTTTCAGCCTCCAGAACTGTGGGAAATGTCTGCCGTTTAAGCCACCATCTACGGTATTTTGTTATGGCGCCCCAAGAAAACTAATACAGATGGAGAATATCACCCTCAGACTAAGGCCCAGAAAACCACACTCGTGCAGTCTGCTCTTCCAAATACAGAATAATTTTTCCTGCTTTGCAAGACCAGGAACCCCATGCTGGGACTCTCCCAACCCCCAGTGCCTACATGGTCCCTGGAACACAAGTAGGCCTCGAGAAATACTTACTGAACAAACAGGACTAGGCACTGGGTGAACATCTGCGCATTTAGTATCTTGCCCCTACGGTAACCCTCATCCACAGGTGAAAGACAATTCCTGTGTTTTCAGAACTCCAAGCCTGGAAGTTTTCAACTTCAAAAGCAACCAACGCCAGCCTCCTTTAAAATAAAGTATGCCCACACCAGCGAATCTACATTTCAGCATCTACCCGCAACTGAACTGTGTACAGAAATCTCAGATAAGGCTCTTTGCTCCTGGGCTATGTTTAAGAGTGAACACTGAGGCATGACCTTCATGTCCGTCAATAGGGGTGGGGTTGGAGAAAGGGCTGTTTTATGGAATTTGATGTAGCAACAACAGAATGAGCTAGATCTATAGCTATTAGAACCAGGTTGGGTGATGAACCCAAAAAAAATAACAAAATGAAATAGACATGTTATTTTTACTGAAAACATGTAAAATGTGTATTTGCTCTTCATCTTTCATGGTCGGACCAAAGCCTTTTCCTTGAAGACGCCCCTGCCCAGCCCCTGCCACAAAGTCCTCTCTGTCTTCCTCACATAAACCCCAAGCTATACGCAACTGACAATTTCCTTTAAAGACCTTCACAAAGCCATCTGATCATTATGGCTTTTCCTACTTTTTTAGTTCTCTCACTTAGAACAGCTATTGTTTTTTAGTGGTACTGAGACTTTCCTAAATATTCCATTTGGATTTTGTAAAAAGAACCACTTTTTCACATTCATATTTAATAAGCTGATGTAATCTTCAAGTAAACTGTGTAAATTGCAGCAACACCTATAACCAGCATAATCAGGCTTGGGAGCAAACACAACTGGCTCTTGGTAACACACAACACAACTGGCCAGAAGAACAGTGCAGGGGTTTCCTGGAGGAGCCTGTACACCAACCAGCCTGTGCACCAGCCGGCATGCCTTGCAGAGGGAGTGGATAGGTGGATGACAGTGTCCTAGCCAATCTATGAAATAAGTCTTCTTTAAAGTTAGGCAAGTGAGTTATAGTAGCATCATTTATATGGTTCTACTGAACTAACACAGACACATCTCTGAAAAGTCTTATTAAGTGAAAAGGTAAACTGCAGAAAGATACATACTATATGACTCCTTTTATATTTAAACAGACTCATACAAAATTACATACATATCTTCTTTCTACAGAACCATCTGTTTGAATATAAATGTATAGACAAAAGACTGGAAGGATGGGATATGGGGTAGGAATGGGCTGGTGGTAGAGGAAGGGGAACTTGACACTTTTCTTAAGGCATCATTTTTTAAAAGAAAAATATATGTACATATTAAGTATAGAATTGGGTTTTATTTTCTTTGATCAACAAGATTTAACAGAAGAGTTCAGCACATAAAACAAATGAGCCCAGAGCCTGACAAGTATGTAGCTTTAAAAAATCAAAATAACACTGGAAATAAGGAACATTTACATGGCTTCAAAGAAACAGCTGTCCGCCTCTCAGCCAGGGTTAGCAAGCGAATGGCATGGTCAAAGGCATTCATGGGCCTGAGATCTTCAATAGGCAGGACTAAAAACAGTCGGTAAATTCACTAAACCTGAGTGTTCTGACCAGACTCCAAGGTCAATGTACACACTAAGCTGCCACAGCAACCAACTGCTTTTGGCTCTTGGTTTGTTTCTCCGTTTAGTTGATTATGCTGTACATCTGACAAATTCACCAAGAAGTAGCACTCAAAGGGACCTTTCAAGGTAGCTAAGATTATTCGGCAAATCAGACAACCAAATACAGCCTCATTCACTGCAAACATTTATTTCTATCATTCATTCGCCAGTGATTTAGTGGGTCCCTAGTACATGCTAGGCATGGTACCTAAGCATGGTACTTGGAGTTGTGAACTAGGAGCTGGAGACCTAGCATATAGGGACACAAAACTACCAACGTACAAATCATTATTTCATGTAAATTGTGTTCATGCTATAAAGCCCATAAAGAGAATTACTGTCTTATCTATCTGGGGTGGAGAGGGCATCAGCGAGGACCATGACAGGTCCCGTGTGGAGGTGACACTGAAGCTGAAAACTGGAAGGGAATTAGGAGGGAGTAAGTGAAGACAGGAGAGAAGGCTGGTCTTTGCAAAAAGGACAGTGTGCGATCTGAAGTAATCAGAGGGTGACTGGTGAGCAAAGGAAACGGACTTTGTGGCTGCAGCCAGATGGTGCATGAAGAGGCGGGAGGCAGGTCCACGTGGAATCATACCTAGCCCTGAAGCCAAGTCAAGAATCATGAGTGTTTCCTAAAAGCAATGGGGAACCATTACAAGATTCTTGAGCAGAAAGGGAATTTCATTATGCACATGTCTTTCATGCCCAGCTGAAAACGGTAATTTTGCAGCCCGTGCTTCCAAAATGGCCTTCATTTTCCTCCATCAGTATGGGCCCCGCAAACATTTGTGTCAGGCCCCCTAGGACAGCCAGACACTTTGCAGCTGCCCCCGCCAATCATTATCAACCCCCAGGGCCACCCTGGTTAGAAGCCTTTCACCATTCTGCACAAACCCTCAGACTGCTGGGCTTGTGGAAACATTCCCAAAACGTTTTTATGTGCTATCAAGAGGACTGCTCGGAAAATCCCGGCTGCAAGCATTTCTCTCTCCCAGGCGGCTACACCCAATTGTTTTGCTGCAAGATTCTGCGTCACAAAAGGGATATCCCCAGCTAATATGACATTCAAAAGGACTAGGGAATCTGGGCTGCCCGTATTCAGGGTAATCACGTCCCATCAGTGTATGTCCTTCCTCTGAGTTATCTAATCGAATTTCCTGTGTGTGTGAATATAAATACTGTTGTTCTGACCCATGATGAACTTGTGAATAGACTGATTATATCAGCTTTAATAGATGAAGGTTTCCAAAAACAGATGGACACCATTACTTTTATTTTAATTTTAAATGAACACAATTTCCACTGGATACAGATAAAATTAATAACCTTAGAAGGAATCAACTTGCCTGTGAAAAAATAAAATCACATAATCATATCACTGCCCGAGATGTCTCACACGAGATGTCATATGCTATTTTCACCTTAATGCCTTTTTCTATTTTCTTGGAACGAGGCTATTCTTACACATTCTTTTGGGTGCACTGAACATCAGTGTGACTTGGCTTACATGGCAGGGTATAGATCACCACCCAGAAATT
This sequence comes from Rousettus aegyptiacus, assembly GCF_014176215.1. Taxonomy (NCBI): domain Eukaryota; kingdom Metazoa; phylum Chordata; class Mammalia; order Chiroptera; family Pteropodidae; genus Rousettus; species Rousettus aegyptiacus. Next base: position 24,526,839 of record NW_023416289.1, on the reverse strand, counting down.
ACTGAAACCAAGAGAAATCCACAGGATCAAGACCAGACCAAAAAACTCTTATAAAATGGTAATCGAATCAACTTCTTACTGAAACCAGGCTCTTCTTAAATTGCAGTTATCAACTTACTCAGCTTATGAAGTAAGAATATGGAGATCCATGCCAGCCTCAAGCAAATATACTGAAAAAACTCCAGCTAACCCACAGCACAATCACTGATGATGATAAAACCGGTTTCAACCGTTTTCCACTTCGTTCCAACAACCCCTTATAGTCAAATACAGCCTCTTCTCTGCGTTTATAACTACTCAGGCTCCAGGCAGCAGGAGACTCCATTGCTAGCTCCCCACTTCATGGATGTCTTTAGTTTCCAAGGGGGTCCAAAGAGTATGGTGATTATGAGTGAAGTTCTGAGAATGAGACTGCTCAATCCCACCTCTCCTCCTTCTAGATGCCCAATCTAGGGCAAGTCATTTCAACCGCTGAGCCTCAGTTTTCTTATGTAAAAATAGGGTCGACAGCAGTACCTACCTCACAGGTTTGTGGCAGGAATGCAATGAGATGTGTAATGTGCTGGGCACAGAGTCCAGCATGCGGCAAGCCCCTGACACGTGTCAATTATCACCGTTACTGTGCTATCCAGAATACCGGGGCTCTTTCCCACACTCACCCCAACACATTCCCTATGCTCCTGCCTGCTCAAGACTGTGAATCCTCACTCCGTGAGTCCTCAAACTCACTGCTTTGGCTGACCTTGGCTCTGTACTCTCCTCAGGCATCTCCCGCTACCCCAATATCTCCCTGTCAGAACACAGCAGGTCATTTCACTGGCTCAACAGAAATGGCTCTTGGAATGCCCGTGCCTAATTCCTCTGCTAAATATTCATGAACCCCCTGATCTGGCCATTTCTGTTCACCTTTATTTACCAGGATTGGCCTCCACCCCAGGCCATGTGCCCCTTGAAAGGCAGACCCGAGTCTGCATCCTGCTTCTGCCTCTGATGGGCTCCAAGGTCTCCAGCAAGTTCTATGCAAAGTCACATAAACGGCATGTCTACAAAAGGCACCAGACAAAATTGTACACACTGAAAGACTGCTACCTATGTGACGCTCAGGGACAGGCAAGACAACTGGATGAAAACAGAAGTCAGGAGAGCAGTTATTCTGGGGTCGGGGGCGGGGGTGGGTGTGACGTGGGGGCAGAGGGCCTGGTCGTTATATTCTGTTTCTTGATTTGGGTGCTGCTACACATGTTGGCAAAAATTCACTGAGTTGTACAGTATCTGCGGACATTTCTAGATGTATGTTTCAATAACGTTCACCCCCCAAAGGCAACTATCTATGCCTCAGTTTCATCATCTATAAAATGAGATATTTTATAGATGATATGGGGGGGCTGGGGGGGGATTATGCCTACATCTAAGGTCTCTGCTCATGCTGCTTCTCCCCTGACTTCCTGTCTTAAATTCTATCCACTTCATCTAAATGTCATGAACCAGGTGCCTCCCCTAGGGTTAGCTCCAGGACTTTCTTTAAAGTGAACTATAAAGTTCTAGAGACTGGCTGCTCAATAATGATTATACTTAACGCTACTGAACTATACACTTAAAAATGGTTGATATGGCAACTTTTACATTATGTGTATTCTATCACACACAAAAAAGATTAACTACATGGGAATAATATAATCTTGGAGATCTATTTATAATTCCTAGAGCTAATGGCTGGTGAAAAAGGCACTGAGGTGTGCCCTTGGGCTTACATTTTTTGAAAATCTTAAGGCATGGAAAAATGGATAAATAGCAAAAGCTGTTAAAAAACTAGATATAAAATTTTACATATTTGGAAAAATGTTAAAATGTAGAGGGATTTAGATAAAAATTTGGGAAAAGAGACACAAATAACAGATTTATGGTCCTGAACAGCAGAATTCTTGATGATTTTCTTTTTCTGTTTTTCTATACTGAATATTTTACATTCATATTTCTTAACCATATAAATCAATGAAAATAAATAACCTTTATCTATGCTTCATGGTCTAGCTCCTCCCCTTTGTAAAATGTCTTTTTAGCCCAGTTTTATTTTGTGTCTCTGTAGATTACTATAGCCTATATTTCCTATAGATTCCTATATCTTAAGAGACATCACTGCCCCTCTCCTCCTCATGAAAATAGATTTCAGCCCATTTTCCTGCTCTCAAATCCAGCCACAGAATCTTTCTCAACATAGTGGTCCAGATAGTCCCACCCCAATGAAATACAGCTGTCATGCAAAAATACTTGTTCTCTCCCATCTTTTCCCCTGATTGTTTCCTGGTGTTTGTCCTAAATCCCCAATGCAAATGTAGTATCCTGGGGAAGTGGGGCTAAGCTTTATCCTTGTTTTGCTCATCTCAGTTCTAAGCTAAGATTACTAGAAGCCCAACAACCACACTTGTGTCTGACCACATCTCAAATCACACACCTCTCCCTTCAGCTGAAGGCTCCCTCTTGACGTAGTTCCAAATCAAGACGACCTATTTCCAAGTCAAGGAACCATCAAGCCCAGGCTCCTACAGAGAACGATGAAAGATGGTTTCAACCTGACAGTTAATATGAACACAACCTGAGTTTACCTCCCCACATTCAAGATTCCAGGCGGGCAGAGTAAACACACCTCTGCCCAGGTACATGACATGAGATGGCGATTTCCGATTTCAGCAGTAAGGATGGGGAGCACTTCTAAGTGCCTTTGGCTGTCACCCTCCGAATGTGTTCAAGGAACCAACTTTTAGCTTTCATGGCAACCTGGTCTCTCTTCAGGTAATCTTAAAGTAATTGACACTTATCTGATTTCCAAGTTTTTACGGGGAAATTAATCTCTACATTGGGTAGTCATGGCTGCTCTGCAGACCTTTGGGTGGGGGGTGCTCTGAGTCCCCACTTAAGCACTTATATTGCAGCTGAGGTCACGTTGACATAGACGTGCACACCACAGGACACTGCAGACACGAGGTCCCTCATCACTGAGGTGCCCGAGGCTCTTGGGTGGCACAATGCTCTGGGGGAAGATCCAAGATGCATTTATCTTGATGTAAGAGTGGGCGATTTTCTCCAGGACACATGAATTGACCAAGAGTCCTTGTGGCTCATGGGAATGTTCAAGTGTATAACTTTTTATTACTGTAACAGCTTATCAGCTTTTTGAGAGTTTGAGGCTATCTCAATAATTTATTAGGTGGATGGGGAGGTGGGCAACAGAGTTAAATATCTGCCACTGGGAATATCTTGAAAGTTCAAGGACATATGACTACAGTGAGGAGGTACCTTACAAAAAGGCAGTAACACCAATGAAAATAATTGTTTTATTATTAATAGATTAAGGGCTTTTATATGCCAAGAATGGACTCCGAGAAGGTCAAATATGCTGGAAATTATATGCGTGAGATGTGGAGACCCCATCTAGTTGTGTGACTCTGGGCAAGTTACTTCACCTCTCTGTGCCTCAGTTCCTTCATCTCTAAAATGAAGGGGCTCAACTTTAAAACACTGTGAGTCTAGAATAACAAAATAATATGGTGATGAAGCAAGCACAGTAAGTCAATAGTAACTAACAGAAAGCCTAAAAGAGACTTTAGCATATACTGGAAAATTTTAGTATTTGATAATAGTGATATTTTAAAGCAGTGGGAAAAGTAAGCATAATCAGTGAATAACATTAGACAATTAGTAAATTATTTGAAGGGAAAGAACAGCATTATGCCCTACCTCACCCCTTATGCCAAAAATTAATTCTAGATTTAATTTTACAGCTACACGCTAAAAAATAAACAATGGGGAATGTCTGATCTTGAAATTCGGAAGCACTTTTTAAACCATTAAAACATTGCATCAAGAAGCCGCTAATTAAGACACTCAGATCTGACCATAGAAAAATATAAAACTTCTATATATCAATATATACCCCACAAAAAATTAAGAGTCTGGAGGAAAAAAGGAAGAGAGAAGAGGTAACAATCACTACATATATAATACGAAATAAAATAAATTTTCTATATTAAAAATGAAACTCTCACAACTATTTTTTAAAAGCACATATTCCAATTAAAAATAAAACACAAGGAATCTAAACGATGTGCAAAAGAAATGCCAATAGTTAATGAACCCAAAAAGCAAGGGAGTGAATGAGATTCAGGGGAACAAAACCTTACCGAGGGTACCACGCAAGGTTCACACGTCTTTAAAGAGTTCAGAGTTCACTACGACTGGGTATAAATTGGGAATGTGTGGCCTTGCTTGTGTGGTCAAAAGGGTACATTCCTGAAAGTCCTGGCCATGAGACGCAACCTGACCACAGGCTGCCCATGACGTGCTCAGGAGCAGGAACCCTGACAGAGACAAGCACCCCAGGTCCAGCCTGGTGGAAACACATGGACCCAACACAGGGTGGCAGTGGAGCTGTGAGCAGGGCTCCCAAGGGCCCCTCTCCTGCCCTACCCAGAATCAGACAGTAGGAAAAAGAAAATGCTAGCCTCCAGGACCCTTTCCCATCTGAGGCCCCCTGGCTGCCCAGAGGATGCTCGAGGGGGATGGGCAGGGAGGGAACAGGACAGGGTCTACCTACTGCCTCTTTCAGATGACTGCTTCCCTCTGCCCTGCACTGACTCAGCCCCTGTTCGTACTCTGGGTAACCTTTAGACGCATCCCCTTGATTTTACAGAGAATGTATATAATGATGATATAAATAATAACCGAAGCCATCATTTAGTGAGTATCTACTACAAACTTAGCAGGCCGACTTCACAATAAGCAAAGTGAGGCTCTGCGAAGCTCAAGTGATTCATTTATTCATTCGCTCACTCACTTAAAAAGTATTTATCCAGCATGCATATATATCAGGCAGGCCCTGTTCTAAATGCTGGGGATACAGTAGTGGGAAACAGAAAACAAACAAAAATCCCTGCCTTTTTGCAGGAAGAGACAATCAACAAAATAAATAAGAAATACATAGTCTGTTAGATTATGGTATAACTGCTCAGGAGGAAAAATAAGGCAGGGAATAAGAGAAAAACATTGGGGAGAATGTCAACATTTTAGATCAGATAGCCAAGGAAACCTGATTAAGTAACTTATGAGTAAAGATAAAAAAGAAGTGAGGGAGCGGACACTACGAATATCCGGGCAGAGACAGCCCAGGGGGACCAGTCAGGGCAACGGCCTCCAAGTGTAGCACAGGAAGTGTTCAAGGAGGCGGCCCAGGTCACACCATGTGTAAGCGACGGCCACACTGCCTATGCAGCTGGTCTGTGAGGCAATGTGGTCACTCAAGGTCACATGGTTAATCATTGAGAGACCAGCCAGGCATTGACTGCACGATGGGAAAAGGGCAGAAAGACCCACACTGGATGCCACACCTCCACCATCCTTTAGGGGGCTGGTGGAAGAAAGGCCTGGGTCCCACTGAACCAAAGCAAGGCATGGAGTCCCATAGCTCCACCTCCTACTTCCTCTGGCCCTGGGACGCTTCTCCTGACTTAGCTACTAGACAAGCAGAGGGAGCCTCCTGAGGCCTGCAGCACATTGCTGAGGATAGCCAGCCCCAATCCCTGGGGACACGCAGAGCTAGCTGTCTTTGGGATTTAGAAGGTACTTGAAGAGACTATGAATGAGCCCCATAATTTATCTGTTGGGCTCAATTCATTGACCTGGTGGGAGAGGTTGTTTAGGAAATTTTTCAAAATTGGTGATGGTCAATGTTCTTGAAGACAGTTACATACATGCATAGGCCTCCTGCATAAGTGTGCATGCATACGTGTACATGTGCACACACACTCTTCTACGAAATATCTAAACATGAACACTCTGTATTTGTTTCTCTCCACTATCTAATTGTTAAGTTATTTGTCGTTAGCATGAAGACAAGCAGGGCAGACTAGAATCTAGAGTCCAAAGACTGTAGCCGGAAAGCCAGCTCGCACACGATTGAGCTGTGTGACCTCGGGCGCCTAACTTCCTTAGCTGTCCTTGGCCTGTTTCCTCATCTGCAAAATGGAGCCCACTAGCTGATTGGGAAAACTACAGAAAATGCAAGTAAAGCACCTAATTCAGTGCCTGATAGACAGTAAGAGCTCCATAAAATGGAAGCTATTAAATCACAATATGGTTTTAGAACTATTTGCAGTGCAATCATTTCATTTTAGAGGACAAACCAGACCCACGTAAGCAAATTTATGAGCCATTTCTAAATATAAATGGCAACAGAGGTGAGATAATCAACAACTAGCCCCGACTAGTCATTTGCAACAGAAATGAATGTTTCTTAGTCAATAATGTTTTTTTTTCCCTTCCTGGCTGTGGCATGGTTTGAATCAGCCGGTCTGGGAAAAGCAATGGCACATGGTTTGACCTCTTAAAAGTGAACTGTAACTTGGAAGCAAAGGGAATGACTCTTGAACCCAATGAACCCAGTTCTCCAAGCAAAGGTCGGACAGTGGATCTGGGCTTGCTTACATCTGCCAAGACCCTATTTCTACATAAGGTCATGTTCCCAGGTACTGGATGTTAGGATTCGAACATATCTTTTGGAGAGGGACACGATTCAACCAAGGATAGTGACCACCCCAGGCAATATTAGAATGAGCTCACATCATCGGCCGGCGGCTAATGTCCTAAGTTCGGCAGCTGAAGTGGGCAGTGAGTGGGTAAACGTGCTGGATGCTAGGTTTAGCTTTTCCAATTATTAACCCTGGGGTGTTAGAAAAATATTTTTAATGCAAGGGTTGTTATGATCAAATAAGATAATGTATGTAGGGGACAGCACAGTGCCAGCACTCAATGCCACTTATGATGCCACTGTGAATAGTGTCTGGAGGAGGAGCACGGTTCCATCACTCAGTGATATTTCCATTTCCCGGTGACACACAAGTCTTGGAGGTAGCAGTCACACAGGCCCCCAGCTAAGGGAGAGACGTGGGAGGGGGGCGGGAAAGGCTCCGCTCAGCTTCAAGGGAGGGAGAGAGAGAAGGAGGGAAGCTGAATAATGAAGCAGGCTTTTGTGAGCAGGAGGCAGGAGACTCAAGTGAATTGTCAGGAGTGTCAGCTGCAGAGGGTGCTGGGTTGAGTCGCTGAGTCAGACGGGCTGCACAGATCCTACAAAAGATGAATACTCCCACCAGGAGAAATCTGTTTGACTTTAGAAAAGTACAGGTTACAGTGATACTCACTAAACACCCCACCTTCCAGCTCCACAGACGGCAGGAATGAGTAACGGGGAATCCGTCGAGGTCCCTGAGGGATCCACCACTCTCCCTGGGACGTTTCCCCCACAGTAGGGCCCTATCACATTGTATTTGCCTGGGATGATGTAGTATCAGAATTACATAGTTAGAAAGGTTCAAATGTCATAACCCGTGAGATATGAATGGATCGAGATCAGTGAGTTTCCCCGGCATTAACTGTGACAACAATTTATCTACGAAGAAAACTACTTACAGCTGCCTGATTGGAAGACAAACTCTTTAAGAAGGTTTTCAGGTAATGGTGATGGTGTTACCGCCCCTGGCCAAAAAGTCCCACCCTTCCTCACCCTTTCCCAGATCCTGGCACAAAGATTTTCAGATGACTCCACACTTTGCGAGTGTTTCAGTTTCCCATGTTTGCTGTTACAAATGACCACAACTTAGTGGCTTAAAACCACACAAATTTATTCTCTTTTAGTCCTGGAGGTCAGAGGTCCAAAATGGGTCCCTGTGGGCCCAAATCAAGGTGTCAGCAGGGCTGGCTCCCTCTGGAGGCTCCAGGGGAGTCTGTTCCCATGCCTTTACCAGCTTCTAGAGGCCTCCTGCGTTCCGTGTCTTGTGCCCCTCCTCTACCTTCAAAGTTGGCAATGACATTGCTCTCACCTCTGCTTTTGTCCTCATGTCTTCTCTGACTGCCTCTTCCGCTTCCCCCTTTCTCTTATAAGGAACCCGGTAAACTACATGGCACCCACGTGGATAACTCAAGGTCATATTCCAATCTCAAGATCCTTAACTCAGCTGTATCTGCCAAATCCCTTCTGCCTTGACAGGTTACAAGGCTACATATTCACAGGTTCTGAGGATTGAGACGTGGCACCTTTGGGGGGCCATTAGTCTGTCCACCACACCCTGTATAAAAGACATCCCAGTGTCCCACAGCTTCATCATCCATACCCCTGAGAAGGCCCACAGACCCCACATAATCTGCTCTACTGATCCCTCCAGAGCCATATCTCCCAACTTACTCCACACTCCACCACTCACACTTGGTGACTTGAGGTTCGCTGAGTATCCCAGGCACTGCTCACCTCTGTGTCTCCGTCCATCAGGGAAACCAGCTGCCCACTCTCTCCCATTATCCTCCCTCCTGGACTGTCCCAAGACATCTTTAAGGCACAGCTTCAACATCATGACTTCTGTGAAACTTTTCCTGATTCTTCTAACCTTACCTCCTTCCCTCCCTTACTTACTCCACCATAAATGTCACTCTGAATTATGAATATCTACAGTTTATTTATCTGTGTCTAGTCCAAGACCTGATTTATAATGGGTGATCAGTAAGTGCTGGGTGGATGCATGGATGGATGCATGGATGGATGGATGGATGGATGGACCAACAGACAGAAGGAAAGGAGAGGGAGGGAGGGATAATGGGTGAGTGCATGACATAAAAGTACATGTCCAATAAATATTTATTGAGTGAAAGGAATGGGGGGTTGGGGTCATGAATTAGGACCACCATCTACATTGGAAGAACTCAACTAAGCAGTGGCCAACCTAAGGAAAAAGCGCAAGACTTGGGCGTCCTTTGTGCTAAGTCAGAGAGGGAGGCCCTGATGAGCAGGGAGCCATGACCAGGAGGATACCAGCAATGGGTACACAGTAAACTAGAATTAGCAAAAAGTCAATGAACTATTTTAATTTCCCATGCTGACTCAAAAGCATCTCCCTGGGAAGCAGCAGGAGGTATCAGGACTTCCTCTAGGCCAGAAACCAGCTCTGAGCCCCAACTCTGAGTCAGGACAACTTGATGCATGAGCACAGCGTCCAGGTACTCCAAGGCCACTCAGAGCCTCAGCCTGTGTGTACATCTGACTTCTTAAACTTTATCCAGACTGGTCGGCATGGGGCCCATGGTGGAAGGAAAGCCACGAGGTCACAGATGTAGGGCTGGCCTTGGAGCTATCCACAGGGAAAAGGTGTGTCTTCACTCCAAGGCCAAACAAGTGTCAATTTCAATCATTTTCCTTAAAAATACCAATTTTCTATAAAGTTGTTACATGTGATATTTTTCCAAAATCTTATTATGAGAATATTCAAACAAAAAAAAGTGAATACTGCTATACATACACCAAAATGGTTAAAATTTAAAAAGATTGACAATAACAAATATTGGAATGGACATTAAGGAACCGGAAATCTCATATACTGCTCCTGGGGCTATAAGCAGGTATAGCCACTTTGGAAAAACATCTAGCATTATCCACAAAAGCTGAATCTACACACACCCTGAGACTACAAACCTCTTCCTAACTATAAGCCAACAGCATTTCATGCTCATATTCCCCCAAGAGGTGTAGACAACAGTTATTCACGGAAACCTAACAATATTCAAAGAAACCAAAAAATGGATACAATCTAAATGTTCACTGTCAGAACGATGGCATATTAAGATAAAATATTACCTAGCAGCGAAAATGAATAACCTTCAGCTGTACGTAAAATATGGACCAATCTCACAAACATAATATTGAGCCACAGAAACCAGACATGAAGGAATATACACTGTCTCCATAATGCTAAAACCTAGGGAAAACTACACCATGGACATACGGTGGTGAGGAAAGTGAACTCTGGAGAAGAGGAAGAAGGTGGTTATGAAAAGGGGCCTGAGGCTGGATTCTGAGGATGCAAGTCATGTTCTAATCGACGGCCTGGATCACAGGCAAGAGATGTGATAATTCATGAATCTGTTCATTTTGGTGTGTGCCTTTGTAGATAAGTGGTACGTCAAGAAACAGAAAGAAGAAAAAGTTAAAATGATCTGACAGTGGGTCCCGTACACTCACCATTTAGAATCTACAAAGAACACTTTACTATTCTTGCTTTTTCAGTTATCTGCCCATTTCCTTTAGCAGTCCATGAAACTATTATTTTTATGTGATGATGAAGATAAATATTTGGACATGCTAGCTATGAAGCCAAGTTTCTCAAATAACTCAGCCTGGCTCACCCCACCCAGCTCTTTGCCACCTTGTTCCCTGGCACCCACCTCCCTGTCCCACTTTGGACAAATGAGCTAGAAAGTGGAGAATTTCTTGAAGTGGGCGAAAACCACAGAAACACATTCCTCTTCGGGTTCAGACCCGTCTGGCCTCGTGCTGTCTAAGCTGCAGCGTGACCCCACCTGCCATCTCCTTCAGTGAAACCAGCCCCAGAACTGCAGAGCTCACGGCCTGTGTGAGCACTCCCGGGAGCCCAGAAGGACTCAAAACATGTCCAAAGTCATCCCAGAAACAGAGAAGAGTCCTGGTATTTAAGAAGTGAAATTATTCTCCTTACCTTTAGGGGTGAGGAGAAGCTGAAAAGCAGCGAAGGCCCGAGACCCCGACCGCCCCCCAGAAGAAACTGGTTCTCCTCCCGGAAGCTGCCTGGAGGCGATGATGGAACCTGCTTCCCACACTGGGCCCTCCAAGGAGGGTCGGCCTCCTCCAGGAGACCAGGAAGCCTGCGCGCACCCCAAGGGTGGGGGAAAGACGACATGGTCTTCCCAACCCTTTTTGTGCCTTTGAGCCCTTGGCTGTCTGGTGAAGAATGTGGACCCCTCCTTAGGATTATCTTTTTAAATATATAAAATAAATTCATAGGATCACAAAGGAAACTGATCATACAGAAATATTCTTAAAACCTGTGATAGAGCAAAAGATAACTTCTGTACTGCCTTAATAGCAAAATCTAGCAGTAGGTCTGATAACTATCCTAACTTCGGAGTCATGACGAACATAATGATATTCCCAGATATCTACGACAGGAATGGGCTATGAACACATCTGTGACTTCCACTGGTGACTGAGTCACAGGCACTGCTAATACCATTGCAGTATTTCCTAGAGTCATCACTGAAGAAAATGCTACATTGCAGTTAAAGGTCAGTGACCATAAAGATGCCTCTTTTTTGCACATCCAGGTTCAAAGATCCTCTAAATTCTATCTATAGACCCAAGGATACGAACTCCTGGAAGTTAGGAGCCTTCTTTTTGTTCCCTAAAAATGCTCCCTGCCCCTAGAGATAAACCCGAATGCACTGAAAGTTGAAAGCAGGGGCTCAAACAGATATTTGTACATATAGGTCACAGCAGTACTACTCACAACAGCCGAAGGTGGAAACAACCCAAATGCCCATTGATGGTGAATGGATAAACAAACAACATGTGATACACACACACACACACACACACGAATATTATTCAGTCTCAGAAAGAAAGGAAATTCTGACACATGCTACCACATGGATGAACCCTGAGGACATCGTGCTAAGTGAAATAAGCCAGTTGCAAAAAGACAAAATACTGTATGATTCCTCTTAGATGAGGGACCAAGAATAATCAGATTCATAGAGCTGGCAAGTGGGCGCCAGGACCTGGGGAGGGGGAATGGTGAGTTAGTGCTTAATGAGGACAGAGTTGCGGCCTGGGAAGATGGAATCGTTCTGGAGACGGATGGTGATGATGGCCGCACTACTTGAACGTGCTTATAATGCCACTGAACGGTTCACTTGAAAATGGTTAAAATGGTAAACTGTATGTCAGGTTTATCTGACCACAATAAAAATAAGTAAATAAATAAAACCACTCCCTGCAGAACACACAGAAGGCGCTGTCACTGAAGAGGAGAGGAACGGACTCCCTCTTGGCCAGGGGCAGAGCTGCCTGTGGCTCTGAGCTGGGCCGGGCTGCCACACAGAGCCAGGCGTGAGGGCTGCTGTGCCACTATGGGCAGATCACTTCACCTCTCTGGCCTCAACTTCCACCCCTGTAAATGAGGGCTGCAGTCACAGCTCTCCTGACACGGCGAAGAAGATGGTGAGTTGCCGAGACTTTCTAATAATGCTGTGCGGTTAGTAGTACTGTGACTATGCTTTCCCGATGACTTAGTTAACTTATCCGGGTCACTCGGCTGGGACTGGCAGGCTAGGCTGATGAAGGAGCGCCGAGGACGCTCTGTTGACCCTCGCTCTCCCACTAAGCTGCAGAGTCTAGCATGACAGACACCGTCTCTGTTTCATCTGCCACGCAGTCCCCAGAGCAGGCAACGTGGGAGGCTCAATAAATACTGCTGAGCGACTCGAAGAATCAAGTTCTGTCTGACCCCAAAACTGACTTCCCTTACAAGCAAGGGGTGGTGACATTTAGATGGCCCGGTCTTTCAGGTGTCCATTCGGCGTTGTGATAACCCTTCAGGTCGCAGGTCAGTGATCTCCAAGGAGTTGGTGACAGAGTGAAGCCACAGTTAACGGGACAAAAAACTAAATCTACCCTCACGATTGTCACATGTACACACATACACCTGGTAAAGAGACCGATGACTCAGCAACCAGTAGCAGCAAGTTTCTGCCTGTGCAAGGGGCTCACTTTTGGTTCGAGGCCCCAACACTGGCAGAGGACCAAGAGATGAGGTCAGCCTCACGCCCAAGTTCTGAGGGGTGAGGAAGTGGTACCTGAGAGAAAGCGGAGGGTTACCTGATGTGGCTTGGCTCAGGAGACACCTTGGGGTGCTCCCAAAGCTGCTTTTATAATCCTCTTCCCAGGGCCTCCCACCAGGAGCAGAGGGTGGTCAGGGAAATGGGCATAACACTCTCCAAAAAAAGCATTGCTATCATGTTTCATTTTCATACAGCATTCTAGGCCACAATGCCCTTTAGGGGGAGGGGAGTTGGCAGTGACCTAAATTAGGCAAACATGGCTGAGCTGGGTGACTCGGGAACCTGGATTCATCAGACTGAATTAGTCAGCTGCTTGGCTGGGGACCAGGCAGGCTTGAGGTACCATGAGGGACACCCTGCCTTTGGAGTCCAACCAAAATGAGGGCAGGGTAGGGTGGTGACAAAGCCCACCTTGCAGGTGACTAACCATGGGCTCCAGATACCCATCTCTAAGATGGGTGAATCTGTCCCCCATCTGAGGCTACCACCTTTATGGAGCATGAGGGCAAATACGGAGTTACTCTGTACCAGTGAAAAGAAATGAACTAGGTCTGTAAGAACCAACAGAGGCAGATCTCAAACACAGGAGCATAGAACACAGAGCAGAAAAGCCAAGTTGTAAGCACACACTAGAAATATACACCAAGCGATGAATGCTACATAGTGTTTAAGATGTTATGTATATGTATAAAACTATTTAAAATCTAAATGGCAAGATCCACATCAAATTTATTATAAAGGGTACCTGGAAGTAGCGACTGTCAAGGTAATTATAACTTCTCCAATAATGTTTTATTCCTTTTACTTACAAAAGCAAAACAAAGAGGACAAAATATTAACCATGGTCAATTCTGGGTGGTAGAAATGTAGGTTTTTTATATGAGTCTTTATTGCTTTCTGTTTGTTGGCTAATCTGTATGTAGTCAAACATGAATCTTACTGATCATGTATGTCTCCTAAATTGTGTCTTTCTTTATTTTTATTCTCAACATTCAAAAAGGAAAAGTCTCCCAGAGCATCAGTCTTCATTTGAAGTGCATTCCTCCCCCACAGCAATCTAGAGTCCAGGTGCCCCAGGGCTCTGCTAGAAGGCACTCCTCCGACCTCTGGCTGCTTCAGGTACAAAAAAGGTCCTGGCTGCCCTGGGCCTTGCCACCGATCCGCCGTCCCTGGGATAGGCACTTGAGGAGCTCTGGGTGTCCTGCACTCGAGGCACCAGCACTAAGCATCCAGAGGACTCGTTAGCCCCTCCTGTTTCAATCCAGGTATGGCCACCTGGCATATGGCTCTGACGGCAGTGTCCAACCCACCAATCACACTCCAGGAAACACAGTGATGTCACCGGCCACCAATAGAAGTGCCTGACCAGCATGAGCAAATCGTGTTGCCACACTGGATTGACAGGATTTCAACTAGAGGCAGATACTTGACATTTCTTTTCTCTTGGGCAGCCTCAATTACGTGTAAATGTACGATTTATGGACAGCATTGGCCAACCCTGAAACCAGCCAACAGCCCCATGTACACTCACTCTTAGCTCCCAAATTTCAAATTTGCTCTTAAATTGTGACAGTGCCTCCTGAAATCCTGCTTACACTTTCCCTTCCTCATTTCTAGATAAAAAAGAAATATTCTTTATGCTGCATTTCACTGTATCATAGCTCCCTATCTACAAAGAAATTCGATCTGTAAGATTACAGATGCTGAAAAGGAAAAGATACATTTAGAATACTTTCTTCCTTCCCCTGATCTCCGGCAATCCCCAAGTGAGGAACAATATCACATGCTTGAAAACCCAAGTGACCCCCACAAACTGTGGCCATTTTGAAATCTGGGTGCAAGGTATAAAAGGAGTTTTAAAAACCATTTGGTTCCTCTCATTAGTCCATCATCCTGCATCTTCCTACAAATAAGGCGGCCTTGGACGAGAAAAAAAATTTACTCCAGGGAGCCAGCAGGAGGAGCTTTTGGGGGAAGCTCCCCACAGACCCCAACTGCTAGAGTTGAGGCTACCTAAACCCCCCTCCCCAGCTGAGGTGCCCCTAAAGACACTCAGGCTCTTCCCTCTTCTGGAACCAGAACTGCCCCTGCAGAGCCCAGTACTTCTAAGCAGCAGCAGTGGCATTTGGGGGAGGCAGCAACCTCAGGAGTCACCATTTTACAGAGCAGAGAGGCAGTGAGAGCAGCTCGCCTCGTGCTGTTAAGGGGGGTGGCAAATGCAGAGCCACCAGATAACTGAAACCTCTGCTGTCTTCCTGCCATTGCCGACCATCACCATAGGAACCACATCCTGCTGCTACCATGGCAACTGTGCAGTACCATCCGTTCAGTAAGCAATGATGCAGAGGCCACTCAAGAAGGCTTGCTGCAAGGCCTCAGGGCTGACAGGGTCCTGCGGTCCAGTCACGGGGAACAGAAAAGTGACAGAGAAGCGTTCCAAAGCAATTAGTTTTCTGGTTTAAAAGCCCTCCTCTTGCTTCTCAACAATTAATTTGCCCCCAAATTAAATCCTTTCTAAAGTATATTCCTGTTTCTGTGTTGCAAAAATCTCCAGGGCAAGACACATCAGATAAGAGCCCATTGGGTACTTTTTTCGACATATGGCCACCACTGCTCAAATGGAGAGCAGGATGTGACACTAAGGGAGTCCCCCACAGTAAAACCGCAAATTCACTACAGCTGCCCCTACAGCAGGCTAGGCACTGGGCGAGCCCTTCCAGAAGCAGCATCTGATTTCATCCTCACAGTCCTGCTCATAAATCTAATTTCTTACTTCCTACCTACATTTCACAGAGGAATGAATGAGGCCCAGAAAGGTTAAGTGACCTGTCCAAGGTCACACAGCACACTGGGCAAAGCTATTTGAATCTCTCACATCCTGTATCTGGCAAGAGGGAGACCTGGGGTTCAACTTGGCCAGCTGGACCCCAGAGACTGGGCTCTTGGCCACCCACTATACTGCTTCTCAACTCAGAGGCAGCTGAAACACAAACATTAGATCCCCGCCACCGAGCACAGCCTCCCAAGGCGTCCCACCCCTCTGGGCTGTGCCTGTCACCCCGTGACACTGTTTGAAACGACTCTGCTTGGCCACACAGAAGCATCTGCGTCAGCACCACAGCCGCGTCCCTGCAGCCCCCGCCACACATCCGGCGTGTGACGGCCTCGGTTAAAGGCCCCCTTTAGCGCAGGCGGGACCTTGCAAGGAAGTACAATTTCAATGCTCCCTCTTCATCCCAAGGCAGTGATTTCAGAACTCACTTCCCATTCATCACAGTCCCAGATGGCAGAGACCGCAACACCACGGGCTCGAGGGGAAGAGACGAGAGTCTCGCAGTCCCAGCACCGCATGAAGGCATCCTCGTGGTGCACAGATTTGGTAGAGCCATAAAATTGCCATTTTCTGGGTTAAAAGTGAACAAATGCTGGCAATCTCCTATGATTTAGTCTAATGTCTGAGCCTTGTAGCAACGCCACTTTACAGATGAGGAAACTGAGGCTCAGAGAAGTTAAATGATGGTCCAAGGTCACAGAGACAGGAGTAGAAGACACAGGACTGGAGCCAGGTCTGTAGGTTTCAAAGTCAAAGTCCTTTACATGCAATACTCTTCCCCTGACCACCCCAGGGGTGCTGGGAAGCCCAGAGAGGGTGTGACTGAGTGGAAAACAGCCCAGGGAAACCACTTCCTGTGCTGTATGAGATTTGAGTTATGGGGCAGGGGGCTAGGACTCTCTCTGGGACCCAGGCTCTGCTCTCCCATAGAAGCAGATTTGGGTTAGTGGAGAATCCAGTAACCACAGGGGCTTCGTTTTATATTTTTAAATCGATATTAACAGACACAGAACACAGGAAGCAGACAGACACTTACTTAACTGGTTTGAGCCTAGCTGGCTCATGCATAAGGTTGGATGCCAACACCTACCACACAGGGCTGGTTGAGAAACAAATGCAGTCATGTGAGCCGGGAGCCCAACACAATGCCTAGGACATGGGCAGAGCTCAGAATGTGCCACTTCCCTCATCTACTGCTGCTCTGGAGGGTGCGGCCTAGCCTGGTCCCTCCAGGAACTTCAGCAGAAAGCCTCTTCGGTGTCTTTCCCAGACAGGTCCCAGGTTTCCTGTGTTCCATCCAACATGAGAAAACCATTGTTTTTATTCATGACCCTGACACCTCTCTCCACTTCCCAACTCCATGATATCAACAAGACCCAGAGGACAACCGGTGGGCCAGGTAGCTGACCCCTTAGCAGATGGTGGCTAAAGCTTTCAAAATTGTGACAGATTTTCTGTGCTCAGCTATCTTTTCCCAAAAAGAGAGCCAAACAGGAAATGGAGGAATGAGATAATCCACAGACTTTACCAAAGGGGGTCCAAAGGTGATTTGGGAAATAGCATCCCATTGACTTAAGCCAAAAAATGGTGAATCTGCTCTCTCCTGCACTCTCAACACACACACACACACACACACACACTCTCTCTCTCTCTCTCTCTCTCTCTCTCTCTCTCTCTACCTCAGAGGATGGGGCGGGGGTCATCAAAGGGACTCCTTTCATTTACATTGCCTGCAAAGAAATTCCACAAATCCACTGGTGTTTATTTTCCTAGAAAATCCAAGAACTAGAAAAGGTTCCCATTGTTGTGGCAGGAGGTCAACATTGAAAATAGATACTTTAAGCCACTGCCAACTTTGTGCCATGGCTCTATCTTCCAAGCCTCCAGAGAATATCTAACTTCAAAAATGGCATTCCCAAAGGATGGGATCCTTTCCGACAAGTTTCCAAGAGAGTTGCCACGGCTTCGCGTTTCTTCTGGAAAAAAAAACATTTCCAGTCTTTCTAGTGTTCCAAGGAGAGATTCTTAGGACACACTGGCTTACATGTGGGGGTTTCTTTCCCTTGATAGCCCATTATTTAGTTTGCGATTCTGCAGTTAACACAGCTTGGTGTTAGCTTTTGTCATAAAAACTCGAACAATACAGAAATATGAAGAGCAAAAGCAAGAGAGTCCCCTTCACCTGGATTCAACCCCACTAGCTACTTCCAGGGTAATAATCCCTTTTGCCAGTTTGGGATTTTCCTCAAAGTCATTCTCCTAGGCATTAATGTACATGTAAAAAAAAAAAAATCCATTCTGATTTATATTTTTCTGTCACAACTGGTCTCAAACAATAACGTCTTGGCCGTCTTGCTACAAAAATGAATTTTAGGTTTACCTCATTCTTTTTCATCGCTGCATCACGTTCCGCACGACAACTGTATTAGAATACATTGACCTACTCCTTCACTGATGAACGTGGATGCTGTTTCTAGTTGTTCACTCTGCTCCCTTTTATGTCCTTGGGCATGTCTCTAGGTGCACGAGGGAGAATTTCTCTAGGACAGACACCTAGGTGCTCTGGTATCTACTTCCAGGTCCCTGGACTCAGTGGTGCACAGACAGACCCGATTCCAGCCACCATGGGGCCATGAGCCCAGAGTGAGCGCAGGGTTATCTGGCCATGACACACCCAGGCTGGAGGAGCAGGGCTGGCTTCCTCTAGTGGGGACATCTAAGCTGGGTTCTGAGGTAAAGCTGGCCTAGAGAAAGGGACAGATGTTAGAGTGTCCAGGGAGGGGCTCCGGATAGAGATGCCAAGCCCAGAGCACATGCCTGCAAAAGGCAAGCGGTGAGCCAGAGTGGGGTGCTTCAGGAAGAGAAAGGCATCACGAATGACCAAGACCCTACTGGGAAGACAGTGGGGAGCAAAACGCAGGCTCAAAGCAGAGGAAAGTGGGATTCGATTTGTACTACCGCAAGTGCCCAGGGGAACCAGGAACAAGGAGCCAAGATGGCAGCTGAGGGAAGCGGGTCTCCGTGCATGGAAAACTTAAAAGAGAAAAAGAACTTATGGCCTAGACCTGAGGTCAAGTGTGAGACTAGAAATAATGCAGAAGCTGGGGCTGTATCGGACAGGACCTAACTAGGAGACCTCAAGTGTTTGAACTGAGGGCTTTAATGCAGGGAAATGGGTACACAGAGATGGAAGAGCCAAGAAGTAAAACGGGGACAATGAGGTGACCCAGAGGTCAGCACCAGCAGGAAGCTGCCACCCTCCCAGACTGGAGGGACAAAGGGAGGGGGCAGAGGTACTAAAGCCCAGGGGACAGAACCATGGGGCTGTCCAGGGGGAGCTGGAGCTGTGGGGGAGTGGCAGCTGCTCTCAGAGAGACTTCCGGATACAGACAGGGTGAGAGAAATCCTCTAGCCTCCCACTGGTTCCTCCCAGTGGCTGAACCCAGAAACAGGGGCAACTGGGACACATAGACTTCCTCCCCTCCCCCATACGCAGTGGAGCAGAGGAAAGGCGAGAGAGTAATGGACCTAGGGACTAACAGGCCCAGCCAGGCAGAGCAAACCTCCAGTACCTGAAATAGCACCTGGTTCAGGGGACACGTTTGCTAAGAGTAAATAAAGCTGGGAATGGCTCCAGAGCCCCCGCCAACCAGGCCCACAATTGATTTCCTGATAGCTATCAGGCCTTTCTCAGACTGATGAAATACGCCTCTCATCATACCCACTCCTGGCCCTGCACTCCCAAGCACTCAACAGTAAATCAAAGGTGTGTTCTCTGAAATAGCAGCCCAGTGGTGCCTGCCTGCCGGCCCTCAAAGCCAGGACCGGACGTGCCCAGGCTCTGATCCCACACATATGGGTACCACACAATCGAGACTGACTTCCACATTTTAAAGCAGGAGGTACCCCGAAGGTTCAAAGACAAGAATCAGTGGGCCAAGGGCTCTGTTCGGCTGTGTCACTTTGAGGCTTCCAAGCACAGGTTAAGAAGATTTAGCCTCCCCTGCCCGGTCAATCCTAAACTCCTGGTCAGGTTCCTTGGCATATCCTAGCACAGAATAAAGGCTGGTGGCCAGTACGTTTCTCTGCTAGAGTCAGGCTTCGGTCCAGTTGGGAGGAGGCATAGGGAAAAGGCTGAGGGCTTTGGGGCTGCCCAGCTCTGCCAGGAACTGGCCGTGGGTAGTGTCTGGCTCCAGCTCTTGGAAGGGAAGGTTATGACCTCCTTCCACAACTGTCAGGCCCAGACAGTGCCTGGTCCTCAGGGATAAAGCTCTGGTTACTTGTTCATTGCATTTCCATCACTGAGGCAAAGGGCCCCATTCTAGGCCCACGGTGGCCTTATCTGACAGAGAATGATAATGCACTAACCCAGCACACATACGTGCCATGCATTATCCTAAGAATCTCATATCTGTTAAGCCACTTAATCTTCACAACCCTGGGAAGTAGGAAATATTATTATATCCATTTTACAGATGAGGAGAGTGAGGCACAGAGAAGTTTGGAAACTAACCCACACGGTTAGTTTGAGTGGTGGAGCCAGAACTCACCCCTGGGCACTCAGGTCCAGAGCCCACACAATTAACCGCTGTGCTGGTGCCCCCCATTTCGGCGTTCCCACCATGGGCCAGGGGCTATGCTAAAGGCTCTACATGGACTTTTCCATTTAATCCCCACAATATCCCTGCTTTGTGAATGAAGAAATGGAGACTCAGTGAGATGGAGTACCTGTCCAACATCACGGACAAGTAGCCAGCCATGTGGGCAGAAACCTAGGTGGTCTCATTCCAGAACCACACTCCTGAGCCCCAGGGTCAGCCCTATTCTTAAGGTTGAGCTGGGCTGCCCCTCCCCCGTCCGCATGCGATTTCTAGACACTTCTCTCACCCGGATCCGGAGGGTGGTCACATGCCCCGCAAAGGGGAAGCTTTCTTGGTCACTGTCCCCCTGCCCACCCCGCCCCCCAATGGCAGGGCTGGAACACCTGCCATCCTTGCAACAGATCCAGACACAAATCCATCCCTCAAATAGATCAGGCGTGTCACCGAATTCTAGCCTCTTATAGAGTAAATACATGAAGTCATTCTCTGTAAACAAACACATTATTTTGGGGACAAGGATTCTCTGGACATCAACAAAGCTGGCGGCATTTTGTTGTTGTTGTTTGTTTTGTTTTGTCTTTTAAACTAGCAGCAGCAATCAGAACAAAAGCCCCGTGGTCCATTTTGGGGCCAAATTATAAAGCCATCCTTTAGCCCATGATTGCGCTGGGACACGGAGAAAAGAATGTGCAGCCAGGCTCAGGGGAGCAAAGCAAATATTGCTGGAGCAAAGACGACAGGACAAGGGCTGCAAGTCTGTGGGGTGAAAACCAAGCCGGAGGTTCTGAGAGCTGGAATTTTAAAATTTCACACCCGGAAGGAGTCAAGCTACTGATTCAGGGGCCTGCCGACTCAAGCTACGTCTACACCTGCTGTAGGACAGATTGGCCTGGAAAGGGGGGTGGCTCCACGCTGGGAAGTGTCCAGATCCCATGCTTTCTCCCCTGCCTGTGTCCCGCAGTCTGCACCCAGAGAGGCCAGCGGGATAGGAACGTCCCTGGCAGCACCCTCAACATGACCCTGGAGGTTTAATCCCCGTTCCATGCACACTCAGCCCTAGAAAGGTGTCCTGACAGTGCAGAGAATCAAAGGCCAGCTCTATTTTTGAGCTGGCCTCCCCAGAGAATCCCAGGGTAGAAAGGAACCCAGTCCAGCCAGGTGGTGTGACAGATCAGCTTTCAGTCCCTTCATTCACCAGACAGCCATTTCCGGAACACCTACTATGCGTGGGGCCTGAGCCAGCAGTGCTGGCCTGGCTCCTCCACTCTAGGCTCTGGCTGGGACCTTGGCAGTGAGGCCAGAGAGAAAGGTGTCACCTATGAATAGCCTGTTGGCAAGAAGCCCCCAAATCCTGGGCCTGGTGATCAGTGATGAATGAAGGCAGGCCCCACTCTAAGAAGACTTCAATTAGAACAAGGGGAATCTTCTGACCAGCTAAAAAGAGGAAAGGACTTAGAGAATGACACAAAGTTTGGGGGAGGAATCAAAATCAGAGTAAAAGGCTCCCACTGGCCAAAGATGGGATAATCGGAACATCAAAAAGAAGAGTGAGTGCATTGGATTTGAACTCATCAAATATAAATTTAAATCCATGAATTCACATGGAGTAAAAAAATTAAAAATAAACCGTTGGACGATCCTACAAAATTAGCTCATTAAAACTTGGGAAAGGGAAAGAATGAAGCTTTTTTCCCTGCCTTTCCTGCATCTACTGAGCATCAGAACCAGCAAGTAGCTGATTTGGTGAAACCCTTTTTAGAATAATCCCATCTAAGAAATGAAGATGGAAAGGTAAACTTAAAATATCTTCACTTTGCATCCTTGATGAAATAATATATCTGATAGTGGTTGATGACTAAAATATTAGCGAAAAAGCTGAAAAAATGGATGGGTTAGGCAACCAGCACCTGAATCTGCTCATGAATGACATCCAGAGAGCCTCCACTCCAGGTGGAAGAGCCCCTGGGGTGAGGCAAAAGGAAGTGCATAGTGCCATCTAGAAAGGATATGTTTTATTTAACCCACTATACTCAACATATTAGCATTTCAACATGCGATCAGTGTAAGTATTATTAGTAACATATTTTATATTCTTATTTTCATTGTCTTCAAAATCCAGTGTGTATTTTATACTTACAGCACATTTCAATTTGAAACAGCCGCCTTTCAAGTGCTCAGTGGCTTGTGGCTGGCGGCTGTTGTATTGGACAGCACAGGTCTAGAACTAACTAGAAAGTCGTAGGATGCAAAGGAATACAGGGCACAGAGGAACGTGTCCGATGACACCACGAGGAAGCGATGAGTGGAACTGGGAACGTGGAAAATTCCCTGGGACGGGTGACCTGATGCAAAAAGACATTTAAAAAACCCCTACGGACATGTAAGCAAACACAATATACAGACCACGTTTGGATTCTTTTTTGAACAAATCAACAAAAATCATTTACGAGACAACTGGGAAAATGTGAATATTGATAGAGCATCTGATAGCAAGGAATTATTGTAGTTTATTAGGCATGAGAATGGTATTGCATTTATATGTCCACCTATTCTTTTAAAGATACCTTAAAAGATACTTTTTTGAGATACGTACTTAATTCCCAATGAACTGATAAGATGTCAGGGATTTGCTTCCAGATAATTCGGTGGCTGGGGAGGAAGGGAGTGGACAGCGATAGTCATGCAACCAGAATGGCTGAGAGCTGGCAACTGTTGTAGCTGGTGACGGGTACACGGGGGTTCATTTTAACTCTTCTCTGTTGTCAGCATCTGTTTTCAAATTTTCCAAAACAAAGATTTTGTTTTGTTTTGTTTAATTAAAGAAGAAACCATCAGTGTCAGGCTGGCCTGAGACAGTAGCCGAGAAGGGCAGTGGTGGGCCGCAGTTTTGAAGAGAGCCAGCTCTGGAATTACACCTCCAGGATTTAAATCGTGGCATTTTCTCTGGCTAGTTGTGTGACTGTGTGTGTCTCTATGGTTGCTAAACCTCAGTTTGCTCCTCTGCTAAGTGGAGCTGATCACAATAATGTGTCCTCACAGGACTGTAAGAAGTATTTTAAAAAGTCATACCAGCTAAATGCTTAGCCGTGGGTCCATAATGTGGGTCCATAACATCACCATCATTACTGGCTTCATCATCGTTATCTCTAAAAGAACATTACCAGAGACAAGGCATCCCTCATGAATATCTCATTTCCAAGCTGAGCTCTGGTGTCCTCACCAGGGAAACAGAGGCCCTGACATCGGGTCTGTGTAGCTCTCAGGCAGCCATGAGGAGCATATGTCTCCTGCTCCCTGATCGGACCTTGAGGGATATAAATCACAGTAGGAAGGAGAAGTAAACATGGTGAAAGGATCCTGATGACCAACATCTATTCCTCAACAGGGCGTCAGAAGGGCAAGAAGTCAAAGCCAAAGTCAGTAGGGCTTTTGCCAAATGCCCCATCAGAGATGCAAGAAAAGTATCTTCATCTGAAAGAATAATAAAAATTGATTGGAAAATGAGGTTCCATTTGCCAGCCAAATCCAATTAGGCACAGTTTCTCTGAGGCAGGAATTCTAGGTGGAGAGGACACCTGGAGTTCCAAGACAAGGGCCTTCATCACACGGAGGTGGGGGTGGCCACCCACTCTGTCTTACTCATAATTCCAGGCTCCAGCCCACCCAGAAGGCACCTGTTCCTGCCCATCTAGTTAGGGGAGGCAGGAAGACAGACGTGTTAGGGTCCTGGGTCCTAGGTAAGACCCAGCCACGGAAATGTAGCTGGGACAGGTGGGCCCAAGAGACAGCTGGTCAGACCATACCCTTGCGTGGCCCTGGAAGTATTCCGGAACCATGCTGAAAGTTGTCCCCATCCCAACTCAAGAGAAAAGCTCTGTGTTGGGGCCACACTGGCCTAACTTGCTCAGAATGACCAGAGGGGGACAAACAGGACAAACCACAATCCCCTGAGCACCTACCTTATCATGAAGGGCACTGCCACTCTTATTGTTAAAAAACCTCAAGTTCAGAGAGGAGCTGGAGGTGACACAGGCAGGAAGCCGAGGCGCCTCTATTTCAAACACAGTGACTATCTCCAAAGCCATGCTCCCTCCACTGAATGCTGCACTATGCTTGGGTGACGAGGTTTAAACCGGAGAGGCAGAGAGACATGCAGGCTAAGGGCACACATGCTGGGTGGTCCTGCCTGAGCCACTCCTTTCTGAGGGGCACTTGCTCATCTGCAGGATGGAGCTAATAAGAGCCCACTGTAGTGAGGATGAGGACAGGAGAAGCAGGAAGAGGGCCTGCGTGTGGGAAGCACACTTCACCTTCAGAGACCTGTTATGAACCTGCTCTTCTTTGGGACCTGCTGGCTTTTCTCTACGAAG
The DNA here is from genome assembly GCF_014176215.1 of Rousettus aegyptiacus. Taxonomy (NCBI): domain Eukaryota; kingdom Metazoa; phylum Chordata; class Mammalia; order Chiroptera; family Pteropodidae; genus Rousettus; species Rousettus aegyptiacus. The sequence continues at coordinate 24,502,348 of NW_023416289.1, read as the reverse complement.
AGCGATCTTTATTTGAATAATAATAAATGATTCGCTCCAGGTCACAAAAGCTGCCACTCTAGAGGCAGAGTGAAAAGGAACCTACATTTCATTAAAGAGTTCATTTCTAGGAGTTGGGGGGACTTAACAGTAAGCAGTAATGGGGCTTAGCATTCCAAATATCCAAATCCCACTTTTTCCGAATGAATGCATCATGTGCTTAATTTTACAAGCAACTGGCCAGCAGGGCCAACAGAGGCCGGCTCTGGGCCATGACACTTGTTCTCCTAAGCATTTCCCAACCCAAGTTGCGTAGCTGACAAAGCACATGTCACAAAAGGCCCGGGGATACGATGACAATCCGGCACCTGCTCAATCTGCAGGCCATCCGAGACCTCTCTCAGGGGGCACCCTCTGAGGGCAATTCAACCTGAAACTATCAATATATCAAAGGCACCTAACCTCTGACCCAGCCATTCCACTTCTAAGAATTTATTCCAGAGACACCCTTGTATGTCTCAAAGATACATCTATGTGGCTGATCGCGCAACTCTACTAAAAAGAGTAAAAGACTAGAAACACACCCATAAGGGAATGGCTACACAAATCCATACAGTGGAATATTCTGTAGCCACAAAGAGAAAATGAGGAAGCTGTACTGATATGGAACAATCCCTTATTATTGTTCAGTGAAAAAATAATACAGGAATGTGCGTGCAGGATTCTGTTATTTGTTTAAACAAACAGAAAGGGAAATAAAAATACCCATTCATTTGCTTGTGTATACCTAGACTATCTCTGCAGATGAGATAACTTTGTCCTTCAAAGACCTGCGAGGCTGGCCTGCTGTTTGGGTAGCAACAGGACCCACTCTCCCGGCACTACTGGTGCTGTCAGTACAAGCCCTCCCTAGAACCCAGGCCTCTTGTTCCTCCCAGAACCCCAAATATAAAGAAGGACAAACACTCAGTGATCCGTATCCACCTGGTTAGGAAATTACACTCAAGTCTTATGTTTAATCTTAATAAGCCATGTGAATTTTCCACTCCACATCTGCGCCTGCTCTATCAATGAAATAACGTTTTAAATAACTCCCCGATTAGACTATTTAACCTTTCCCCCCTCACCACATCTTCTAAGATGGAAGCTTCCAGAAAGGAGCGGCATGTTATAAATTACATACCAGTTAAATTACTTAACCTTTCCACCCCTCCAATAAAATGCTCATTCCAAGAAGATGAGCCATGTTTTAAATTGTATATTAGTTAAACGACTTAATATTTTCCCTCTGAAATGACAAGTCAAATGGATGGGGAAGATATGACAAGTTTGCCTATAGTTTCTGAACTCCCAACTCCAGAGTGGGCCGCACAGACCCTCAGCACAGATCCATGAGCCCCAAAGGGCCAGGCCCGGGCCAATATGGCCTTTCCTTAGGGCACATTTAGGAAAAAAGCTTTTGAACCATTTCAACTTCAAAAAACCACTTTATCTTCTTCCCACTTAATAATCTTTATATTTGGAAAATATTTTCCCCTATCAAGCTAGTGTTCTTAAGCTATTATTAATTTTTATTTCCATTTTCCATTTTCATTTCTATTTTCCAATGTTATTTCCATAACACAAGGACATCTTTTAAAAAACAGTAAATATCAATAAAAGGATCAGGTTTCCTTGTATAATAAAATGGCTGAACTTAACTTAGCCAGGTTCCATCTCTCAAGAATAAATGTCAAGATTTCACTGGGCTTTTTGAAAGGTTAAAAATTTCTCTTGGGACCCTTTCTCATTACTGTCTTCCCAGACCCCAACTCAGTAAGTTCCATCAAAACGTTTCAGAATGCAAGCTTTGAATCACACAGGCCTGGAATCCAACCCCAGCTCAGCCAATGTCCAGCTATGTGATCTCAAGGAAGTTCCCTAACCTCTCTGAGCCTTGGTTTCCTCATCCATACAATGAGGCCAAGAATAGTTCCACCTGCTAAGCCTGCGGGAGGATGAGTCAAGATAATATGTGTAAATTACTCAGCATGGTGTAGCCCAGCATATAGTAAGCACTCAATAAATAATAGTTAATATTATTCCTGACTTAGCCCAGACACTGTTTCACCCAGGAGAGACCTGAGATCCGGGAAGGGAAATTATCCTAGCCAAAGTTTCAGAGCAGTTTCCTGACACTGCTCATAATTTCTTCCTTCTCACAGCCTGACGGAAGTAGACAAGACTTTCAGTCCCAAAACCAAGAAAGCACTAAAGCTATCCTCTAATAGTAACCAGAAACCCAATCCACAGGGTCCCACCTGATGCCCTGGGACCCAGGGACTCTGCTGCCTTTGAAACCAGAATGTAAATGGCAGAACAAAATCATCAACCCTAAGACTGAGACCTGAGCAAGGCCCCCTGCTGAAGTGCCCTGGTCATTTAGCATAAAGGAAAAATAAACGTTAGTTGTGTAAAACTACCGATGGGCTGGCTAGTCTAAGGGGCTGACACAGGGGTTTAAGAGCACCATCCGTGGCAGCCATTCTCAATCTATCGATGATAAAAGACCACTTTTGATTTTTATTTTTAATATAGAATTCATTGCAGATCAGTACTTCTGAAAAAATGACAAAAATATCATTGCACTGTTATAGTACTAGAAAAGTTTCTACACCCTTACTCTCGCTCTCTGTACTTACCTCTTCACAGATGAGCACAGGCCCCCGGCCCACGCGTGTGGTGGCAGAGTCAGCAGAGTGAGACGGAGACGGGCTCAAGCCCCAACTCTGCCATCTTCTAACGTGCGAGAAACAATTTAACCTTTCCAAGTCTCAACTCTCCGTTTGTGAAGTGAGGGTTTTCCCGTGGGAATTTAAATATAAAGCACACGGATCATAATGCCAGGTGTGAAGGCGGCACTCACTAAACGCCGGCTACTCGTATACATCCTGCCCTGTTCCCAGATGACAATGTCTATGTCACTGGAAGCTGGGGCAGGAACATAGGCTTTAAGCAACTTCAGAGAACAAGGCAGTGGGCTGAGATTCGGAATTCATTTCTAGACACCCACCCTAAGCTGAAGTGACCAAACTGACATCTAAAGGCAGCAGAGATGTCTGGGACTTGGCAGAGTGCCTGGTAGTCCACTGAGACCAGAGGATAACATCTACTGCCTTAGTACCATGGGGGAAATCTTCAGATAATTTACAGCCATTATGGAACCAATGCTCACTGCCATTTTTGAAGTGCCTTTGTGCTGGCCTCTTCCCATAAATTATTAACACTCACAATGACCCTGTGCGATAGGTACCATTAAGGCTATTTAGAGGCTCAGCATGGCTAAGAGCTGAATATCGTAACCCAGGACTGGCTTCAAGTCAGAGTAGGACAACCAACTGTCTGGCTTTCCTGTGACTCGGGATTTGGGGTTTTAAAGTGGGGATAGTCCCTGACAAACCAGGTTGGCCACCCTACCCCAGAGCCAATGTTCTCCAGCCACCACATTTAGCACGTGTAGAACTAGGGCAGGTCTTTAATAAAATATCAACCAGGAGGCCAGAGAAGATCTGTGGCAGCTTAGCTACCTGCCTGGGAAAGCCATGTCCCAGGACACAGGCAAACATAACTGAGGACAAGGAGACAGAGTGTGATGGATGCGACCAAAGATAAATCAATTACTGGGCATCTTGGGGACTGCAATGGCTCCATACAGCCTGAGGACTGGCCCTAGCCTGAGGCCTTTCAGGAATGGAAACTTCTAAACACCAGTCATATAACCAGAAGCCTTTTTCTCACTTTTTTTTTTTTTCAATTCAAACAACAGGCAATCGGAATGTGCTCCTTAGTGACAAACTGTCATAATTTGCCAAACAAAGCAATGGTAATAAGATCCTAACGGTAATACTTTGCATTTCTTAGAAGGGTGGCTCTTGGGTGTGACTTCATTTCCCAGAGCTGCTGGCTGTCTTGTCTTTCTCTCCTTCCTCATCACCAAACCCCTGGCCCCCAGCATGACAGCCTGAATGCCTGGCATCTGAGAGATGCCAGAAAAGGCCGGTGAATGATTGATGCGGGAGGACATCTCCCTTCAGAGTCCCTAAGGTACCCCAGACTACACGCACTGGCTTCTCTGCGGCTGTGTCCCCTCCCCCTCTCCCTGGGTCCAGTGCCGATGACGTTACCATTGATTGTCTTCAGTGCACCACACATAAGCTGACCATGTATTCTACCCTCCAAATCAGGAGACTTAGAATGAAATGAAACAGGACACGCCCAATAAGTATACCAGGACTATGAGTGGAACTGTTCCAGGCGAAACGGGACAAGTGGTCACACTCTGTTGATGTACAGCATCCATCTAATCCCATCTAGAGAAACAATGCAGCTCGGCGAAAACCAGACCAGACACTGGGGCCAGATTCCCTGGTCTGAAGCCCAACTCTGGCACATTACTCAACCTCTCTGGGCCTCAGTCTTCTCATCTGTAAATGGGACTAAGTAGTAGCAGCTGCCTCACAGTAGCTGCTACTGTGAAGATTATACTAGTTAATATTTCTAAAGACTTAGTACGGGGCCAACGTGGTAGGGGTATTACATATGTGTTTATTAAATAAAAAAAAGCCCCCCTGCCATCCCCAGGGGAGTGTTAGAATCATCTCTGTTTAAGGAAACTAAGGCACAGAGGAGTTAGGTAATTTGCTCGTTAGTGGCTATTGAGGTGTCCTAACCACCTGCAGTCCTGCCCCACCTCCCGCCCTCTAAACAGCAGACCATTCTGAATGGAGAGCTACAGCATTCTCTATCCCCATTCTTCAGGAATTTAGGACACAGGTCAAGTAAGAAGAACAAGGAACCCAGAGTCAACCCATGGCACAGGCACTGCCAGAGTTAGCCGTGGGCCCAAAGATGTGGCTGACTCAGAGGATGGGGTCTGGGTCCCCTGAGACTGTGTAGCATTTGCAAAACCAAGAGGCACCAGCCCCAGAGGAAGGGCACTGCTGCCTGCGTCACAAGCCAAAGTTCCCTTTTCCTCTCTCGCCAAATTACTCGATCTCAGAAATGCCTTTGCAAGACAAAAATGAAACGCAATATCCAACCCCATCGGGCCCAGTGGAATTTCACCAACACAAATTGCCGAGTTCTCCAGGAAAACGAAGGAAGCTTGCCTGAAGTTTCAGTTTCTTGGTAGGTCTTAGAAAGCTCAGACATTTGAGCGGCTCCTGGAAGTGGCAGGAAGTGGTTGGCCTTTGCTTATTTTCCCAAGGATAACCACCAGATTTGCTCATAAAAAACTTTTTAACCAATTGGCAGAGGGCACCTGCACAATCAAGTCATTTCTCATCCCCTTGGGTTTTCTTCCTTTGTTAGTTCAACCTGTGGGGCTTCAAAGAAGCCAGTGCTCAGGGAGGGAGGGAAGACGGATAGGTAGACATTTGAATGAAACATAACAATTCACCAAAAGAAAAGCTACAAAAGTTTCATCAAAGCCCCTGGCTCTATATCCAGCAGTGCTCACATAGCACTGACCATGAACTCTAACACAGGTCAGGGGCCAGAGCTGGTATGAAACACAGGGAGGGAGGGGAAGAGGAACAGAGACAAGGAATGGCTAAAGATGGCTAGATGCAAAGGGAAGATTGGGTTCCCCCCTGGAGGTGGGCATGTTTCAGTGAAGAAAAGAAGGGGCTCCCGCAGTGGGGACAGCAAAGCAAGGCACAGAGACAGATAAAGGCCAGAATGTGCCAGGGAGACCAGCAAGTGAGAGCTAAGCCAAGGACACCGGGCAATGTAGCCCAGAAGTGTGGATGCTTCTGATGAGGCCAAAAGAAGAGAGAATCTCGCCCAGATTGACAAGCTCAGACTTGAATCTGAAAGAAACGAACAACTGCAAAGCGCAGGCAGAACTGGGAAGCACTGACGCTGATGCTATCACTGATGTGGTTCAAATTCAGAGGGCCCTGCTGCGGTCAGAGTGGGGGTAGGGTGGGTGGCTGGAAGGGACTCGAGTAGCAAGGTGGGCTACCAGGAAATGAAGGTCTAGGAGGAAATGTGAGTTTCCTGCTGCCGACTTGTGGGAAGCCTTTGGACCTGTCCCTTCTGCTCCCTGTGCTGTGGCCACATCCCCAGCCAGTCCAGCATCATGTTCGCAGATTCCTAAAGGGTGGGGGTGCTGGGGCCCTGCGCCAGCCAAGCAGATGCATGGGAAGGAGCCGAATGAGGGCCCGGCAGAGAGAAGAGCTGTGGGGTGCTATGAGGGCAGCTTGGTCAAGGCTGCGTCCCACACAGAAGCCACAGCCAGGGACAAGTTGAGCATGGGTGGCCCGGGTGGGCGAGTTCAGACCTGCAGAATCACTTCCTTCTCTAACCGGGTAAGTGTGAAGAAACAGAATAATCTAGAAGGACTCTAGAAGGGAGCTGGAGACTGGAGCAAGGCTTGGGCTAGAGGTACAGGATATATCTTAGTGTGTATGCATGTGTGTGTGTGTGTGTGTGACTGATGTGTGCATGCAGACATAAACATGTTCGCACGCATGTGTGCTATGTGTCCGTCCATGCAAACGTGAGGCGCGTACATCTCTGATCTAGAGAACGAGTGCTCTATGATCACAGACGCACACTGCGAGGGGTGGATGCCGCGTTCACACACGTTCACGCAGTGAGGTCGGTGCGTGCACAGACACATTCACAAGGAAACGGCATCATTAGGGTTCAGAGCCTGGACCAGGGCCAGGCTGGAACTGAATCTTGGCCCTGCCCTGTACTAGTGTGTGACCTTGAGCAAGTGACCTAACTGCTCTACATCTCAGTTCCTCATCTGGAAGATGGGGCTAACAGTAGTCACTACTTCACAGTATTCTTAGGGGATTAAATGAATTTGTACTTGTAAAGTACTTACATGCTACCTATGTGTGTTAAAAAAAGATACATGAGTGTAGGTGGGGGGTTACATAGCTGGTCACAAAGCCTGTGTACATCTGGAGATGTTGCACACACAGGGGCAGGGAAATGTGAGCTGAGAGTGCATGGATGTGCAAGAGTGAGGTGTATTCAGCTATCCATGAATATGTGTGCTACGTGTAACCATGATGCCCAGGGGAGGAAATATATGCAAAAGTCCAGTAACGTGACTACATGCGTACACATGTGGGTGTGCTCAGGCACAGGTGTGTGGGTTGGAGTCACTCAGAGCAAATCATGGTGACATGGGCCTAATAACCCCAGTGGGAAAGGCAGCTCTGAGGAGCCTGAGAAATCGGTGGTCAGATGCCCAGAGGATACCCTCAGAGCTGCTTGGGGACCTTGAGCAGACTTTAAGTGGAGAAAGGTCGGGACAGAACCCAGACCAGCAAGGCTGGGGACATGGGCCACATGTGACTCACTCCTAGGCCTCAGCAAGTTATATAGGAAGGAAGGAGAGTGAGCCTACGAGCAAGGGTGAGACACACACATGACATTATACGGACCACCCACTGGACGCGGTTGCGCCAGAGGCTCCACATACGTTATTTATTTAACCCTCTCAATAGCCCTAGGAGTACCATCCCCATTTTCTCAGACAAGGAAACTGAGAGTTAAATAATTTGCCCACAGACCCACGGCTGGGAGCAGGTAGTAGTCCATACCACCTTTGTCTGACTCTGTGACCGTCCTCTCAGTGACTTGTTATTCTGAGAATAAGTGAATGAACATGAATGATGAATGAATGAATGCATGTATGCATGAATGAATAAACAAACAAAGAACAATGAAAGGAAACCGAAAATTAGTGCCCAGGAAAGAGATTAAACAAGGGAAGTGCTGGTGAAGTGTTCGAATGCCACATTCAGGAAGCTTCTTAGGGGACAGAGCACTCTACCTGAGCCTGGGACTGCTGTGGCAGAAGAGGCAGCCCAGGTGTGGGCTGGGGCCTCTGGGCTGGCCCCCATCAGCCCAGAGCCAGAGTGTAGGCCTGGCGGCTTCACAATGGAGCCTTCAGGGTAAATTTTGAAAGCTGGCATTCCAAGCTCTATTCAAGACCCGTGGGATTTTGGATTAGCTAGATCCCAGCTGCCAAGCCCTGGACACTCTCAAAGAGCCAGCCTGCCAAGGCCAGACGTCACCACCAGGATGAGTTATCACTATGACTTCCCAAAGCTGGCTGTGTCGTAAGGGCTCAAGCTAATGACAGTGAGATGAAGTCCCTTGTCCCCCTGGAGACCCTTCCTGAAGCTGCCAGAGGGTCCAGGAGCTCAGAGGATGGTTTCTTGAGCCCTTAGCTTGCTATGCTTAGCAGTCCCAAGCTTCAAGTTGGCAGCTCCAAGAAGCCTTGGACAAGTGGTTCAATCTGGCTGAGCCCCGAGCTCCTCCTCTGGGGTAGGGAGCCATCATCTACTGGGGGTTATGGGCAGAGAGGCCCTTGTACAAGGTTGAAAACACGTTTCATAAGATGTGCAGCAGGTCCTCCCACATGATGGCTATTCTTATAAATGGCAGCCAGCAAGGGCCCGGAACTACCTGGGCAGATGAGAGCCCCAAGCTGCTGGATCCCACAGCTATGCTTGGCTAGAAGTGACCTCAGTGTGGGTGCCATGGCCCTCCCTGCGTGCCCCTTGGCTGTATCTAGGAGGTCCAGTGTCCTCACTTCCCTCTACACTGACACCTTCCCACAGCCCCAGTCACCCCTTAGGAGTCCCAGCACCCAGTGCATCCCTGCAACTCATGGGGTGAGCAAACGGCCTGTTGCCAGGCTGAGTTGCAGGTGTCCCTGGTACCGCCTCTCAACTGGCACTGGTTTCCTCCTTTTAAACCTGCCCTTTGCCCCCTTACCCCCGTTCTGTTTAAGAGAACATCCTTAGACTTGGATCATCTTTTGGAAAGAGGCCCAAGAGACGGAGTGTCAGTTTCCAAACTCTGTTCTCCAGGGTTCCCAAATGGGTTCCAGGGGTCCCCATGGGGGCTGACCCCCACTTCAAGCTGGACAGCATGCCTTTACGAACTTTCTTTTCATGATGTTGTTTGAGGAGAGTTGTGATACCAAAACCACTGAAAGCGTGTGCACAAAAGTTCACTCAACTGAACATCGAAAAAACCGTTTCCTGCAGAACCCTTGCCCCTCGGTGCTGCTGAACTCCCTTCTGTAGCACTCACCATCATCCCACACGCATTTACTCGCTTATCCACTTCCCGTCTGTCTCCCCTAACCAGTAACACTCATGGAGGCAGGCGGTTGACCTGTTTTGTTCACCGCTATAGTCTCGGCACAACGGTAAGCACTTTTTTAATTTAGCATTTTTTAATTAACTAAATGCAATGATCAATAATCAATAACAATAACCATAGCACTTACTATGGGCTAGATTCTATGTTTAAATGTTACATGTATTAACTTATCCACTGCTCACATCAATCCTTTGAACTAGGTCCCAATATTATCCCCATTTTACAGATGAGAAGACTGAGGCACAAACCCGCTTTTACACTGTCTTCAAGGTCCTTGCCCTCGGTCTCTGGCTCTCCTGCTTCCCCAAGCCTGCCACAGGACTCTGCTCCCTGTATTCCTCCCTCCTGGTCACTGACTCGGCTCCTGCAAGTCTTACAGCTGGAGGGAGTCGGTCAGGTGATTATCTCAAAAACATGGCCATGTCAGAGATAAGGAAACTGAAGGCTAAGAAAAAAATAATTAACAGCAAAGTAGCTTAATGGGGAGAAGTGACATTTCAGGGGGTATGAGTGCCTGCCACTGAGCATCAGGGAGGGCTTACAGGAGGTGACAGCTCTCAAAAATGCCAGACTGGGACTATGTCTCTTCTCCACCAGTGAAGCTCCATGTCTCAAAGCCTCCAAATGAAAGGCCTTGGGGTCTTTGGAATCTCAGTCATTCCTCCCACAAAAATCAAAGGAGGAGGGGCCCAAGATATCTCAGATTAGGGGACACATCCACCCACACTCCATTAAGTGGGTCTGTGACTTCAACCAGTGCCGGATACAGTCCCCAAGCTCAGACAGAGCCACAACAGCAGCAGGGTGCAGGGATCACGTCCAAGCGGCCAGTCCTATCCTTCCCTGGACACCAGGGCGGAAATCCTAACTTCCCTCCTTGCGGGAAACGGAGCAGCAGGCTGGGTGCATCTTTTCTCTCACAGGCCCACCCCACCCACTCTCGCAGGCATATCCATGCCCACGCCTGGCCCCTCAGAATACTCTCACCCATTGGGTATGCCTGGCTCCCACCTGCCATTGTGCCCAACCTGCCTCGGGTCTCGCCCATGGGGGCTCCTCCTCTGCTCCCCTCAGGCCAGAAAGTCCCATTCTGCCCACTGGTGTCTGCTCCTCACGAGACTCTGTGTTATATGACAATGAAGATGAGGAGGAGGAGGAGGGAGGACAGCTGTGCCAGGCACTTTAGAGTTATTAATTCACATAATTCAAACCTCTGCCACACGGAGCATGATTAGGTTCATATATAGAAGAAACCGAAGTTCAGAGAGGTCACTGAACTTGCCTAAAGCCTTAGAATGCCCAGGTACAAGGCTTTAGTCACCAGAACCAGTGAAGTCCCATCTCTGACATCAGCTCAACAATGCAGACTAGTTATGTAACTACTCTGTGCCTCAGTTGCCTCATCTGTAAAGTGGAGAGAATGATGCCCACTGTCACAGGCTTCTTTAGCAGGCTAAACAAGATAATACGGGAGCACCAAGAGGCTCTCGATAAATGGCTATTATTACTTACTCTTATTCAGAATATTCATAGTAAGAATCAATTCTGCATTGTTTGGGGACAAGGACCAAGTACCCAGAGGCACTTGGGCAGCATTAAGGAGTCAAAGGAACCCAGGATTTGGAGTCTGAATCCTGGTCACACCACTTCTGACCACGTGGCTTCGGGTATCATGGGCACAACAAGGAAGGTGGCCCCTCTGGTCACGCCAGGACGCCCGGACCCGTGCGGAGAAAGGTATGCAGTGCTCGGCACAAGGAGCTGCCAGAACGCTAGTCCCGGGAAAGGAACCCGCCTGGGCTCCTCACTAACCCTCTCTTTTGATGTCAGCTTCCTGTGGGAAGCATGTCCTGTTCCATTTCCTCCCCAAGGTGAAAGGAGGGCTGTTTGGCCTTGCCTTGGAAAGTTCCTAGGAAAGTGCGGCCCAGTTCCAGGCTGCGGAGGAGGCCTATCCTCTCCTGGGCAGCCACGTGGCTCCGTTCCCACCCTCCGTGTCAATAAAAGCCGATTCTGGAGGACCTTCCGCTCTGCATCTGCTCCATTCTCAGCACGTCTGGAAACACCTTCGGCTTACTGGGACCTGCACTGGTGTCCCCACCCAGGGCTAGGGACAGAGAGGAACCACACTGCAGTGGGCAGGTGCCCATGAGATGTAAGGCTGTGGTCAGAGGTAGCACATGCTGCCCTCCGCAAAGACACCGAAGAAATGGGGGCCTGCCACGGGCTGGAGACCCAGGAAGAGACAGCTCCGACAGCCGATGCCAACCTAACCCTGCCCCAGCTTCCCCAGGCGACTGGTCAGCAGGCAAAGACAGTGCCTAGAATCAAGCTTCCTGAACATTCTTCAACCAGATGAACACAGCAGTTACCTTTGACATAGGGACTCTGGCTTCAATTTCTCAGATCACATATGGAATCACATTTCCACACTCACAATTTTTTTTAATAAAGACATTTTTTTAAAAAACCAGCTAATAAGTAAAGCATCTTTCCTAAGACTGTCTCAAAAGCTCCAGTTCATAGCTTGAGCCTGAAAAATGAAACAAACAAAAAGTGGGCCTGGCCTAGGCTCCGGAGTTGATCCACGTTCAACCCTGGCTCTGTCACTCTGTGGCCGTGTGGCCCCAGCAGTTCACGCCTCTGAGCTTCTGTTTCCTCATCTGTCAGTTCTACTGTTTGGAAGATTACAAACAGCACATATGCCTCATGCACATTAGGCCCTCAAAAACAGTTTGTGGTAGCCATTGCTACTATTTTTATCGTTACACTAACTCTCTGATCTTCAGTGTCCCTGTGTGTGAAGTGGAAACAATCAGACCTAATTAGCCACAGTGCTGGGGGATTAACAAGGCAAGGCCCCTGCTGGGGGCCATCGTCATCATCACTGCAAGGAGGGAAGCCCCTCAGGTCCCACAGTACTCTACACTCTGGGCTAGGCCCGCTCCAAGTGCAAACTTCATTTAATACTCACGGCAACCCGCAGAAGTAGGCAATGTTATTAACCTCTGTAAGTGGGGAACAGATGACAGGTGTAGGACAGGCTGGGTATTGCCCAGGGCGGTACCAGTTGTGGACCTAGGCATCTTAGCCCCAGCATCCTGGCTCCTAACTGTCCCACAGACAGCTGTGGTCACTCCCACGGCCCCATTAGGCTGGCTTCTAATGATAGATGGGGCCCCCAGGGAGGACCTGGTGGGTAGGTTCTTCCCTCTTCGCTAACCAACGCTGTCGCTCTATAGGGACAGTGCTACCGTCAGAGGCGGAACCGGGGTCACATGGCTAGGAAGGGACAGCGCTGGGGTAGAAACCCGGGTCCCAGCTACAACCCACGGTGCTTCACTTCCTGCTCAAGCCTCAAAGGAACAGCACTGTCTTCGGATCTCCTTTCCTCGTGCTCACCCTGGTCCCGCCAGGTTCAGGGGCCCTTGTACCCTGAGAAAGCACTGACTTCACACAAACAAAGGATTTATTTATCTCCCCACTCACCGCCCCCTCTCCCATTTCCTTCCCTTCTCATTTGCTCCCTCTCTTTCCTTTTTCTCTCTTCATCTGCTGGCCCTCTGTCTCTGTCTCTCTCTTCTCTCTCTGTGTCTGTCTTCTCCGTGACTTTTTCTCAATTTGTCTCTCTCTCTCCCTCCCTCCACCCCCTATGTCTCTCTCACATACACACCCCTCCCCACTCAGACCCCGAGTCCCCTGGAATCCCTTCTCTATGCCCCGTGTGTGCGCTCATCCCCTGCAATACCTTCTCTCTCCTCTCCCGCATCCTGCCTTTCTCATCAGCAGTTCTCCTTTCTCCTTATCCCCACTGTGTTTCCAGGGTCTATTTTGGCAGCTTTGTCTTTGCTTCTACCTCCTGTTTTTCTCCAGTGCCCTCATTTCCCTGCCCCCCTTCACCGTATGCTCCCCAGGCACCTGTCCCGTGCCCTCTCCACACCCGATTCCTGTGAGAGCCTCCGCCTGCTCTGCGATCAGACAGGACGGAAGATGCTGGTCGGAGGGGACACTGTATCATCTTTGTTGTGAACAGCGGTGCTAATGGCTGAGCAATGAGGGACAGAAGAAGAACACAGCACGAGCTGAAGACACCAGGGCATGTATCTCGAAGCCGACTGCTGACTAACAACGTTCAACGCTGCACCATTCTCTACTTGCAAAGTTAATTTAGGGGGGAAAAAGAAAAACAATGACGCCCGGAGTTGACTAGGCTCCATTAAAATGAGGACATTCACGCTGCCGATGGTATTACAAACGGGCTTGACTCTTGGAAAGCAATACAGCCCCATCGATACCAAAAGCCATCAAAACGTTCATACCCCTTTGACCAACTAATCACCCTCCTGGGAATTTTTCCAAATAATCATTCATCATCATAAGGAAAGGGGGGGAAATGCTACAAGCACAGATACTCACTGTGGAATACTTTATTGAAAAAGGAAGGCTAGAAACGGCCTTAATATCTACCCAAAGGGAGACAGTGTCATAAAACATGGTACAACAACAATCAGGTAGTAACTAAAAGGGATTATGAAGACTGTGCAAAACATAATCCACAGTCATGACAGCAGAGGAAAAAATAAAAAAGAACCTGGCACGTTCACCCTGTAATGACAAAAACACATGCATAGGTAGACAATTACCAAGAGGACCAAGTGGGAAACCAATGCGAGTAACTCTCGACAGCCAAACCCATTTGGCTTCTGAGTTCCGACAGCGAAGGATGACAAATAATCCAAATCTCTGTGGTCCGGAGTTTGGGATAGCACGAGTTCAGCAAGTGCAGGATTTAACTGAAAACATGTCCAAATCTATTCAGCTGGTGTGTTTTTAGGTAGGATGGTCCGGCCATCCATGGTTACATTAAGGCGGCAGAATTGCAAATAAAGAATTTCTCTTCTTTTCTCCTTAAACTCTCTGTAATGTTGCTTTGATACTGTTTTTGCAATTAACTAAAGGAAAAATCAGGGTTCTCATGTACAGGGCTTTAGAGCTAAACAAAGGGCTTTCTCATATATAATCTTACTTGATCCTCACAAAATCTCTGGAGGAAGGCAGGGCAGGGAGTTTTACTGACCTCATTTTCACCAAGATGAAAACTAGGCATCAGTAAGGGGTGACTTCCTCAGTGTCATACAGCCATGTGGTGGCAGAGATGGGACTTCTGGGAACGTACCAGGCCCCACACAGGGCTCTCCAGGCCTGTCCACACCAGACACCAGAGCTCCATCCCTGATGTTCCTGGCCACAGCTATCTATCTGCCCCGGGACACATGCCACCACTGTGGGCCACATCAAGCATTAGCCCCACAAGGACAACACCTCTTACCTACAGTTGACCCAATGCCACGCTCCACACGTGGTTCAGGATCAGGAGGACCCACAAACTAAACCTCTACCACTGGTCTCTCAGCTAAGCCCTGCAGCCAAATGAGGATGGCAACACAGACGCGTGAGCCAAAGCTGTGCAGTCGGCCACCGCAAGGTCGAATCCCCACTCCTCCACTTACTGGCTGTGAGCTGAATCACCCCGAACCTCACCAGGACCAGTCAGCGAAACGGGAACTAAAACAGCGTTACACCCTCCTAGGGTTACTGCGTGTGCCACGCACCCAGTTCCATACTCGGCCAGAGCAAGTGCTCCTTCGTGCCTGCCGTGCCTCGGCGCTCGCACCCTCTGCCTGGAACGCCTGACCTCAGATACCCAGGCGCCTCCCCTTCATTTCCTTCAGACTCGGCTCAAGTGTTCTCCTTGTGAAGCCTGCCCTATTCACATCATGGACATCCCTCCCCTCCCCCCTGCTTTGGCCATCTTCACAGCCCTTGTCCACACCCGACGTCCTATGTATTCATCAGGTTAGTGTCAGATCCCCGCCCAGCCATTAGAACAGAAACTTTGTTCACTGTGGTGCTATATCCTTAGCATACAGCAGGAGTCAATAAATGTTGACTAATTAATAAGCGATAGTGATGATTTTGCCTGAGGAATAGGAACCTTTGGCCACACTCAACTGACAGCCAATGCGGCCTTTGACAGCTCTCGCCCCTAAGGGACATCAGACTCCCCAGGACACTGGAAGCCTCTGGCCAGCCACCTAGGTGTTTGCAAGCCCCACAACCCTCTCTGCTTCCCTGCATGTTCCCCAGAGACCCAAAGGGCATCAGACTGAAGGCCAGCACTAAGACGATATCAAGAATTTTGCTGCCCAGAAACATGATGAATTGCCTTGCCACGGTGGGAATGAAAGATTTCAGTACATCCACTGGATTCTGGAACCCCTACAGGAAGCCAAAGCCCAATTGCTAGTGCTGGATGGCAGGAGAAGTTCCCTAGGCCTCTCCTTTCCCCTGTGACTCCTCCTGCCAGGGGGACCCACCCAGCTAGGACTGGGACCCTGGACACCTGCAGAAACTCTCCTTGTGCTGGGCACTTTGCACACATCACAGCTCAGCTCCTTCCCCTACCCTGAGCTAGGCTGCAGGGCCATTTCACAAAGGAGGACAGAGACTCCAAAAACCCAGATGCATAAGCCAAGGCCAGCCCAGGGGCTGGGTCCTGGGAGAAATGGCAGCCATATGAGTCATTTGGTGATAACGCATGCTGAGTCCCTGCCTGTACCAAAGGGCTTCCATACCTCCAGATACAGTGGCACTTTTGGAATGGGGAACCCACAACCAGCACCTCTTACTGCTGGTCTCTACCCATGCCCCTGCGTCCAAATGGTGCATCTCACTACAGGGGAAAAGAAAGCATCACCCCACCAGAAGTGTGGAAGCCCGTTCTTTGCCTCGGGGGCCCTGAGCCTCTGCAGGTAAAGTCCCTTCTGCAGGTTAACTCCAGCTCCCTCCCTAGGTGCCACTTATATGTTGCCTCTTCCAGGAAGCCTTCCCTGATCCCTCCAGTCAGCATCTGTATGGGCCATACTCATGACTGCATCTTCCATGCTCAAGAGTGAGGCTATGACATAGGAGACTCCATAAACTGAAAAGTAAATGAATGGCAAAAGACAAAAGGAAGAAAATGAATGAAAGCAATGAATGGGAACAGACTGAATGAAAAAGCGTGAATGAAACACGTAAGAATTACTGAGAAGCCGACTCTCTCCCCCAGTGACCACCCAGAGCCAGGAGTCAAAGTCAAGTATCAAATGACAATAGTATGCGTCTGACTTCACAGTAGCAACTTCATCACCGTGCTGGTCATTGGTCCTCACTTCATCGAGATCGCACTGGATCACAAGACAACAGAGTGAGCCAAGGGCTGAGGCAAGAGTTCCCAGAATGGGGTCCGGAGGCTCCAGAGCCCTCCTGAGACACTCTCAGAAGTCCCAGGAGCCACGTAGGGGCTGGGGTACAGCCAGGGAAGCTGATGACCTTGGAGGCGAGGGGCACCAAGGGGAAGGAACTGCATATCACACTTACAGAAATCCCAGGAGACTGGAGAGAACCCAGACACATAACCAAGACCTGTCCAGGAGCAGCGGGACGACGACGGCACTAATAGCTAGCACAGCGCCCCCTCTGTACGACTCCGAGCACTTCGCACGTATCACTTCATTCAATCCTCGGGACAGCCCTATGAGATAGATACTATTATCTCTACTTTAGAAGTTGGGAAACTGAGGCACAGACACTCTCAGAAAGTGGCCCGAGGTAGCACAGCTAGTAAATGGAGGAGAGGAATTTACAGCCCATGCTGACTGGCTCCGGAATCTGAATTTTTAACCATATGGTTAATGTCTCTCAGATTTTGTGTGCTTTGGTCATGTAGCTATTAATAATAATAATAACAATAATAATAGTAATAATAATGCTCTCACCTTTATGTGCAAAGGTCATATAGCCAACAGTAATAATACACAGGGCAGGCTATCGGCCCCTCCAGATTTGTATGAGGAAGCGCTGGGAGCAGTAATTCAGTGAAACAGGGGTTTGGGCAGATTGTCTAATAACTGTTGACAGAACTAGCACATTTTTTGTTTGTATTTTGTGTCAGTGGGGGGAGTGGATCTGAGGTGATGCTGGGCTAAGCCCTCCCAAAACTGTTTAGCACCACAATTTTAGAGCCAGTCATCAGGCTGATTATTTCATGGATTTTCTCCTCTGGTCCCTTGGAAGGCAGGGTAAGGAAGACCCTGGTTTGCAGATAAAGCAAGGGGAGGCTCAGTGCTCACTGACTTGCCCAAGATCACACAGCTAGGAAGCGACATTTGAACTTTGCCTCTCTTGAACCCCCAAGGCCAGACCCTTGCACTCTGGCTCTGGCTTCCTTCGCCTTCAGAGGGGAGGAGCTGCCTGGAAGCCAAGGGCAACAAGCCTGCCCGCCTGCCCATTCCCGCCAAGTCGTCTCCCTCAGCCTGCCACAGGCCCCGGAACACCACACTTCAAAGTGATTCACCCTCGAGGGCTGTGTGGTTTGGTCTGGGCCTGGGGGGTGGAGGAGTCAGCTCCATGCTCACCCCTGACCACCCAGGTTTGAACCGGCTTCCCCAGGACCTCAGGAATCCAGGTGCAGCTCTCAGCGACCGCCCAGTGGAGAGGCCCTCCACAGAGATGCCACCAGCACTCAGGAAGTCGGGTTAGGGCTCCCAGGCACAGTGGAGATGCTTGGGGGTGGGACAGACGGGTGCCCCAAATCAGCCCTCGTCCCCACTGCTCAAGTCTCGCTTCTTTGTTCCCAGCAAGGCCAGGACCCCCCACAGGCTGGAGGCCAGTCCTGACCCACATCCCCTTCTGCTTCTCCAAGGACTGGTGTGTGGAGAAACGCAGTTGCTTCAGCTGCCCCACCCCCGTGTCCCACGCTTCCTCCAGGACACTTCCCTTGTCCTGCTCAACGCCTCCAATGCAGTCATCTCCTGCCCGGTGCCCTGGAACGCCAGGAGGCCTGGGAACGTGGAATGTGCGATGCCTGAGGTCAGAGCCCAAGTTTGATTTGAGTTGGGTTGAGATGAGGGGAAAATGGCCAAGAACAACTCGCTCATTTACTTCATTTCCAGACTTGGCGGCTGCCGGGGCTGGGCTTCCAAACCAAACTGGCTTTGGCCAGGACATATGCAGCAGTGCCGGCCACAAGGCACATCTGGATCCGCTTAGGGAGTTAAGAGCCATAAAGTTCTCTTAAGAAATTAGTTCCTGGGGAGCCCAGGTCTCTCTGGGGACTGGGTAAGGGGCCACCTTGGGCTAAGGACACCCAGAAACCATCTGATTGGGGACAAGAAACATTCTGGCCTACTTAAAGAGTCACCATGTGTGCTCAAATGCAAAATGGCTTGGGAGGGCACACAGGCCCAGCAGACACTTCCTAGCTGTGTGGCCTTATGCACCTCTCCTGACCTCTCTGGGCTGCTGGGCATATAATTTCACCTTTCCTGGAGGAGAGTGAACTCCAATAAGGCCCCAAAGTGAAATTTCCTAGTTTGCCACTATGTCTTGGGGCCTAGAGCATACCTGGCCACTGAAGTGGACAAGTGAAGGAACCCAAGAATGAATGAATAAACCTCAGTTTCAGCCGTCAAATGGAGATGCTAATATCCAGCTCCTAGAGTTGTTCTGAGGACTAACCACTAGAACAGATGGAAGGCCCTGGCCCAGAGTGTGCGCACACTTGTCAATTTTTAAGTCCATCAACTACAGACCTCACTGCCAGGGTCTCTGGAATCTAAACATCCCTGAGAAAGCCTCGCTGTGGTAGAACTGCCTCATTTTCTTCCCCTATGCAAACTCACGCGAAGTCTGACGCACACTTGCACTGACCAAGCAGGTGACAAGCGTGCAAACCAACATACAAAAAACACAGGGTGACAACCTTGAGCATGGCCTTCTCTGAGCCCCTCTCAGTCTGCCAAGCTCAAGCCTGACACCTCACCACTCAGCAGCAGATCTGAGAGCTCAGGGTCATTAGCCCCACAACGCAGGCTCAGAGCAGCTTAGTGACTCAGTGAAGGAATGAGTCAGCAGGGTCCAGATGAGACCCCAGGGCACCCATCCTCTTTGGGGTGGCACAAGCACACTACACAGGTCAAGCCCCAGCTCTGTCACTCATAGCAATATGACCTAGCAATTTCTCTGGTCTCAACTTCCCCATCTGCACAGGGGATAATAAGAGTTCTTGTTCCATCAGGTTGATTCCTATTTGTGTGAAATGACACCCACATTACTTAAAATCCTCAAAAAAAGTGTTTGGCACATTACATATAAGTGCTCAGTAAATGTTGGCTCTTATTATTTCCACTGGATGTCTAAACATACAGCTAAATAAATAAGCCATCATTTCCCACTAAGTCCAGAGGGACAATGAGACTGAGTTTAGAAATCACCTGGAACCTTTAAGCTGAGATCTCCACCTGAATGCACCTGATAATCACCTGAGGAATGACTGGACAATATCT
Organism: Rousettus aegyptiacus; assembly: GCF_014176215.1. Lineage (NCBI taxonomy): Eukaryota > Metazoa > Chordata > Mammalia > Chiroptera > Pteropodidae > Rousettus > Rousettus aegyptiacus. Next base: position 24,482,804 of record NW_023416289.1, on the reverse strand, counting down.
GATGTCCAGCAGCAATCGACTATACTCTGCAGGCATGAGTGCCTGGCATTATGGATAGGAATCATGTACATTATTATCAGCTGTCTACAATTAGAGTTGTAAAATAGCTCAAAGACAATGAAAGGCAGAAATAGCTCAGATGGGTGAGCCAGACAAGACACCCAGGAATATTTTCCTACCCATTTCAGAGTCATTTATAAAATTTCTTGACAGACAAGATAGATATAGACTGTACTACAGTTGAAAAATATAGAAACAACTCAAATGTCTATCATGGGAAACAAGTCTAGTACACACATGCAGTAGAACATTCCGCATCTATCACAATAGATGATATAATAAAAATGATGCCAGGGCCCCACCACATATCAAATGAATGCCAACCTCTTGGGGGCGGAGGGGGGAGCCTAGAAATCAGTATATTTTTTAAGTTCCCAGGAGATTGTCCCAGATGGAAATTGCTGCCCAAAACCTAAGCAATCCTTGGACAGAAAGAGAGGTCTCCAGGGGATTCCTGCAAGCAGGAGGAGCAGAAAGAGAATGAACCTGAGCAGAATGCACGCTCAGGAGGGAACAGAGAAATAAGGAAGCCAAGAGTCCACCGAAGATAGCCCGACATCCGAGCAGCAGAGGAGACTAAATTCCATATTTGTTCTAGAAGTGACCTGGCACCCTCCAGGCCTGGCCTGAGCCTTCGAGTATTAGATCTGCCCAATATTTCCATCACTTAATGGTCTGCAGAAGTCCGATCAATGGTCCCTCACTAGCAGAGTCTGTGACTCCCTATAGTCCATTCCTGTCTCTGCTGGGACCAAGGGGAAGGGGAGATGGTTTTTACTATGAGGAAGTTCTCCCTTAGAGTAAAGATGGAGCTGAACCTGCACCCCCTTCAGGCTAGGGAATGCTCAGTGTCTCCAAGGCTCCTACATGGCCAGTTTTTGCTTCTTGAACCTCCCAGAATCTTCCTCAGGCTGCAAGTGAAACGCCACCCCTGCTGTGGCCTTTTCACCATAACCTACTTTGCCAAAAAGCAGGCAGACCAACCGGAAGGGTACATGGCAGGGTCCAAGAGAGAAGGATGGCTCTACCAGGTGGGCCACCGAGCTGACCTGCGGTGATTTGTGGAACAGGATGACATCAGAACACATGTGAAATTATTTCAACTTGTCTTCCTGTTGTCTATAAAGCTGCATAGGAGAGGGCAGAAAAGGTGCCAGCTTTATTCACCACCAAATCTCACATCTAACAGAAAACCCCACACACAGTAGGTGTTCAACAAATATTAACTAATTCAGTAACCTCAAAATGATTAAATATAGAATTGAGCTAAACCAGATGCTGTCTTACACAAGATTCCAGTGGAAGTCGAAAGTTTAAGGAAAAATACACAGGGTGGAAAACATGAAATGCAGACAATTCTATCTACAGCCTTAATTTTTGTCCTTTGATTTGGATAAAGATCACCATTATTTGCCTGGAGAGACAATGCACTGCAGGAGGGACTGCGAAACTCTAGAAGCAGAGTTCGTAAATCATTGTGTTGTATAAATAGCAAAAGCCAGTATCGTGAGGCTGGCTGGAGGAGGGGAAGGCTGAGTAAAGTCCCCAGACGAGACTCCAGGTGAGGCTGGACCCTGGGCTCAATGCAGCGAGCCTTGATGGGCCAGCCAGTCCCACTAAACACACTGGGCAGTGGTGGGGGAGATCAAGAGGGAGAGGGAAGGCAGGAGGAAAGGAGGAAGGGAAAGAGGGAGGAAGGGAGGGAGGGAGGCATTTAGGGCTTTTGGAGCTGCCATTTTCTTAAATGTCTGCTCTAACACAATTCCTTTCTCCCTCAGAGTTAAAGCCAGAATTCTTTCAGGGTCCTACATCATCTGCCCCCAATACTAACTCACTGACCTCAACTCCTGCCACCCTCCTTCAAGTTGGCTCACTGCTCCAATCACATTCACCTCCTTGCATTCTCAGCAAAGGCTAAATTCCTTCCCCAGGGCCTTTGCACCAACTGAGATAATTGCATGGTTTGCTCCCTTACCTCCAGGAGGCCTCTGCTCAAATGTCACCTTCTCATCCAGATCTTCCTGACCACCTTATTTAAAGTGCCACCACAAAGAGAAACCACCTCTCTCCACTCGTAGGAGCATTCCTGTTCTTATGCTGCTACATTTTTCTCCATAGCATTCATTCATTAGCCACTGACATGATTCTCTGTATTTCCTCATTAATTTTCTTCTTCCCACAGTGGAATGGGAGCTCTAAGAGGGCCAGGACCTTGTGTGTTCTACTCAGTGCCTTGAACAGCACACAGTGAATGCTCCAACAACACGTGCTGAATGAACGAGCAAGCGAGCCAGCTCTGCACCAGACGCATCCCATGATCTGACTCATTTGGTACCTCCTCAGAGGTGACCCTGTGAGACAGGCACCCCCATTTTACAGTTCAGGAGGACAGGCTCAACTTAGAATGTGGTGAAACCTGGATCCACCCAACTGCAGGGACTCCACAGCCCAAGTGTGTCATCCCCCAACACACACACAAAAGTGAAAAGATGTAGTGTGTGGGACCTGCCTGAGCCCAGACAGCCATACTCCCTCCTATCTCAGAGATAACTGGCACCTCCCCGCTCAGTCCTCTTACCCAATGGCTGTAAGAGGGCGGCTCGTGTGTGGGGGTGGAGGCCAGGAGGTTCTCCACCAGGCTCCATGCTCCTGGAACTCATGTGTCCTCGCAGGCTCAGAAGGGAGCAGAGGTGCTCTCTCCAGAAGCCACTTAGCAGGTGCCCAACTCCCAGTCTGCACTGTTGGCTTATCAGGCCTCTACCACGCACCATGCCGGCATCTCCTGCCCACCGAACGTCCCTCCTGGTCTTCACCCCAGGCCCTCAGGTACCCAGCAGCCCCTCCAGCAGCTCTGCCAGCAGCCATGCTCTCTTACCTCAAGGCCCCTGGCCATTCCCACTCTCCCATGCTGTGGAAGGCACAATTGTGGCCCCCCAAAGATGTCCCAGCCCTAACACCTGAACTTGTATGTTACCTTATGTGGTAAACAGGACTGTGCAGATATGGTTAGGTCAAGGATCCTGAGATGGCGAGATTGTCCTGGATTATCTGGGTGGACCCAATGTCATCACAAGGGTCCTCAGAAGAGGAGAGCAGGGGGATCAAGGTCAGAGAAAGAGATGTGATGACGGAGTAGAGGTTGGAGTGACACTGCCATGAGCCACTGTATTCAAGCAGCCTCTGTTAACTGGAAAAGGCAAGGAAGCCAATTCCTCCCTACAGCCTCCAGAAGGAATGCAGCACCTTGATCTTAGCCCCATGACACCCAGTTTTGGAGTTCTGATCTCCAGAAGTGTAAGATGATAAATGTGTTTTGTTTCAAGCTACCAAGTTCATGGTAATCTGTTACAGCAGCAATAGGAAACTAATACACCCCTTGTGCCCTCAGCTCAAAGCAGGCCTGCCTTGGCCCCGGTGTGGTCAGACCCCACGCAGATGCTCTGGGGACTTCCTCTTTCATAATTATCTGTAAGTGGTGAGAAGCGCACGCTCTGAAGCCAGACCGCCCCATTTGATGCCAGCAGCAGCTATGCAACCTTAGAAATGCTTTCCACCGTCTCTGTGCTACCTTTTCCCATCTCTTACAAAGGGCCGCAAAAGGGCCTACCTCCTACAACTGCTGTGAGGCTGGAACGAGAGAACTCATGCAGAGACCAGGCTTGGCAAGCTCGAATAAGGGTTTGTCACTGCGATCTGTATCCTCAGCAATGCCCCAGGACTGTGGAGAACGGAGACTGTGCCTGTCTTGTCCAACACGTATCCCCAAAGCCCCAAACCACGCCAGGCTATCAGGTCTGAGTAATGTTTATTGAATGAATGAGTGAATAAGTCCCATAGCAGCACTAAAAGGTCTCAAACACCAATGTAAAGGACAAATCATGTGACTTAATGCTCCTGAGCAAGACCAACAGCCAAGCCATAGCCCTGAAGGACGCATGGCTTCTCCTAGGTCAACTCTGGTAGCCCCCAAATATTTCAAACTGGACAAAGGGAGTACTGATCACTGCCAAGACCTTCCTGTTAAGAATGCCATGCCCAGCTTCAAGCCTGGCCCTCAAACTGACATCGCATGGCCAACCTTCCCTCTTCCTTCTTCTGTGGTTAACCCCCACCACCACCACGATGGCTTAGGGGAGACTCCTGCATGATAGCTGATGGAGCCCCACTTGTCTTTCCCCAGTCACATCTGAGAAAATCACGTGCCCTTTAGTACCAGCTCACGGGGAAATTGATGTCACTATGTGGTGTACGGGATTCCTGCAGAAGTAAAATGAGAAAAGGCAAATCAAGTGTATTGTGCATGGCACACAGTCAGCACTCCATAAATGCTAGTGAGATAGTGTTTAATTACTTTATCCCACAGCATACATTTGAGTAGCAATAGGTCCCTCTTTCCAAATCACATACAACAGAACTTATTAGGGTAAAGTCGGGGAGCAGAAAGAGTCAGGTCAGGAGGCTTCTGCACTCGGACAAAGATCTGAAGCTGTGTGAGTTTGGGTAAGTTGCTTAACCTCTCTGACCCAGTTTTCTTATCTATAAAATGGAGATAGTATTACCTGTCCAGAGGAGTGCTACAGCACAATGAAATTATGCACAGCAGCCATTCTCACAGCAGAGTCATTTCAGGAGCTGTCTGAAAAAGACTACTGCTCAGTGCCCCGCTAGACCAATGCAATGAATATCTCCAGGCTGGGCTCTGAGCACCAGGGGTTAGGAAGATCAACTGGGGTGATTTTAAGTACAACCAAGACAGAGAAACACAGATGCTTACATGGAGCTGGCACAAAGTAGGTGCTCAGGAAATCCAGGCTTTCATCATTATCTCAACTGGCAAGAATAGTTTTCCTTCATTCAGCATATACTTGCAGAGTGCCTAGTATATGCAAATTCACAAGTTTATAGCCACATGCTGGCTGCCAAGGGCCAGGGGTAGGGAGAAGGGGAGTAAATATGGGGGGGGGGGGTTGTTCTCTTTTGGAGTAATGAAATATCTTGGAACTAGACAAGGGTGGTGATTGCACAACACTGTGAATGTACTAAATGCCACTGAATTGTTCACTTTAAAATGGTTGATTTTGTTACTCTCAAAAAAAAGCAAAAAGCAAAAAAAAAAACAACAACACACAGTCAAGACACAAAAGGACAAATACTGCATGATTCCAAATATTTATGAGATACCTAGGGCGTCAAATTCAGAGAGACAGAAAGTAGACTGGTGGGTTCCGGGGTGGGTTGTCAGAGCAGAGAATGAAGAGTTAGTATGTAATGGGCGCAGTCTGCTTGGGAAGATGAGAAAGTTCTGGAGATGGATAGTAGTGATGTTTGCACAACAATTGAATGTACTTAGAACGGTATACTTAAAATGGTTAAAATGGTCCAATTTTATATGAATTTTACCACAATAAGAAAAGTCATATGCTGACAGTCCAAAGACACCATCGCCACAATAAATGGAGTTGGCTGGTCCCACCTGAGCTGTCCCCAGCTCACACCTTGCTTCTGTCAGAGATGACATCCTCCCAGCTTTTCCAGGCCAGCAACTTTGAGTAACTGAACGCCCTTTTTACAAACAGGATGGAGACTGAATGTGTTTTCTCGCTGGGGCAAGGCCAGATTAAGTAAAGAAAACACAGCAGATTCCTCCCCTCCCCCCAGGAAAAACCCTGCCGGGTCAATAGCAGAACTAGCAGGCAGGGCTGGCGCGCGCACTTTCACTTCCCGTTGGCCCATATCCCCAGCTTCTTCTGGGTGTCCGGCAGAGCCCAGACGTGGGGTGGCAGACGCTGCCCTCTCAGCCTGCTCTGAGAGGACCTGTCTGCACTGAGCTCCAGTAAACAAGACGCAGCCACTCCAGCTCCAGGAGGCGACTTCTGTAGCCCTAGGTTTCCTCACAGGGAGGTAAAGGACCCACAGGAGGGGCACTGGTGTGGCTGAGAGGGACCTGAATCTCAGAGCCCTGGGTCCCCTGCCAGCCTGAATGTGCACCTCCTGGGCACGTCACTTCCCCATCTGGCCCTTAAGGTCTTCGCCTACAAAAATGAGAGAACTGGTTTCCTGCAGAAGAGTGGGTTTATCTTGTGAGCCAACTTCTATCAGTAGGGAGGCTCTGGGGAGGTTTCTCAGGTGGCATTTGGGTTCTGTAGGGATGGCCCAGTGATGCCATTACTGGATGAGATCCCTTAGGGAGCAATTCCTTGATGAGGTTCCATGAACCTTTCTTACAGATCTGGAACACACTCAGTGGGCTTCCTGACTGACACATGTTCATTCAACCTCTGCTTGCACACTTCCTTTCTTGGAGAACTCACTACCTTATCCAACAGCCTATTCCGCCACGTACAGGAAGCCAAAATCTCTTTCCTCTACTCTTTCCCAGGGACCACAGTTCCAACTCAGAGAATAAACCGGTTCTTTGTTCTACTTTACACCCTTGTCAAAGAAAATTTACTCCCTATCTTGGCTTAGTTCCTTCCACTGTTCTACAAGTGAACAGTTTTTCAAAGGATGGTCTGTTCTAGAAACATAAGAGTATGTCTGTGCCCCACTCGAAATGTGCCTTCTTGACTACATTTTCCAGACTCCCTTGCAGCTAGGAGTTGCCGTGTGACTTCAAATGGCCAATAAGCTGAAAACAGAAGTCTCCTTAAAGAGTAGACATCCTTCTCCACTCTCCCTTCCACTCCTACATTCTACTAACGAACACAGATATGATGGCAAGAGCCCACTTCCCACTATCTGGAATACAGATGCATTGGCAGGAATGTGAACAGCTACATGGACCATGAGACAAGGTGCTAAGAACAGTGGAGCAGCAAGATAGAAGCAGCATGGGTTCATGAAGAATACAGACCAACAATACTAGTACTAATGACAGTCTATACCCTAGGCTTCTTTTATATCAAAGAAAAAAGGAAACTTCCATTGTGTTTAAGTTGCTGGGATTTTTTAATATTATATGAACCCTGAACCTAAATGCAGGATAAATCAAGTGTGATTGCATATGATGAGAGCCTGGCCACCTTCCCACAAGGCAGAGCATCCTGATCTCCTCAGTGGGAACGGAGGCACCCCCAGTTGTAGGCCCTGGTGATTTCCACATACGACTCATAGAATGCCCAAAGATCTGCCCTTTAAGAATTCAAGGCCAACATTTCCAAGGTTGATGTGTTTCTGCAAAATCCAGGGATGGACTGGTTTTACCAGGGGATGATAATACAACGGGATACCATTTATCAAGCACCTATTTTGTGCCTCAAATGCTCAGCTCAATTCTGCAGGAAATATTTTAGCCCAAGTTGGAAACGGCCCTCTTACAGATACAGTTCAAAGACATCCAACAGTTAAAGCTAAAACTCAGGACTCCAGTCCCCCAGCCTAGTGTTTTTTCCATTATTCTTCACTGTCTCCTGAAAATTCTCAGGAGGCCCAATGGGTTGAACTTGGCTGCCCTGGGTAGTGAGCAAAGAGGAAGGGGAGGATAGGGAGGGGATGAGAGGAGGAAGGAGATGAAGGGGGAAATGGGAGAAACTCTTGCACTCCTGCAAAGGGAGATGTTCATAAAGAATTCAGGGACCTGAGAAAAGCAGGGGGCGAAATCTGAGAGGGGCACACATGGGAATATCAGAAACTGCAGCTGCAAAGGTTTATTTCTTATGTCGGTTGTTATATTTTATATGTTATTTTATGTACTGCTTTGAATCACTGGAATCATTCAGCATTTTAAAAGCAAAGGAAGAATGCACAGTTTATTGGATATCAATTACACTTCAAAAAAGAGTTGTTTTGTTTTTTGTTAATGCGCTCAAAAAGAGAGAGAGAGAGAGGAGGGAGGGAAGGGTTAAGGCTTCTGAGCATAGCGGCTTCTCATCACAGCCCACGCTCTTCTCTGCCACAGGGAAGGCCAGCCACACTGACCACAGCAGCTCCATCCACGAAGCCACAAGCCCTCTGTGAAAAGGGCCACTTCACCTCCATGTTGCTGAAGTCTCCATACGTGAAATGACGTCTCAAAGCTTCCAAAATGAGTCACCCACAAGCCTGGCCACCCCAGAACCACGTTCCACCCACCAGCAGTTTCGACAAAGACAAGCAGTGGCCATACACCTCCCCCTGCTCTCCCCATGGCGGGACATAGGGTGGCCAAGCTGGCGGGGCCTTGGGACGGACACCATCCTGGGCTTGCTCCCTGGAAGTGGGCAACTGCAGGAAGGAGGGGAGCCCCACGAGGAGGCTGCCTAGGGCACACTGCCCTATACAGCTCCTTCCACGGGTGGGACATGGATCCTCTGCTTCCCTTACCGATCCCCTCCCACTGAAGTATGGCTGCAGCCTGTCTCAGTTCATCCCTGAGAGCCTCATGTAGCACCTCCCACTGGAGGTCCGGACTGAAACCAGGGAGCCTGCACGAATCCTTACACAGGGCAGAAGTGGTGTGAGATCCGCCTGGCTCAGGTGGGCTCTGGGTGACCACAGGCAGCATGGGAGGGAGGGATAAACCAGTAATAAATGACTCAGTGCAAAGAAGAGCAGCTTCACTCCTATTACCCATCTTGACCTCTCCAAAGGCCAATGCCCGCAGGCCAAGCTGGGCAAGTAATGAACCTGAGTACAGCGAGCCAGGAGAGGCCGGGTGAAATGGAGAGCATGTACCCAGCCCAAAGGCGGCGGCCACCACCAGCTCCAGCCCACAGCTGCCACGTGGAAAGGGGGGCACAGCCAGGAGCAAACTGGTTTCCTCAGCTAAAGAATGGGGATAATAATAAAGATATGTGCACCGCAGAACCGCTCTGAGGATCAGAGCAAACAGATACACATCGTTTAGAACAGTGCAGGCACATAGTGACACAGACGTGTTTGCTCTTATTGTTACTATTAAAAATGGAAATCCAGACTTTTGTGGGGGGAACTCTCCTGATTTTTAAATGCGGACAACTTACGGAAGCATTGTTTTCAAAAACACCGTGTGGGCCAAGGAAAATATATCGGCAGGCTGGCCGTGGTCCGTGGGTCACCCACCTTCACCCTCTGCTCAGCATGTTCCCTGCTTCCCTCGAAGGCGAATCTAAGTCCTACAGGTATCATGATCACCAGTTGGGACTTGCGATCACTCCACTTCTAACGCCAGCTTCCAAGCCCATGAATCTCTTAATGGGAAATAAATGTTTAATTCAATCCCCACCCGACTCCCACACCAAAAAGACAGGAACTACTAATTCTCAGCCACCACATCCAAGTCACCAGTTTTATTTTGTAGGAAAGAAAAAAAAAAAAAAACGATTTCAAAGAGAAGAAGAAAGAAAAAGGAAAACCAACAAAGGCAAACTCGAAAGTGCACCGCTGTTGACTTGGGCAACAGCCGCTGCCAGTCAGAGAGGAAAACAGCTCAGTTCTGAAACCCGTCCCAGACAGGAAAATTATAGAGCAGCGTCGCTGACATACCCCTGCCCTTTCTGTGTCATTCACTCATGAGGAATGCAATTAAATACCCCTCCCCCACGACAAACAAGACAGACAGAAACGTCAGCACTGCGGGAGCTGAAAGGGACTGACCTCAGAGGAGGACATGGGGAGGCAGAGCCATCAGGGCACCCGTGTTCATGCCCGTTGAACGGATCAGGACACTGAGGGCACACCGAGGAGATGGACGTCAGCCTGGTCCACCGGATTCGAGGGGAACGGCCACCCTCACACCCTCACGGAGCACAGTTCAACAGACCGGCCCCTGACAACCCGCTGGGCAGCCACCGTGTGGCTGAGCCCAAGGCCGGTCCAATGGAACAAGAGAAGAACAAGACACACAGTCTGTCCTTGATGCCTCTCCCACCAAGCTCACTGAAAGGTCAGCAGACCCCATCCTGCCCCTGCTCCTCAAGGCACTCAATAAAACCCAAGCTGGTTGCTGGCGCCCCCGCCTTCTCACCTCCGGGCCTTTTCACTTGCTGTACCCACTCCTGAAATGCTCCTCCCTAGATCCCCACAGGACTAGCTCTGCCACCAGTGTCCCCTCCTCAGAGATGCCCCCCTTGACTGCACTGTCTAAAGTATGCCCCCACCCAACCCTCTCTGCCGCTTCGCCCTGCCTTACTTTCATCCCAGCACTTGTCACCTCTGAAGGAGCCTTGGTCATTGCTGGCTTGTCTGTCTACTGTGAACCTCCCCACCAGCCCCTTGGACACAAGCTTCCTGAGAGCCGAGACCGTGCTGAAATGCCCCAGCACAGAGCTGACGCTCGGCAGTGTGGAGGAGATGGCAGAGTCCACCGTCCACTCTAACCCGGAGAATTACAGGCAGATGGGCCAAACCCTGTACCCACGGGCAAACCACAGCAACGGCAAAGAGAGCAGGCCTGAAGAGACACCACGGAGAACACCGAAAATCAGAAGAGCTCGTCTCAAGCACTCTGGAGGTCCTGGGCCGTGCGCTAGGCTTGTTCCATGCATTCTTTCACCACATCCTGACCACAGTCCCAGGTCATCAATATTACTACTGATCTCGCCTTAGATATGAGGAAAACGAGGCAGGTTATAAATGTGCTCAAGGTCACACACATGCCTAGTAAATTTGAATGCAAGGAGTGAAATGTCAAAGATGGCCTTTGAAGGTGTGTGTGTGGTGTAATCCATGTAGGCATGTGCGTCTGCCCATATGTATGTGTATATATGTGTCTATGTATACGCGTACATGTATGTGTCAGTATATGTGCGTATGTGTATGTATATATCCATGCATGAGTATATGTGTGCATGTGTATGTGTATGTGTGTGTATGTATATCTATACCAATCATTATGTTCCCCTTTCCTCCTCAAGAACAGTTTTTTTTTGTCCTGATCTTCGAAGTCTTTAAGACTCCTAAGAGATGACGCCAGGAAGTCAAGAATTGTGTTCACTTCCAAGCTAGTGGATCGACTTATGTGAAACCAATATTTAATTATTTTGACTTACAAAATTGCAGTTCCCTATGGTTCCACCCAATCTAACCTAAGAGTCCCTCTCTGAGTGGGATCTTAACAGGCAGATAGACAGGTGAAGGGAAAAGTACCCCAGCCAGAATCACTGGGTGGTCAGCAGTCGCTTCAGTTCAGGCCTGGCCTTATCTTTAGCACTTTCTCCAGACACATTGAGGGGCAAAAAAGCTGGTCTGTGGTCAAACTTCTGACACATCTGTCTCTGCGACCTGGCGTCTGGGTACAAACGCCATAACACACAGGACAGGAAACACCAGGCAGGGGCCTGGAAGCCCAGCCTCTCAGCCAGCAGCCTATGTGTGCAAAGAAAGCTCTGAACACCCGCCACCTCTCAAACCCAAACTCAAACCCAAACCCAAACCCAGAGGTGCCTTGTCCCAACCGTGGAAGCAGCAGAGAGCAGAGGTGCAAGGCCACTTTATTTACCTAACGCTTCTCAACTTCTTTTTTTTTTTTCAATTCTCTTCAAACTGAAACTGTCAAAAGTCGTGCCTGATAAATCTGAAGGCTGTAGAGGAAGTGGTTTGTCCTTCCTCCTGCTCACAACTTCTGCAAAAGATAACACAGTTGGTGGCGGGGGGACAGTCAGGCAACGTCAGGGCTCCCACCAGGGCTTAAGCAAAGGCGCTTTACCTGAGGATGGCTATCAGCCTCCATACAAGGCCATGGGTGCAGGCTCCCAAGGTTCCCTGCCTCACACATGTCTGCTGTGGCATCAAAGGGCAGGAGGAGTCTGAAGAAAGCCCTCCCTCTCCCAGTGCCCCCAAAGACTTTTAGGAAACTTGATTCAAATAGAACCTTGACCTAGCAGCTCTTACACCCCCACAGCAGCCTGGGAGTTGCCATTATTATCCCACTTTCCAGATGGGATAACTAAGGATATCAGAATGTAAATACATGCTCAATTTAATCTCAGTAACTTGCCCAATGTCACACATAGCCAGAGACTGGCAGACCTGAACTTAGAAATGTCTGACTCCAAAGCTCCATGTCACCTGCCCTAGGAAGCCTTCTCTGGCCCTCTTGCCCTGGGCTCAGTCAGGCCCCTTCCTCTGTAATCTCGGTAACAGCAGTAATAACGGTGGTAATAATAAGAGCTCTCTCTTTTTCTTGGGTACTTTCTTTGTGCGGGGCACAGAGCTAACACTGGACATGCATTGTCTCACCAAATCCTTTCAGAAACCCAGGGGATCAGTACCACTATCCACCCCATTGTACCAATGAGAAACAAAAGCCCAGAGAGGTTAAGCCACTTGCCCAAGGTCACACAACTGGCAAGTGGCAGAACCCAAGTGGAACTTCTAACCTGCTGCTCTAATCACAGGCTCAGGGGTTCCTTTCACCATGGAAGACGGATCCCAGCACTTCCGGTACCAAACGGTTCTCTCCACTATCTCGGCCCAGGATGACCTCAAGAGCCAGCTCCTCTGAGTCTCTCAACCAACACCAAAGGTTGAGGAAGAGAAGCTATTTCCTCACTGGCAATGAACTGAGCCCCATTCCTGTCACTAGCTCAGCCTTTCCTAGATTCTCAGGCCTAAGAATGACCGAGTCAGGGCAAAGAACAAAGTGCTTTCAAGGCTGAGAAAAAAGGAATTAAGATGTTCGGGGGCATTCCAGGGACTCAGTTTCCATGCTCAAGTTGAAAGTACTGAGCCCAGCACACCGGACAGCTCACCCAGGCCCAGCCCACTCCACACACTCCTGCTGCAAGTAGCATTTCCCTCCCCAAGCTCTGCCAAGCCTCTGGGCTCTGCCAATCCACTCTTGGCCTAGAATGCTGTCCCCTGCATTCTCCATCTGGCCTGAGTTGACCCCTTCTCTGGTCAGCGGCCTTCTCCTAGGGAAGCCTGGTGCTCCCCACAAGCTCCTCATCACCCTCGTTTATGTCAGAGTCATATGGGGCACTAGATCCCACCATCCCTAGCTCTCTCTCCTCCAGCTAGCTCTGTATACCCAACTTTTGACACGATGCCTGGTAACCAACAGGCGCTCCATAAGCGCATGCTTCAGGCACAATGCCTAAACGCTGAGTGAGAAGCCGCTAACACGCACGGGGAAGCAGTACACAGGCACAGGGTGCATTTCCTCACTTCATTCCCAACCTACCTTGTGCAGAAGGCTCCATGTTGAAAGAAAGCAGGAAGACAGACCTGGGACTAAAAGCCAGGCCCTCTGAGTGTATATTCTTTACTTCTAGAACACAGACACATCTGTCCTGAGTATGTGAGGGCTGGGCGGGTGAGGGTACGAGCCCACTTAGATCATTTCAGACACAGGAGCCAAGCAGGCCCTGGGAGAAGAAGGAACTACAGCCTCTCCTTCTCCTAGCCCTTGTCGAGCCTCTCTTAGTCATCTCGGCCTCCAGAGAGTCACCCAGTGCCCCCCACTGTGAACTTCACAGTCTTGTTCACTGGGTCTCAGGCCCAGAGGAGCAAAAAGGGAGCAAGGGAAATGTAAAACACTAAGTTTCTGTTCTTCCCAGACTTGAACCTGGGTTGAAATGGCATTCTAAGGGGCCAGCATTCAAGTGCCCATGCCTTCTCATGGGGTTGTGGAGGAGACAGTGGAAGGGACACCCTTGTGAGAGGTGGAAGGAGCACCCTTAGTAAATCCCAGCCTTGCACATGCTCACCCCGTCCCCCACCCCCACCCCTGACAATGCCGGGGTTGCCCTGTGTCTGCTTCATTTGCAGGTGGAACCCGAGGCCGGGCACTCAGAGACACTGAGAGACTCACCCAAGCCCCATGGTAAGTGAGAAGGATGGTGGCAAATGCAGGTCCAAGTCTAACACCCACATTAGGCTGGGACACATGGGCCGAGTGGCACCATGTGGTCTAATCAAGCCCTTTGCCCGACAAACTGGGAATCTGTTCAATTAAAGAAACTTTCTGTGCCCAAGAAGGTCCCTGTCCCCACCCTGTGAGGACAAGCATGCCTCAGAGGGCCATTTGGGGACTTTAGCTTGTTTATTTTGCATGTTCTGGTCATCTCAATCAGCTAACCAGAAGAATATGGCCCCAAAGAGACACAGGACAAAGGGAAAAGTCCAGCCCTGCTACGAAACTCCTGGAACAGGTTGCAGACACTCGCCTTGGCTTTCCCCAGCTTGGTGAACGAACAAGGGCCTCTTTCAGAGCTGGGTCCTTTTGTTCCTATTCCCAGGGAGGAGACAATCTGACACACGGAGGGGGTGCTAAACAAATTCAGTTTGGCCAAAGCATCAGGGAAGTGATGCTGTGTTACGTCTACTCACTGGATGCCCTGCTAGTCCCTCTCCAGTCAACCAATCCATGGGATGGGGCCAGTTTTATCATTTTAAAAGCAAGCAGCCGGCAGCCTCGCTATATTCAATGAACAGGTCTATACCAAGTGCAGGAACAGCAATGGTTGTTGAGAACTCACAATGTTCCAGGCACTGTACTTCATGGGCAATGTCACTGTTAAGCCTCATCATAACCCCCAGAAAGCAGCACACCTCTATCTTTTGCATACAGAGAAGAAAACTAAGGCTTGAAAAGCTTAAGGTCATTGCCAAGATCACTACTAGCAAAGCGGCAGAGCTAGGATTTGAACTCCATAACTACACATTACATCCATGGCTGCCAATCAACCAAGAAACAGCCAAATGGATTTTTTTATTATTATTATTATTATTATTATTATTATTATTACTAAAAGAAAGAAATAAAAAGAGAAAAAGAATAAATAAAAGAAGTAGTTTTCTTCATCATATTTATTACTATCTGAAATCACTATGTTCTTTTGTGCAAGGGTGTCCCTGCTTCTGAAATGTAAGGTCCTTGAAGGGGACCCTGTTTGGTCACCCCATAGCACAGCCCCTAGCCAAGCGCATGACACACAGAAAGCCCTCAGCAAACACCTGTGCAATGAGGGAACATGCACAGCCCTACTGCTGGGAGTAAACGGGACTGTGTGAACACAGTTTCGTAGGGACAGCCGCCACCACAGGAAGACAGCCTCTGCCTTCCCCGGCTGTGAAGGAGGACTAGAAACAGGTACAACTCAGTGTACTAGGGCTACTATGTCCAAAGTGTGGGCTGTGGGCAAAAAGGTCTAGCCCAAGAGGACGCCAGCTACTCATCAACCACAATTGTTAATTTCACTCAGTCATTCATTTGGCCATTTCTTTATTCACTCACTCAATAAATATTTATTAAGCACCAACTACCACCAGGAGCTATGATGGGCAGCCCTCCCAGGACTTAGATGGTCCAGCAGATAACAGGAAAAGGGACAAGCAGAGCAGGGCATAGCAGTCACAGACAGGGGATGCATACTTCACCCAAGGGGGCTGCTTCCTGGAGGTGGTGAATGTTCAGCTGACTCACAAAGACCAAGCGGCACCTCCTCTCTCCATCCCAGGGCCTTATACTAAGGTTTTTACATTTCTAATTGAAGGTCCATCCCACACTACCAAAGACTGAATATACAGCATAACACTGAGTGAATGGGAAAAACAGCGCATACAAATGAATGACCTAGAAAAATGTTGATTATTATCTCCAGGTGTTAGCATTCTGGGAAATTTTACTTTCTCCTTTATTTGTATTGTCTAATCTAAAATGAACCTGAGTTCCCAATACAATGGGGAGAGGGAGATACATGTCTTTTAAAAATAAATGCCCTCTCGTAGGTATATATCCAAAAGAACTGAAGGCAGGAACCCTAACAGACATTTGCCCCCAAATTCATGGCAGCATTAATCATACAGCCAAAAGTTTCATGGAAACAACCCAAGTTGTTTCCAAGTCCATGACTGGATGAATGGATTAACAAAATGTGGTCTATCCAAACAATGAAATACTATTCAGCTAAAAAGGGAATGAAATTGTGATATATGCTACAACAATGGGTAGACCTTGAAAACATTATGCTAAGTGACATAAGCCAGACAAAGAAGGGCAGTATTGTATGATTCCATTTACAACACATACCTAAAACAGGTAAATTCATAGAGACAGAAAGTAGAATAGAGGTTTCCAGGGGCTGGGGGAGGGGAAGCTAGTGTTTAACAGGTAGAGCTTATTTTGGGGATGATAACAAATTCTGGTTATAGGCAGTGGTGATGCTAACACAGCACTGTGAATATATAATCAACACAGCGAACTGTACACCTACATTTGCTTAAAATGATAAATGTTATGTATATTTTATAAGAAAAACACTCAGAATCTTAAATGCCTAAACAAATAAATAAGACTGCGGAACCATGTAGTAGGTAAAGTGAGAAAACCAGAAGGTATATTGAGGGAGGGCTGGTGACCGGCAGTTCCTCTTACTGAGTCTGTTTTGGACCAGCTGTTAAACAAAAGAAAGCATCAACCTAGATGACCTCGAAAGGCACCAGCAGAACAGGCGTGGATTCAGTGGCCGGGTCCGTTCTTCGGTCTCCTGACACATAGCTGATTCTAGGAAGATGCCGGCAGGTGTATGCCTCCTGCTCATGATGCCAACCCCTGAGACGCATCTCTTCCAGGTAAACAGGCAGTAAACATCTACTAGGAACAGTCAGGCTCAGCCTGGCCACTTCTCTTATTATCTGAGCGGTCATGCCCAGCCGCCCTCCCCTACCTTCTTCCTCCTCCTCTTCCTTTACATACTGGCCAGGATTGCCCTGGAAGGTCACACAGGTGAAGCAGGCTGAGCCCTAACTATGTTCCAGAGCTGCAGCCTGGAGGAGGCCACCCTAGCTAGTGACCAGGGGGGCTGGGACAATCCCGGCTCCACCTGAGCTAAGCAGGGAAGCTGCCGACCAGGAGAAACAGACCTCTCCAGGCTTTCTTTGTTGTCAGACAACGCCTACTTGTTTTTCCTAAATGGAATCTTACAAGGGTGGGGACATAAAGAACACCTAGGAAGTTCTTTGAGGTCATGCAAGAAGCATGGGGCTTAGGACAAAGCACATGCCCTCCCGTCAGCCTGACCTGGATGTGGGTCGCAGCTCTATAACCTGCAGTTGTGTGACCCTGGAGGCAAAAGGCTGACCCCCGATCCTTTAACACAGGGACACTACCACCTCAGGGGATTGCTGCAAAGATGAGATGAGATATATGAGCACCTGGCATGCAGTAGATAGTCAAGATATGGAGATTCCATTATTTTGCCCAGCCCCTTTGACGACTGGTACCCAGCTAGACAGACAGCTGGCTCAGACCTCCCTACAAAAACCTTCAGGGAGGGGAGTGGCCTCCATGCACACAGCACACTTTTAAAAACGAATTTGAGAATCATAAAAACACACACACATACACCCGCAACCCGCTAAACTGCCAAAAGTGGTGGGAGTAATGAAGCAAACAAAAGGGCAAGTTCAACTCCTTTTTTTGGCTTAAAAACACGCACATGCAAAATTCAGTGGCGAAGAAATCATTCCAGCAAAATTCCATGTCTAAATTTGAAATGGTCCCCTGGAACCCTCTCTCTAGTCATTTAAATCGTGTTTTATTCCAGCACGTGGCTAACGTTGGAAGAGTCAAAAACAAGGAGGGAACTCATTTATTGGAGTCGTTTTACATGCTACCAACCAAGGAAGACCCTTGGTTTCTTTTTACTATGCTGGTCAGCCTCCTTAGAGCCTTCTGTATCCTAGAGGAAAAAGCACATTAGAATTATATGGGTCCTGTAGCTCACAGAGGACCTCGGCTCACTTTAGCTGAATTTGACAGGCAGTCTCCACAATATAAAAAACACCAAGTTCTCGCAGTACAAAGGATCCGTACTTCTGAGTCAAATTCAATGTGATCAAATACAAAATCCACCACAGCCTATTTGGGCATTCTCTGGGCCTATTTTTTTTTCATGGGGTATTTTTTAATCCTTGACCACCAGGGGTTTGTGGTCCTTCTGTTTCCCAGCTTTACAGGTCAGAGAGGTGAGGTGGCCCAAGGTCGCTCTGTGTGGTCAGCGGGGCTGAGCACTGAGCCACGGGTCTGCGACGTCGGTGGAACTGCCCTGTGCTCGACTACAGCGGTTCTGCGATGATGCGCTCTGTCTTATCGAAAAGTGAAGAACTGTTCTAAATCTTAAAATAAACATTTTAGGGGCAAGAAATGCCAACCTTGAAACTCCAGACTTAGGATAAAAGAAAAAATATTTCACCATAACCAAGAAGACTAAACATAGCTCAACGTGCATTAGAAGAGGCTACACGGACAACCCCACATGCCCGACCAAAGGAGCAGAACCCTGAATAAAAACCTTAATCGTTCATACTTAATGAAATGTTTTTAATCATTTACATTTTTTCCCCATGCAAGTTCCATTTCTTGCTAGTGAAGTGTCACAGGGCCCCCAGACTGGTTCACTACCTGAGGGGGGTGTCCATGAATCAGTCCTTAATGTCTATATTACAGTACAACATTTTATGAACCTGTCGTCTTACCATTTTGCCAGCACACAGGTCCATAGTTTTCACCTAATTTTCCAAAGGAATGTGTCACTCCAAAAAAGTCTCAGACCCAGTGTCCTGGCACACCTATTCTGTAAAGAGGATTCTGGTTGTTTATGACCAACAGACTCACTGACCACTTGCTATACAATATAAGGCTAGACACGAGACCAGGAATAAAAGAAAAAATAAATCATTTCCAAAAGCAAGTCATGTAAAGCATAAACAGGCCAAAATTTAAGTGGATGTGACAGAAGAGTTGAAAAAAATAATAAAATGTCAAAGACTTGCAAAAAATAATAATAATAGATGTCATAGGCCTCTGAGAAGGAAAGAGGAAGAAAGTCAGTATTACTTGAATCAGGCCTAATGTTCATGAGGGTTCCCTGAAGGCGGGGCCTCGTCTACACAGCCTCACCCCGACATGCCAGGCCTAGAGCAGTGCCCCGCACATGGGCCTGGATCGATACCTGCCAGATGTTGAATAAACATTCCATGTCATTTATTCCTCACAACCTGGGATGCACTGATTATAATTTTTTGTTTCACAGGCCAGGCTCCAAGAAGTCATGTGACTTGACGGAAGTTACAACCAGTAAGAGGCAGAACTGGGATTTAAACTCAGATCCATGACCTGCTATGCAAAACCCAGGTCCTTCCCCCTATACCACACTTTATTTAAATGTCAGACTTTGAACCCAGTCACCTCTCAACAGAGAACCCCTGGTGTGGAGCGGGTTCTGCAACCCCAGTGGCTCCCTTGAAGCCCATTCAACTTCTCCAGGTCTCGGGTTCCTCCTACGCTATACAGTGGGAGACACGTTGCATGCCAACAACAATCAATTACTAATGGCTGTCTCCAGGCTCACTGCGAAGGACTGATTGTGCCAGGATTGATTAGCAATGTCTACCAGGGGAGAGGCAATGAGAAGATGCAGCACGTGTGTCATTTATTTGCCATCCCATAACTAGATGACCTGCAGGTTCTCTTCCAACTCCAGCCACCTCTAATTCTAATTATAAAATTTTTAAAGGGGGAGAAGTTAAAAAGACTAACATTTTCCAATATCAGCCATATCTGAATTCAGCGAAGCCAAAACTGGCCACCCAGCCAGTCCGACATGCTCCATGCACACAGCCCTGCCACATGGGAAGAAGTGAAAAACAACAGATCTGCAGCCTGCGCATCCAGTAAGACACCCCATTCAAGCCATAAGCAGCAAAGGTGTGAGTTTTGTCTGGCTAGGCTTTTAAAACACCTCACCAATGAGCATAATAAGCTCATAGGGAGCTCCATCAGTGTTCACACCCTGGCCCGACCTCTTGGCCACCCTAAGTCTTGGGCAATTACTCCTAGGTAAGCCTCAGTTTCCTCATCCTGGAAAATCCTCATAGGATTGTCAAAATAATTAAACACAATAGTGTTTAACAACAACAACAAGCCCATGGTAAGTGGGAAACTGAAGCACCACTGCCATCGTCATCATCATGGTCATTGTCGTCATCACATTTGTCTTTGAAGGGGACGTATTTTCAGAAAAGGGTTCAAGTGCAAGAGATTAATTTCTTTTTCCCATGTTCAGCATTATAGTCCATTTGGTTACTATAAACTCTAATGGGGAAGAGGCTCTGAAAACAATCCCATCCTCCTGAAACTCCTGGTGTATCAGCCGGGGCCCTGGGAAGAAACAGATGGCAGACACAAAATGGTGTCATCTGAAGAAATTGTAACAAAAGGACAACAAACAAGATGTGGGCAGGGCACAGTGAAAGCACAAGAGATGGTGTTTCTACCTACGGTGATGAACTGTCCCAGTTTGCCTGAGGCTGAGGGGTTTGCTGGACTTGAATCCAAACACCTAGGATAGTCCCGGACAAGCCAGGATGGTTGGTCACCCATTTCTGCCTCAAGTGTTCGTACCTTTAGACCTGAAGGGACAAGAGGAAGGAGTGGTTATAGAAGCCTGGGTGGAGGTGATGGGGCAGGAGATGTGGCCAAGAGATGCTGCCACCCATGAATGAAGGAGCCCAGGGCCTCCATCTCCCTCTAGGGTCCCTACTGGCCAAACCAACCTGGGAGCTGGAGAGCACAGAAGCCTGCTTATGAAGGCCACACAGCCAGGTCCTGGGAGCAAAGAAACGCAGACAAGAATGGAGTGTCAATCCACCCTGGGATGGCCAGGGGGCCAGACCTCTTAGAAGGCTCCATGGGGGCCTGGTGGGACTCAGAGCTCCCTGTCCTCATCCAACAGGAAGGAGAGGGACCTCCTCCCGCTTTGGGATGGGAACATTGAGATGGAACAACTAGACTCAAGCTCCATGAAGCCACCTGTCAATGAATTTAGTTCTCGATATTCGGGGCTCTGAGGAGGAAGCCCCCTCCCCTAGTAACAGTGTCACTGCCAACAGTGTGAGTGAGGCCAAGGTGACACAGTGAGCAACCCCCAAAGAAGAAGGGCTTTCTGGGCTCTGTCATCACTGACCTGAGTTGGGGAGCAAAGACACAGAACCCTCTCAGGAGCAGGGGCGGGGGAGTAACTATGAAATATACACAGGTGCGCCTCATGGAAGAGCTGTGAGTAGCGTCCCCACCGGCATGCTCAGACCAGATGCCACTACTCAGGCCCTGTGCATGTGTCAGGGGCAATATCGTTGAGAAAATAAAAGCAACTTTCAATTCTGTTTTTAAATTATATTTTCCAAGATCAAAATCTTATTTCCCAAGCACTGCTGCTGAAAGCTGAGGTGAAAACCACCAATAATATCTTAACCCTCCCAACTGCGGGTTCCTACCTTCCTCGAGTCAGGGACATGGTGCCTGGGCTTGGGGCCAAGGCTGAGGGTCCATTCCAGGTCCAGGCATCCAAGGTGCCTCAGGTCACCTGCACACCTCAGAGTCTAGAGGTTATCTCTGACATGACAGCTCTGAGGTCACCAGACAGAACCAGGGTTTCCAAGAAAACCTGAGACGCTTTTCTGTCCCTGAAGATATCAAAATTCTGGGATGCTCAAGTCCCTTATATAAAATGGCATATTTGCATATAAGCTACGCATATCCTCCTGTATACGTTAAATCATTCTAGATTACTTATAATACATAATACAATGTAAATGCTATGTAGATAGTTATTATACTACATCATTTAGAGAATAATAATAAGAAAAAAAAAGTCTGTACATACATGGCCAGTACAGACCCAACCTTGCGACCACAGTAGGCCTAACTATGACACACATCAGCAACAACACAACTCCCCCCGCCTCCCTAAATATTTTCAATTCACAATCCACAGTTGATTGAATCTACAGATGAGGAACCCACGGATATGGAGGGCAGACTGTATTCAGTTGAAGTACTTTTCCAACATCAGGTATACCTGGATAAAAAGGACCCTGCCTTCAAGAAGTTCACAGCTGAGCAAGAAACAGGAATGTAGGCAGGCAGGAGCCATGGTAAAGCTGGTGGTGACGACAGAGTGGGCATTTACTGAGCACTGATCCTATGCCTGGCACCCTACTAAGCACTTTCCATGGCTCACCTCCTCTACTTGGACAACCTTGGGAGGTGACTACTATCATCCCAGCTTGCAGGAGAGGAAACGGCTGGATCACACCACTGGCCACCTGGCCTACTATGAAGTGTCGGAATCTAAACATGGTGGCCAGCACTTCTGACCACTTCGTTGACGATGAGCAATCCTGCTAAAGAAGAATTGACCTGGAAAGAAGGGTCTTGAGTCCCTCTACCTCCACCCCAGGTCTGAAAGCGGGGTAAGGGTGTTTGCTGCTCCCCAATCTGTAGACTTCAAGTGAGGCTGCGGAGAATGCTGAGCAGGGTGTGAGCTCCACAGAAACATCCAGACAGGGCAGGTGGGGGCTTGGCTCTCCGGGCTCAGAGGGAGCTGACCACCACGGCATTCATTAGAAGAGCCCCCAGACCTCCACTCTCTGCAACACTCTCTGGCCTAAGACCCTTGCTCCTTCACTGCACCTGCTGGCGGAACCTGCAGGTACACTAGAAGTTTCCTTTTTGTCTTTTCTAGTGGTGGTGTTCAGTTAGCTCCCGAAACGGAAGGCCCCAATGTGTGGCCTTGGGTGGGACTTAATTCAAGCAGATGAAAGCCTTTTTAGAAGAGTCAAGTAGCCAGGTCGCCCACCCAACCTGCTCCCTCTCCTCACCAGTACCCTCTCCCCAAAACACTGCTTTAATTCACACAGGATGAAAGAAGCAGGTTTCAAAGTCAATTTCCTCCCACCAAAACTTTCTAATGCTAGTTTTTCTCTTTCTTTTTTTTATTGGCATGATGTAATTCCCCTTTCAACAATCCAGATCACTGAAGCCCTGAGTCATCAGGGGAAGGCCAGGACAGCAGGGGGGCAATCAGAGGGATCAGAGGTGTGGGGAACTTGTTAATGCCCTGGCCAGCGGTATTTCCTTCCAGGGGCCCTGCTGGCTCTGGGCCCCATGCCATGCCAGATACAGGGATAAGGGACCCTACAGCCCCACGTAGCTCCTGGTTTCCGCCTCTGCCAGGTGATGGCAGGGCAGGGCAGGAGCGTGAGCTCCAGCTGTGCCACAGGCTGGCCGGCAGGCAGGCAGGGCCACTCGGTCCAATGGAACCTCTACCGGTGCGTGAGATGTTAAATGGGTCACCCCAGGGTTTCTACACTGACAATGTTGCCCCCAGGGGACATGGCAATGTCTGCAGACATTTTTGGCTGGTACAACTGAGGAGAGCAGCATATGGACAACTAGTGGGCAGAAGCCAAGGATGCTGCTCAACATCCTGTAATGCCCAGGACAGCCCCACCACAAAGGACAATCTAGGCCCTAATATCAACATGGCCAAAGGTGAAAGGTTTTGAGATAATACATGAAAATGGCTTAGCGTTTACTCTAAGACCTAGTCTCTACTCACTGTGCAAATGATCCCCTGTATGTCATATGTATATGTCTGAGTACAAAGCACAGATGGCTATACTCCAAATGTTTACGTGGGGGATTTCTGGGTGGCGGGATTATGGGAGAATTTCTTCCTCCTTGCTTTTATAAGGTCATCATCACCCCTGTGTGATTATTTCGGTTTCACTTTGTAAGTGCGGAGGTGAAGAGCTAGTAGAAAACACAACTGCCACTCAGCTGGAGAAGGGACACTCTTCAGAGGGCAAGCCCTCACTCCGGCTGGGGGTCAGGGAGGACTCCAGGGGCCAGTGACCATCACCAAGGCAGAGGGTAAGAGGTGCTGTGCCAAAGCTCCAGGTATTGGGGGCGGGAAGGTGGGGAGCAAGGGCCAAGCCAGACGGCAGGCGGGGCAGGGTGTGCACACCACAGTGGACTCTGGACTTCATGCTCACCATTGTCAAGTCATCACAGCTGGCTATAACAGGTGGCTCCTCAGGACGAGCCACCTCAGGGAAGGAAACTGAGGCTCCAAGAGGCCAAGTTCACTACCCTAAGATCAATGAATGGCAGGTGAGGAGCAAACCTCTACCCTGGCTCTTCTAGAGACGGTGTGCAGGGGGATGGACAAACCCTCAGGATAAAGTGCTCTGCTCTGTCCATACCCTCCCCCATCCACAAGGCCCTCCTCTCAGCATGGAGCTGTCCTGGCCACTCTGGGCCTTCCTGACCTTCTTGCTCTCAAGCCCCGCTCACAGGCCACACGTAGTTATGCTCTGGAGCCAGACAACCTGGGTTCAAATGCCAGCTCCACCATTACCAGCTGGGTAAGTGTTGACTGCGTCTCTCTGGGCCTCAGTTTGTTCATCTGTAAAATGTAACAGTGAAAGCAACACCTCATAGGGCATCATGAGGATGCAATGAGCTCATCTACATGAAGGGCTCCGTAAACAATAGTGCTGTGCAAGTGTTAGGTGTTATCACTGCCTTGCTGGTGATCACTCCTTGCCGCCTGGGCTCCTGTACTCAAACCCCAACAAGGAGGCATCACAGCATTGTGGAAAGGGCCTTGGGTTCCAGGTCGTCTGGGTTCCAGGTATGTAACCCAGGGGTCCCCAACCCCGAGGCCACAGGCCAGTACTGGTCTGTGACCTGTTAGGAACCAGGCTGCACAGCAGGAGGTAAGTGACTAAAGCTTCATCCGTATTTGCAGCCGCTCCCCAGAGCCTCAGCTCCGCCTCGGATGGTCAGGCAATAGAGTCTCATAGGAGCATGGGTCTCTGGTGTCAAAAAGGTTGGAAACCACTGGTATGACCTGAAACTCTAAGGGCCTCTGTTTCCCCACCTGTAAGGATTAATGCACAAATATGCCCAGGGGACTCGGCATGGTTGAAGGAAACTACCGCTATTACCCTGTGGTCACCCCCATCCCATCCTGACCCATCTGATGCCACGGGTTGACGCTGCTTAGATCCCCAAGCCTGGCAGCCACTGGACTGCTGGGATGGTTCAAACTCTCTTATTTACCCAGCCCCAAAGCGAGGCTCAGTCACAGGGTCATGAAACACAAGTTAACCAGAGCAACGGAAGGATGTCACAAGTCATTGTTCCCCTTTCCAATGGGGCAGCCCTGCCCCCACCACCCGGCAGCTGCCCACCTGAGACCCCACTGCAGACACAAAGTAGAGTGCCACTCTTGCCTTGGGCCTTGGCCCGATGGTGCCACATTCTCAAGAGCCAACTCGTCTTTCTAACCAGAAAGGCTCCAGAAGGGGCGCCCCGTGAGCCAAAGCTCACGGCAGAGGTTTCAGGTCAGGGATTTGGAGAGCACCAGAGGCCTCCTGGTGGAAGCCCATCGGGAGCTCCAGGCCAGCCAGTGGGCCCAGCAGCGTCATGGGCACAATGCATAGCTCTGCTGCCCACACTCTCACCTTTGGCCTCAGCAACACTTGAGAAGGTAATGATGTAACATGCCCTGCCGCAAAGGACCAGAGATGTGTAGGGTAACAAGGAAGTGGCAGGCGGAGGTCTGAACTTGGCTCTTCCCCCTCCCCTTTCAACAGGCGGGACCACCTAACTAGACACCTGCAGCAGTCTCATTTGTTCATTCATCCTTTCCTCAGCATCCCACCTATAAAATTGAGAGAGTAATGGCATCTCAGTGGGTTGTTGTAGGAATCACCAATATGACGGCCTAGCACTGCTCCTGGTAAAAGGAATACTCAGGAGTGGCAGCTGCAGTGGTCACTACTGTGACTAAGGCCTGGCCCTGGTGACTCAGATCCCTGCACTGACCAAGTTTCCATTCAGGGGCATTCCGGGACCCCGCTGACAGCCAGTCCCTCACCTCTCTGCATAGTGATCAGGGACCAGTCATCTGGAAAGTGCCCTGCTGAATATGGCACTAACCTCAACCCCACAGCACCCTACTCTGAGAAGTGATCCTGCCTCGATCTTTACCTCCTACATCTTCTTATGGTGCCTGGGTGCCCACCACTCAGGAAGAACGACACAGACCACCCAGAACGTGACCCCACTGTTCTGGCCTCTCTCTGCTCACTGCCCCCACTGCCCCCACTGCCAGTCTCAATCCTACCTCTGTTGGTCCAGATGTGTCTCTCCTATGAAGTCCTTCCTAAAACCCCTGCCCCCAAGGCAGCATTTCTTCCTCTCTCCAAACAGGAGACAAAGCATAAACCTCTCTGAGAATATGTGCTTTGCTCCACAGCATATCCTAGTTTGTACTGCACCCCAATTTAACTGAGCCTCTGGGGAGCAAAGATTATGTCTTACTAGTACCTGAGAATATCCATTTGCAAATGCAGGGTACCAGGGAGCACCCCTTTTGCAAATGTAGTACCTGAGGAACTCCCTTCGCACACACAGTGTCTGATGCTCAGTGCACGCACTAGCATTGGGTGCTTACCCTTTACAAATACATGGCATTCCCTTTCCAACTCCAGTTCCCTGAACTCATTTGACAAATTCACAAAGGAATGTCTGCCAAACACTGGCAAACACAGAACTAACTGATAAGCCCACTGATTCTCAACTAAGATGATTTTGTGCAAGAGGCTGAAATCATTTTATGTATACCCAACAGCTACACGTACATCCATAGACACACACATAAGAGTGTGGGACAGACCTGCCTTTGCCTCTGAACCCTACCTGCTCCCAGTCCTCCTTGTCTGAGCCGCCAGTGCAGCATCTATAAAACTGAGACAACACCCACCCCGTAGGATTGTACGGAAAAGCAAATGAGCACCGTGTGTGGCACACAGTAGGTCGACGATAAATGTCACTGTAATCAGGAGTGCATTGCTCCATTCCTTGCAATAGATTCACTTATTCTAGTTTATTCCCCACCACAGAGAAGACTGCAAACTTTCCTGACCTGCCACCAAGCTCAAACCCAGGAGCCAAAAGAGATCATGGTATCTGAATTTCCTTTCCAAAGAAACAGCTCTGTTGCTGGTACCTTCGAGACCTCTAGACCACTGTGGTGTCCCAGCGGTCCTGGGGTAGCAGTCATCATCATTCCACGGTCTCCCTTCTCCTGGACACAGCTCTCTCCATCCCAGCCTTCCCTGAACGCAGGGGAGCCACATGACTGGGTTGTGGCCAAGGGATCTGCCAGACCTACACATGGCTCTGCCTGCTGCTCACTCCCTCTCCCTATCCCCCACTCAATGAGGCCTCGGAGGGGTCAGAAACCCTGACTGGACTGTGATGTAAACAAGAAGTAAACCGTGTTGCGTGAAGCCACGCAGGTACGGGGGTTGGTCGTTACGTCAGTTAGCCGGCCTTGACTTCACCCTGCCCTGTCCGCACAGATGGCTCTACTGCCCCAGAGCCCCACGCCAGCGTGTGCCAACCATCAGATTCACCTGGGCTAGACAGTGAGCCAAAACCAGAGGCAGCGGGGCCAGGCCTGGGCTTTCCCCAGACTGTGTGCTCCCATCTGCAGCTTTGCTGAGCCTCAGAGATCAGGGCTGGCCTAGGACATCCAAGGGTCTACTACAAGCTCTCGCGTTCTCTCTCCTCTCCTGAGCCAGCCCAGCCCCAGGGAAGCATGAGCTGCCCTGCCTCACCTGCGGGGACTAGAGAATCCAGCTCTTCTGCTTCCCTCCAAAGTGAGTTTACTCAGCCTAATCTGTTTATGTGCTTTCTCGATCACATCATTCTGATAGCAACATGAACGCAGGAAAGCCAACAACAAAGGAAAGCACTGGAAGGTGCTGGGAGGCAGGAGTCCTGGGTGTGAGTCCCCACCTGCTGCTGAGTCATGCGTAAGGGTTTTTGGGCAACACATTCCCCTCACCTCTCCCCCGAGGCAAATTCAAAGATTAGCACGTTGTAGACCCTACAACCCTTGAAACACAATATGGACGAAGGGAGCTGGTTTTTAAAAGTTTTGCTGGGCTCTATAATTTAAGTGTCCAAAACTATTCTATACTATTTGGGAGGAGGAAGCTGTGCACGCACACACACACGTGCTAGAAAGGAAGCTCCACTGGGCAGGGAGCTGCCTGTACACCCAGCACCTGGCCCATTCTAGGTGTTTATAAATACTTTTTTAAAAAATGATAACAGCTCCTGGAAGGCAGGGTGATGACAACTGCAGAGCATTTACTCAGTGCCAGCCACTTTGCTGGGTGATTTCTAAGTATGATCCAGCCTTAGGACCTTTGTACTTGCCATCCTCACTGCCCGGAATTCTCTCCCCTCGGATATGGCCTCCTTCCCTGACTGTAAAGCAACATGTCCCCAATCCCCAAATGCCACACCTACCTGCCTGCTTTCTTTTCTTCAGGGCCAGTCACCACCAGATAGATTTCATATTTACTTGCTTAGTGGTTTACTGTCTGTCACCTACCCTACCAATGCAGGCTCCAGGAGGGCAGAGACTGGTTTTCTTAAAAGTGTCTAAAACAGCGATGTTTATCTGCTGAATGAATGTGCGAATGAACTGCCATGCCTTACCTCACTCACCTAACCCTGATGTCAATGCTAAAAGAAAGTCCCATACTCTTTATTTTACAGATAAGGACAGAGATTGGATGACCTGCCGAAGCCAAGTTGCAGGGATCCAAGCGCACCTACCCGACCACTCCACTGGGTCCTCTGCTCTACATCTATCTCACTGAACACCCCACACGCTACTGTAAACCCTCTGTGGCAGGTGTACATGGTGACTGAACACGGGGACCAATTTCAGCAGCAGAAATATTTTCTCAGTAGTCCCCTTTGCCTCAGTACACACGACACTTCCCCCATCCTCACACACACATGCACGCACACACGCCTCATCACCCCTTGGCATAGCTCTGCTGTCAGAGAAGCTTCCTTTCAAACGTGCACAACCTCCTGTGGCTCCCTGTTGAATGCACTGGGCACCTTGTCACCAGAGCCAGGAGCAGGGAAGAGACACTCTCACTTCCTCCCTTTCTCTACCACTGGCTTCCGTCCTGGGGAAGCAGGAAATCTGGGGACTAAAATGCTCCCAGGTGGAACAGGAAACAGCCATCCTCGGCCACACAGACCCTTGTCCTCAGGGCAGGAGTCAGCATGACTGGCCAGAGGCCCCTGCTCACTTGTGTTCAGCTCCTGGTGGGATTAGATGGCCAAACCCTCCAATGGGGCTCCCTAACCAGCAACATTCAGCCAAAATGAAGCATGACTCCAGGCAGCAATGACCCAGGACAGCGCTGTTCTTCCCCTCTCTGATGGAGGGTCAGCTCGCCCTTGCAAAGCACTCTGGGACTAAAGAAGTAAGCAAAAACATTCAAATTATCAAAACAGAAACAATTCCCCTGAATAAAAATGCGAAGTATTTTGTTCAAAACAACAAGAGATTAGGACAGACTTAGATGTCTAACAATAGGTGATGGTCCACCTACATTACTGTAACACTCCTTTATGATGGAACATTATGCAGCAGTGAAAAAGAACAAGGCAGTCATGTATGCGCAGATCTAGAATGATCTCCAAAATACACTGTCCAATGAAAAACAGTAGAACAGAACCATGTGTAAATGTCAGAATGATCAGCAATGACACACAAGGAATGGGTAACAGGTCTTGCTTCTGAGAAGAAAACTAGCGGCTGTAGGGGGAGGGAATGAGAGAAGCTTGATTTTTCCTAATGTGCCTTGTTGTATTACCTGAATTTATTTGATTTGCATATTACTGTTCCAATTTTTAAAAGAGTTTTGTGGGCTTTTTTTCTTAAGAAACTAGACTGTGCCCTCTGAAGAATTTTCCTTAAACCATTCAACAATTTCATTGCCTCCATACATACCAGATCTGCTAAATATCCCTGAATTTCCCAAACATACTGCTCATCTCAGGAGACTTTTCTCTGGAAACCGTTTTTAAATAGCAATAACCCTTTCCATTCCTGCAGAATTTCATGAAGCTCTCTCAGGGCAATTAGGAAAACAAGAATTGGAATCTTGGGCCTTAGTCATACCCATACTTTGTGCTGGCTGCCCTATTAGGTGCTAATCTGAATTCTATAATCCTTATAGCAGCCTTGTCAATGAGGTAAAATTTTCCCACCCTCCAGGAGAAAAAGCAAGGCCCAGCAAGGGAAAGCAACATGCCAAAAGTCACAAAGCCAGAAAGCCTAAAAACTTCAGAATCCAGACCCAGTACCAAGTGATAGCGAACCCGGAGTTGGTTCTGCCCCACAGCGGAGACGCCATAAACCACTGGGCTTAATCTTAGTTAAACCTTTAATCAGAGGCATAATTCGACCATCTTAAAGGACCTTTCTGACAAAACACTAAGGGGATACCATCCACGCAAGCCAAGCCCAGCTGGCCTGCAAAGAGGATGCCACCCTGCTGCCCCAAGGCTGGCAGTGAGGCACCCAAGACAGCTTTGGTGACTCGGCCACCAGGCCCCCCAAAAGACTTGCTCAACATGGTGCCCCAGAAAAGCCCTCACTCTCCCATTGCCAGGTGAGTCAGCAGACACCGTGGAGAAGCCACTTGTGGGCCATGAAGCCCAAGCCAACAGCAAACGTCTGCCTCGCCTGCCTCCATCACCAACTCGGCAGTGAAACCCCTTCTATCTAGACTGGCACTATATTGCCCATAGCCAGAAAAGGCATCTCAGATTGTACCAGGCAAATGAATGACAGCATCGAAACGTACTCCCGCCTTAAAATGCCTTCATTTATCACAGCCTGGGGAAGGGGGACCACATTTACTGTTTACGGAGAATTTAGATTTTTTTTGCTCTTCTCTGTCTCTGCCCTTCCCCTCTTCCACTTCCAGTCAGACAAGTTACCTGGAAACAAATCTGATATATCCCAAAATCTTATGATAAATGGCACTGGGGAAAAAATTCTTTGTGTTTACTAACTGCCATGAAAAACATCACATAAATCAAAGGTGGGAAGGACGGGCACACCAGGGAGCGGTGCATGACAAAGTGAAAACATGAACACACGTGCGCGCGCACACACACACGCAGACACTGTTCCCTCGGGACTTCTGGCTCTTCTGGAGAACACGAACTTTAATTCTCAAGTGGAAACCTCACCACAGGGATGAACTCTCCTCTCAGCCCTTGACACCCAGTAGGAGGTTAGTAAGCACAAATCCATGTTCAGAAGAAGGCTGTTCTCCCCCGAGAAAACACCGGACTAAAGAAACCCGATGAGAATTAAAGTGACTTTTCTTTCCCTCTAGGCGAGGAGAAATCCACAAACATTTCAATCAGAGTAGCGGAATGGTAAAAATTTAAAACAAGTCACTGATGAATTAAGGCTTCAGCATAGAGAACGCTACTGTCACCTGTACTCTGATCCCTGTTTGGTCACTGAGTAAAAGACATTTCGGATTAGATCCACCATTCTGAGATACCGTGTGCTGCGTGCACAAAAATGGGGTTAAATAAAAGGTAAGCGGCTTATCTGTACTTCTTCCATACAGAAGAGGCAAAACACGGAGACAAAGCCTTCTTCCTGTGGACAAACATGTCTAGCAGGTGATCAAATTCAACCCAGACAAGAGAACAGTAAAATGGATTCTGGTCTCACCAGACCAAGCTGCTTTTACAGAACGCCTGGCCATCAGCTACGACTGCCACCACTACTGCCACCACGAAAGCCCCGGGAGGCCAGGGGACTGGAAAGTCTGGATGCAAAAGCGGAATGAGGCGCCACATTTAGGCCACAGCCTGGGCAAGCAGGCCATTCCCAGAAAGGTGTGGTCATGTGTACCCCTGGGAAGGGGCGGACACCTCTCAATCTCCCCTCACAAGTCAGCCAGGTCACTATCGTCTCTGTGTTTCCTTCTTTGTTTATGAGCTTTCCGGATCCAAAGTCTCAAGCACAGAGTGCATCAAGCCCGGCACTGTCACAGGCCACGTCAGGCACACTGTTGATTCTGCAAGGATTTAATCAGTAACTGGTCCAGGAGACAGGTACAGGGCAAGCTCCAACCTGATTCCACAGAAGGCAAAGTTTACAGCCAGTTCAGGAGGCAAGGCTGCCAGTCCCCGGGGCCCCAGGCTGAGCCCATCTCCCCAGCAGGGAATCAAGAGAGGTCCACCTGAGGGGTGTAGCCAGCAGGAGCCGCCCCCAAGTGGGCCTGGGAGCCCCATATGCTTCCACCCCTTACCCCGAGGCAGCTGTGGTCCTGGAAGCCTGGTCTTTATCTCTGACAACAATCCAGTAAATTGGATCAGTGTAGACAGACTCTGAAAACAGTTGGGGCACAAGAGTGTATTGGGTTTGTTTATTGGTTTGAATCCAGATCAATCACTCTGAATCTTATTCCTGAAGCCCACACAATTAACAAGATAATTACCAGATGGTTCTGAGTCGTACTGTATAAACGATTTAATATATAGATGATGTACATTTCATAAAATATAAAACATACCTGATGTGTTATTAGCTCAAGGCTGAGCCAGGGGACTCTGCAAAGCCACAGGGCTCCACAGGGCTGCACGGGGCTTTCTGTTGTAGTGAACTACACTCAAATTCACCTTTGTTTCATTTGGGCTAATATTTCTCAATAGAGTGCTTGGGCTGCACTATAAAATGCAGACAGATTACATAATGCCCAGGCCTCAGGGAAACCCCTCAGGGGCTGCTTTGTTTTCCAGGGCTTGGACACCAACCAGGTGTCTCATGATGAGACAAGGTCCCAAGTAGCAGTCTCAACCCCACCTCTGCCCTGGAGGCCACTGCCCCAGCTGGTCTTGAACTCGGCAGCCCGCCTCCACGCTCACAAGCCCTAGCATAGAGGGCCATGCACCACACTGGAGTCCACCATGGCAAGATTTAAGGACACCCCCTGCACTGCCCATGGGGCTTGGTGACAATAGAGGAAGGAGATTATGCCAGCTCATTGGACACTTGCTCAAAGTTCCTCCTTCCACATTTTCCAACGCCAGAGTGAGGCTCTGCCGAAACAAATCTTATTCCACGGATAGCCCTCAGTCCCTAGTCCTGAAAAATCACAGCTCCTCTCCAGAAAGGCCCAAGCTACAAAGGTGCCACCCACATTGAAGGTGAAGGTGGTGCCAGGGCATCTGGCTGCTTAAGAAACCAGCACCTGGCTTCAGCCTTTCCTCCTTTCCTCTCTCTCATATATGCCTCTTGAGTAATCAGAGGTAAGTCGGGCCGTGAGCCTCCGACGCTGGCTTCCTCCGGACTGTGGCCAGGAGCAGCAGAGGACATACTCCTGGCTTCTCGCAAGGGAGCACAGGAGCTCAGCCTGTCCTCCCACAGAGGGTCACTGTGCCTCTCAACCATTTTCTTCCCCCCGCAATTCCCCTTCATTTTGAGGGGTGGCAGAAAACAAATAAAGTCCCCCTGAGCCAGGGGAAAATTCTGAAGCCAGATTTAGGGGCTCCGGGTGCCGGGCAGAGAACTACTGAGGACACTAGTTCCTCCCCAAATCTGAAAGGCTGCGCGCTAGCGAATTTTCTGAGGCTCTCCCTCCATCAAATGGAAAGCCAAATGCTGAGGCCTGTGGCTCGGAACGGGTTTAAGAACATGCAGGAGCCTGAAACTGGGCCTGGGCCGCTCCACGACAACCGGTGATCCTTCCTGAGAAAGCAGTCTTTGCAGACATTGCACCAACGTGCCCACAGGAAAGAAAAAAATAGGTGTTCTCAGCACGTCGGACCCAAAATTCAGAATAAAAGTCCTCGTGTGCTTCAATGCTTTCAGAAGGGGGGAAGCTGTTTCGAGGAGTACGGTTTCTTCTGCTAACTTTTCCCCCTCCCCATTCCTTGGAGCATGTGTCACGGCCTGTGACACACTGCCAAGGGAACATGGATGCCGGGGAAATGTCTACACACGCTACACGTTTGTGACATGCCATGTAAGCGACACCCTTGTTTCCTGGCTGGGTTTTCTTGGCACAGGTGTGGGCAGGCAGTGAATTCTGCCCTCCCACCCACCGTGCTTTGTAAACAGGATCACGGTGGACCCAGGGGAGACTATGCATTCTGGAGAAGACCTGTCACCTCTCCACAGAGGAAGGAACGCCTTCAGCAAGGCTCAGGCCCAAGCAGAGCTGCTGCTTTAAACTGTCCTTGTTTCAAAACACAAAGCATCCTGAGTTCAGGCTCCTGCCACCACCCTGCCCGGAGACCCCACCACAGCTGTTTCTCTCCACCTTGCAGATTTGATTTCAGAAACAGATCAATGACTTCTCCTGTCCCTCTCACCCAACTGACCCAGTCCCAGCCATGTATTTCAAAACAATAACAAAATAAAACCTCCGGCAACAAAACACACGTCTACACACACTTCACAGACAATGCAAGACCCCCACAGGCCAGCTTCCACACTAGAACTTGACCCCCACCCCCCCCCCACCCCGCCCAGTACCTCCCTCTACCGCGCCCAGGAGGAGATAGTCCAGGACCCCTGTCCCCTCCCCCCCTACTTCCAACCTCTTAATGTGCAAGAGATTTTTCAGAAAGGGAAGCACCCAGTTTTGTCTACCAGCTTCGGCAGGGAAAATAAAAGACGGGTTAAAAAAAAGAATTGGTTTCTGGAAATTCTTTGGGTTTTCGGGTTTTGAGGTCGTTGGGGTTTTCTGGTTTGGGTTTTTTCCCCCCGTTTGTTTTGTTTCCCTCGCCATCCCTGATCCAGATGGGCCGCGGGGCTTTCAGAAAGGGAACCCTCACCCAGCCCCGTTCTATCCCACGGTCCCATCTGTAAGAAAACCAAGGGCTGGGCCTGAGAGGTCCCCCGAATGCTCAGCCCCGGGTGGGCCAGATCCTCTCCAGAATTCTAAGGGTCTCCCCGAAACGCCGGAGGGGCAGAGCTTCGGATTCCACAATCTAGCCCAGAACCCAGGCCAGGAGGGGGACTCCCGGTTCTCCCCGCCCCCAGCACCCCCCCCCGACCCCCCGGCGCGCAGCAGGCCCCGGGCTCCAGGTGCAGCGGCGGGAGGGGGCGCCCCCCGAGCCCCGAGGGGAGGCGCGGGGGTGCCGGCGCGCGGCCGCGCGAAGCGACTCACCGTGGCGGACGCCAGGCTGTTGTCGGCCAGCGTTAGGTGGTGCGGCTCCCAGCGCCTCAGGAATTTCGAGGTGAGGATCTTGCTGAGAAAGGTCCGCGGGTGCCGAATGACACAGACCTGGATGTCGCCCTCCTGCAGCAGTTTGTACCTCATCCCGTTGCACAGCAGAAGGGCCCGGCGGCAGGGCACGGCGCCCATCTTCGTGCCCTCGGGGGCCGGCACGTCGCCCCCCAGCAGTGGCTTGGTCTCCTCTATCTGCCGGGGGTCGCCGCCGCCGCCCGAGCTGCTGGTCAGATCCATGGCCGGCCGGGCCGGGGAGGGGGCCGGGGGCGGGGAAAGGGGCTGTCCTGGCTGCCGGGCGGCGGGGCCCCCGTTCGGCGGCCCGCACCCCCCCACCGCCCAGGAAGGTGGGGGGGTGTGGGGCTGGGGGCGCCCGCAGGGGAGGAGCCGGGGGCGGGCGGCTGGCGCGGCCGGCGCTCGGTCCCTCCTGCGGGGCTCGGCTTCCTCCTAGCTCGTCGGGTGCATGCTCGCGGCGGCCAGACCGGCTCGGCGGGCGGGCAGGGAGGCGGGCAGCGCCGGGGACCGGCGGCGGCGGCGGCGGCGGCGGCGAGCGGGGGCCGCGCGGCGGGCGTGTCTCGGCCCCGCCGCCCGCTCGTGTGTACAGTACGTGTGTCTGGGCGGCCGTCAGCGGGCGAGTGTGCGGCGGGGGCCGCGGGGGCCGGCTCAGTTGAGAGATTGCAGAAGCCGCTCGGCGCCCGCGCGATTGGTCCCCGCGGGGTCATGTGCCCGCCCCTCTGACGTCAATGGCGGCAACGGCGGCGGCCGCCGCGGCTTCGGCCTCTCGCAGGCGGAGCCGGCCGCCGGGCGGAGACGCGAGGGGCAGAGGCGCGGCCGGACGGGAGGGGGCGGCCCCAGGGGAGGGGGACGCGGCGGGCCAGCCCCTGCAGGACCCCGCCAGGCCCCACCCGGGATGTGGGGGCGGGCCGGGGCCGCGGGGGCGGGGCGCGTGACGTCACGCCCAGCCGCGCCCCCGCCGGTGCCCAGGCTGGTGCTGAGTCGCGAGGCCCTCCATCTGGACCGGATCCCGGAGCAGTGGCGGTACCCGCACCTCACCGCTCCCCACCCCTGCGCCCCGAAATATGCCAACACGACGGCCAAGGTGCGGCCAGGTGCAAACCTGAGGGACCAGGGCGGGGCTGGGCTGGAGGACCGAGGGCTGAGCCGCTGGAGCTCTGACACCCACCTCTGCAGCTCAGGCTGCCCATCTGGC
This sequence comes from Rousettus aegyptiacus, assembly GCF_014176215.1. Lineage (NCBI taxonomy): Eukaryota > Metazoa > Chordata > Mammalia > Chiroptera > Pteropodidae > Rousettus > Rousettus aegyptiacus. The sequence continues at coordinate 24,446,692 of NW_023416289.1, read as the reverse complement.
TGGCCAGATGGGGCCGTAAGACAATCATGTTTCCTCGAATTGAAAATGTCCCGCCAGTTATCGGGATAATGAGCCCATGCTGCCTTGTCTTAGCCTGCCAGACTCTGCAGCCCCCTGGCCTTTTATAGGTATCTGCCCGCCTTGGCCCTTGAGGCCCTCCAACTGCCTTTATTTCTGCTACTGGAGTCTGACCCCCTCGAGGAACCTAGAAAACAAAATACACCCCAGAGTTACTGGGCCTCCCCTCCTCTATCTGCATTCCAGCAGCTCCAGCTTCTTTATCTCTCCGCTCACACGAGGACTTGGCCATTCATCTCCGCATCCGCAGGCCCAGCATAAGACTGGAGAGAGAATCATACTGGAAGCAGAAGCATCTTTGTGGGAAGAACCACAGTGTCACTCAGAAACTCCAACTCTGAAACAAAAATGATCTTTCTGCCATCTGGAGGGGCACCTAGTATCACCCAGCAAATTCTCAGCTCCACCGCCGGGCATCCTCAAGTCCACGCACTTCTGCAGTTAATATCATCAAAACCCCCAGATTTTTGCCTTTTTGTTACGTGAAGGTGCTCTGTAGTGAACACATGAGTGTGTGAGCATGTGTTGAATAGCGTTGTAATACCTCAGTTTGTCCACAGTGTCCCTGCAGTAGGATTCTCTCTTCCCTACTGTCTCCTAGAACAGACAAGATGGGGTGGGGGGTGGGGGTGCTCCCCAATGACTCTCTCCCCTGAGCCTGGCCAGGACTAGGGGCAGGGGGTGGAAGGCAGGCCCCAGCATGTGCCCCTAACAGAATGAGACTTAAATGTCCAGGCTGCCCAAGAGAAGGGCAGAGCTGTTCTCTCCTTGCGTGCCATGAGGGAGGCACAGTTAGGTAAGAAAATGGGGAATTTGGCATCTCCCCGCAATTTGCTGGCCTTTCCTTCAAGTTCTAAACTGCAATGGCCTTGAGAAAACCGTCAAGCAAGAAAGGGGCAACCCCGAGCCCCCACCTCATGCTGCGGATGTGAGTGCAAGGGATGGTTGTATTGGGTGTACGCAAAGAGGTGGTAGGAAACTTGGCCTGTGCTGGAAACTGTGCTCATTTGCCAAGGCACACAAAGTGCTCCAGGAATGCAGGGTGGGGGCCTAAGAGATGAAAGTATTGAATTCAGTCATCTTTAAATAATTTTTTAAATTTTAGTTTGAAATCAGTGACATGGAGCCCCCAAGATGCTGCAAGAAAAAAAGTTCCTTTGGGCAGAAACCAGGAGTTCCTGGTTAACAGCAAAGTGCTAGCTCAGTGTCTGGACTAGATCAGGACTCAACAAATAGGCAATGATTGGTCATCAAACTTACCTATTCCCTGGTGCTTCAGGTCGTGCCATCCATAGAACCAGGTCAGTAAGTTGGGACACAGTGAGATGGGATGTCATTGGTGTTCAGTCAGTGATAAAGTTGAGTCCCCAGCCTTCTAGACTGGGACTCATAACTCATTGTTGAGCCCCTTGCCTCCACTATCTCAGGCTCCTGACCTAGAAGTGAATAAGTCCAGCTGTCAGATTCTATCAGAAGCCTCTCCATGCAGCCCCCTAACCTCTGTAGGAGACACAAGCCTATAGAGTTTCCATTGATGGATCATGCACCCAAGTCATCCTTGATTCCACAGACAGTCTAGACTCCAAAAAATGGTCCTGGCCCCTTAGGGCTGACCCTTGAGAGGTTTATAGAGTAGCGGGTGGGACACGGAAGTTCATGAACCCTTCACTCTCCTCAAGCTCCCATAGGCCAATTTATTCAACAAGGTCATCAGACAAACCTGCCATTTTCTGCGTTCTTTGCTGTCAGTCCCTCCTTGTTTGAGTCAGGTCCCAAAGGACCACGTTCTGCTCTCACCTGCTCGTTGCCTCACTTGAGTTCAGCAATCCACTGCGGGTTTGCCCCTGGGCCACGTTGGTAGAGAACCTACACTGTGTCAAGTGCAGGGCTGGGAGCTGGGGTTGTAGTGAACAAGTAGTAAACTGCCCTCCGAAGTCCCTGAAGTGTCCCCTTGAGCTAACTCAGAGAGGAAAGATAGCCCTACTGCCCTGGCTGCCCACAAAGGAAGCTGATGAAGTGGTAAAGTCCCTGGGGGTTAGGGGAGCATCAGAGTGGATGGCCAGCCAGCCCTAGGAGAGGTTCACCTGAGCCCTCCTCTCGCAGCCCTGCCCCTTGCAGCAGACACGCCTGTAGGTGGGTGTCCTTTTCCTCAGAGTGCTCTCCAGTGGAACTCCTCACCAGCCTGTGCACGCTCACTCCTTGCCCCACCCCAGCATGAAATGGAGCACAAACCAACTCTACACTCTCAAAAAGGGCAGGGTTTCTCCCAGTGTTCCCAGCATTGTGTCCAGTGCTGTGCTGGTAAATCAGCTTGCTGAAAAAAAGGAAACCCCTGATTCACAGCATCTGACAATTTCCCTGCTGTAAATATTCCTACCATGGCTAGTTACAAGCTACCAACATTCATGACTGAATGTGGAGTTGGAAGGAGATGCGCCCCATTATAGAGTATGTCCGTCCTACAGTCATAACAGACCAGGGGTCAGTGAGCAATGGCCGAGAGGCCAGATTCAGCTCCTGGCCTGCAAAGCCGAAAACATTAACTCTCTGGCCCTTTTACAGTAAAAGACTGGCAACCCCTGCAATAGACATAAATAACCTCCAGAACACAGATACTAGTAAAACGTGTAGTAAAATAACTAGGACGTGATGAGTTTCATTACCTTTAAAAAAATATGTTTGATTTAATGGTGACTTTATATAATTTAATCTTGTTTAACGGCTGTTTGACAACCAGCTTGCAAACTTCCTGAAAAAATTAAGTCAGCTCTCACGAGCCAGTGTAAGTTAGCTCCAGCATGCCACTGCCTGTTTCTCCAGAGCCTGGGCCAGAGGAGGTATACAGGTTATCTGTTGAACGGTTAACTGCAGGGCCAATGTTCTAACCATTAGGCAACATTGCCCTGCTTCCTTTCTTCATTTTCATTCCATTCACTTAAATGCCTGTTAGCATCTACTGAGTGCCAGGGACTTTTCTGGGTGCTACAGATCCATCTCATACAAGATGCTCCCTCTCAGAGCTCATAGTCGAGTAAGGGGAAATCAGACACCCCTCCTCTCAAAAAAATCACCTCCCCCTCCCCCAAGAAAAGTATGCCAAGAAGAAAAAAACTTACTCATCCCTATATCAGCTGTATGTATGTTTGGTTTTCTAGAAAGTGGGTTCATAACAGTACCTTTTTCTAGAGTTGTAGAGTTTAAGATAATCAATGTCAAGCTCACAGCCTGGCACAGAGTATATACTTTGAATAAGTATTAGCTAGTTCACATCACCATTGTCATCTTAGAACCCGTATTTACATGGCCCTGATTGTGGGCCCTCCACCCAGGCTACTTTCCAAACCTTTCCCATTTGCCCGACAACTGGAGTGTAGACACTCCAGACAGCATCTCTGCACGCTTTCCAACCTTGGCCCTATTGACATCTGGGGGTGGATAATTCTTGGTGGCAGGCATCTGTCCTGTGCAGTATAGGATGTCCTCAATTTGTGACAACCAAATCATCTTCAGACGTTGCCACATGTCACCCGGGAGGTAAAATCACTGCTGGGTGAGAATCTCTTGTTTAAAGGAAGTCGTCTTTCCCACCCTCTCAGCAGGTACCTGCTCGCCAGCCAGCCTGTCAGTCGCAGTCTAGGGAGATTATATTATTCACTCTCATGCAATAGCACGTCCCTCCTCAGATGCCACTTCTGGGGGCTAGAGCAAACTCGCCACCAGCTTTATCAGACTGTCAAGGAACACGGGGACCCATAGGATGGAATAAGGCACACCCTCTTTTAAGTCCTGTTTTTGGAGCCCACTTAATGCCATGAAGCTATACTTGTAATAAAATGCCAGGCACCAAAAGCAGGCAACGAAATTGTATATTCTTAAGTGGTCCCAATCCTGGAGCTACCCACGACGCTATTGCTTTTGGGGAACTCTCTAAAAGCTCCATCTGAAAACTCTGTCTCAAAATTACATCAGCTAGAAGATCGTTCCCGAACCTCATTTTTAACAGGCGTGAGACACCAGCACAATGGAACACACACTCCGTACTGATGCCATTTAATGTACTGATCACATAATTAAATGTGCTTGTTCTTCCGGTATAAGGAAAGGAGTCATGTTTTTATGCCGAGGTTGATGAACGCCCCCCTCCCTCTTCTGAGCTGATGTAAAGTCAGCCCATTTTCTAGGCTCATCAGTGGGGAGGAGAAGAGGGTGGGAGCCTGTGACACTGGGTAGCTGAATGATTACTATGCCACGGCCCCACCTTCCCTGGTTTTAGGGGGCAAAGGAAGGCATCAAAGGAACATGAAGTTCTATCCTCTCTCCCTTTTTCACTTTTACCAAAGAATGAAATATGAGGTTAATATTTTGTAAAAAAAAAAAAAAATTACAGAGGATGGAACGTTGATCTGGAACTAATATTTCTTATATACAATCAGTTGATTGATTGATTGAGTTACATAGGCACACCAGACCCTTGATAGCTGGTATCTCTGGCTAACCAAGATCAAGGTAACCAAGGCAAGATCAAGGGTCTACGATCAGTGGAATTACAGGTCATGCATAACAGTTTTTGACATGTATCCATGTTGGTCTGTGTATCATGCTCTGTTCCTTTTGTTGCTAATATATTCATCACATGATATAACATTTACAGGTAAATTTTGATTGTTTTATCTCTCTCTACTCCTCCCCCAAATTTTCTACAAGGAACCTGTATTGATTTAATTTTTAAAAAGAAGATAAATGCTACTTTTTTTTTTTTTTTTAATTCACAGGGACTTTATGAAGAGCCCAAATGCCAAGCTACTGCAGACTTGTGGCAATGGATGCCTGGCACAGCCACATAGAGAACTGAAGGCCATGGATCATATTTTTAAAAATGAAAACCACTGTGTTTTTCAGATTAATTGCATTTCTCTCCCACACCAGCCTTTGCGGTGAGCTGCTCAAATTGACCAATTTAAATGTGACCTCCTTTCTTTCCCTTCCATCCGTTCTGAGTCAGTTGCTAAGAAGCAATGAAAGGAAGTAAGGGGGAGAGGGGGTTACCTATGTGGGGAACATGCTACTTTTCCAAAATTTACCCACAGCTCTCTTTGCATCGGCCGCTCCAGACAACCTTCAGGTGGACAAGGGTGATGGTATCACCCCATTTTGCAGATTAAGAAGCTAAGGCAAGATCAAGGGTTTGTCTAAGATCTCACTGCAGGAAAGTGGGAAGATGCCATCCAGGGGCCCCAGGTAGGATGGCAAAGAGGTTAAAAACATAAAATTCAGAAGTGGGTCCCAGCTGTCCACTCTCCTTAGCTGAGTTACACTCACCAAATCTCTTAACCTCTCTGAACCTCAGCCTCTTCATCTGTGAAACAGCGATCCGATCATGATAGTCACAGTGAAGCTAATGCGCGTTAAGTGCTCAGAACATGCTCAGGAAGAAGTTGGTACTCAATCAATGGTAGGGTAAAATGCTTTCTCAGCTCCTAGTCTCTTCCTTCTTCCACCACAGTACAAAACTAGAACTGATTCCAGCCTTCCTGAGCTGAAGGGAAAGGAGTAGACATTTTTTTTTTTTTGTAACTTCAGGAAGAGCAGAGCCTCACAGATGCAGAGAAACGAGAAGAAGGCAGGGCCCAGGGTCCAGGTGTTAGCCAAGACACCTCCATTGCAACAGAAACCAATCAGAGCAGCTTCGACAAAGAGTAGAGATGGGTTACAAGGACTCAAGGTCATCTCGTAGAGTTCCAATGGCATAAAGATGGCCGGGCCTCAGAAAGGGCCAGAAACAAGGGACCTTCTCGGTGCTTCATGTGTCTGCTTCTCTCTACATTATCCTTTCCTCCTATTCTGGCTTTCTCCATTAGGTCTCTTCGGCATGACAAAAGGTAGCCATTCAGGAGACCAACTGAGATCAAACCAGATCTGTCTGGCTCAGTTCCAAGGGAAGGACTTGGTTGGCTCAGCTGGGGCCAGGTGCCCACAACAGCCAGTGTCCCAGTCAAACTGTACAAATCCGATTGCTGATGACCGCTCCCTAGAGGTGAGAAGGATAGTCAGATAGATCATCGTGAGCTGAGCGGGCCCCCTAAGAAATGTCTTATTACAAATAATAATCACTTTTTTCATTGTGCTCCCCAACTTGGAACATTTCCTTATTTTATTAAGAATAGCAACTATCCACATAGGGCTTACTGTGTGCCAGCCACTGGTGTAAGCACTTTGCATATGTTGACGCCTTGGTTTATTTTGTCCATTGTACAGATGAGGAAACTGAGGTGCAGAGAGGTTTTGCCTGAGATCACACTTGAACTTAGCCAATCTGGTACCAGACCCACTCTCTCTTAGCCACCGTGTCGTGTTGCCTATTTTAGCCCCAATCATGTATTTTATATTTCCTCTGTTAGCCCACATCTCTCAAAAGAAGATAAAAAGACGAATAAAGGGAAGAATGGCATATCTGACATTTCACAAAAGCACTTAACTGCCAGCAATGAAAAACGCTGGGGCTTTGCGGCCGTCTTGTTTTCGTTTTGAACTGGAGTTGGGGCAGCGTTGTCATTGCCTCCTAGGGCCTCACGCAGCCCTGTGACGCTCGCCTTGGCTGAGGACCACCTGGGGCAGGACGTGGAGCTTCTTTAGTCCTTGCCCTGTTGCAGCACACAGCAGGCACTCTAAGGCTTGTTGTTGCTGGGAAAACGCGTACCCCCTCCGTACGGCTCTCAAAACCCATCCAGAGACAGGCAATAAGATCAGCTGAAATGTTGTCCCCGTGATACCACAAGAAAGGGAGGTTTGTGGGAACAACTTATATGTGAGAACCAGCCAACACTGACCAACCAGGCCTCCGGAGGAACCGGGGATCGTGGAAGCGTCTGCACAAAGGCTCCTCTCTCCCCTCCGTCTTTTTTCCTGGTCTCTCTGGGACTCTGTTCCAGCTCCTCATGGAACACTGGCTGCCTCTGCTTGTATTTCTGGCACTGGGCCCAAAATGGCCTCGGCCCAGTCCCCAGGCCTAAGTGGCCACTCACCATCATCTAGTTTCCCACCTCCAAATGTCCAGCTAAGGGATCAGATAGGCTTGACTAGCCTGGGTCCAGCTAAACCCCCTGAGTCTCTGGTTCTGGGCTCCAGGCTCAGCAAAGGAAAGTAAGTTGTACAAGGTCTCCCAGAAAGAAGGCCACCCAGCCAGGATTCTGCTCAGCACCTGATGGGTTTCCTAGGGCCGTAAGAACAAAGCACCACAAACTGTGGGGGCTTAGCAATTTATTCTCTGAAGGGTGGAAGTTTGAAATCAAGGTGTCAGTTGGGTCGGTGCCTTCTGAGGGCTCAGAAAAGAATCCATTCTAGGCTTCTCCCTCAGTTTCTGGCAGTTTGCTGGCAACCTTTGGCTTTCCTTGGCTTGTAGACAGATGTATCACCCCAATCTCTGCCTTCATGTTCCAGGCATTCTCCCTGTGTGAGGCTGTGTGCAAACTTCCTCTTTTTATAAGGACACAGTCATATTGGATCAGGGGCCCACCCTACTCCAGCATGACCTCATCTTAACTTATTACATCTGCAACAACCTTATTTCCAAATAAGGCCACAGTCTGAGGTTCTGGGGGCTAAAACGTAGGGTTCTTTTTAAGGGACACAATTCAACCCATGACAGAGCCCGAAGCCTGCCGCAGCAAGTGCCACTGTGTTCTGCCCCCAGCTAGTTCTCGCCACAACACACCTCGATGCCCAGGCCTTTCGGCCCCGGCGGGCGTTGCTCATCCTGTTTTCTCTGGAACAGGCATAGACACAGGTCTGCCCTCGCGTCCTCACGCTCACACCAGAGCATGCACAGGGAGCCGTCGTGATTCAGGAGGACCCACTGCGGGTGCCCTGGGTGGGACGTGACTCAACTCCGGGTGAAGCACTTAGGGAGGCTCCATTCAGATGGACGACCCATTGTCTGTGCTTCTCCTCCGCACTCCAGCTTCAGCAGGCAATTTTCAAGGCATCAGACCTGAACAGCGCACAATAGGCTAATGGATCTCATTCAGCGCAGACACAATGACCCACGAATCACAGCCCGCCCGCCCAGCTCGTGTGACCTCTGGCCATGTGGTTGCACAAGGCCACTGGATGACAGGTGGCTGGGCCAGGGATTCAGGCAAATGGTTTATTTCTATACTTATTCATTTTTCCATTTTATTGGGATAAAAATTTTAAGCAGATTTTGCTCAGAGGTTAACTAGCCAAATCTGCCCTGAGGAAACCCTGGCTCTGGGCTCAGGGTGGGAAAGCCAGAGCGGCCCGTTTCTTCAGCCATGACAGACGTCACCCACTCAACATGAAATGCTACCTAGGATCATTCCTAGGCCAGGAAGTGGCAGGGTGGGGACTAGAATCCAGGAAGATATACACTAGCGTCTATGTTCTTTTCGTACTTTGATTTGGTGACTCACGGTTTTGAGCCTATATCTGGAGTATGTCATCTTGAAAAGAAAAGTGTTAAAGGGGCCACCAACACATTCAAATCCCGGCGGTCTCGACCCCTTCCTGCATCCCCAGGGAACAAGCGGTCAGTGAGACGGTACATTTGCCTTGCCAGAGCTGAAAATCACCCCTAGGGGGTCTTCTGGTCCATCTTCCCTACTTTGCTGGTGGGGGAAACTGAGGTTCAGAGAAGGGAAGAACCCTGACCCTAGACCACACAGGTAATAAATGGCAAAACCAGGCTCAAAGCTCCTGACCGCCCCCCAACCCAGAACCCCGACATCGCCTGCTTTACTTCTGCAGCAGGAAGATGGCAAGTCCCTGTGTATTTCTGTCTGCTCGTTGTCCGAATCTGTGCTGTCGAACCCCCGGGGAGGCTCATCTTTCTCTTACTCCATCTGCCCGGCCCCTGGAACCAGGCTGTGTACTTTCTCTCCATCCCTAATGAGGTGTGTGTTGTTTCCACCCTCTCGTGGGATTTCTGCAGCTTTTCACACCTTCCGGGAGCTTCCTTTGGGCCTCTTTTCTGCTGTCGCCACCTTCCACCCCAGGGAAGGGGCTGGTCCTGATGCTACCCTGGCCATTTCCACTGGGTCCCTCTGGCTCTTGTTTCCACCCCCACGTCCCCTTGTTCCGTCCCCTTCCACTGCCTGATGCTGTTGGTCTTTCCTGAGAGCCTAATAGGTGGGGTAGACCCAGAAATCAGAGTGAAGACAGAACCCCATGTGTGGCTACCGACCAATGTGGCTGCGAAAAGGTGCAGCAATCAGGGACTTTCTAAACTCTTTTTGTTGTTTTTTTACAAAAATGATATGTGTTCATTTGGAAAAATAAAATATCAATAAAAAAGCAAATAATAATAAATATTAATTAGGTACTTACTCTATTCTAAGCACCGAAATTCCTATCTGACATCCCATCACCGAGTCTTCACACTTTGGTGAATATCCTTCTAGATCTTCTATGGATAGAAAAGAATTTTGAAATTTTAAAAAAATGAATTTTGAATGACCGAAAAATAGATATATTGCCTGATTCCATCCCTGCACAACATAGACTATGTTAGTGCATCCTTAACGCACATATTTCTGCTGTGGAATTATGGAAAAGGAACTAACCCACGTGCAGGACCGTCTAAGCTGAGCACTCTCACCTGGGCGGTTTAGAGAATGCTCATTAATCCTCCAACATTATCATCAGGTCATATTATTTTCCCCATTTAGACAGAGAAGGAAACAAACTCAGAAAGGAGAAGTGGCTTGCCCAAGGTCACAGAGCTAATAACTAATAGGAAATTCCTGCGAGTCTTCTGATGATGTGGCCTGATTAAGGTCTGCCTGCCCCTCCTACCTGGACCCTCCAGGACGGCAGCAATCTGCTTCCCACACCACCTTACAGCTCCTGATCAGTGGGAAGAGCCACGTGCTATAGGGAAAAAGGGATGCGTAAAGAGGCACGGCTGGGCTTTGAAGCCCCACCCCACACCCCGCACCAATCAGCTACTATACTAGGCACCTTTTTTTGGAAAAACCTGTGGTAAAATACACATAACAGAAACTTTGCCATTTTGACCATTTGGGAATTCTGGGGCACTAAGTACACTCAGAGGATCGTGCCACCATCATCACCATCCGTCTCGAGCACATTTTCAACTTCTCAAACTGAACTCTGTCTCCAGGAAACAGTAACTTTCATTTCCCTCCCCTGTGCCCGGGCACCCACCATCCCACTTCCTGCATGTATGAATTTGACTATTCTGGGCACCTCGTACGAACGGAATCACACAGTATTTGTCCTTTTGTGACTGGCTTATTTCACTTAGCATAATATCCTCAAGGTTCATCCACGTTATAACATGTATCAGAATTTCCTTCCTTCTTAAGGCTGAATAACATTTCATTGTACGTATCAACCATATTTTGTTTGTACATTTATCCATTGATGGACATTTGGGTTGTTTCCACCTTCAACTATGCAAACAAAGCTGTTATGAACATGAGTGTACACACATCTCTTTGAATCCCTGGGTTTTTTTTAAATGAGTACATGCCCAGAAATAGGATTGCTGGATCATATGGCAATTCTCTTTCTCTAGGCACCTTTCTGAATCCATTTCTAGGCTGTATTTTTCACCTAATCATAAGCCTTTTCCATTTCGTCATGTTTTTGTAATTTTGGTGACTACTCATGGGTCCCAGAGGGGCAGAGCTGTGCCTGCCGACTCTGTGCTGGCCGCCTCCCCTGAAATCTTCTTCCTGTCTGTCTGATCCACCTGAGTCACCTCGGCCCTCATGACTCAGTTTCAGGGACTCAGACTAGCTTAGGGCCCCCAGGTTAACACCTGAGATTTCCCTTCCTGCTCACTTCCTCACTTGCATTATGTGACCCTTGGGTCATCAGGTGTGACATGTGTTCCTCATTCTGGAGGCATCGACTGGCCTCTCTCGTTTTCTGCTCTCTCCCTGTGTCAACTTTTGTGTCTCTGTGAGGTTGGTTGCACGAATGCATGTTGTTGAAGTAATTAAGCAATTACCTCCTCTCCTGGGGGTTACTTCCAACTTTTCAATATTATTAACAAAGCAACAACAAAAAGAGGACTTCCTTCTTGCTGTCGAATCGGTTCCTTAAGATATATTTCCAGGAGTGGGTCATCTCGTCCCAGTTGTGGGAGTCGGGGGATGAAAAGACAATGGAGGACCGGGTGCCATTCACGGAGCAGGGGAGCCGGAGGAAGTGTAGCGCGGCAAGGGAAACGATGAAGGACGCCTTTCCCACCCCTGCGAGCAGAAACTCTCCTCCCCATTTCACAGATCGTCCCTGTGGTGGGTTAAATGGTGGCTCCCAAAAGATAGGTCTACCCAGAACCTGGGAATATGACCTTATTTGGAAAGAGTCTGGCAAATGTGATTAAGAATCTCAAGATGAGCTCATCCCAGATTAAGGTGGGCCCTACATCCAACGACAAATCCTAGGAAGAGAAGGAGAAACAGACACAGAGAGGAGAGGGGATGTGGAGATGGAGGCAGAGACTGGAGTGATGCATCTACAAGCCGAGGGATGCTAAGGACTGCTGACAGCCACCAGAAGCTGGGGGAGAGACATGGGGACAGATCCTCCCTTGGAGCTTCCAGAAGGAACCAATCCTGCTGATACCTCAACTTCAGACTTACAGCTCCTGAACTGTAAGAAATACATTTCTCTTATTTTAGGGCACTGAGTTTGTGCCGATGTGTTAAGGCAGCCACAGGAAACTAATACAGTCCCGTCTCTGCAGCCCCTTCCAGAAGGTCTCAGCCACAGCCACAGGCTCCAGCGGGGCCCGTCCTGTAACGGGCAGAGACGTCACTGTGCCGAGCGCTCAGCCTTTTCAGAGGCAGATCCTTGGGTGTGCTGTGGGTGTTGATGCTGGGGACAGGATGTTGGGGCCTCGGCTCACCAGGAAAACCAGAGCTTGAAATGGGGCGGGTACAGCCACTGGCAATCCATCTGGGAAAACAAGATTAGACTCTTTTCATACATCACACGCACAAATAAATTCCAGGTGGACTGATGCCAAAATGTGAGAAACAAAACTTGAAATTAGTAAAAAACATAAGACAGCATTTCTATTACCTTGGTGTAGGTGGGGATTTCTTAAACAAGATAAACCTTGCTGCTTAAAGCGTTTGACTACATTCAAATGAAAAACCTCCGTACATCAAAGAATACCATACACAAGGGTAAAGACGAGCTATAGACCAGCAGAAAAGTCTTAAAATGCGAGTCAGTACCCAGGATTTACAAAGAATTCTTACAAATCCATATGAAAGATAATCGACTCCCACTGAAAAAAAAAAAAATGGGCAAAGGTACAAATAGGGAATTCCCCAAGGCAGAAGCAATAACATATGGAAAGATGCTCGATATCACTAGAAATCAAGGAGGGGGGAGGCGCAAATGGAATGGTGGGGACACCTCATTGTCCCTTTATCGGACTGACAGAAAACGGAAAAGCCTGACGATGCTCAGGACGTGGAGGAGCAGGAGGCCCACATCCTGCCAGCAGCTGTGCCTGGGCACGACCAGGGTGGAAGGCAATGGCCTCTCTTGGTGTTCTGGGGTGAAGAGTGTCCTGCTCCCCATTCCTATGTGAAAGCACTAAACCCCAGCATCTCAGAACGTGACTATATATTGGGAGACAGGGCCTTAAAGGAGGTAATTAAGTTAAAACGAGGTCATTTGGGTGGGCCCTAATTCAATGAGACAGCGCCCTTATAAGAAGAAAAGATCGGGACACAGACACGCACAGAGGGAAGACCACGTGAGGACATGGGGAGAAGACGGCCGTCTGCACGCCAAGGAGAGAGGCCTCCGAAGGGCCAGCCCAGCAGACACTTTGATCTCAGACGTCCAGCCTCCAGAACTGTGAGAAGATGCATTTCCATTGCTTAAGCCACCCGGTCTGCGGTACTTTGTTAGGGCGGCCCTGAGAAACTAACACACTCGACAAAGGTGCTCAAAGCATCCTTCCACAGTTAACGCTCACGTATAAATCTTCTTCCTTTGTTACTCAAAATGGGGTCCCCAGACCAGCAGCAGCAGTGTCACCTGGAAGTTTGCTGGAAACAGAAGAATCTTGACCCAGCCCCAGACCTCATGGATCGGAATCTGCATTTGAACTTTGACTTGTAAGTAGTGGTTCTTCTCAAGCTCTCCCGTGCACACAGATACCCTGGGATCTTGTTACAATACAGATTCTGGTTCAGAATATCCTGGTCCAGGGTGGGGCCTGAGACTCTGCATTTCTAACAAGCGTCCAGGGCTGCTGCCACCGGTGGCCTAAGCAGCACACTTTGAGAAGGGACAAATCCAACTTGCCTTCACATCCCCATCACTTGCCTCAGGGGACAGGAAGATTGGTACCCACCTCCTCCCCCAGCCAATCAAATCGCACTCTCTGGATTGGAGCCTTTAAAGCTCCCAGATGATTTGACAGTGCTGCCAAGATTGAGAAGCACTGACCTAGAGCAGGTGAATCACCTGGGCAGCCCGAACATCGTAAGGTAGCCTAAGGTGTGGTCTCCATAGTTTTTTCGAGGACCCTAGGTGCCTCACCCTGCCTCTCCAAGTTTGAGAACCACCCACCCTAGATTGTGGGGCCCTGCTCAGAGTACCTGATATAGCAGGGCTGAGATGGGGCCCAGAAGTTTGCATTTCTAACAGGTTCACATATCAGCTTATACTGCTGGTTTCGGATCCCACTTTGAGAACTCCCTAGGGAGCTGCCTGTTCACAAAGAGGCCGGTTAGAATGTTCACTGAAGCAAGCATTTTTGAATACTGAGAAATCAGAAATCATCTATTTGGCCATTGCTATGGGCTGAATGGTGTCCCCTCAAAAGATGTTGAAATCCTAACCCTCAGGACCTGTGAATGTGACTTTATTTGGAAATAGGGTCTTTGTAGATGATCAAGTTAAGATGAGGTGATTAGGGTGGGCCTTAATCCAAAATGACTGGTTTCTTTACCAAATGAAAAAAATTTGGACAGAGACAGCAACACATAGAGAGAAAATGATGGAAAGACTCACGAAGAAGGCCATTTTCCAGCCTAGGAATGTCTCAAGCTGCCAGAAGCCAGAAGAGACCCCGGGAACAGATTCTCTCTCACAGCTATCAGAAGGAGCCGCACCTGAAGACACCTGAATTCCGGACTTCTTGCCTCCAGAACTGTGAGACAATAAATTTTTGTTGCTTCAGCTCCATAGTCTGTGGTGCTTTATTGTGGTGGCCCTAGCAAACTAATCCAGCCATCAGCCAAAGAATGGCTCGTTAATGTTGGTACATCCAGCCAAGGGAATACCATACGAGAGTGAAAGCTATCAGCGAAAGCTGTAGAGGGACATGTGTGGCGTAATACCATTTACACAATGCCTGAAAACGTAAAATCCAATAGCCAGTTTCTACAAGCATACGTAAATAGTCATAGTCTAAAAAAACATGCCTGGAAAGAGAAACGCCAAGTTTTATCTCAAGAGTGGTGACACATCCATGGGGAGACAAGAGAAGACCTGGGTACAGAGTCCCCTGGAGTCGGGGCTTCAGATGTATCTAGAATGTTAGGCTTCTTAAAAAGGATTGAAAGAAATAAGGTAAAATTCATGCATTCAATAAATATTGTGTGTCCACTAGGTGAAGGGCAAGTGTAGACCCCATGAAAAAACGCATCCAAAAATGTTTCTTAATTCACCAGCCCTCTTGGGACATACTTCACCCCTTCTCCCTACCTGACACTACAGGCATTTCTTCATACACAAGGTGAGTTTCAGAAAGCAGCATTTTACCCATTATTTGCAAGCGTGTGCATGCACGCACGCACACACAGAGACTTCAAAAGAACAACACGACATAGCAATTTTCTCTCCCTATTTTTTTTTTTTTTATAAAGAAACAGAAAATTCATCTTTCACATCAGGGTAATATAAAAGAACAAAAATATGCCAAGAAAGACGCTGCCAGCAAGACAACAGGAACCCAGTTTCCAGTGGGGAGGAGAAGAAAAAAAAAAAAAACATGCAAATCTCAGAGCCTATCAACCCACAAGGGCCCAGGAGGAAATTCAAAGAGTAAACAAATTTATGGAAAATATTCAACCTCAGAAGTGGCCAGAATCCCCACTCCCACTCCTTACCCCAACCTGCACAGATCGGAGGAGGGGGTACTGGGGTACGGGGGATTCTAGGAGCTGAGGGGGTTCTGGGAGTTCCCACCTGGGAGAGAGGGAAGCTCTGCAAATGACAGAGAGCAAGTGACATTCAGAGAGGTGCCTGGAGTGTGGGACGGGGGGCCAGGTGGAAGAAGGTTAAGGACACCAGGACCATGGTGGGGAGGCCAGGGGCTCCCCAGTGATGGTCTGAAACACGGACAATTTGTGACTGCCTCTGCAGTGGCACAGCTGACTAATTGTCCCAGAAACTGCAATGAAAGTGACATTGTATTCTATTTCCAAGTTTTTGAATAATGCCCAGTGCTAAGAAGATGCGGTGAATGAGAAAATGTGCGAGCAGGGTCAGAGCCATCCATGAATTCACTTAGCAAGCACCTACTATGTGCGGCCCAATTCTGGGCACTGGGAAGCTGCCTGGTATGCCTGTGCAGGAAGGTCGGGGCCCTTGGTGTTTGACAAACAGCCAGACCTGGGCCCTGCCTCTAGCAGCAGTAGGCCAGGAGGGGCTGACGGACCATGATGAAGCTGGCCTTGCATGGACTCAGCTCCTTCTCTACTCAAAGCAAGTCTCTGTGGGACAACAGCATCAACCAACTCTTCCTAGGCTGACCAACAAGTCCCATTTCACTCAGGACATGCCTGACTTTGGCATTGAAAGCTCTATACCCTGGGAACCTGCCACTGAGCCAGGGTCCAACACCAGGTCTGTTAGAACCCACAACAGCATGGATAGGGCAGATAGAGAAGTCAAAACACTTTGAGGAAGCCCCCAACACGAGTGCTTTCTGATAAGAGCAGCTAATCCTCAATGCTGGGTCAGGGCTTTGTGAGTTAGGCAGGCCCAGCTACCCCTGGGTCAGTGTCAAGGGGACGGCCTCTTTGGGAGAGCGATCTGGCAATTTGTAGTTAAGCTGTGAAATCGTTCATAGCTTCCGACTGAATAACACTATGCTTGAAGATCTATCCTAAGGAAATTATCCTTTTTGCTGTTATTGTTATTCAATAGCTGGTGCAAAGAAAATGTTTTCTGCAGCATTATCTGGAAGAGAAAAGAAGTCTAAAGAGCCCACATAGGGCAATGGCCTCATACATCATGACCCATCCACCCAAGGTCATTGTCACACAGCTATGAAAACATAACTGATGACTGTGTGGCAACATGGAAAACTCTCATGATGTAAGTACTACCTTATGGGACAGAATAAAAATGATGTGTGTCTTTTGCCTCCAATTTTGCAAAATGCTTTTGACTGAGGGCCAGGTTGGAAAGGAATATGCAGGGTGTTAGGTGTGCTGGGAATAGGGGAATATTTTTAGAAATTAAAGGTGATTTTTTAGTTCCCTTATATTGTCTTTTAAAAAGTGATTCAGGGAAGCCAGATATTTTTTGCACAGATAGGCTCATCCATGTGGACAAAGACATCACCTGCAAAGATAGTCTCTGAGGCACTGGAGGAAAGATCAAATGATTAGAAACAACCTAAATATCCATCAGGAGGGTGATGGTTAAATAAAAAACTGGTACATCTATACAGTAGAGTACTATGTAGCTGTGAAAAAGAATGAGGCAGCTGTACAGTTATAAGCTGATCATTAAGAGGCATTAAGAAAGGCCAAGTACAGAAGCGTGTAGAGAACACTATTTGTGTAAAAATGACATGCACACACACATATACATCTATATTGCTACGTATGCAGAGACTGTCTCAGGAAGGAGACCTCGGAACTCTGTGGAGGATTCTGGGTGCCTGGAATGGGGGGGGGCATTTACCTTCACTCTGTGCATTTGATACCTATAGTGGGTTAATGGTACCCCACACCCCGTCCTGACAAAAAAAAAAAAAAAAAAAAGACATGTTTATATCCTAATCCCCAGAACCTGTAAATGTGAACTTATTTGGAAAAAGAGTCTCTGCAGATGTAATTAAGGATCTCCAGATGAGACCATCCTAGATTACCTAGGTGGGCCCCATATCCAATGACAAGTGTCCTGAATAAGGGATACCCAGAGGAGAGACACAGAGAATGTCCTATGAAGACAGAGGCAGAGATGGGAAGGATGTGGCCACCAGTCCAGGACGACCTGGAGCCACCAGGAGCTCAATGAGAGAGAAAATGGAATCTGCCCCTAGAGCCTTCAGAGGGAGCACGACCCTGCTGAGACCTCCGGCCTCCAGAACCGTGAGAGGATGAATTTCTGTTGTGTTAAGCCCACCCGCGTGGGGTAATTTGTTACACTAACCCCAGAAAATGAATGCGGCACCTTTTGGATTTTTTTGGGTAACCTGATTGCATTACCAATTCAAAATAAATTTAACACATACAAGGATCTTCATAGCCTCTTTACTCATAATCACCCCAAACTGCAAACAACCTAAACATATAACAAGAGCAGAGTAGAAACAAATCAACTGTGGCATATTCTACAATGGAATACTTATCTCAGTGATACAAACGAACAAACTACTGAAGTGCCTGACACAGGCGAGTCTCACAGCCCATATGATTGCTGAGTGAAAGACAGACAGACACACGAGAGACTCCCAGTGTGATTCCATTTATCTGAAGTTCGAGAGCGTACCTGGTGGTGCAGGTCGGAACGGGAGTTCCCTGGGAGGGACCTGACTGGGAGCAGAAACAGGCAGGGGAGTTGGGGCTAAGATCCACGTCTTGATCTCTCAATGGCGATTTCTCAGAGGAAACATGTACAAAAAGTCACAGAGCTGCACGCTTAAGATTTGTTCATTGTGGTATATAAGTTATACCTTAATTTTCAAAAATGAAAAAGCATAGGAAAAATAATGGGGCAGGAGATCCCCTACGAAGAGCTAGAGATCTAAATTAAAGTGCTGCGACTTGGAATAAATTTTAAAATATTAAGGCACGAGAGACCCTGAAGATCACCTGCTCCTGAACTCTCAGTTCACAGATGAGGAAACTGAAGCTCAAAGAGGCTACACCATCAGCCACACGTCGCTGTAGCTATGGAGTGACCCAGCAAGGGAGACAGCCACGCTGCTGCTTAGCCGAGGGCCCTCCCTGCTCCTCACCCCTTACAACAGTGCTGGGCGGCTCCGCAGCCCCTTGTAACTGGAAGCCAGTGAAGCCCATAGAGCTGACTCTGTCCTGGGTGAGGGGACACAGGGCCGGCTCAGTGCTGGCTCTGGATGGCAGCAGCGCCCCCAGCAATCTTGGGGATGATTAGTAGATGCTCCTGCCTGCTCCTCTGCTCCTGGCATTCCTCTGTAGTTACTTGGTTCACACAGAGCCCAGCCAGGTATGAGGATTGCGCACATGGTCACCGACCTATGCTGGCACCTCAGGGAGGAGCTCGGAAGTGGGAAAAGGAGTAAGGCGTGGGCACCACCCTTGAGACTGTATATCAGAGGTGGCCTAAAACACGGGCTCCAACACTGCAGGCTGCAGGGCAGGGGCAGGGAGCAAGGCCCGGGGGGCTGCGACAGGGAGAGGGGTGGGGGAGCAGCAGCAGAGATGGGCCCTGAAGGATGGGTCAGCTGGAGATGGTGAGGGAAGGGGAGGGGACGGCGGGGAGAAGGGAGCACGACTCTGCTCGGGAGCAGGGAGCAGGTAGGTGTACAGGACAGGCTGGAGTCCAGGGGCTCTACACCCAGAAAGAGCAGGGTCATTAACGAGGCTGCTGGGGCCTGGTGGAAAATGCGGGGGGTGTCGAGTGGGGCAGTAAGGGAGAATGTCTAGAAGATTTGAAGTTCCACATTGGTATCCTCATTCCCTGTGTGACTTTGGATATGTCACCTGACCTCTTTGAGTCTCAGTTTTCTCATCTGAAACATGGGAATAAGAGTGCTTCCTGGGCTGATGTGAGGACTGAGCACAGCACAGAAGCAGGAGCCACTACTAGAATGTATGTCTTTGACCGACATTTATTGAGTGCCTACTGTATGCTCGCCACTGAGGCTGACCTGGGGTTCAATGGTGAAGGGTGAAGGCTCCTGACTTCCTAGGTGGGGAGATGGACAAGTTAACGAGGCTCTCACAGTGTGGTGGGTGGGGTCAGAGGGGCTCCCTGGTGGAATGACAAATGTGTGAAGACTCTCAGAAAGAGTGAGCACTCCCTTGATGAAAAGAAGATAAGGGAACAGCATTGAACCAAGACTTGGATGGAGGGATGGCCTGACCCACTAGGCAGTTGTTCCCCTGGGGGCGGGAGTCCCCCTACCAGGTTTGGAATTTGCCTCAATAACATGTGGGAGCCACTGGCATTTGGTGCTGGCAGTGGGCAGGAAGGCTAGACATCCTGCAATGTGCCGGCTAGTTCCTAAGACAAAAAAATGAACCCACATCCCACATGACAGCCCGACGTCTCACCGGGCATTCATGTAGGCGAAAACCCTGCCTGAAATTATCTGCGTCTAGAATCTAACTTCATTTTACATATAAATGCAAATTTTCTTTTCCCGGCCAGTTTTAATGGTGACTGAATTTTCCAGGAGTGCAACCACCGTGTCAACTGAGGGAAGACCGTTCTTTGTTTCATTTGGACATTAACCAAGAGCTGGTCACTATTTTGGAAAATGACATCACCGATGGCCTCACCCACAGGGCACACCTGTGACCATCTGCACTTATGGCCAATGCCCTTCTGGGGCTCCTGGAAATAAATCAGAGCATGCATCTGATTTATTTCTCTGAGATGGTCTAGCGTTCTCACATATTTTATGAAAATGACCTTCCTTTTAATCCTTTTCCTTTATATTATAATTAGGACATTATATTGATGTTTTGGAAATCACATGCATAAGGAAATTTTATATGCATGAATTCACCTTTAGGATAGAAAGCCGCATTACAAAGTATAGTTTATAAAAGAAGTGCTGGGTCTGAATGTCTGCAAGCCCCTGAGTCAGAAAGAGAGGGAAAGTGTTTGAGATGTTGATCCAGGAATGGAGGCAGGGTGATGGAGCCCGAGGCACTCACCCGGCATGCGTACCCAGGAGTGAGCCAGCGATGTGGGAACAAATTAGGAGGGCGGGGTCAAAAAGTTCCCCCCCAAAAAACAGTGCCCTCAGGTGGAAGCTCAAAAGGCACTTTTGCCTGTTACTGACCCACCCGTGTTCTCACATGTGTGTCCTGGGTGAGGACAGCAGCTGAGAGGCTGCGTGCACATGGCTGCCCTGCATTGGTCAACAAGGTGGAGGCTTTTTATAGCGAACAAGACTTGGAAGCTGAATCCACCGAAGACACAATCAGGCTTCGAGAAATGCGAATGACCAGTCTCACCCACTGACAAAGGCCGAGAAATGTCAGATGAAAGACACATCCAGCTTGATTGGCAGGTCACTTGGATAGAATGCATGTTTTAAAGACCTAGCATTCACCAAAAGAGAGAGGGGTGGCTTTTATATTAATTAAAAAAAAAAACGTACACACAATCTCCTATTGGATAAATGTGTAAGTATTTAAAAACTATCAAGAGGAGTGTCAAATTTCCAGCCTTCATGGGCCCCCTGTGGTTGGGCCCTGGCTGTCGCTTAGAGGGATGAGACTGAAGAGCCAGGCATTGGACAGATGACCAAAGGCCTCATAAGTCACGTCAAGAACCTGGAACTTAATCCCAAATTTAATTGGCAGTTATTGGTGGATGTTGATCAGATTTGCATTTTAAAAGTCTGGCTACAGGGTGGATGATGGAAGGGAGGGGGCCAAGACTAGAGGCAGAGGTGGAGGGTGGGGTAAGGGCGGTGACAGGGTGGAGTGAGGGCGAGGCTAGAGGCCGGAGGCCCGTTAGGAAATCGTGCAAGGGGAGGGGATGCTGGCGCAGATCGTCTAGGGGACCGGAGATGACAGTAGGAGCCCTGTAGACGGGAGACAAAGGTGGCCTGACTTGTCTGGAGGGTGAGAGAGACAGAAGTGGCCTCGCTTGTCCGGCGAGGGGCTGGCGGCGGCTTGGATTAACAAATAGGCATCGACGCAATTGGTCCTGCGCAACTCTGAGCCAGGCACTGCTTGGTGAGACGCAGAACGTCCATCGCGCGGCCAGCGGAGCAACCCTCGGCCCTGCGGGCCTGGGGCGCCCTCTGCTGGATGTTTTCATCGCCCGCCGTGCGATGCGGGACCGCCTCCGGAATCGGGTATTTGGGTGTTCGCGGCAGAGAGGATGGAGGAGGGGAGCTTTCTCCCTACATGGGGAGGGGGTCTTTCTCTTTACATGGGCTGGGATAGGCAGTCACAAGGAGAAATCCCTGCCAATGGGAAAGAAGACACAGGGCAGATGGACCTACACTTCTCATTTCCGTTTTTGTGTCCCCATCAATAGAGGTCTGTCCTGCCCACACCCCCACTACATCCCTCCCACAGGCCGTCTTTTACCGCATCTCTATTTAGGATTCACAGTAGCCCACATACACACAGTACTAAAATTATTTAATGACTTTAACTACTCCTACTTACTTATTGAGTGTTCTTGGGTATTAGCTGAATGGATAGAATTAGTGGTCATGATGTGCCCCAAGCCTCATGGCCTAGTTTAATCCACACTTCTATCATCAAGCTTAGTTTTCAAATGAGAAAACTGAGTTTCCCAAAGATTAAGTTCCAAAGCCACACAGCTCTGCAGGGGCAGACCCTTGTCGAACCCTGGGCTGGACTCCGAGCTAGTGCTCTCTCTTCTTTGCCTTCCCGGCCCCCTGAGCCGAGCCAGAGCACAGGCTCCCCTAACACTTGGGAACCCCTTGGTCCCTCTCCAGACAGTGGGAAGTTCTGACTGGGCTCGCGTGCTGGCAGAAGGCAAGCAGAGGATAGCCGCTTACCTTCTGCCATCCCCTGGAACAGCTCTGCCCAGTAGCTCCTTGTTTGAGTTGCAGCTGACGCAGGGTTGATGCAAAAGGCATGGAGACCGATACGTGCACACCCCAGGTTCCTGCAGGGCCTTCCGTGATGTCAGGTGGACCGTCAGGGATCCCCACGCATCCTGGAAGCTATCACTCCTCCAGAGGAAAACAGGACCACATGGAAGCGAGGAGGAAAATCCGTCTCTATGATAAGGGCTGTTGGTTAAAGAAAGATCATTTCTTGGCTGGGAAAAAAACAGCCTTGTCCAATAACATTCTTTCAGGACAAATCCATCTCAGCTCTATGGGACGAGTCCCAGGCTGCCGGCGTTTCGTGAAGACCCAGTAGGTCTGAGCGAGCCCCTTCAGGTTCTCTCTCTGGAGACACACCTGAGAGAGACACGAGGAGGTGGGGGAGGAAGGGCAGGTGCAGAATCGGCCCTCACTGAACACCTTCAGCCCCATTTGCTGGGCCTTGCGCAGGGTGTTTTCCGTTTCCTGTCTCACCAGCTCCGTATGAGGTGGGCACTCATTATTCACCCATGGGGAGACCGAGGCATGGACATGTTCATGGATTTGAACTCAGACCCTTTCCACTTCAAAAACACCGTGATTTCCCCATAAAAAGTGACATTTGTATTTTCTCCCTTTTTGTACGAGACCGGTCCTATCCCATCTGGCAGCAACGTGTGGAGGCTATTATCATTATCCCCATTTAACAGATGAGGAAACTGAGGCACAGAGTGGTCAAGTCATTTGCCCAGTGCTATAGAGTGGCAGATTCAGGATTAAATCCCATACAGGCTGATCCCAGAGGATCGTGTGGAGAGTAAATGAATTAATATTTACATAGATAAAAGTCTTAGAGCCTGGTACAAGATAAATGCTCAACAAATGTGGGCTTTTATTCATAGGGGTAGTAGTTCTCAGCTATGATTGCAAATCAACCTGGGAGCTTCTGAAAAATACCCATGTGTGAATCCCCACCCAAGAGGTTCTTATTTAATTGGTCCCAGTTGGAGGGCACGTGTAGGCAGTTGTCAGCATTCCCCAGGTGATTCTAATACTCAAGCAAATGTGAGGTGCACCAAGCCAGAGTATCCGCACTCACTGCAGACTGGTGTCCTGGGCCCCCGGGACAGGGGCCAGCACCCAGCAGGTATCAGGAGATGCTCAGGGCTGCTCAGATGCCCTTTGGGTCTATGTCACTCTTTCCTGAGCATGGAGATCACAGCGAGTTTGGATTTCATCTCCCATCAGCGAGGAGGGAGGGTCACCCACTCAGACCGAGGTCATCAGCCTGAAATAAAGACAAGCTTTGTCCCATCCCGTGAGTCTCTAATCCAAACATGAAGTCATCCCAGCCCTGCCTCTGCCAAGGGCTGTGGAAGTTCTGCCCAAGACTGACTGAACACAGTCCCTGAGAATTCCTGGGAAGGGATCCACCTCGTTTCTTTCTAAGTCACATGCCACTGGCCCCTGTCTTCCCTGGGACGTGCAGGAAAAATTCAGGTCCAGCAAGGATGTAGGGGCCTGTGGATCTGGTCTGGGCTCGCCCCATCCAAGTCACTCAAATCTCCCGCCCACAAAAGATGACACATGTAGGCCCTCTGTTCCATTTCACAAATGACTTCAGCTCTGTGGGTCTCTGTTTTCTCATCTAAAAATACCTCACAGGTTTTAGTGAGCATTCAAATGATGGAAGACAGAGTAGGGCTGAATTAAGTGGTGGCTACAACGCGATAGCCTCTCTGGTGGTTGTGACTGGGTGGCCCTGCAGGTAGCCAGAAGCACCTTCCTGGACCGTGGGCTGCTGCCATGTCACCGGTGAGGAGCAGCTGGCAGCGCTGGGCCGGGGGAGGGCTGCAGGGGCTCGAGGTCTGGGCCTGGCTCTGAAAGGAGTTAAAGGCTGAAAGAGAGCAGACAAAGAAAGTCACACCAGAGTCAGCCAGCACTCTGCTCTCTAAAATGCAAGCAATTCCCCTGAAGACATAAAGGGACCGGCGTTTCCTGAGTTCCTCCGTGGGCCAGGCGTGGAGCAAGATGTGTACACGGGCACGAGGTGCACCTAGGCGAGCCTCCCAGCAGCCGTTCCAGTGGGTGCCAGCCACCACTTCCATTTAAAGACAGCTGTGGCTCGGAGGCGTTAAGGGCTCCAGCCCACACCCACCCTGGCCCAAGGGCGGACCCAGACCTGTTTTACTCTGTCGCTACAATGCAACTCTGTGGCTAACATACCAGCCAGGGGGTGAAGGGACCTCCCTAAATGATATTTAAAACACCCTGATGGAAGATGAGCCATAAGTCAAGGAAAATACGAGTTCCTTCATGGAGCAACTGGATCACTCTCATCTCCAGTTTGGTGTCTGTGACAAGTGGTTGGCATTACAAATGTTTGTTGACTTCAACACTCATTTGTTCATTTTTTTTCAACAAATATTTACTGAGCACCCACTGGGCATTTTATGAGGCACTGGGAACCCAACAGGAAATAAGACGGATAAGGTCCATTGGGCTAATGGAGCCAACATTCCAGGGAGTGTGTGGGAGTGGGGTGAGCAGGGAAGACAAAAAAGTAAACAGATAAACAAAGATGATGAAAGATTGTAATAAGGGCTATGTATCAGTTATCTATTGCTGAAACGCCCCGAAACATATGGCTTAAGAGAAACATCGCTTATTTCCTCACGATGCTGCAATTTGGGTTGGACTCAGCCGGGCGGTTCTTTCGCTGGTCTTGTCTGAGGTCACTCATAGCCTCAGCTGTCACTTCTGCCACATTCTTTTGGCAAAGCAGGTCATAAGACCGCCTCTAATTCAGGAGATGGGACAATGAACTCCCATATGGCCATGTTTTTCTACCTACCCCAGGCTAAGAAAGTCATAAACAAGGTGATGAATAGGGCAGAAGTCAGAAATCAGGCCCACAGACATACGGGCTTGGTCTGAACAGTGTTATATTTGTTTAAATAAATAAGTAAATAAATAAAATAATTAACTTTAGATGCAGAAACCAGAGCATTTCATGTAAAACTCAAAACATTGCAGCATCTCTGGAAAAATCAGAACGGGCCACACTGGGCCCACATTTCCACAGGACAGCAGAGTAGTTGCTGGGCTGGCTTTCTCCACCAGACGGGGCTACGGCCTCCAGTTTGTCACCGTTCTTGCCTCTGCCTGTTGACTGCTGACAAGCCTGAGGCTGAGCATCTGCTGCCATTCAGGACCCTTCCGGTTCTGCTGCTCTGACAGCAGCACTAAGAGGAAAGTGAGACGCTTCTCCTACCCGGGCTCTGTCGGAAGAGGCAAATGAAAGGCGAGCTGAGCGGAGCCCATGTTTGCTTATTTATATTGTGTACGTCATTTTTATTTGTAGACAGACAATCAGCAGTTGATTCTTCATGCCTCTGCTTCCTATTGGAACCTCTTAAGCCGTTTCAGCATTTCCAACCCTGCTGACACAGAGCTGGGGGAGAGGAACAGAGAAGTCCCCTCGAAAGAGGTGCCACTGATGCCGTGCCCTGACGGGTGGAAAGCCGGTGGCCAGGACCAGCATGAGGCGGAGAGGCACAGGAGGTGCCAGTGTCCAGTGGTCACAGAAGGTGTGGTGTCAAGGGGCACAAAATGGAGCTGGAGCACTGGGTACAAAACACTTTGCAGAGGCCCAGAGGCCACAGCACGCAGGGCTTCATTCTTAAGGCAGTGGAACAGCAGCGAAGGGTTAGGCGGGACTCCCCACAACTGAGAAAGCAGTCTGTGAAGGGAGGGGCCAGGTTGGGGCGGCCGGGTTTTTACGGAAGTTGAGCGGAACCGGCAGAGATTGGTGGTGAAGACAGGAGGGTCTGTCCGTCGAGAGTCCTCGCCCTCTCTGCTGTCTGAAGGAAGCCTGGGCACTGAGAGGCCTGTGGGAACTCAGGCGGCCCAGGGACTTCTGCTGTAGCCTCTGTAGGGTAGAAAGTTTGAGTGGCTCAGATCTAGCGAGAAATAACACCAGTGAGTTCTAGACAATGAAAGCCCTGGCAGTGTCTGGCCAACCCTGGAAGCAAGATGTCTGAAACACGGATGGTTCTCAGCTCTGCATGCCCATCAGGGCCACCTGGGTCCTATTCCTGGGCCCTTGGAGACTAACTGAATTCAAACTGCTACATATTAAAATAACATATTGTTATATGTTACAGGGTAGGGCTGTATGAGTTTCCTAGGACTGCCGTAACAAATTACCATAAACTGAGTGGCTTAAAATAACACAAATTTATTATCGTACTGTTCTGGAGGTCAGAACGCCAACATGGGTTACACTGGGCTAAAACCAAGGTGTCGCCTGGGCTGCCTTCCTTCTGGAGGCTCCAAAGGGGAATCCGTTTCCTTGCCTCTTCCAACTTCTAGAGGCCAACCCATATTCCCTGACCTGTGCCTTGTATCACCCTAACCTCTGCTTCTGTTGTCACGTCTTTTCTTTAATCTTTCTGCCTCCCTTATAAGGATCCTTGTGATGTCGCTGGGCCTGCCCGGATGATCCAGGATAATATCCCCATCTCAAGATTATTAATTACACGTGCAGCTGTCTTTTGCCTGCTATGTAACAGAGTCACTGTACATGGGGGGTGGGGGAGGGGAATCATTCCATCTTTTAAAGCATCTCAAGATTTTTTTTTTTTTGTCTGCATAGTGATAATGCTTAAAGGGAGGTCCCCAAGCACAGGTGGCTCCTCTGGCCACATCTCCAGGGCTGGGTGCTGTAGGGACCCACCAGAACAGAGGAAACTCTGTTAGTGCTAGTCCCACCACACTGTGTCTAATGACACAAAGAAATGGCACAAAGGTGAAAGGACAGTTGTAGAAACAACGCGGGCCCAGGTATCAGAGAGACTTGGGTCAAATTCCCATCTCTGCCTTAGACTAGCCATGTGACTTAGAGCAAGTGACTTAACGGCTTGTGCTTTTCTTATCTGTTAAGTGAGGGTCAAAATGATCTTGTAGGAATGTTGTGACGAGGACTACTAGCAGCAAAGGACCCACCACGGGGCCTAGGATGTGAAGCATCAGACAGGACAGCAGGAAAGACAGCTAAAGGAAGCCAACACCCCAGGCAGATGATACCTGGTCTTCCTCCTCCCTCGCTCCCTCCCTTTCAGCTGCAGTGGGCAAACAGCAGCTACGGCAGCTGGAGAATCTGGCCAGCCTGGAATTGTTAGTCAGTTTCCCCTTTCCTGGCCATAGCTGATAAGTGTATCCTGCTGGATAAAAATACATCCACCCTTACGGTAAGATTCCCAGGCTGGGAATTCTCTCAGCACCTGACTCCAGCTTGGGGGAGCCTTCTCCTACAAACCATTTAGGAGTGGCTTTGGTTCTTGAGCAGTGCAAACAGGCAAGGGATCTTGCTGCTCTGCCATGCTCTGGGATGGAGGGGAGGCTGTGACCACCGCTGAAGAAGCAGCAGGCTGAGCTGGACAGCGGCGACAGTGTGCAAAACATGGCTCCCTTTGGCCCTGTTTATGACTAGGGGCACTGATGGAGCTAAAAGACAAAAGCTTAATAATCAGCACAAGGTCTTAAGGTGTGCCAGCCATGGTTCTTGGTACCTCGTGGCAGCTCATTTAGTTGTCACCACTAACCTGTGGCCAAGAAACTAGACAAAGGACAAGCTGGTGGTGGAGACTAGATTTGAAACCAGTGGTCTGGCGTGGGCCTGGTAGGCTGGGTCCTGTACCATCTAATTTAGAAAAGTCTCCTTTAATTTCCTGATGGTATGGAGGAGACCTCCAGACCCCAAACACCGGCTGACACACACACACACACACAGGCAGCCGGTGCTGACAGCCACCTCCTGGCACTTAACAGACACGCGGCCCCGTCCCAGGCCATGCCATCAACGGTACACACCACTTGGGACATGAAAATGGATTCCCCATTTCCTCAGTCTTCCCAAACCACAAAGCATCTGGAGTGTTGATCTTTTCTATTTGCTCCCTCCGTTCTATCCCTTTCATTGTTGAGACAAACAACATTCCATAACACAAACCATTTACAGGTGTACAATTTGGTGGCATTTACTACTTTCACGACGTTGTGCAAGCATCATTCCATCACCCCAAAGGAAACCCTGGGCTCGACAGCTGTCACTCCCCATCCCTCCCCTGGCTCAGGCCCCGGTGGTCACTCACCTACTTTCTGTTGCCTGTTCTGGACATTTCACATAGATGGCTTCCTACGATATGTGATGCGTTGTGTTTGGCTTCTCTCGCTCAGCATGTGTTCAGGGCTCATCCACGTTGTAGCACATGTCACTGCTTCATTCCTTTTCGTGAATGAATGATACTCCATGGTGTGAACAGACCGTGTTTTGTGTGTCCATTTATCCATCGGCAGGTATTTACAGGCTGTTTCCACATTTTGGCCAATGTGAATAGTGCTGCTATGAATGTTCGTGTACCAGTATTGGAGTCTATTTTCATTTTTCTTTCGTACAGACACCTAGGACTGGAATTGCTGGGTCATGTGGTGACTCTTTGTTTAACTTGAGGAGCCACCGAACGGATTTCCACAGTGGGTGCACCATTTTACATTCCCAACAGCAAGGTACGGGGGTTCTAATTACTCCATATCCTCGGCAACATTTATTTTCTGTTGCTCTATTATTATTGTTGCTATTATATTATAATATTGTATTATTGTATTACAGTAGCCATCCTAGTGTGAAAGCACTGGTTTCACATAATGAGGAATTACTGCCTTCGCCCTCCAGACAAGGAATCCAGTGACTCAGTCTCGCTTTAGAGACAAGAAACGGAGGCGCTGAGAGGGCGGACTGCCGCGGTACCCCGGCGGGTGGGTGGGCACAGCTAGGCCTCCTCGGGGCCGCCAGTGGGAGGCCTGGGCGTCACCGGGCAGAGCTTCAGGCTCCGACAGCTCCAACCAGGCCCTTCTGCATCCAGCCATCTTGGGCACGGGTTTCTGACTAAGACATTGTTAAAAGAAAGTGTTCCACAGCAACCTTCTTGCTCCCCCAAAATAAAAAGGCTTGAAGACCTTATGACCTTCTTACCATGGAAGGTAGAAAAAAATGAAAACCAACTTCCAAACCTCCATCATGCCCTGCTGTATGACTGAAGGTGAATATCCCATTTCTTCCTCTGTTCATGTGATTTCAGGAGTGATTCCAGCAGACTTTACTTATGTTAAGTATCACATTACTAGTAGCGTCTCCAAGCTCTCTGCCCCTTGCCTTCAGTGGAGCTCTGCGTTTGACATTTTTTAGCACCAGTCTTTGTAGGTTTATTGTTTCTAACTATGGTAGCAAGAGGAAATGATACAGAATTCTATTTTACACAGATAGAATTCTTCAATATATAACTACACTCTCGACATTAAGGTCCTCTATTGCTCTTAAGTCTAATTTCTTTTTCTCTTCTGAGGAAAGGAAATTCAAAACTGTTTTTGGGAGAAGACAGTGTGGAGGCTTATTCTGATGGGGCTGGAAGACACCGAGGCAGCGAGGCAGTGACTGCCGAGGAGGGCTGCCAAGGAGTTTATCCTAGCGTATCAGGAGCCAGGATCTGGGGAGCTGACACCCAAACCATTTAAGTGGTGGCGTAAGAGAGACAATATTCCATCCATCAATCAAATCCAGCCACACTGATAATGCTAATTTAGCAGGAACCACTGTAAAAATCAGGACCAATCAGAATGCCTTCCTCATCAAATTGTTTTATTAGGTTAAACAGCTTAAAGACGATTCATGTTGTTCAGTACCCTTCTAGAAAATATTTCAAGTTTTAAATGAACTTCCAATAGCTAACACAAAATTACTTTACCATACACAAATTTCAGATCAAAATACAACACTCTGTCTTTTTTCTTACAATTATAAAATCCAGTCAATACAAACTACATAGAAAAGATAAAACACTTTCACTGATCCTTGGTACAAGAGAACAGTACAATTGCAATATGTTCCCAAAGCACAAGCCCTGTGCTCACGGAAGGGGATCAACCCCTCATCACCCCACAATAAACTGAAGCATGTAAACAAAGTGCATGCTACTTGATTTAAGAAATTTAACATATCCTTTTGCGTCAGTATTACTTATAAACCATAAAGCAATTCTGTAAGAAAGGTTACTAATTCAAAATTACTTTGACTTTGCTAAATTTCATACTGGCAAAGAAACAGAAAATTGCTTCACAGAACAAATACATTTGGACCACAGGACATTTGAGACATGACATTTCAATGTAATCACATAAACACAATTTCTCTATTGTACTACTGAATTTGGGGAGTACAATTTTGTAAGTTGCAACTTCCTGATACTTCAAATATTTTGAACTCTCTGTATAATGTCTTTCATTTAATTCAAGCATTTTCCATTGCAAATCCCTGTTTTTCAGTAGTAGGTATTTCTTTAAAGATCAGGATACTTTATCACACATAATACAACCTAATCTGAATACATGCTTATGTAGACTTCTCAACTTGGAATCTTACTAGATGATAAAAGCTGCAGGATTTAAATTAAAAACTATTCTGTATGTACCATGTCAGAAAACATAGATAGGTTCATTAAACAAAGATTTGTGTTTAACATGATAAATTTTGATATGGCATTTTGGCAATTTGGTATTTACATGATATTTATAAAATTTTCCTTATGGTATTAAAAGCAACAAAACGACAAATCAAGAGTGTGCTAAAAACTGGTTCTTGACAGGGTGACTGTCACTTATCTGGCACCTGGTACCACACAGGCATCAGCCGATAGGAGCGACAGTGGCCATTCTACTGCACCAGGGCCTGCGGTGGAGACCGGCCCTGAGTGTGGGAGTCAGACTGAATTCACAACCCTGTTTTAAGGAATTGCCTTGACATTTCCTCTCATAGCAGAAGACCTACATCGGTGGTAGAGAACAAACGGATCTACACGTTTATGCGTTATAGATGGATCTCACTTACAGATGGATACAAACACCTTTGTCACCAGGAACACAGTGATAAAAATTTAGTCTGCCAGAGCCTGCGTGGTACTTCTGCAATACAGCTTCTGATGAGGATGGGAGCAAATGGGTAGAGAAGGGAGGTACTTTTGTTAAATCAGCTGATTATGCAGAGTTCTATTAATATATACTGCAGAACTGGCTGCAATGGTTGTTTGAAATTTCTACCGAAGCCACATTTATTTTTTTGATTGTCGCAATTCATGAATGGTAAGATTAAAAACAAAATGAGTACCACTATGTCACTGGTGACTTGGAAGGGTACAAGGGTGAGGAACCAAACAAAAGCTGTGTTACAAATGAGTCAAAATGAAATGGTCCCATCGGCAGAAAAATCCACTAACTAGATACTGAGCAAGTTTTGCTAAATAGCCTGTGCATCTCTCAACTTGAGACCACTTGATACATTTCCCACCATTATATTACCTACCCCATGGATTTTGGGTGATGGCTATTTTCATGTAGAACTTGAATTTTGAGGTCCCACATAGGAAGATGATGCTATAAACCCGCAGAAATTGAAGGTTTGTTTTTAAGCTGACGATACCCCTTTGTCCCATGTACTAGAGCCTACATATTTTTTTACAAAGCGAAAGAGTCAAATTCAATGAGCGTATGCTAGATTAATAATAACAGATTTATTGTCTGGAATTTCTTCTGAAGCAAAAATCCTTTGGAAAAAAAATATGAAAAGGTCTCTCTCTTTCTGTAAACAAGCAATTCTAATTTCTTATTCTATACACGATTTGGAGTGCTTTTCAATCAGAGCTAAAGAAGAGAAAAGGAAACAACGGCCTACTCTGCTCTACCAAATGCCAGCGAGCACGGTGCAGCGCAGACCCCACGTGGGGATACCTGCACAGGCCGGCGGGCGGCCGCAGGACAGCTTGTTTATGCCAGTTTCCAAGAGCTACCCAGGCCGTGGGCACCTCGCTCGGAGGACTTGCCTGCGCGGTGCCTGCTGGCTGGCGCTGAGGTAGTACGTGTAGCATCTGGAGCCCTGAGGGCTTCTGGGGTAGGCGGAAGGCGGGGCTGACCTGGGCCCCAGGGAGGCTCTCTAGTCTACAGTCGCTTAAGGAGCCACAGATATGTCATTGGTGATGCCTCAGATGGGGAGAGGCTCTGGGCCCCCTGGGTTCTCACCTGGGAGGCGCAGAGCAGTGTAGATTCTGAGAAGCTACCTCAGGCCTGGGTTACAAGTCTGGCTCTCTTGCAGCCAGGGCATGGTGGCTATGGAAAGTGCTAGTCATGAAGCCCAGGTCAGGGGCTCTCAGAAGAATGCCTTTCCAACACATATTGTTAGGCTAATGGTCTGGGAAACTATAAGTCTGTTTTTTTTGTTTTTGTGTTTTGTTTTGAATACATAATTCAGGCGGTTATAAAACCAAGCTGGGAGAGGTATGGGATGAGAAACAGAGGGCAAGGTGGGAATGCGACTGCCAAGAAAAGTGTGTAAAAAGAGTACTCTTAAAAACATTACCAAAATAACCTCTTCCACTTGACTGAAGTCCCTAAACTGGCACAGGAAGCAGGGCCAGCTGCGGGAAGGCCCGTTTTCTCAGAGTCCACCTAGTAGCAGTATCTTTGAGTGGCCACGATAGGACACAGGGAGGAAAAACAACACTGGTTCAAACAAAAGATTATTAATAAGTAAAGACGACTAGGAAACAGGGAGAAAACACATACACACAAGTAAGAGGAACACAGGCGGCTCCCTCCTGAGGACTGGGGTGCCCGTCCCGGCTTACGCTTGTTTCCTGTTTAGGGGACACCTTTCGTAAAGTAGGTGGGGTCAGGAAGAGACACACAGTGGCGGTGCCGTTCCTCTCCCTCCTCAACTGGGAGTGGGCTCCAGTGGGCCTTCACAGAGGAGGGACAGACAAACCAGGAGCGGAATCAAGTCCTTGAGAAATTCTTCTCAAAGGATAGGATACAATTTTTACCTATAAGCTTCCTTAAATCTACAGAGGTACTGAGAGATTTAAAACAGTAAGTATATAAAAAGCAAGAATCACTGTTCTAGTGACAATGTGGTTTTAGGGAATCTCTAGAAATGGAGTTCCGAAAGTTCTGCTGAAGGTGGTTGTCGCCGTTGGCCATGGCCGCAATCCAGAGACCGTGACCTGGTGGCCAGTAGAGAGGAAAGGAGGGGAGGAAAGAACGGGAGAGAGTATAGGTAAAAAGGAAGAGACTCGCCTCCTCAAAAATAATGTAAAAGTCAAAGTATGAACATTATTTTCTTTTTTATTAAAATTTTCACAAAACCTCTTGTCTACAAGGAGCTCTGGAGATCATAATCAATATCCTGCCACAGTGCATGAATGCTCTCACTGACCTGGTCACAGCGGAGGGAGTCACCCGTGGGAGTGCTTTCAGAGATGAGCGCTCAGGACCACAGAACGCATCCATTTTATCACGAGGCGATTCTATTTGAAAGTGCTATAACTGACCCCAAAATTCTGTCTCTATAGTTTCTGCCTGTTGGTCTAAGCCAGGCACTCTGGAGCTCACTCATCTGCTCATTCTAGAGGCTTCTCCACAGGCCAGAGCCTCAAGCCTTCAGAGGTTCCTGCTATAGCTTCCAGCGTGCCTGCCACTCAAGCTGTCATCCTTCGGGTGGCCTCCAGACGTGCTCTGGTCTCTCAAACTGCGGTGCCTGGAACTGGCAACTAAATGCAGTGGTCCAGAGGGCTAGCAATGCAGCACGTGCACGGATGGAAGAAGCAGAACAGACTTTTCTAGCTAGCACACCTCTATACAGACACGTGCTATCACTTTTTTAAAACAGTTGGCTTATGTTCAAATTATCAATGATTCCCCTCCCGCTTTTTTCCCCCTCCAATTAGGAATTATCTTTTCTGGACCTAAACAGAAGACTTTATATTCAGTCATCTTATTCGACTGTAAAGAGCACTGCAGACCCTAACACTCAACACTTAACCCACCCCAGCACTTTTCTCTGCCTTTGATTTTTTTTATACAAGTGACTAATAAAAATGTGAGGCTCAAAAACTGTTAGAATACCTCAGTCCATGTTGACAAGGATCTGTTCTTGGGTGTGGCTCTCAAATCTATTTCTCAGCACTTTCAACCCTTTTTCTACTTCCTTTTCTAGTTTACAAAGATATCAAGAATGACTATCAAATGTCTTATTGAAATAAAGATAAACAGGGCATATCATAGAGTAATCAATCTACCAGTCTCATAATCTAAACTGGAAAGGAAGTGATATTATAGAAGCATCAAGTAGTTCATTTTTGTATCACTTTGTTAAATAACCCTTCTTTATTTGAAGGTACAAAAGTTTTACGTGCATGTGTGCACACACACGAGCACTAGTAACACAAATTTTGTTTGTTTGCTTGTTTTTAAGTTTCACATCACATTGCATCCAAGTTAAGAAAGCAGAGTTTAGGTCTACTGATCTCAAACAGAGATCTAGAAAATATCCAGTTTATTTGACCAGTACGATCTACTACTTTTGATATTTTAGGGGAAAAAATTTCAACTTTGGTAAACAGTGTTAAGTACTCTTAGAGGGCTTCATTAGTCAAACTCTGAATTAAGGGTTATTTATAACTATTCTAAACACATGTTTTGGGATGTTTCAGCTCTCTGAATCACCTGAAATTTAAATTTTAGAGAAGTAGAAGGAGAGTGGTGGCATAGGGCCAGAAAGTAAATAATGTTATTGACACAAATGTACATTTACTTGTATATCGTGTGGCAGCAGACACAAGACTGGAGAAAGCATGAAGGCCAGGGATATTGACTGCAGAATAGCCTCTACCCCACAGTAGCTGCCATAATCAATGACTAGAGGCTGAGATGAGTGGCAATTCACAGCCCCCTAAGGCCATAACCACCACCACTATTTGTGTGCAAGGCACCAGCTAGCCCAAGTTCTCACCATCACTTCACTGAATCCTTACAACCACCCTAAGAGGTAAACAAATATCCATTATTCAACTTCCACAGGTAGGAAACTGAGCTTCGGGGTTAAAGGGCTTCTGAAGGTCACAAAGCTGCCAATGGTGGAAGTCTTTTAAAACCCACATGCACCTGGCACCACAAGCCCACACATGCTCGTAACCACTAGGTTTGCTTGGGAAAGCGCATCAAATGTTTACAGATGTTTTCCTCAAAATAATTAAAATCCAGGTTGGGGCTTTAAGGAATAAGCCTTGGTTCTCTTGGGAACCACTTAAGGAAATGTCTCACGGCCTGCTGCCAGATCCACATGGTGCTGACCTGCTGTCATCTGAGGAGAAACTCTGCTGTTTTACGGTCAGGAGCGAACCCTTTGAAAAGCCCTCTCAAAAGCACAAGCATAAAAATGAAATCTTGTTAACCCATAAGGATGGTTAAGTTTTTAGGTGTTACCTAGTACATAAATTATTCCTAGTATGCTGTTCTTAGGAATGAGCATAACTCTTCTGGACACTAGGGATAGTGGGTAATTCCTATAAGAAATCACACCTGGAAGGGATGGTCTGTCTACCTGATGGGCCTCACAGCTCCCCCAAACTTACCGACCAGGTAAGTTGACAGATGCTGGGGAGGCAGAGCCACACATGTGCCATGTGGAGAAGGCACATACAGGAGAAAGGTGGGGGCATTCCACTGACACACAGAACAAATCTGATTACTCGTGATTTTAAGTATAATGCAATTCTATGTTGTTCCCACCTCAACCCTGCACTTAGGAAACCCTTTCGGAGTTTCTTTTGAAAATCCCAGGTTACTAGAACTCAAAGGGAAGTAGACTCTAGTGATGAGCCTAGATTCATCAAATAGTTTCATCAAAACAAAAGATTCTTGGGAAATAAATTCATGAAAATACACTTAAATAGATCCTTAAACTGCTCAGGATAGCACCTTATAGAAAATGAAAATAGTAGCCCCAAGCGTCTAAATTCCAAACACCGGGTCGATCAAACTACCCATAGCAAAATTTCCTGTCTGATCCTAACAAGGATGGAAATTAAGCTCTCTGTTTTACATAACAGTGCAGTCTAAACACACTACTTTTCTACGTTATGAAAACATAGTCTTTTAAAGACTCTTTAAAGTTCAAGTTGAGTTTCAAGTAATCATTTTGCAGCAGCTCTAGGAGAATTGTTGTTCCCCTGATTAAAAGTGCCTATTAAAAAAAAATTTGAAAATACGCCTTAGAGAATTGTATTCCTCAAGGCCGCTTACTGCTTGCTTCCAGGCTTTTGTTAAAGGACAGAATGTGTTGAATATTTCTAAATTGGCAGGGGATCAAGCACAACACTACATAATGAGGTAGTCGAGAACAGAGTTTTTCCTATAAACACAAAGAACAAGGGAATAAGTGCATGTAATTCTCATCCAATTAAACAGGAAATATGATAAAGCAAGCTAGATATAGTCATATTTGAACGAAGTTCACTGGTTTAACTTGAAAAAAACATAACCCAAAGTTCTAAGGTATACTTTTTTTGTAACTGATGAATAAGAATAGAATAAAGTACTTAAAAATCTATGATTTGTAATGAAATGCTAAAAGTAAAGTTCTAGTAAATATAATTCATCAACCAGAAAGCAAGATAAACCTACATCAACTTGGGGTCTGAATTATTTGAAGTGGCCATTTATTCACATGGGTCCTATTAACCAGCTTGTCTTATGCAGTGTGTACCGGACTCTGTGGGCTGCCATCCTCCTCCTACTCAGAACTTCTCTAATTCACATCGCAGTGATTTAAGAATTTACAACTTTGTTAAGCCGCGAGGACATTAATGTCAAAAATTATAATTAGCTCAAATTTCATCTGAGAAGTGATTTAAAAAGATTAGTTTTTGCCCCCAAATAAGAGAAGGCAACAGGCATTTGTCATCAGATAATTACACAATGCTGTTTTAGATATTTGATTAAGAGTTTGTTATTAGATGTTTGAAAGGGAAGAAGTTTAAAAATCCAATCACTTAGAGAACGTCAATAATTGAATTAAAAAAGAACAAACTTCCCTCAACGGTATGTATTAGACCAAGAATAAAGTCATAACTGAGCTCCTCAGATTTAACAAAAATGGAACTTTTCAATGAGACAGAGTTGATATGTTTAAAATTAAAATAATAACAGACTTCCTTCTAAAAAATGCAAAACATTTAAAAAGTTACTAGTTGGCTTGCCAAAAACAAGAAAGTCTATAGTTGAACACGACTGAGATTTCACTGCCAGTAGGCAGGACAAACTCAACCTGAGTTCACATTCTCCTCAGATATGGGCAAGGGGTCACTCCTCTTCTTCACACCACAAATTTCTATGATTTCTGAACTGGCTCTAAAGAAAACTGTAGGGATTACTAAAAAGCTAGCAAAATACTTTCTTCAATATTGTAAGACAATTTCTTTTCCCCTTATTGATTACATGTGGCAAGAAAGGGAAGAATAAATGAAGTTTTAGCTCTTTAACGTAGAAACAGTTTCTCTTTCAAACATTTACTACTTTTATTCTTACGATTTTCTTTTTAATTCTAAAATTTCTATACTTAATTGACAAAGAAAACCAAAGATCTTTCAGCTCATATCTGTTCAACTTGCAAGAAATATATTTAGAGGTTTAAGTTGTACCACAAATGATTATTGTATTATTATAAAAATCCTTGTATGCCTAGAAAATTAAGTGATAGTCTAATAGGCTGAATGGTTAAAACGATAATCCAAAGGCCTGGATTCTGCTTTTGGTTTCTACTCACATCTGCAGTGGGGAAGGAAGCTGCATCTACGGGGCCTCACAGACTGCTCTCGGTCCAGTGGAGAGCACTGCACCACCACGGAGATGTGAGGATCAAAGCAGTACGTTCTGGAAAAGATTTTGAGCCTCATATAAAAAGCAATAAATAAAACCCAAAGGTAAATGTGATAAACATTAGTAGGTGTGCTGAGCACAGGGTCTTAAAAATCCCACAGAACACATGGAGACCACTGGGCTCTATGTCACATATGTCAGGCACTTTGCATTTTCAATTCTGTGCTAGTTTCCCACTCTTTATTATGAGGCCAGCTCATCTGTGTACCAAGTTTCTCTTTAAAATCCAGCAAGATAAGTCACTCTCAGAGAGTACTCTTCAATGCTGTGAAGAACATTACTTTGATCACAAGCATACTATGTTCACTGGCCAAACATTTACTGACTGTCTACTGTGTGCTAGACACTGGGATTAGCAGATGACTATGGTAGGAACCCTGCCCACAAGGAGTTTACAATCTGGAGGGAGGGCAGTATTACATCTGCCTCACTGTTAAGCTCCCCAGAGATCCAAGCAGAATTCTTAGTAGGCACTCACTAAATGTTTGTTGATTAAACCCAGGGCAGGCTTTTCTGCACCAGGGTCTCCTTTCACCGGCTCCCCAAGGCTCACGGGCTCAAGGGGCAGCCACTGAATGAGAGCAGCCTCCCCCTTCCTCCCACTGGTGTTTTTTGAGGGGGTCCCAGAACGTTTTAGCTCGATGCAATGAAAGTGCCACCTCATTCTTTCCCCAGATAATCAAATGTTTTCTTCATCTGACTACAGGAGGCCTCCTCTTGAATGAAGAAAGCCAACATTCTAATACTGCAGTGTTTCTAGCGCTCCTTGGAAAACTTTTTGGGATCCCTGGTTTGGTACGCTGAAGCAGGAACACATCAAATAAAACCCCAATGGACCAAGGCAGCTAACATATTTCTCTAAAAACCTCATGTACTGCCATGAGTAACTGAGGTGCCATAGCAAAGACAGCCTTATCTTTACCATGTCAATATAAAGAATGTTATTTCCTATACACTGCCTAGGGAACCTCTCCTCTACTTACAAATGATAAAAAAAGGCACTTCTAAAGCACCACTGAAGAAAGTGCCAGCATTACAGTGGTAGTGCAATATAACAAACTGCGTGCCATCCAACATCCCCCAAATGTTCTTTTTTGGTTGTTACAGTTTGAAAAA
Source organism: Rousettus aegyptiacus (assembly GCF_014176215.1). Lineage (NCBI taxonomy): Eukaryota > Metazoa > Chordata > Mammalia > Chiroptera > Pteropodidae > Rousettus > Rousettus aegyptiacus. The sequence continues at coordinate 24,407,691 of NW_023416289.1, read as the reverse complement.
AATCCTACTGTTAGTTATCAACTCCTCACAGCAAAATAATGAATTAATGAAATAAACAATAAGTTTAGAAATTTCTCAGGCCAAATCTTTATAGCATACCAACCACTAGTTGGTAATAATCCCACTAAAGCAAAGAAATGCAAACACCAAGTAAAACTTAACTACAAACTACAAATATATTAAATATTTATACTCAACATGAGTTTAACATAGTAGTATAAACTGAAGGGCCACAGGCTCAAGAATTTATCTGAAGCACCAGGAGACAGTGATATATGTAGTTTGGAACTACAATTCAAAAAGTAAACATATACAGACTTACCAAGTCACATCACACACACGCGAGCACACACCCACACACACACCTCTCTCTCACACTTTTTCCTCGCTATAAGCATTATCACAAAAAACAAAAAACTTCATTTTAAATACTTAAATCTTTGAAAAATCTACATTTGGATGTGTTAAACAAAAACAAGCAAACAAACCGACTTTAGACTGTAGCATAGGAGAGATCCTTTAACTATTCACTTACTCTAACCTGAGACAACTTTCCTTCCTGTGGTGGGATAATGAAAATAAATTGCACTTCCCCCAAAGATGTTATATTGAAAATGTTAAGATCTATCCTCAGCCGCCAATTTCAACATATACCTGGTAAAAGTGCCTTATGGAAAAAGAAGCATCAAAAATTTATCAAGAAAAGATGTTTCAAGGCATTACTGGAATGTTAAAACACAAACCTGCATGAAATGAGTTAAAATTTATTTCACAATACTGAAATAACTAATTTACAAAAAAAAGTCACAATTAATTTTGGGACATAATAAAATTAAATACATCCCTATACTTCAACATAATATTTTTATATTTATATATAGTAAAATAACAGTTTGGCACTTAGCAGCTTTTGTTGGTTATTGCATCCCATATTATGTGGCAAATTTATTTAAAAAAACATTTCCAAATTTCGCAGCTACAGTGTCAATAAACTGAATTAAAAAAAAAAAATTTTATAAAATGAACTGACCAAGTACTTCAGGCACTGGTAATATTGCAGTAGGGACCCATTCATTCCTAAATAATGAACTGTCTCCTTGAAAAGGCCCAGTGTAGACTGGGAAGAATTCTCAACTTCAGAAATTGAAAAAAAGAATAGCTGATTGTCATAGCTTTAATAAGAAATTAGTTGCTACTTTAATGTATCCCAACTGCAGCTTCTGAATACCAAGGGTATGTCTGCACAAGATATTTTACTAAAGAAAATTTACTTTTTCAACAACTTGTTTTCTCTAGAACAAATATCTAATTGTAAAAAAAAAACAAACAAAAAAACCCCCACAAAAACCTAAGTTTCTTTCTTTGAGGTGGCCACATAGCTTGCTTTGATTAAAAGATATCCAAAGTATCATCGGAAAGTGTGCAGACAACAGCTGACTGGTACAAGATACAAAGCAAAAAGGCTGGCTTTGATTTACAGATCGAAGTTGATTGTGTTACATGAACGTGGGGCAAATCTGGCCTAGTGCCTCTGACAGAGAAGATAAAAACCTCATACTTTATTTTACCAAAATCTTCTGCCAGAATGGAGTGTGAACATGCCACGTACAACATTCTTTAGAACCCCCACGGGCAAGGCTCCTCTCAGCAACTTTTATAGCACTGTGTTGACTTCTACTGGGTGTAAACAAACAAACAAACAAACAAACAAACTGCTCACCCGTTTTTCTGTTCATGATGGGAAAACAGAAGTGACATTTCATATGCATGTTGACAGCATGCAAACATTCCATAGAGGAAGTATCTAGAAGAAATTCCTGTTCTCAAAATTTACAACCAAAGGATACACTTATACATTAATCATTATGACAAAATGCTGCTTCTCAGAGCCATATTCTAAGAGAAAAAAAGCTGTAGAAAACAATTAAAAATGAAGAATTCTATACTAAATTGATTAGAAATCTGATATTGCATAAAATTCAAATTATGAAGTAATCAAGCACTTTGAAGTCCCTGATTTCACACTAAGGTGGTATACTTCAAATGGAAAATATCTCACAAGATAAATGCTACTAATGACAGACTTATTTTCCCCCAACAGGAAGTGGAGTACAGTGGGTTGGCATGGGAGTGAGAGACAGGAAAGGAGGAAAAGATTAATTTGCTCTACTATGAAAAGAATGAAATTAAATTGAGGTAGTTTATTCTACCAGCTAAACTTTACTTGTAATTTGTCTAAAACTCTTACTAGTGAACAGCATTGAGAAAATTCTACTACAAAGACTAGATTCTTAACACGTTAGCATTCTAAGACAAGTTTTCAAAACCTAAACAGTAGTAAACAAGACTTTGTGTGCTTTCGGACAGATTATTTTTAAAAGTTTTTGATCCCTTTATATTTTGTCTGGACAGTTTGTTTTTGTTTTGTTTTTAGTCACAACAGACCTTTATTTGTCTGACGCGGGTCTTTCTTTTATAAAATCTCCTACTCGCTAATATCCTCATGTTTATTAAAATGGTTTTGATTGAAAAGGAAGAGTGGCACTGCTGAGATCCTTCACAGCTCCAAGAGTACTACCCCAGAAATTATGGCATGATGTACCTTAATCTAAATTAACACAGAAGTTAGCAACTTCCCTTGAATTTACATGAGGGCTGCAACCTGACTCATTTATTCATTGAGTTTTTACATACTAAGATAGAATGTCGTCAAAGAGAAATTTTATCTTAGTTTCAATTAATCATAATATAGTTTTAAAAAGATTCTCAGCACAGAGTACTAGTAGTAAATGGAGACTAGCTGGCATACAGTCCAATCTAATATTTTAGGCACAAACCTTAATTTGTTGGGCAGGGTTAGCATAATTCCTTCCAAGTACAGTAGAAAAGCAGTCTTGGTATGTTTGGATATGTTGATTTGCATATATGAATGTTTGTTTCTTTACCAAAGCCAGGTGCATGTTAGGAGTCAGATACGAGTTCCCTTCAGGGAAAATGCACCTTAGTATTTTAACTTCAATATTTTACATTATACCAATTCCCATGTCTCTCTTCCTTTTGACATTGACTAGCCTCCATTTGTCTATAGACATATCTAACTGGAGGACTGATTCCTCCCAGGTAGTTGTTCAACAGTTACATGTTCTCCCAAACAAGAGCTGAAGCTCAAGCTTTTAAGCATTATAAAATTACTAGAGTTACCATACAAAGCCCGGCACACAGAGCAAGTTTCGGCTGCCATCTCTGTTCCCCTCACATAAAGCCATGTTATGGTGCTTGGTCAGAAGCTCTGCTTCTGCTCTGCTTCCTCTTCAAGGTGAATGAACACGGATACGGAATAAGCCTTGTTGAAGCTGCAGGCGGAAAAGCTTGCAATTTGCAATACGTAAGGCTGCACACCCGGTGCGGCGAAGGTCGGATGGAAGGAGTGGTTTAGTGTGGTGCCAGGTGCCTGTGCTTCTTTTAAATTCGCGCACATAGTCGTAATTGGTGCCTAAACCATGAGAATAAGCAAGGGTGAGACAACATGCCTTGGAATCACTGGGAAACCGTTCCAACAAAGTCACCATAACATTCTTACCTGTATCAAGATCTCCGATAACATAAATACTGGCTCCTATCGGTACAGCTCCATAAACAAAAGAAGAACTGGCGGGGATGCATAAATTCTGGTCATTAAGATAGATCCACCTGAAAACAAACAGAAGGACAAAATTAAGAAAAATCAAAGGATGACCACAACATCTGGGAAGACTAAGGGGGACAGCGAAACTTGGTGAGCCTCCAACAGTACTAGGCATCGAGCCAGTAAATCTCAGCCCTGCACTCTACACTTGGCTAGCCACCGATCTGCTTCCTGTCACTACAGGTATTAGTTTTACCTGTCCTAGACTGTCCTATATATTGAATCATAAAGAATATGCACTTTTCAATCTGTTCCTTTTCCTCAGCACAATGTTTCTGAGATTTATCCATGTTGTTGCCTGCATCAATAATTTGTTTCTTATTTCTAAGTGGTATTCTATCATATGGATACACCAGGGTTTGTGTACCCATTCATGTGTTCATGCTCATTTGGGCAGCATCTAGTTTTGGCTTACTGTAATAAAGCTGTTCTAGGCATTAGAGTGCAAATCCTTTTTTGTGAACTTATGATGCTATTTATTGACTTGTTTGGTTATATGGTTAAAGGTACATTTTACTCAATAAGAAAAAAATGTCTTTCTCAAAGTGTTGTGCCATTCTGCATTCTGGTTAACGACGTATGAGAACCCCAACTGCCTGGCATCAGGGCCAGCTCTTGGTACTGTCAATCTTTTTCGCCTTATCGATATTAGTGGTATGCACTGCTCTGAAGACTAATGATGTCGAACATCTCTGTATGTGCTTATTGGCCATTTTATATATCTTCCTTGGAGAAATGTCTATTTAAAGATTTGCTCATTTTTAAAAGTGGGTTTTCTGTCTTACTTTTGAATTGTAAGATTCTTTATATTTGTGGATAAAAGTCTTTTGTTAGATACATGTATTATAAATATTTTTCTCAAAATGTAGATTTTTTAATTTTCTTAATCGAAGCTTTTGAAGAACAGAAGTTTTTCATTGTGATGAATTCCAATTTGTCCTTTTATTCTTTTGTAGTTCGCGCTTTCTGTGTTCTTCTAAGAAATCTCTGCCTACTCCAAGGTTGCAAAAATTTTCCTCCTATGTTCTTTTCTGGAAATATTGTGGTTTCAGTTTTCACGTTTAGGTTTTATGATATAGTTCAAGTCAATTTTTGAGTATGGTGTGAGGTAAGAGTCAAAGTTCTTTTTTTCACATACAGATATCCAGTTGTTCCAGCATCATTTGCTGAAAAGACTTCTTCCCCTACTAAATTGCCTTGGCACTTCTGCTGAAAATCAATTTAATAACCAAGAAAAGGAGCCAAGGCTCCATGAAGAAGTGGCTGATTCCACAGCTGAGACAGAAAATACAAGATGAGCCTGGAGCACCTTGTACTGCCTGCCAGAGAGAACGTGCTTGAAAAAGGATGGGGCATGTCAAACGGACATAGAAGCCGCTATGAAGTGGCTCCCAGTGGCCAGAGCTGGAACAAATTGAACAACAAAATAATGCTGCTATTAGATCTATAACTCACAGAATAAACATCCATGAGTCTATGCTGATATAAATAACTGAATCCATTAAAAAGAAACAGGGAGAAGGGACAGGTCTTCTTTTCAGAATTACAATTAACAAATGTAGAAGGAATGAGAGAAATAGAAAAATCACTATTAGGCAAACGCCATAGTAATAACCACTGCAGGGTGGTCCACTGATGGGTACCAAATTAGTGATGAAAGAACATGTGTGTATATTCTCAAGTTCTCTCTTCCAAGATATTTGTTAATTACAAGTGGGGGGGGGGTGGGGAACCCACAGCTTTACAGTGGACACACTCAACAGACACCACTTTAACTAGGTGATTGAGGTGAGCATCACTGGAAATAAGACATAGCGACATCACGTTCTTCCTGCTGTGGTGCAGAGGGGCACAGCATCACTTTTGTGGTATTCCTGCCCAAAATACTCAACCACTGCCTAATCACAAGAAATCATTAGACAAATCCAGATTAAGAGACATCCTATTGAAAAGCTGACCAATAATCTTCAGGAGTATCACCAAAGACTGAGGAACCACCACAGATGAAAGGAGGCTAATGAAATACAGCCGAGCGCACTGTCAGATCCTGGATTAGATCTTGGAGCACACAGAGAAAAAATACTGGTAGACAAGCTGGTGAACTTCAAATAAAGTCTGTAGTTTACTTAATAAAATTTGTACCAATGTAAATATCCTGGCTTGACATCTGTACTACGGTTACATAAGATGTTAACATTAGGAGAAGCTGAGTGAATGGCTTATGGGAACTCTATTTTTGCAACTTTCCTACAAGCCTAAAATGATTCCAAACTCAACTTTTTTTTTTTCTTGCTAAAAAAACAACAACACTAGACTCTGCTGTGTAATATGTTCATTCAAGGTAATTTGACCAATTTGAATAGCTCTAAATGCACAAACAGGTCATAGGAGACCTCAGCCAGACCTGGGAATGTATCTAAACCCTTGAGAACTTCTGAAGTCCAGGTCGACACTCATCACTGGAACATACAGGAGTACGGACACCACTCCTGGTATCTCAAAATCGATGCTACAAAGTGTCCTAAGCCAGTGGTGTAGGTCTAGAGCATCACGATTTGCTAAGCACAAATGTAAAACTATTTCACTAAGAACAGCACTTTTATTTCAATGAACATTCTTCCCAGATTGCTATAAAGCCATAGCTTCCACATTTTGAATTCCAAGAAACATAGAAGCAAAATGATTTTTTCCAAGATCCTATAACTCAGAAGCGAAACTAATGTAAGCTGCCATATTTCTAAATACTTTTATTATCTAACATTGATTCACTTAACACCCGAATGTTGACTGGTTCGGCCTCTGACTATAATATGCCTCGAATTAATAGGAAAAATGAAAAATCAAAGCTTTCACTGAAAAGAGAGAATGGGGACCTGAACAGGTCTTTGAAAGAAAAGGTCTGAAAACGTCAAACTGCAATAACTGACTTATTCACATTTTATGTCTTCGGGGCTAAATGTAAACAACCAAACCTCCAACATTTAAATTCCAAGCTCCAGATGAAACAAGCTGATGAGAATCTCTGTGCCTTGTCTGCAGCTGCACTGCATCCGCAGGACCAATTCCAGTGGCAACGCAACGACTCCTCTGAGAAACCCATCAACAGGGCCACGAGTGCGCTCACGGAGGTAACTGGCACTTCTAAATTAGGGCAGACCTGACTAGATTATCTACTGAAAATGGACATCAGAATACAATGGTATTTTAGAGCACTTTGTAGAGTTGAGAATTTAACATAATCTCTCCCTGGAAAATTAAACAAAGCTGAAGAAACTGGTTCATATGGATGGTCTACCAAATTGGTCCAAAGGAGATAAATGATTCAGAGTTCCTAGGAGTCAGCAAAATCATCCTAGGTGATTTTCTATGGTGCTGAGGCTTCATGTTAAATAAAACTAACATGAAAGCTTAATTGGATCATGTATTTAGCGGCTACTAATACAACAGGTAGAAAAGGCACGTAGTTTTGCATTTCTCTACCATTTATCACTTCATTGACCTTGAACAGTTTAGCTAACCCAGTCTCTGTAAAGTGGGGATACCAGACATCATCACTAACTTCAAATGACCATTGTGAGGATGAAATGGAATCACTAACGTAAAACACTTTGCATCGTATCTATGATGGGAGGCATCAATAAGTAGTAGTGATTTTTTGCAATGAATGAGGCAATATTATGCCTTTAGTTACAAGATTTTCAAACTTGGGCTTATCAGGACTGGGGAGCTACAACGAAGTGTCTTCTAATAACTCAGAATTAAGACTGCCCTTGAGAATGACACTAAAACACAGCAGGGATCATGGCAGCAAGCTTCGGGGAAAGTAGAGCAGGAAGAGAAAGGCAGGCGAGAAGAGGAGATGGGCAATCAACTCAGGAGAGAGAAGAAAAGAGGGAGCTTTAGAGAGGTTTCTGCTTTTAGGGAGGAAGGAGCTCTTAAAAAGCCGATCTTCCTGGAAGGAAAATCTACAAACTCTGGACAAAATAAAACAAACAACTGCCTGAGGACTCAGGAGTCTGAGTAAAACCAGGCCGATATGGGGAAAGCTGAAAGATGAACATGTCTCCCATGTGGAGTGTTTCTGTTCTTTGGTAGCTTTATGCATGGGGAAGGCTGAGGGTAACAGCTGAAACCCTGAAAGAAAACTCTGCTGTCTTTTTGATCACTGGAATCAGGGTAAACAGAACATTTTGGGGCAAACAGGGTCACCGAGGTGTGCAGGGGACTCTTATAAAGATGGGAAGTAGAGAAGAACCCCTATATGTGAATCCACTTATCTCGAGTCTTTGACTCCAGAACACGAATGCTTGTAACTAAGGCTTGAAGAACTGAATTCAGACGTGAGCAGCTGCCCGCTGCAGGTATGACAGCCTGCAATTTGAGTCTAATCAAATCTCCTGCCTGCTGAAACTCTCAGAGCAATACTCTGAAGCAATATGAGACTTCAGGGCCTCAACAACGTCTAGGACGCAATCCAGAATTACTCAACGAAAGAAGAGCCAGAAAAATGAGAACCCATTCTCAAGGGAATAAACAATCAACAAATGCCAACTCTGAGATGACTCAGATGCTGGGATTTTCTATCAGGCAGGGACTTGAATGCAGCTACCACAACTAGGCACAGTAAGAGAAAGGTGTTTATGATGAAAAGGTAGAAGATTTCAGCAGAGAAATGAAAAAAATTCAAAATTCTACCTGAATTAGCTAGGGAAGGAAGAGCAGAATAAACTCTAAGTAAAATGAAAAAAAATAATAATAACACAAGAGCAGAAATGGAAAACACACAATGGAGAAGAAAATTAACAGCTGGTTCTTCGTTGGAAAGAAAAATGCAGTGGTAAGCTTTGTCAATAGAGGGTGCTGGAGGGACTACAAGGCCTCTCCCTTTGCTAAATACTATTAGCTCTATTTGGCAAGTAATGAGGAAATATGAAGAATCTTCATCAGGAGAATGAAATGATCAAAGTCACATTAATTTTTCAAATGCACAAGCAGGTGAATGTAGGAATGAAAACTGGTCAGAAAGCTAACGACATTGCACATAAGAAAAGAGTGAACGCATTGGGGTGGGAGCAGAGACATAAAGGTGAGTGAATGTGAAAAATATTAGAGTTAGAAAAAAGAATTACAAATGGGTAGTTAAAAAATTGTCATGGGGATGTGAACATAGAGAACATAGTCAATAATATTGTAATTATGTATAAACAGTGCCAGGTGGGCATTAGAGTAATCCAGGTAATCACTTTGTAAGTTATATAAATGTCTAACCACTATGCAAAACATCTGAAACTAATATAAAACAATACTGAATGTCAACTCTAATTGAAAAATAAAAACCTTTAAAAAAATTTTAAAAAGAAAATAAGGCATGACAACTGATGAGATGCGATGGACAGGAGAGAAGCAATGATGATGTTTTTTGAGTATGGACAACTGAGTGGATGGCAATATTAGTAAAAGAAGCGGGCACAAGGAACGGAATCAAGACACTGTCATTCGGATATAGTAAGTTGTTTCTATGACTTGGTATAACTTATGGCGATTACTTTGCTTTCCTTCAGTTTGTTTTTAGTCAGAAACATAGAAAATAATAAGATATGGCAGTTTTCCAGGAAAGTTTTACCCTAAAAATAGGGAACAAAGGCAGGAAAGACAAGAGATTACTTAAAACAATAAATGGTCTCCAATCTAATACAGATTGCTCATCTGGCAACAGTTTCCAGGGAATGCAAATATAACATACTTGGAAACATCCGATCTCTTAAGAAATAAAAATATGCTATTTTCTTTCTATAGATATTTATGGGAAAGGTAGACTCTGGGGCCAGAATTCCCAAGTTCAAATTCAAGCTCTGCCACTTGCTACCCTGTGTGTCTTTGGGCACATTACTTAACCTGTTTTAGTTTCCTCACAAGTAAAATAAGAATAAAAAGAGTACCTATATCTCAGAGGGCTGTTGTACAGATTAAATGAGTTGACTTAATACATGGCACTTATGTTACATATGTTCTTAGTGTTATCTAAGCAAGTAAGAATCCTATATAGTTGAACCTCAAACAACCTGGGGGGCGGGGAGGTTAGAGGTGCTGACTCCTCTGCACAGTCAAAAATCCATGTATAACTTTTGACTCCCTCAAAACTTTACTAAGTGCTTACTGTTGACCAGAAGCCTAACTGATAATATAAACAATCAATTAACACATATTTTGTATGTTATATGTATGTTGCATTCTAACAATAAAGTAAGCTTAAAGAAAATGTTATTAAGAAAATCATGAGAATATATATTTACAGTACTGTATGTTATTTATTGGAAAAAATCCACATATAAATGAACATACATAGTTCAAACCCATGTTGTTCAAAGGTCAAATGTATATTATATTGACAAGAGAAACTAAACTTTCTTCATTCTGTTTATAAACCAACATTAGAGAGCTTAGAAATAAGGAAGCTAAACATGAGAATTTTATTTAGAGATACTTTTAAATAGCAAAGAAGGAACAATACTCATGTTTAACAATTATGAACTGAAAGTAAGTAATATACTTCTTTTGAAAGCTTATCAACTATAAATATGAAACAACCTGATAGAAATACAAAGGTTCCTATAATTTGTAGCATACCAAGGGCAGACTGAGAAATTTTATAGCCAGATTTAAGTCTTATACATCAAAATAAGGACAGAAAATGGTAAAATCATAAGCAACCTTGATTGTTTCAGTGAGTTATAGCTCTACAGCTTGTACCGTCTACATGGTAATTCAGCCATTATGAAAAAGGCTCATATCAATATTTTATCAGAAACCAAACATACTGACCACTACTTGTTAATGAAGTTGGGCAGATAGTCTCAGGATTCATTTGGGCAGGAGATTAATATACTATTTCATATCTTGGACTATCAGCCCTCATTGTATTATATCAAGGAAGAGTAATGTAGAAAAGTCTTTGAAATTCTGCTTCCAACTCCACCCTCGCAAACATCCTCTAAATCATGGGTCCCTAACCCTGCAGCAGACCAGTGGGTACCAGTCCCGTGGCCTGTTAGGAACCAGGCCCCATAGCAGGAGGTGAGTGGCAGGCAGGTGAGTGACGTTTCATCTGTATTTGCAGCCACTTCCCAGCACTAGCATCACCACCTCAGCTCCACCTCAGATCATCAGGCATTAGATTCTCATAGGAGCACTGGTCCCTGGTGTCAAAAAGGTTCAGGACTGCCGCTCTAAACTGTTCTCACACTTTGTTTAGTAAATTTTCCTAAAAGAGTCTACCCCTGTAATTAAAGGGTGGGTGGGGAGAAGCATGCAAATTCCCTAAATTTAAAGTACATTAAAAGTTAGGTAACATTTATATATCTTTCAAAACCTTGACAACTACTCATTATTTGTCCTAATCTAAAATAATGTAAAATTAAATGTTATATGCTGGCACCCCCTTCTGGTAACATGACTGAAACTATCACAAGATTAATTTTAGCATGGCAGTTTCCCTGTAGGATTTGAAAATATTACTGCAATAAGAACATTGTTTAGTGGTTACAATAATAAAACCTGTGAGAAGAAGATGGGAGGTTGGGAAGAATGTTATCCATTCTACTAGTCATATATGGCAGCCTGTCAGAAGTTTTAAGAGTCTCTGACACCATCTTCACCGATGTAATCGGCATTTTACTGAATGTCTAATATAGGCCAGTTACAAGACTAAAGCTAGGGTCCAAAGTTGGCAGTGCTGGACCTTGCCCTGATGAAGCTTATGGTTAATGACTATAATCCAAGAGTGATATATGTACAGAGTGTTATGAAATCACAGATTGAGAAACTGAAATCAGACCTCTAGGGAGTGATAATCAAGCAGAGTTTTGGAAGAGACCAAATTAACTGGATAAATATGAAAAGAGAAATTTTAGGCAAAAGGAATAGTACAAAGGCATAGCGCTGAGATAACCAGGACGTGTTTGGGAGAAAAATGTTGCTGAGTGTGAGTCAAGTGAAGCATCTGCATTGAATAGCAGCGGAAAGAATAGACAAAGGCCATATCGCAAATAGCCATATATGGTAAGTGAAAGAGTCTAAACTTCTTCCTAAAAGCTACAGGGAGCCAATGAATGATTTTAAGGTACCAAGTGTCCAGGTCTGATCTACATTTTAGAAACACTTTTCTATGGTTTTCCTTTAAGTTATCAATACTTCTGAAGTCACTGAATTAAATATCTAATATGCATTAGACATATCTCCTAAATAGGAGACATATCTCCTAAATGAAGTAACTTGAAAACAAAAGTAAATAAAGCTAAAACATGACTTTGAAAGCAAACAAACAAAAAGTTGCAGAAGCAGCTATGAAACCATTCATAATTACCTTTTAAACTCATCATGGTAGAATTCAGACTTGCAAGTTACCATCTCACCACCCTGGATGTCCTCACGACTTCTAACTCCCCCAAATACATACAGCTCCATGGCAACTCCGCAAGCCACCGCTCCAAATCTGAAAGGCCACACAGAACATATTAGCTATTGGATTTACAACTCATGACCCGATTCCCTAATTCCTCTTATGCTTGTTTTAACTCTGCAGCATTTGGTGTTTGGTGAATATGTGGGTATTCCTTTCTCAGGTAGTGGATTATTCATTTAATTTTATGTAAATCAAATGCCAAATCAAATAAAAGGTTTGTTTGAAAGGAGGAGCAAAAGCCAGGTTCAGGGAAACCTATAAAGTCCACATCAGGTTCTTCACCTTCTCTCTTTTAGTGGACATATAGCAGTCCATTGCTGGGTTCTTGGGTCATAACATTCCACAGATTCAAACAGTTTTCCATATGATCCTCCACCCATGGCATAGATTTTCTTTTTCATAGCTGCATAGCAGCCAATCTGAAACAAGAAAGCCACAGTGGGAAAGGCAACATTTAGTACTGAAGTTAGATGAATAAATACTAACTTGTCTAGAGAGCACTATCAGATATTTGAAAAAGGATTTGATTTCTAATAGTAAAACTATGGTGCTTTCCAATATTATAACTGGACTTTAAAGTGAGGTAATACACATGTTAATCCTCAAAAAAAGATTTGCTTCACCTAGTACAATTTCACCAAGTGAGTTAAGTAAATAACCTTCATTTTTAAAGGAGCTTTCCAGTCTCTCCATCCTTTCATTACTATTTGCAGATTTCAAGATTTAGATTCCATGGAGCAAGATGCCACTTCACTCCTGCCCAAAATAATTTAGTTGAAAGGGCACAGACAGTGAAAGAACAATTACGAGTACATCCCAGTACCTAAAGATGTAAAATAGCTGCGGCACTGGACAAAGCTTTGGCTTGATGATGAACTCCCTGCCTACACCAGGGAATATAAATGCAGACGGTGCTCTGAACAGCTAACGGGAGCCATTTGTTTTCACTCTGTACAGGAGGCAATGGCAGTTGTTTGCCTGTAGATTAATGTTTCTCCCCAGTACTATATGATAATAAAGAAAATATGTTTGGGAGATCTGATTGCTTCCCAGGTTAGCACACTCACAAAGCATTTATCTGGTGTAGGTCTTAGACACAGCAGTGCTGCACAGAGCTCACCGTCATGGTAAACACACACTCTATTTCCTAGCTTGGTGTATGGCTGATAATGATGAAATCAAACTACCAACAGAGGCAGAATTTTGTAATGTTAATTCTTTTAACACTATCAATCATATTAAAAGGCATATGTAGAAAATGAAGAAACATTAACCTTTAAAATCCAGTTTGTAATCACAAAATATAGTTCTCACCTTTCTAACCATGGTTAAATTAGGTTGCTTTGTCCAGGTTTTAGAATAAATATCGTAACACTCCATGGAAATCAGCTCTTTTTCACCATCCTCTCCTCCTAAAATGTACAGCATTCCATCTATCTCCACAATTCCAAAGTTATGTCTTGCCTGAAAAGACATCAAAGATCTTTGTATACGAAAGGCCAGCTAACATATCGAAAACTGAGTTACATATTTAACAAAAATTATAGAAATCACTATATTCCAGAGTTCCAGCAAAGAACTGCCATGCTCAAAACCATCTTGTTCTAATATTTCTGACTTCTCTAGCAGCTCACTTTTCTACTGCAATTGACAGAGAATACAAGTCCAAGAATCTCTCAAAACTAGAGAATTACCTGCATGGTAAATTCATGTTCAGAATCACTACTTTTTACTCACCATAGCTTATGACAAGAAAAAGGACTATTACCTTCTGGTTCAATAAAATTATCTGTGTTTAGCAATGGACTATAATTATTTTCCAGATTGATGTTTGAAAGACAAGAACCACAGCAACAGGACTGCCTGGGGCTGGAAAGGCAGTGAGGAGAACAGGCAACGACAGAAGCCCGAGGTATTTCACAACTCATTCGGTCAATGAGTATTTCCTTAGTGTCCGTATGTGCCTAGCACTATTACAGGGCTGAAGATAGAGCTCTGAACAAATCCCTGCCATCAAAGAGTCTGCGTGGACACTTTAAAACTCCAGAGTATGTGAGAAGGTGCTACATGGTAATGAAGAGAAAGCAGGGTAGGAGAGACGAGATAGCTGAGGTGCTGGAGGGAAGGTTGCCCTAACAAGGCGCTATTCAGACAGACAATGAAGGAATCAAGGAGCATGGCATATGGGTTTTTGGCAAAGGTCCTGAAGCAGGCGTATTTCTAGAAGAGTTGAGAAACTGTGAGGAGGTCAGCTTGAGTGAGGGGAAGGTATAGAGACGAGAGTTGGGAGGGCAGGCAGCAGTCTATTAGGCAGTGGGGAAGGGGTTGCAGGGCTGCTATTTCTTATACTCAAATACAAAACTAAGTGCTAAAGGAAAAATAACATATTAAATTTAAAAAGCAATGTTTTACCTCATTCATTGGTGGCAATGCAGTCCATGAATTTGCATCTGGGTCATACTTTTCTCCTGAGCTCAGGGTCTGCTTATTTTCATCTTGGCCTCCAAATACAAACAAAAATCCTTCTGCAAAAATCAAAGGAGACACATGAGAAAGTTGAAACTTAAGTCTTGAACACCTATCTCCTGTTGAATATAAATGCCATAGTTGTAGAGACAATCTGTGGAGAAAACTCTGACAACAACAATGGATTTGAGATCTTTATCGCATTTCATTTGATCCTTGGTGATAGAGCCAAGTTTGTGAGTCACTTTTACCATTTTACTTCACTATGTCTGAGTGCATTCCCTCTACTCTACAGCATAAAAAGACGACAGACACCACCCACTTGGTCACCAAGCAGCTCTGGGTTATCTCAGTTCATCTATTTTGAGAAAATATTCTATCTTTCTTTCAATGGCTCTGAGGGGATGAAAAAGAGAGAAATCTAAACCCAAGGCCCATAGAAAGTGTGGCTTGTTGCAGGAGAGACTCTCCAAAGCTCTAACTATCTGGATAAAAGCCAACCAGAACTAGACACGAGATTTAAATCTCCTTGCTTGCCCAGAAAAAATCTCAAGATTTGAAGTAGATTTATGGTAATTCCAAATTAGTGGTGTTTTTAGGCAACTAGCAGAAACTAATGTAAAAATTCTATTTTAGAAAGTACTGTTATCTATGCTTTTAGATTCCAAGATTTTAAAGCATCAAATTATTCCTACAAATAAGTTTTAATAAAATGATCGGCACCCAGCCGAAGGTACTCAGGTATACAAAGAAACTAGACCCTATGAAGAAGAACCAGCAGAAGCAAACAACAGGAAGCAGTCTTACAAAGATTTCAAATTTTAAATATTGGACTAATCGGAAAGATTTAAACAACAATGCTTGCTATATTTAAAAACTAAAGACAAATTTAAAGATAACTTTTGGCAAAGGGGCTACTGAAATGACTTGCAGATTTGAAAAAGATTTAAAGAGAATTTCTTGAAATAAAATTAAAAAAAGATAAAATTAAAATTTCCAATGGATGGATTGAATGGCTGATCATTACAGTTAAAGAAAAAATTTATTAAATGGAAGATAAATCAAAAGAAATCACAAAGAAGGCAATACGGAGAAGCAAAAGATGGAAAACAAAACAAAGAGAAGGTAGGAGACACAGGATGGAGTAGAAAAGTCTAACCATGTTTAATTTAACTTCCAAAGGCGGAGGGAGAGAGATTAGAGCAGAGGCACTATCTGAAGACATAATAAAATAAAAATTTTCCAGATTTGATGAAAGGCCAACACAGAGTCAAGATCCCCAATAATCCTCAAATATGGTAAAATTTCAAATAAAATGTTCACCTAATTAAACACATTGTAGTGAAATGGCAGAAAACAAAGATGAAAATTATATATATATTAAATACGGCCCAGAGAAAAGGACAGATTTTTAGATTGCCGACTGACTTAACCACAACAGAAGCCAGAAATCAGTAGAAAGGCATCTCTAATGTGCTAAAAAGTAATAGATATCAACCTAAAATTCTATACCCAATAAAAATCCTTTAAGAATTAAGGCAAAATAATGACATTTTCAGACAAACAAATCTGAATGGTTTGCTACCAGTAGACCCGCAATGAAGGAAACTGAAAAGGGTGAACTTCAGAGAGAAGAAAATGATCCCAAATAGAAGGTCTGAGGAGTAAGAAGGAAGGAAAAAACAAAGAGAGTAAATCTAAATGAACACTACCTACTGGTAGATATATATTTAAAACAGATTAATAAAACACGTATATATATAAATCTTATTCACAAATAATCATGTATTTTAAGACTGTTAGACTGTAGAACATGAAAAATAGAGTACAAATGTATTGAAAAATTTCAGTCTTTGATAACTTAAGAACACAGGCAGGCTGTGGTTTCTAAGGAATCCTTCAAAGGTACATAAACAGAGAATGTAACCTCTAAACTAGTAGAGAAACAATTGAATGAACAAAAAGTCAATTGATTTTTTTTATGAAGGCAAGAAAAGAAGGAACATAGAATAGGGCATATAAATAGGAACTGCTCAATCATTTCCCACTTCTGTCAAGACTGTTGGATATGATTCCTCTCCTCATTGCTTAAGTTCCTGAAATGCCAACTCCTCTAGGAAATCTTTGAAAATCAGTGATATAGGAACCTTTGTGGTAGGTGAGTATGTATGAAACTTATGAAGGTGTACATAGGGGAGGAAAGCTTAAGGAAGCTAATTCGAAAAAGACAGAACAAGGAAATCAGATCCACATCCTGTTGGCTACACCACTCTATCCAGTTGTTTATTATTGACAATAACTTCAATGATCTTGAAAATGATTCTCAGAAAATGATTCCATTTCTATAATACAGTATAGCTTTAGCTATTTCTATAATATGGTTTGGTGTGGTACAGCCTTAAAATTTTTTCAGATAACGTTAACGGGAAAGCAGAGACCATAAAATAAGGATTTTAGGAGGGCTGCTGACAATAATTAGAATTAAGGGAAATGGTCCTTATGGAGTGAACCCAAAAAGGTAGATCCAAGGAGAAGAGAAAGGCAGCAAACATGATAAGGCAGCAATGGACAACGTTTTCTATCATCTCCTTGAGTGAGAACTTTGAATAATGCGGAGCTGTTTTCGAACTTGTAAAGGTCAACTAAAACATACTTTCTGTAGAAAAATAATTGAAGTCATTGCTAATGTCAGTAATATTTTCCAAAGTCTCATATGAAATGTCTGCTTTTACATACATATTTATTTTAGATATAGTTACATAATGTAATTCTAAATTTCATTAATTTTAAAGATGATGAAACTACCACAGTTCAAATAAATTCTGTGTTCTAGGTATGGTCACACAGATAATTGGTAGTAAGTCATTGAATTTTGTGCTTCTATCAGTTAAGACATCAAGTAAAATACTCCTCTACTGAAGTCTTAAAAATAGCTACGTATTAATGATTTGGGAACAATAAGGACTGACAGAAGATACTCTTCTTCCTAGCACGGTCTTGAAAGCTACAGCTACACGGAAAATGTCATCACAGAGAAATAACAAAATTATATCTTTAAAAGGCTTTGAGTCATTCTGTACAATTCTGAAATTACACACTGATCTTGTGTTTAACTAAAATTTAGCACATAACAGTACCTGCTGAGAGAACTCCGTGGTTAATTCTTGGCATGCTTAAAGGGGCCAGTTCAATCCAAAGCTGCCTATTAGGGTCATAGAGAGGGCACATACATCGCATTGCTGCTGTTGGTTTCCGTGAACTAAAAAAACAGATTATCAGTTAAATGTTTTATGTAGTTCTACTTATAATAACTATGACTAGTTTTACTGCTCTAAGAATATTTAAACCATTAAAGAAAATCTATTGCTGTTATGCTTTAGATACTGAAAAATATTATGAACTCTTGTGTATGTGGAAATCTCTCTTCCCTTATACTACTTTTCAAACAATGCACACCCATACTTACACTCTTTCTTCTCCACCAACGGTCACAATGCACTCAGAGTAGCCCCGGGGTTTGAAGTTTGCCAGCATTGCCTCTCCTTGCTGTGGCTGGCTCAGTGGTATGTTGCTGCACTCTTTGACAATTTCTCGTACTAATGGTTCATTCAGCATCTGTTCCCGTAAGTAGCTGGAGTCTAACCCTGAAACCCATAGTGCTGACATAACATCTTTCATGTGGACCTGCAGAAGAGGGCAGAAAGGAGAGAAAAAATGGAGAATGCAAAACACAGTTTTTAGAATACACATGTTACAACTTGATGGAAAACTAAAACTATTAATAGATCATCAACGGGTAAAGTATTAGTGCCAATATTGCTTGACTGTTGCTTACTGGCCCCTTTCCTTTCTACTTCCCAAAGCAGAATAAAAGTTTAATTTAAAAAATCATAAATTCAGATTTATAGTTGATGCATCACTGCAAAGTTTCAAGCAGCTTTCTTTACACACTAAAGGGTTTCCATAGCAACAGAAAAACTCAGAAGAACTCTGCTATAGTTTATTTCACATACTTGGATGTGCTGTGAGTTAAATCACATTGATAGAAGCATTCTATATAGTAATACCTTGATAAAATATGGTAAACCAGATAATGAAAATGTATCAACATTAATATTACAAGAAAAATACAGAAAAGTTAAAAAAATCCTCTGAATACTATATAATCATTTCTTCAGTAACCATTAAAAATATCTAACATGTGTGATATGAATTATATACTTTTGATACTCGATTATTAAATTTGACTATAGCATTCTACATATATAAGGTGAAACTCTTTAATTACTAGTTTTTCTTGGTTTTAAAATAGTCGTTTTAAGGTATAATCTTCTATACCCTGAATATTCGAAGCCAACAGTCTTTACAGCATCAAGTTCAGGTTAACTAAAGGATGAAGAATTGCCTCTTGCTTCCCCAGCAGTCAGTTGACATTGTCATTTCCTTAAGGCAAGACAGTCAGGGAGAAGCTTTGACAGTGGTCTCAGTGAATGGCAGCAAGCTGGAAACTGTTCTATTTCCTTTCCTGATTTACCCAACTAATGTAGAAAATGGAACATTAACTGTACTAACTATGCTGCGACTACAGTCACAGTTTCTAAATCGACATATTCATAGGCCTACAGAATTTGAAAAATTATAAGAAAATCATTAAAACATAAGTCAATAGTTATCAAGAACAATTAACAATGTGATTGCACATTTTAAAAACTACTCTAAAACCTAATATACTTATCTCAAATACAGTAATTGAAGCTAGTATATAATTTAGAAATATTAGACTTAGCCCTGTGATTTTGCTCCCTCCCCAAATGGTATTAAAAATTTAGACCTAAAGCCTGATATTCTCTACGACCCTTTCTTCCCAGGCTGTCACTCCAAAAGCCTTCCTACTTGGAACTGCATCACCATGAAAACTCCAAAATGCTCTCTTGCTTTCTCCCAGGTGGTATCAATCACTTCAGGGAGAGCCCAACACCTTCATCCCTCTGCCAGAGCTCTGAGTGCTCCCCCTTTCCTTGCTGTTTGCATAGGAGTTGCTGTGGGGGTTATCCCAGGGAAGCAGAAGGGAAGGATGCTGAAAGGGAGGGCGGGGCGCTACATTTCTATAATTCTCAGCTTAAGCTTAAAATGCATTTTCCCATGAAAAACAACATACAAAGGATATTACATAACTTAAAAGTATTTATATTTTCATTCCTATATTGAGTTACATGGGCCTTTGTAAACTGGTCTGAAAAACCAACTGCTTTAACGACCGTATGGGAAGATATTTTACAAATACATTTTAGAACACAGCTTTGCAGGACATTCATGTTGGAGGAGAAAAATAAAACATCTGCAATTTTGATGAAAAATTGTAACTAATAAATGAAATAAGTCAAAGGCAAACTTAGACCACATTATAAACTTTAGATACCTTTCTTATTTCTGTATCATGTGCTATCCATCGAATTACTGCCTCAAATACATATCTTTCATTCCCAACGTTTAACTTCTCAAGAGAGATCACTTCCTTAAGCTTCTGAGGACTCAGTTCTAGGAATTCTTCTGTACTGCTGACATCTCGGAAGTGAGTCTCCAGGTATTCTGTGGCAAGGTAATGGACATGGTGCAGGCAGTAATGAAGTGCAAAGTCACGGATGCCGATGCAGTTCTCAGCAGCAATGCAGCCTTCTAAAAACTCACAGCACAGAGTTTTAAGATCTGTCAGCAGGAGCAGGTCCGCTGCCTGTACAACATCTTGGATGGTATCTTCATTTAGCCGGATCTGTAAGAATATCATAAATATTTTATATTTGAATAAAAATAGTTAAAACCCTAACCACTAATCTATTATGCTGAACCACATGAAAACTCCATTTCTGTAAGTCAAAGACGACTGTATACTGCCAATTTTATACAGTTCAACACAGTACTTTTTTCCAGGAAGAGTTTGAGGACCCCAAGGAACCTTCGATACCATAAGCAGTGTGTGGCTGGTTCCCAGTACATCCCTTGCTTTACCAATGTCAACTGCCAATAACCCTTCCAAGGTGAATTGTCCTGTTGCTCATCTCTCCACTTAATTTAGAGAAAAATCTTAAATGACTGAAATGCTTAGGAAATGGAAAGATCTGTATTCTTTGGTAAACTGAAGGTGATTTCTTTAAAAACTACCACCAAAAGTATTGAAAATCTTGGCTCCAAGTACATAAAGTTCATTCTTTTGCCAAATGGTATAACTGAATGCAAGCCCCTTGAAATAAGGGGGCTCTACACTACCTCAGGAGCCTCATGGGCCAAACATCGCACTCAGTGCAATAGATACGATTTGGTCTCAAAGCTACTTTCTGGAATAAATTCCTACTATAAGATTTATAAAAAAAAAATCATTATGAACATTTACTTTTTCTTAATTTTCTTCAGTTTCCTGATTGATACTTCTTCTTCCATCCACTTGACAGTTTTTTCATACAACAATAAGACAATGTAAAGAAAAAATATTGACAAAATCACAAGCGGTCCAGATTCTCCCAAAGAATGGGTATTCATTCTCCATTTGAAAATGTGAAGAAGAGATTTCAGAGTAGAGTACAGCAAGAACCATTTTACAACATTTTACACACTGTGTACCACAAATACAAACAAAATGTACAACTTCTGATTGCCTTAGAAACTGAGCAACAAAACCATAAAGAAGTGTTTAGAGTAAGCTACAAATACAGAGAAATTTCCCATTTATATAACATGTTAAATTTAGCCACAAGAAAGTGGATAGGTGTAGACTATTCAAATCCAGACATGTGAAAAAACACTAAATTCCATCTCAATAAAATTAAACTGCCAAATTAGGAGTTTGTTATAACTTACATTGCAACTATGAGTTTAAAACCATAATTAATTTAAATTGGGAACAAAATCTATAAATAAGGTTTCAAGTTGCAAATCTAAGCCTTAACATGAACATGATTTTATTGGCTTATAATTTGCTATAACTGCCACTGAATTGATTTTATAAGTAAGCTAAGAGGCTGGTCCTAAGTCTGGTTTTGTGATGCCATAGACTATCTCCAGTATTTTAAGGGCTGTCCTAAAATTAATTTAAATTCATTTATTTTTAACAATTATACGCACATACACAAAACCTTACATCCGCACACCCACCACGCAGCATTTAGAGAAAAGAGAAGGGGATAACATAAAATTAAACCAAAATTTCAAAAGAGATGACAATCTTTTGCCAAATGGTATGATGGTGGAGAGAATGAATATATTTAGAGAAAGTACGCAGTATACTCAGAATACTTAAGAAACACGGAGAAGACACAGCCCTTACAAAAAGCAAAAGTAAAATGAGATGAAAAGAAATAAAGGAGATAGTAGGAAACAAGCTCTCAACAAGAGTAGAGATAAAATGCATTCTCACATAACCAAATGTGAGATACACTTCTTCCTGTTGAAAAAACAGGCCCGGGTTCACACCTAAGATTTTTCTTTCAAGTCTTCACACTACGCTTTAAATCACATAATATGGGGGTAGGGAGTTGGAGTCGGGCAAAAAGGAAAGAAACCTAATCAATGATCACTACCCCAGAAACGTACATGGGTAGACAGAGTGAAGGGAAATGAGAAAGAAAGAAACAGGCATGGTACAGGAATGTTGGTCCTGCTGAAGCAAAAGGACCAAAGCGTCATGAATGCAGTGCAGGGATCTGTCATCTGTGTGAGTCTGGAACTTTTACTTTCTACAAAATAATCCCCACTGCCCAAGGAAGCTCTCGTTTCCATGCTATGGAAAATAAGTTCCCCAATGGTGTGAGTACAAAACAAGACTGGACTTAAGATTTAAAAACAAAAAGACAGCAGTGAAGGAGGCATGCCACATTCTTCATATCCCATGCTGAAAGGCGGAGCTCGGGATGGTAAGATTAAAAACTGGGATTGAGTGAGAAGTTACTTAGTCTGCCTTTTTGGAAAGAGCGGAGAATCAGAAGAACACACCTGATGCCACGAGAAGTAGGAGATAGTAGCAAGGACGTAACGACAGAAGATGAAGATGAAGTGTTACGTGCTCATAGAACGGATGACAGGAGACCCTCACCCTGAGCTTGAGAGGCCTCTACTTAGTCTTCCTTCCTTTGTGTCTCATCATACCTGCCCACTGAAGATGTAATCCAGGATCTCTCTCATAACCATTACCGATATCCCTTCAAGTTCAATCTTATAGGTTGATCCGTCATCTTTTGGAGGATTATAGTTTAACTTTGTCCTAAGAAAGGGAAAAAAATGTAAAATTTCTTTGAAAGAACAGAAATAGGTATAAATATTTATGCAATAAATACTCTATAAAGTATGATACTTATCCAGTATATGAACCCCAACTAGAAAAATATTTTTTATAACTTTAAACTACTAAACATTCACTCTAGGATTCAGAATGCTACTTCTTAAAAAATAAAAAACAGATAACCAAAGAACTAAGATCCATGTGATCTCTTTTTCACCTTGAAAACTCCAGTCTTTTAGGCTTATTTTTTTCAGGTATTTAATTATCTAATTATTTTCACTAATGTAACAAGGACCCCACAAACCTACCATCCAAAACAAAAGCTAAGACCTTGACAATAATCAGCTTCTAACCAGTGGTCCTCCTCACTAATTCATTCCAATGTTTCTCCCACCCGTAGTTAACTATCATCCTAAATCCTATGTTCACTTTTCCCTTGCTTTCTTTCTGTATCCATGAAACATATATAACACAGTATTATTATATCCATTAAGTATATAATATATAAAACTTTATTTTAATATCCATGATGTATAACATCCATGAAATATATGTAATATACAAATAAATGTGTGTTATCTGTACATAATTTTAAGTTATTTTTACAGTTTCATGCTGTCTGAAATCTTTTGGGGCTCTTTTCATCCAATATATTGCTAAGAGTCATCGATATTGCTGCACATCACACTGGTTCTTTTGTTCTTTTTGCTTACAATATTCCACTTTCTTGTTGATAGGCCTCTGGGCCATTTCCAGGTTTTTGGTTATTGTGAACAGTATTGCTATGATTAGTCTTGTGTGTGTCCTCTTTTTGTATTATGCAAAATAAATTTCCCTTGGTTGTAGCCCTGGGAGTAGAATTATACTAAATTATTCTCCAAAGTATAAGATGACACTAAATTACTCTGCAAAACAGTTGGAGTAGTTTACAGTCTCAGCTGGTGTGTGTAGGAGAATCTGTGGATACACAAATTCTAATGTTTGAATCAGTCACACTTTCTAAGTTCTTCCACTTTGGCTGAGTGAAATATGGTCTCTCCTTGTGTTGTAATCTGCATTTCCTTCATGATCCAGGTGAACATCTCTTCATTTGTTTACAGCCACACGTTTCCTCTTTTATGAAACACACAAGTTTAGTTCAAGTCTTCTGTTAATTTTTTTAATTGAGTTCATTATCCCCCTCATATTCAGGTTGAGGATTCTTTATTATATTCTTCACGTTAATCCTTGGCAGACTTGACACTTTTCTTAAGGTGATGAACAATCTGAAGAATACTTTTTCATGGTCAATGCTTTTTGTTCTTGTTTAAGAACTAACATCTTACTCAAATTTTAAAAGACATTCCCAATTTAGCAGTGAGGAAAGCCAAGACACACTCTAACTTGCATTCAGGATAGGCATTAGAAGCATGGGGGAAGCTGTGGAAGGAAGGGTGAAAGATGAACTAAAAATAGAAGAATGGAATGACAAAATCTTAAGAAGCAGCTGAATTCCCAGAACCTTCCTCCACATATGTACACAACTTTCTTGCACAGTTTATTACGGTTCTTCTCAGCTCCAGTGGAAGGTAAGTGATTTATATTCTGAAGACTATAAAACTGAGGGTGGGTCTTTAGACAAGGGAGATCAGGCACATTTGAGGGTGAGTGTACTGTATCAAAAACCGAGAGTTAAGAGAGTATAGTCTGAACGCTGAGACCATCAGTTTTTTTTTTCCTTTCAATTCTGCTCCTAAAATGCCAAAAGCCAGACTTATATCCTCCAGAAAAGAAACCTGGAAGATTATTCTGGAGGATTTGATTAGCCACTCACCAAAAACAAATGAACAACTGGAAAAACCCCTAAAGGTATGGAGATACATCTGCCCCAAGAAAATGACCCAGCTTCACCAGTGAAACCCACAGTCAATAATCTTAACCTGTAGGATCTGAGTTTCTAATACATTTTGGAGCAGCACTTCTGAAATTTCATGTCACAACACATGTAGAAAATGTGATATTTTCTGGGGTAAACAGATGAGACTGTGTGTAGGCCAGGGGTGAATAGGGGGCCTCAGCCTTCCCAGATGCTGCTCAGTCACTTTGAGGGCTGACACCACCATTATTCTCACACACTTGCTACATATTATCTTTTTGGCATATTGATTAAAAAACTCTGCTTTAGAGCCCTACTCTTAAAACTGAGCAAACAGGACTCAACAGATGTCTGAGAAAGAATAACAGAAACCAAACCAATAGAAAAATGGCAATTTGGAAGTAGTAAAGATTATGCAAGATGAAATGTCAAGAAAAAAAGAAAATCTTTCATTAATATTCCTAGAAAGAAGATATTGTGCTCATGAAACAAGAGTAGGATGCTATAAAAAGTACAACAAAAAAAATATTTAAGGGCTATAAATTTTTTTTAATGTAATGTTAAAATAAAAAGTTGTAGAAATCTCTCAGAAAAGAAAGCAAAAAGGCAAAGGTAGAAAATAGGACAAGTTCAGAAAACTGGGAAATCAGTCCAGAAGGTTGAGCATCTGACAAATTAGAGATGTCCCTACAAAAAAAAAGAGATTATCAAGTAAGTGCTCAAGTGCTTTCCAAGGCATATCCTCATAATACTTCAGAATACTGGAAACAGAAAAAATTCTTATAAGCTTCCAGAATGAAAAAAGGTCACGCAGAAAAGAATAGGAATCAGAATGTATTCATACTTTGAAATGGGAATTAAATAACAATAGGGAAATGACTTCAAAATTCTGAAGGAAAGTATTCCCAACTTGGATTTTTATAACCATCAAATGTCAGGATAAAATACACATTTTCAGCTATACGTGGTCTCAAAGCAATTATCTCCCATGCAACCATCTCAGAATGATGTTGGAAAATGTGCTCCAACAAACAAGACAGTATATCAACAAAGAGAATGATCCTGGATACTAAAAAGACGTGATCCGACAGAGGAAAGAAGTGAAATGAATGCAGCGGATGGTGAAGGATGGTCTTAGGATAACAGCTATGTACCATTCTGGTGCCAGCACAAGGCCGTGGTAGACCTCTAGATGAAACTGATGTATATATAGTGACCTGGAGGTATAAAGGAGATATTCAGACAACTTTGTTTCCTCCTTATATTTCATATCTGCTATTCCTGTCTCTATAGTTTTTATTGAATTTTATAGTTTTACTGAAAAGGTATTTCATTTTTCTTGCTGTACCTAGTTTCACCTATATGCTTGACATTTTTACTAAAATTGAAGAAAAAATTTTCAGTCAATTCTCAATCAAGAGAGAAAAATAAGTGGTAAGATTAATACCTAACACATCAATATTTGGGTCTGAAATGCATCAGATACTATTTTGGCAGCAGATATGTCTTCCAGTAAAGCTTCACTTAGGATGTCTGTACTATTTAGTCACTGTGTTAATTATCAGTGTATCAACTCTCAGATCCAAATTCACCCCTTTCCACAGCCTCTGTAAAAATGAATCTGAGCCTTTTAAATAATTTTCTTTTGTCAGCTAGCAAGATGTTAAACTTTTCAGTAGAGAGTGCTGGAAAGACACTGCAGGAGGAAAGAGTTTTGTTCAGCAGCTTGGGAGGCTCCTGCAATGCAGCCTGCTTCAGCAGCAGGCTCTGCGGCGCACAGCTGCCAGAAATACCCGGCCAGAAGCACCCTGCTACCATCACCCCCCCTCCGTCCCCCCACCTCACCGTTCCCCCCACCCCCCGCAACCAAACCTCTTTTATGAAGTTTTGTAGTACAGTGTTTCTGGGGAGACACTTCCCCATGAACAGCCTTCCCAGGCACCTTAGAGGGCAGATTTCTGGCAAACTCCAGATGGCTGTTTTCAAGCATTCCCACCAGTATGGCTTCTCTGCTATGCAGCGAGCCATAGCTCTGCCCTGTCTGATAAAGTCTGGATTCTCAGCCCTGGCTGTAGTGGCTACTTTCAGCTATTCCAGGTTTTTTTTTTGTTTTTTTTTGTTTTTACTTTCTTTTCTTTTATCTTTTTGTTAGTTTTCTTTACTTCTTATTAGGCAATCCCTCATTACTCCGATCTCCTGTCACAGTTAATAATTCTTTTAATCAAACTTTGTGTTCAAGTTACTTTGGTTTCTTTCTGACTGGACCTAGACTGAGAAAGTTGCTAACCCTTTAACGACAGTAGCTCCAAAATGTGTTCAGATAGAGGAGGCTCAACCTAAAATTCGAGTTGTTCTTATTTTTAAAGTGATTGCATGTTCAACAAGCGGGGCTATGCCTGTGTGTGGGATGTGGACGGTGGTGGGAGCGGACACTGGGCTGATGGGGAAAGCGGTTACAAGGAGACCGACTGTTCACTGTTACTCCTTTTCATTTTTGAACCATAGGACTAGATTAGGTTTTTGTTGTTTATTTATTTATTTTTTAAGTTTTCCCTCAGCTGGTGGCAGAGTATAAGACAATGGCTAAGAGGACAGAAAAAATGATTCCTTTTAATATGAGCACCGAGTAGTTCAGACATTCTATAAAACCAGATCCTTCCAAAGCCCATGAAAAATAAATCACTGCATGAAGTCTCTAAACATCTGAAAGTAAATGAGAAAATTTATTTTAAATAAGGTTTAAATTCAATCCCTTATACCTGTCCTCAAACCTTCCAATTCTCATATCCTGCTTTTGACCTCCCCCAAATAACATTTGTGCACATCTAATTCCTACTCATCTTCTAAAGACTATAGTTGACCCTTGAACAACACAGAGGAGTTGGGGGTACCCATTCCCCACACACAGTTGAAAATCTGAGGATAACTTCTGACTTCCCTAAAACTTAACTACTAACACAGCTAACCAGAACCCTTACTGATAACATAGTCAATTAACACATATTTTGTATATGTATTATAAATTGTATTCTTACAATGAAGTGATTCTTACAATGAAGTGATTAAGGAAATCACAAGAGAAAATACAGCTATAATACTATATATTTACTGAAATAAATCCACATGTAAGTGGACCATGCAGTTCAAACTGTGTAGTTTAAGGGTCAACTGTAATTCAAATACCAAATCCACAAAAGGGTTTTATCACTCCATCTTGCCACAGGACACACCGCCACCCTTACCTCCAAGCAGGTAAAAAGTAACTTCTCCTGCTATAAATTTCCCCAGGACTTGACATTATAGGTTCATCATTTTTTATTGTGGTACTTATATAAATACCCCCTTTCATATCTCTGTTACTAAAATTTAAGTTCCATGAGTACTCTGTATCACTGTAACCCTAAAACCTAGCCTGGAAGTTTATAAAGAATAGCAGTTCAACAATTATGTGTAAAAAAGTTTTTGAATTGATAGTGGTCTTTAAATCTGAAGTGTTGTTACATTACTTTTTTTTTCTGTATGACCTTGGGTACAGTGAAGCAGTGAATCAGTATGAGGAAGAGCTTTCTAATTTCATCTGGTCAACACTGAAAGGACTGAAGGAGTTGGGGCCTCTCAAACTTTAATGTTCACATGAGTCATCTGGGGACCTTGTCAAATGCAGGTTCCAAAGGTCTGTGGCTGGGGACTGAGTGTCTGCAAGCTCTTAAGTGATGCAGAGACTGCTGGTCTACAGACCACTTTGAGTAGCAAGAGGTTAATCAATGCTTCTCTGATTATCTATAGTGTGTTTTTATATTTCTAATCCATCCAAGATGACTATTTTGAAAGTTGCTGAGAGTAGATCTTAAAAGTTCTCATTGCAAGAAAAAAAAAATTGTAACTATGTATGGTGACAGATGTTAACTATACTTATTCTGGTGATCATTTTGCAATATATATATAAATATTGAATCATTATGGTATACACCTAAAACTAATATCATGTTATATGTCAGTAATACCTCAATAAAAAATGGATTTTTAGAAAAATTAAATTAAAAAGACATATGAAATTACAGGATCCAATTATTTTGTCATTAGAGTCAACGAACATAAAATTACTGTCAAATTGCTACAAGAGTTTCTAAACTCTTACTCTTGATATATTATCGTGGACAGGTAACAATGCACAGACCATGACCAGTCTACAAATGACATCTCAGTAGGCTGGATGACCATCTACCTGTCAAGAAAATGGTGAAAGCTGATCTTTCTCTGATCCTTTCCAATCTTAGTAAGGGTCGCTCAAATCTATTGTGAAACAATCTTGTTTCATACCTATTGCCATTGTTACTTCCTTCTTTCATTTCTTAGATAGTCACCATCCCTTTCTCATTTAATAACCTCATAAATCTGTTTTATCCTGCTTTTTTTTTCATTTTCTTTCCCCCAGCTCCCCAACTAAATCTCTGTATCACTTTAGTTTTTGTTCCATTCTGTTTTACATTGCTTTCCTTCAGTAAATACCCTAACATTTATACCATAATTTTTCCAATATCTACCAATTAACATTTATCACGCCTCTAGTCCAATGCATTTTATTCACAGCTTTCCCTTTATTATTTAGAATTTTCCCACCTTGCACATCATTTCTATCTCCTCTACCACATATAACTGAGAATTCAATGAACTGAATTGAATGAATTAATAAATTTATATAAGCTAAGCAAAAGGGTCAATAACTGATGGTTCTGTTTCTAAAATTAGCCCATATGTAACAGGAAGTAAATCAAGTATTCTTTTCTATGTTTTCCAGTTCTGTTCCAGGAAGCACAAGATTATATGTAAATTTATTGGAAGTCACAGTATCTTTATTTTTCATTATGTGATGTCGATTTACAAACTCCTAAAAAATGCAGCAGTCTTAAAAAGTCACTTTGAGAATTAACACTCTTTGAAAAAACTAGAAATAATTGGGAGTATGATAAAATTGGGCCTCAGGTATTCAGATATAAATATCCATGCCTGTCACATTCTTCCCCAATTTCTGTTTCTAGGGCAAGACTTTCACCCTCTCTGCCCGTTTTCTCATTCGTAAAAAGTCAAGGTTAAATGAGGTGATTTGAGAACTCTCCCATCCCTAACCATTTCTGGACTAACCTGCTAGACCAGGCTTACTGCAGAGACGGCTTTGGAGACACATCTCGTTGAGTCCTAAAAGATGAGTCCAGCTAACTCAACCAGTTATCTAGGATTTATAGTATGCCTTCTGTGGGCCATGCAGTGTTAAGTTTATTTTTCCTCCAATCACTTATCTTCTGGGCAAGCATTTATTTTCTGTTCTATTAACTTGGAACATAAGTGAAACAAAATCAATTTTTCTTTTTCCTGACAACACTAAAAAGAGGTTTTAGAAGAAAAAAGTTGTTGGCTGCTGGCTAATAAAGAACTTCATTCATTTTTACACCCATCAAAGAAAGAAGTCTACAACTTCTAAATAAGTATGACAGAGCCAAAGTACTCTGTTGGTTATTATATACACAGTCCTCTTCTTACTGGCTTCCAGTTGCTAACAAAGTTCGATGTGCCTAAATGCTATAATAAACAACTCAGATAATCAGGCCTGGTCCTCCTCTTCCAAGAATCATAACAGACATTACTGAATAGGTTTTGATTTAACAGTGACAGAATAAGTCTAGGTGACTTTTTTTCCCTTCTGATGCAAAAGCTAGTCTCCAAGAAAAGCAAGAAAACAAACCCAAATAGAAAGCAAGAAAATGTAATGTTCAAGAAGTCAAGATTTACAGAAATTCTGGGATGATTCATAGCATTACTCAAATGGTTTCAAATGATTCCTATCACCTCAAACCACATAGCTACCAGAGCAGTAGCGATGTGCAGAGGGGCCTCGGCTCACAACTCCATTTGCCCACTCAGACCAAACTAGTAATTTAAGTTCTTGTGGAAAGTCTGTATTACAGATGCTGGCCCCACTTCTTGTCTTCATTAGCTCCTAAAAACCACATCAAAAATGGATTTTTAGGGCAGATTTTTAGCACAGTGAAACTGCTGTTACCATGATACCATAATGGTGGATACATGTCATTATACATTTATCCAAACCCACCAAGAGTGAATGCTAATGTGAACTATGAGCTTTGGGTGACAGCAATGTGTCAGTGTAGACCCATCAGTTGTAACAAAGGTGCCCTCTGGTGGGGTACACTGGTAACGTGGAGGTTATGCATGTGTGGGGGCAGGGAGTACAGGGGAAATCTCTGTGCCTTCAACTTTGCTGTGAACCTTAAACTGCTTTAAAAAATAAAATCTTTTGAAAATGTATTTTTCAAATCCCCCTTTAACTGAATGAAAGTATAAACTTACAGGTAATATTTCCCTCAATAGATGGCATTCTCTCATGACAAGGTATTTTATGGCTTACTTTTTTGTGAGCAGAAAATCAGGAACCCATCTATCTCACTGTTCCTGCCACCCAAGAATCCCATCTTCATAGAAGAGCATTTACACAGATGTCTGAGACATGACCAGGGGCCCTGAAGGGAGGCCCAAGGAAGCCCCTAGGCACACGTAAGATGCGAACCAGGTGCCACAGGGTCTAGGTAAGCTCCCTTCCGATGCCCCAGGACCTACATAGACTAACTAATCACTGAGGCGCTTTTTCTCTAGGGCCAAGCAAAGTCAGGGGAGTAGTGAGAAGACACCACAAGAAAGAACGGTCTAATGCCACATGACCCACCTGGGACTGTAGCCAGCCTAATACTGGTACGCTTAGAGCAGGAGGTGGTAAAGAAAAAGTAGAACTGGGATCACATTTTTCCTATTACAATTCTAAGAGTTGATCTTTATTTCAAGAGTGGCATTCTTATAGAGGTTCAATACCATTTCTTTTCCATCATTATTTCCTTTGATTTCCCTCTTCATTTCTCTCTGCTTCCAATTTTTTTTACCTAGAGAGATTATAATTTTTACTTACTGTCAAAACTTTTTCCTCACTTAGATCCTGGAATGACTCATAAGTTGAATGGGTTTTAAGAGGAGCTCCCCAACCTGGCTTCCCCGAATCATCTGGAGAGCTTTTATAGAAAAGTGGATCCCTAGGTCCCATACCAGACCCACTAGGTTAGGTCCAAGACTGCGAATATTTATAAAGTTCCCCAATTGATTCTAATACATTCCCTCCTGGAATGTTCTGTCTCCCACTCCCGTAATCACCTGGTTTAACCCTTCACTGTTAGGTCTCCATTCCATTAACACCTCTAAAGACGGCCCAGGTACCACACTATCTAAAATAACACCGCCATCCCTTCTCTGCTTTATTTTTCTTCATAGAACTTATCACCATCTAATAAACTGCATTTGTTTAATGTCAACATCTATGAAAACAGGGACTTTTGTTCTGTTTACTGAACAGACACTTGATAAATATGTATGAACTTGATGACGGCACATGGCCAGGGGATTTTAATGCTGCAGCGTCAGTTTCTGAACAAAGTGGCCCAGAAACAAAATGAGCACAAGTGTTTAGAAATGGCATTATTAACCAGCTGAACAGTTGTGAGCTTTCTTGCACTGCATCCCCCTGGTTTGTCTGCAATGAGAAGGTGATACTTCACCCTGGCCCCCAAACCAGAGTGTGCTGTACAGTTAGCAATTCAAGAACTGACTGTCAGATGGTCCACACTGCAAAGTTACCTAATCCATGATGCACTGATCCACCTTTGTGCTAAGGCCAACTGTAACCTGGACTCTAAGGCTGGCTGGTAAGGAGGTTTGTAGTCTGTGAATAAGAACCATCTCCCTCTCCTTCACTGCCTTCCACTCACCTTAGCAGTGCACTGCATGGGAAAATTAGGAGTGATAAAGTGGTAGAAAAATACAAAGATTAGTTAAGGTTTCTGGAAAATCAAGGGTTTACCTTTCAGGTGTCATCCCACCAACCAACAGTGGTAATGAAGCTGAAGCGGATGATACAGAATCAACTCCAAAGATGCCACAGCCACAGCCACAGCCACAGCCCTAGCCTTCCTTGACAAACTCTCTGCCCTCTGACTATGCAATGCGAGAGGATTCACAGAAAGTCTTCCATTTCCCCCTTGATATCACATCATCCGCTCTGAAGATAAAATATAGTACTTCATATTTTGATCTGCTCTGAGTAGCCATGCCCAAATACATCAATATCTGGAAGAAATACAAGAACAGAAAGCATATGCCCTCAAGAGTCATGTGATTTGAACAAAGGGAAAAGTCATCAGAAGGAAGACAACATTTTCTGAAAAGAGAACATGGAAAGGGAACAGCTCTAGAAAACTTCTGTTGGGTATGTGTGTATGTTTGAAGAACAGGGAGGGAGGAGAGGCAGGACACACAGCATATCACAGAAACTATGGATATGTACAACTACAAGTGACATTAATTATACCTGACAGAAACACAGCAATCTCTGGAGGGAAAAATATGAAGTGTGACCAAATCAACAAAAACCATAGTGTCAGAAAAATGGCTCTGTTTTGTACAGCTAGTCCCTTCACTGTTCCTCACACAGTACTGCGTACTAGGGATGAACTCGGAAATTAGATCTCAACTAGCTGGTAGTCCCCACCCCTGAGGAAATGACAAACCATTACTTCTAGCCACGGGCTTCATGTCAGTCAAATGAAACGCTGCAGTCATTTCTAGGAGTTTGGGTTTCACCCATTCATTTGAAGCCTCTAACATCATTTCTGCTCTCTAGCGTCTGTTATGTTCCACAATAACTCCTTTCTTTCTGGCCTGCTGAAAGCCTCCTCCTCCCCCAGTTGTGCCCATCTTAGAAAATGGCACTATTTTCTACCCAGCTGCTTAAGCCTAAAATTTAGGAGTCCAATTAACAAATAACAGAAGGAACAACTGTTGACAAATGACAGAAGGAGTTCCAAAGTGTAAGTGGATGCTAAAACTAGTGAAAGTTGATGAGGAATGGAATACGGGCATGCTTTACTCTCTTGTGCTTCTCAGAGATTGTGCTTTTTTACAAATTGAAAGTGAGACTTTCCACAGCAAAAAGATTACGACTTGCTGAAGACTCATATGATGGTCAGCATATTTTAGCAGTAAAGTGTTTTTTAATGAAGGTATGTATTGCATACTTAATAAAGAATAGTGCAAACGTAACTTTTATATGTGCTGGAAAACCAGATAATCCATGTGACCCGCTTTATTCAGTCTATTGTGGTGATCTGGAAGCAAACCCTCAATATCTCTGAGGTATGCCTATATTTACATAATCTCAAAGTATCGCCCCACCCCATAATTTATTTAATTACGAAGAGTAAAACAGTGGATTAATCTGGTGGACACCATCTTTAGCCATGTGATCAAACTAACATCGCCAGTGTTTGAACGAAACAACACCCTGATATGGTGTAACGAGGAGGGTTTATTTAACTTCTTATGATCAGACTGAAGTTATGCATCGCTGGCAGGAACACTACAGGAGTGAATACATGCAATTCTCTGCATTGTATCAGGGAGAATGTGATGTGGATATGTATCATTACTGGTGATGTTAATCTTGGTCACTTGGCTACAGTGATGTCTATGGGTTTCTCCATGACAAAGTTATTAAAGTAACTATTTTCCCGTTATAAATATACTGGAGTAGATAATTTGAGATTATACAAATATCTTTTGCCTCAAACTTTAGCCCATTAATTATCCATTGATGGATCCTGCCAGCAACAATTATTACTATGCTGTTCAAATGATGATTTTCCATTCTCATATTCTGTCTACATTTATTAATTGAAATTCTTCTATAAGAAAGAGCTATCTCTTCCACCCCATTTATTTCTTTACTCATCCATTCATTTAGTCATTGCTAGACATATGGATATTTATTTTATACTACAGATTATAGTGCGATGTTACTGATATTCATTTTCTTGCTCAAATTATTGCAGCTTTGGCCATTGGGAGTTCTTTCAGATTGGTTCCAATGTTATTTCAAAAAGCCTCTATCTTTTTTTGAGCATCTTCTTACTTTCTGGTACAAAAGGCTCATGGTGTATTTTTCCTGCCCCAGAGCCTGAGGCAACCATGTCTCCAAAGACATTAGTTTTAGACATGATCTGATTACAGTCCTGAAACATCACTCTGGCAGCAGCAGTGTGGAAGACTGATGGGAACAGAGCATGGAGGCAGATAGAGCAATAGGAGATCTTGTCACGATTCAGAACTAATAAAAGCTAGAACATGAACATCAGCAAGGTGAAGAGGAGACAGATTCCAGAGAGTTGAGAGGTTGAAATGACAGTTCTCGGCATCAACTGAATACTGAGGAGTGTAGGAGGAGATGGCACCCCTGAGGACTCCCAAGTTTTCCTGGGGTATCTGGCAGCATAATACCCAGCACAAGAAATGAAAGACAACCTACCTGGTGGCAGAGGGAGCTGGGTCTGCCTGGGTGTAGGATGGCCATGTGGTAGGTTGTCAGGTACATAGTCCTGGGGCTCCGGAAGGAGGATGAGGCAGAGGCATCTTTGCATTAGATGAGATTGTTGTGGAGAAAGTAGAGGGGGAGGATGGAATTTCGTGCCACATTGTGAATAGGGACAGAGAGACAGGAAAGTCAGAAGAGCGGATAGGGACAAAAGGTGTCAGTGAAGCCTGGAGAAATTGAGTGTCAAAAAAGTGACCAAGGGAGATAAATACAGCAGACAGGTCAAGTAAGATAAACACTTAAAAGTTTTCACTTGATTTGGTGATTATATTTAGTAAAATTTTACATAACAGTTTTAATGGAGTGATAACATAGAAGTCTAAGTGCAGAGTAAAGAAAAAAGCAGGAGGTGAGACCGTGGACAAGATAAACACGCTTTTTTCAGGAATCCCGCTTGCAAAGTAAAGGAAATTGATCATGCACTTGTTAGAAGAAGACAGAGTTTGTTTGCTTTTAATAGATGCATTCACCCAACGTCTGCACATTTCCTACATGCCAGGCACCGGAAAAGTATACTTTTATGCTTTGGGAAAGGAGCCAGAAGGGAAAAAATAAAAGTACAGGAGAAAGACAAAGGTATAAACAGAACAACATCCTAGAATAAGAAAAAGGAGAATATGGGTGGGGCAGCAGGGGAGGGAAGGCCAGGGGAGAATTAGCCTTGACTACCAATTCCTGCTCTATAAAGACTGGCATGCAAATCATCATTACATGACATTTAAACAGCATTAAAGATGATCGTCAAAATTTTTATGTCCAAATTTTTAAAAAATGTAATACTCTAGATCAACAGTCAGCAAACAACCAAAGCCTATTTCTGTATGACCTTTGAGCTAAAAATGGTTTGTATATTTGTAAAAGGTTATTAAAACAAAAATAAAGAAGAATGTGTGACAGAGACCACATGTGGCCTGGAGAGTCTAAAATATGTCTGACCCTTTACCAAACAAGTTTGCTAAATCCTGCTCTAAATGTTTTTACAATAGCCAACATACAACTTTTTAAAATCCAGTCTAATGGAGAGGCAAAATAATAACTTTGAGAGAGCACGTGCAAAAGTGTCAGGGTAATGGTGATAAATCTGAGAAAAAAAAATCAGACACAAATTGTCAGTTCCGGATTTTCTATTCAGGTATGATTTTTCAGATGCTATTTATTCTTCTATAACCTTTAGAGGATAATGCATCTTCCTGAACAATAATCTGGTTTCACATAATAGCACAAATCTGTTCCTATCTTCAGAAACAGATAAACCTGGGACACAGTCCCTAAAGTGGGTTTATTGGCACCCACAAAAAAATACGAAGGGAAAAAAAGTTTTTTTCTAATTTATTTTAGAAGAAAAAAAAAACGAGATTAAAATGTCAATTCCAGGAATGATGAAGCAAATTATATGGAACAGATATGATGTAATAACAAACATCCACTAAAAATAATTATCAGCATTATATTGAGATATAAAAGAGAAATGAAATACCTTAAGTGAAAAGATGTACCATAAACACTACGTGTATGTAGATTACAACTATAATAATATAGTAAGTGTACTGTCCAGAACCAGAAATTAATTTTGGGTGACATAAATAATTAAACTCTCCTGTGATTTTCCATATTTTTGAGTGTAAAAAAAAGATTCTTAAAACTTAAATCTAGTTCTTGTAATTTTGAAAGTAAAGCAGTCAATGCGATTTGTGTCTTAAAAGACAAGGTTTGAAAACACATGTTAAAAACTTTTAAAATGAGTTCAAAGACAGAATCATGATGCAGCAACTTGTGAAGCAAAAAATTCTTCTAGAATGAAACAAGCCTGATTCCTTGTTCTGGTCACACCCTGACCTTTGGAAATATACATAAAAGAAAGACATTCGTGCCTCAACCTGTCAAACAGTTCCAGATTTTCTACTAAGGTGATTTTTCGGATGCTATTTAAAAGAAGCTCCTTCTATAACCACAAGACCCCATACAAATAGTTAGGTCAAGAGAAAGCCCCTTTGATTTGGGGGCACTTTCAAAGCAATTCAAATCAAGGTATTAAGTGAAGGTTAAGAAACTGTTTCTTTGTTTTCTTTTCTTTTCTTTTTTTTTTTTTTTAAGAAAAGCAGATAGTGGAGTAGGGAAAAACAAAAGAACACACACAAAATAACAACAGCTGAAATGCACCCCATTTCGGTTCCCTTTAATAAATGAAGGGCAGCTCCTGCATAAGCTTCACTTGAGCATCTTTAAACTCAATCTTAAAACCACCTTTTTACTTCTGGCACCTCCTTAATTTATAATCAATCTACTATTATAAACTTCTTCAAACAACTTGAAGCTGAAAAACGCCTTCTAAAATGTTGTCAAGGGAACAAATACTTCTCAATGAATTCTTTAGTCACGTTGTAACAAACGCTCCCTCACTGGAGCTGCTACTTCTGAATAAAGAATTTGGTCCTTTCTCCCAGGTTTCTTGGCACCAGAAATGGACTCCGTTGGAGCTGACTGTGCCACCTGAAACAGTCCAATGTGCAGACTCTCTTGTTTAAGTTAAACTCTGTTGTATGGTGGTTTTATTTTGTCCCTTTCCCCCAGCTCCCAATCCATATTCAGCTACACGGTAAAACATTAGAGCAAAAACATCAATCCTATTTAGAAGCAGTGTGTATACAGTATCCTGAATTCTGATCTAGTTCTTCATGGCTACTTGCAGATTGCAGTCAACTCAACTCCTTTCCGTACAGCATTTCCACTAATGGATGTAGTGCCTCTGGCCCTAGAGATAAAAGATGAGGGCTTTAAAAGCACCAGCCTGTCTGTTCTATTTCTCCCTACTGAATAGAAGACTGGTACAGGCCACACTGAAGGCACACTGAAGGTACACGCAATACACTAAAGGGGCCTGTGGGAGGGAGTTGTTGCTTGGCAGAATGGGAAAAAATGTTACAAGAGGATATTGGAGCCTAGTCCTGAAGGATGACTATGAATTAATCTGCGAGAAAAGAGCAAGGAGGTCAAGAAAGGCAAGGACACACATATTCATAGATATATAGAGCACTCCTTAGAATGTCCAAGAACTAGAAGAGTATAATTAAGGTGTTTATATAGCAACATTACCTCAAATTCAACACATCAAAGACAGATTATCTTCCCTACTTGGCTTAAGCAGCCAGGTTCAAAACCAATTATCTATTCCTTCTTCTTCATCTTTAGTTCCCATATTCAAAGAACTGCCAGTTGCTTTCTTCCCTAATCCCTGAAATCCACCAGTGGACATCACCATGCTGTGCTAATCTGAATCAGTCAGCAATTCCAGTCTCGTCCCCTTCCAGTCCTTAAACATACAACTGTTACCTTAAGGTAGAGCTCCATTCGTGTTACTAGTACTATTCTTTAATAAGTGAATAAAAATCTGTACTTTACAGAACCTTTCAAACTGTCCTGAATTTAATATTCCCAGTAAGTGATGGTAAGCAGTGTTTCCTGGAGATAATAAGGAAGTGAAACTACCCTCTCCTTGGTCTTTCCTCTTTCTCGCCGGCAAGTCCCATTGCTAACATTTCTAACCCAGCTACTTCACTCCAACTCCACTGACAAACCCTTGTCCAAGTCATCCTTTTCTTTCTACACCTTTTCTTTCTTATACCCCAGCAATGTCTACCCATAATTCTTAAAATAAAACCTAAACTCTCTCCAGACAAAAGTAAGTTGCAAGATTTTTATGGGTCTCTTTCCCATACCTTGCCGCGTCCCCAGCCAACTCTCAGTACACATTCAGCAACTCAGGGAAATGTTACAGGGAAAGTAACTAGGGAGCAGCAGTTTAAGTGCCAACCTAAACTCGGTGCCAACCTAAACTCACCCCTCTGACCCTGTGTCATGCCACTCTACCCACTGGTCATCGTCTCATCATGCTGGTGCTCTTCTGCCCCTAAGTGTGTCAACCTGTTCCTGTCTCCAGGCCACAGCACTTCTGTTCCCTGTGGCTCCCCAACCCCAGCTCTGCTCCCCTTGAATCTTCCTCCTCCTCCAGATCTCAGTTTAAGTGACACTTCCTCACAGTTGTGTTACCCTCACTCATTTACAGCAGCAACCGTGTCCACCCCTTACATCTCTGTAATGAGACTTCTCCACTGTCTGCCTCCCCAGCTGGACTCCATAGACGCTGGAGCTCTGTCTGCCAGGCTCAAGGCAGTGCGGTACATAAGTGCACAAAAAGGTTAGTGAATGAACAAGCATATTAAGGAACCTTGACCAAGAATCTATGTTCTCCACTTCTAAAAAGTTCTTTCTGTAAATGTTAGTTGGGGTTACTAATATAGTAGTGAATGATCAGATGAGTCATTGAAATATATTTTAAAGCAGACTTTCAGAAGTGTCTACTCCAAAAGCAAAGCAAATCTATTCTTTCCCCATTCTTAAAATTCAGATACCACCACACAATACTAGGATATACAGTATTGAAAAATGAAGTGAACATCAAAAATAATTTAAAAACTGTTAGTTTTATGTTTATTTCCTTTACCAGCCTCATGGAGACAGAACAAAGAAGTTGAGTGACTTAAGTCTCCACATACTCAGTTTCGGTTTTGACACTGTTTGTGGGAGATAACACACACTCAAATGGCAGCCAGCACACAAGAGAGAAAGCAGAGCCTTGGAAGGCACAGTGTTCTGTAAACTACTGAAATGTAAGCTCCTTGTCTGTCTCTTGTCACCACTGTCTCCCCAGCACCTACTGCTGCTGATACTGAGTTAAGTCCTGTGTATTTGCTGAATGAATGAAAACCTATAATTAAGCCCCTAAATAGTTAATGCTAATTACATAAGGTCCCTTTATTGGGAAATGCATCTATGATGAATTAATACACAGTATACTTCAATACATTTAGATGATGCTAATTTCTGAACTGTAATTTATTAATGATAAGCACAATCCCACCAGCATATGGGTTAAGGCGGTGATGACATTCCTAAAGAATGTGGCAACGGCTGTGACTGAGGGGAATATTTTCATAAACCCCTTTTCTATCAGTAGGAAAGAAGATGGTACACAAAGGAAGGAAAGCAACTACTCTGTCCCTGCCCCGCTGCAGGAGGTGATGACAATGAGAATTGCACTCCCTCCCTGCCAACACTGGGGATTATCATTTTCAGGCAGAGGACAAAGTTGGTAGCTCTGCTCCCACAAGTCAGTACTGTTAAGAAGCCAGGCAAGAAAATAAATAAACAAGTTAGCAAGCAAGCAAACAAATCACACCCAAAGAGAAGTCTCTCGTCTGCTAGGGTAAGTCTACACTTCCCATGCTAGCTTTAGTGTAGGGAGACAAGCTGAATGTCTGTGAAAAGTTCTTCCTTTTACTAACCAAATGGAAGGTTATAAGAAGATGAAGGGTCCAGCTGGCCTCCAATTTCATCCCTGAAGCAGAAGTGGGCTATGGCAGGGAGAGAACAGGAAACGATTATCAATGACCTTTCTTTCTAAGGATTCTTACTGCTCTTTACAATCCTGCTTTCCTCAAACTTCCAGCTACTTCCAGTGAATGACTGTGCTCTACATGTTAGAAGAGACATATCAACTTCACATCCTAGAGATGAGGTTTCCTCCAGTTCGGGGACAGATTGATATAAAACTGTGTTTTACAATATTTCTACTCATTTACCATGTTAACGTAAAAAATCACGAGCATCAAATGGTCTTTAGAATTGTTACTAAAAAGATACAGAACTACTCAATAGCGGAGAGAATCTCAAAATACCTATAAGCGAAAATATACATTTAAGGTTCTATAGCCAATAGCACATTAATTCTAAAAAGGAAAACATAGGACATTTTATTGCTCTATATTCCATTATTCAACAGCCTATTTTTA
This sequence comes from Rousettus aegyptiacus, assembly GCF_014176215.1. Taxonomy (NCBI): domain Eukaryota; kingdom Metazoa; phylum Chordata; class Mammalia; order Chiroptera; family Pteropodidae; genus Rousettus; species Rousettus aegyptiacus. Next base: position 24,366,623 of record NW_023416289.1, on the reverse strand, counting down.
AAAACCAGTCCTTCCATCTTCCATTTATGATATACACTGCTTCTCAAAGCTTTATTGCTTGAAGGCTAACTGTTTTATCTAACAAAATATTTCACCAAGATCTTATTTTCCCAAAGTACTCTATTTTTCTCATATTTCTGAATAGAGGGAAAATATTATAATTTATTCCCACAGAGAAATAGAAGCAGTAAGCATTAGATCATCACTTTATGGCTAAGTTGCTCTTTGGCAATAAATACTTAGAAAGAGGACTTCAATCTGCTCTTCTGAGCACAGGGGTCAAGGACCCTGGCTAAGCATTGGAGGGCATTTAGATGGACAAACGATCTTGACTCTCCACAGAGCTACAGCTGTCACCTTTACGTGAGCCTTTGATTCCCTTCCCATTTTGGACTCGTCATGTCTTAGGAGGCAAAGAACTCATGGCAAGCACTCGAATGCAAAGTTGCAACCATACCCCGCCACTTATCGCACCCACACCCCTGCTTCTCCACCCTTAACCTAGAATTCTAACTCACAAATCATTCACTTCTATCACAGTTTCAGTACAGAAAATGACAGACCTGTATCCTTCAGAAGGATGATACAGCTCCCCAAAGGACTTACTCATAAGCCAAATGACTCCTTATTTGTCCTAATTATGTTTTCTTTATGGATTATAAATAGATTGTGAGCCTCACTTTGATATCATGAGACAAATTAATAAACGGTTTTAAACAACAGACTAAGGTGGTTTTGTAATCTGGATGCTTAGTCTATGTTATTCAAATCTAAATCCAAAGAACAGTGTTTCTATGTGGAAAAGCACTTTGCGTGACTCTCTAAATTATATAATAAAAACTACTCTAAGAACACTGAAGAGGACTTATAAGGGAAAATACAAATTGTAAGAAGAGGCAGAAGTCTAAGGGCAAAGATAGAAGAGTGAGGACTTATCAATTAGTATTCGTTAAAGTAGGTTTTATTTCTATCACATTACTATTACACAAAATAATCCTCTCTAAAGTTCTACAATAAATCCAAACATTCGATACTTCACTGTTACATTCACTAGTCTAACAAGAATTTTATTGATTTGTTTCATCATTTGAAACCTTCCAAAAACTCCAGAATTAGAGCATTCACTGCTACTAACAGTGGCAATTGCTGTCTTATGTAAATAAACAAATAACTTTAAGCTGACATGAGTCATCTGTTAAATTTAGAGCTCCAATTTATAAATGCTTAGTTTCCTTAGAAGCCCAGAGAAAATACTGCTTTGATCTTCTGCAACTGAACATACTTTACTATCACTTTTGAAAAACTCATATAAGAACAGGGTTTAATCACACATGATTACAAATACTGAAAAGGAAAAGAAGGAGAAAATAGAGGAGGAAGAGAGGAAAGAAGAGAAAAAATCATTTTCAACCATGTGACTATAAGCCTTGCCGGATCTATTTCATCTTTTAAGCAGTTGTTAGGATGCCTTATAGCAGATGGATAAAAACAAAGTCTAGATCCACTAAAAGACATTTAGGCCCAACTTCCTTCCTTCCCATCACTATAAGAGCACAGCAAAAGACATGTATAGTCAATTCGATTTTAAAAATGCTCAGGTTTCCAGGAAGAGTCTTGGAACTTGGAGCTTCTACCTGAACTTGAACCCTTGAGCACTAAAAAATGTTGTAAGCTAAAATCGCTATTCAAAATCTTTATGACACTCATTCAGGAGCTGCTATATACACAGGTGACTATAAACTCACAGCACAAGAGGAAGAAAAGGGACTTGGGGACTAACAGCATGCCCTTCACACAGCAGACAATACTAATGGACTTTGGTGCCCATAAATTACAGGGCAAATTTCAGGTACCCAAAGAGAGGATAATAGTTTCTATGTTACTATGAAACTTGGACTCCTACAGAGATCATATTAGTCTCCTTAAGTAGTTGCATCAGCATTATCCACACGTCAAATTTTATATTTAAATGGAAAACCACGCTCATCAATAATTAGGCCTTGGAATACGTCTGGATTAACAGTATAAAATACATACTTGTTACAAAACAACTCTATAAGGATGGGTTTATATAGGAGAGTACCCAACCAAGTCCTGTATGACAGGACAAAGGAAATGCTTTAATGTCAATGTAAAACAAAACTTAAATAATACAATAAAGCTGTAAGAACAGCAACAGACCCCTCTTCACAACATATACATACAAAGCAAAACAAAAACAGCATACAGCAACATAATTTAGACTTACAGGGGCTTTGCTGTTCCTGTTGCCCAATCAACCTTTCTTTACACATGAGGAAACTAAGTCCCAGAAAAGGCATCCAATGTGACCTAGGCTGGATTCTAGGCCCAATGTCTTCACTCAACCCTCACTAAAGCAGCTTTTTCTCAAAAAACAAAGAGGGGGAAACTGCCATTCTTATTGTTGGCTGGTTCATCAAAATCCAAAAATCCTGGGACTCTTTCTCTCCAAACTAATATTCCAACAGATCCCCAGAAAAACTAAAATTCTCAAAAATGAATACAGAAGAGGATATGTACAGAGCCACTATAATGTTACTGCAAAATCATACAGCAATTCATTTTCAAATCCTTTTCACATACATTACTCCACAAGAACCACACAGCTCATGAAAGAAAGGAGTCTGAACTCCACATCGAACTAATGGGATTGTGCCAGAATCAGAAGAGCCTCAGACATGAAGCAAACTTTGCAATATTCAAAAGAAAGGGAAATTTCCCTTAAGCCTCAGGGAACCTTTCCCAGAAGGTCTCAGGGTTGCTGAGAAAGAAAAGATTCTGTGGGTCCTTACGGCCATGAATTCAATTTCAGCATTCTTGAAGGTTGTCAGCTACATTAAGATTTAGTTTTACCAACAAAACAAAGGAAAAAGTGTCATTCAGGGATCAAAATGAGGAAAAATCCGGGAGAGGGCGTACTGAATTGAATGATGGACTGACTACGGAAGGTCCCGCCTGCCAGCCTTTCCGTAACATCTGTATCCTAAGGCTGCATGACACATACTCTACACAACTTTTCTTCAGGTTATCATTAGGGTTTTGTTACTTAAGTTGAGTTTTCTGGCTTTTTCCTTTTATACCAAAAGTCTTTCTAGTGTGGTATGATAGCTAAGACAGAAGGAAAAACAAATGCTAAATCAAAGATAAAGCACAGGAAAAGATTAAACCCATAAGATAAAAAAACTTTTCTATCTATATTAAGTAGAAATTATGCCAAATGAGTTGCTTTAATTCTCAGTTTGACAAAGTTGGATTGGTTCCCTTTGTTGAGCAATATATAACATTGTTTCCAAATCACACTTCAGAGACTTATGACAGTTACTAAAACTAAGCTAACTAAAGACATTAAACATTTTTATAAAACTTCAGACTACCAAACTTTTGAACACCCAATTCATATATTAATGATATCACAGACCTCAATACTTAAGCTTCAAAAAGGAAATTAAGAAACATCAAATTACAGAACATATAAATTCATTGTTTCAATATAAAGTTCTGTTCAAACAAATCATATATTATAAAATAGTTCAGTTATCATTGGTATCAAAAATTACTAAACAGATTGTTTCTAACTAATAATACAGATTAGTCAAATTATTTGTAAGTGGCTTTGAGATTGATAATTTTAAAAGACTACTCAAGAATATTCTACCAATTCAAAAGCCAAAAAAATCTTAAAGCAATTAGTTACTGAAAAAAAAAAACACAAATTGACTGATTCGTAAAATGTCAAAAATATCTGCCCTACCTATTGCACAAGATGGTTGAAAATTTAAATCAAAATGAGACAGTATGTCAAAGTACTTGAAAAGATTAGTATCAAAACCTTGTAAGTAAGTAGTAGAGTTTACACAAAGAATAGTTAAATACGAGTAATCCTGTAACTTTGTGTGGTAAATGAGTAGGAGACAAGCTTCATTACTGTGGCATCTAATCTTAGTTCAGCCATTAAATACAAGCAACCTCATGGTAAGTCACTAATGTCCACTGAGCCCATTATCTTATTTGGAAAGTAACAGAATTGGAGTAGAGGAGATCTTAAGTCCCTTTGGCTCTCCTATTTTGATTAGCAATATTTCACACTTAAATTACTGTTATAAATAAGTAATATTTCACATTACTAAATATTCGCATTATGTGCCACCATGTCACAAGTGGATACCCCGCCTTTCTTAATTCAGCAGATATAGCAATGAATACTACCATCTTTATAGACCTATGTGCAGACCTGTGAGATGTTCAAAGCACTATTAAATTACCTTCACAGGGTGGGTCAAAGATTAAATGAGACGAAGACACATTTTATCTCTCATTTATAATGAGTTGAAGCCCAGATCAAGTCACCTACCAGAACTCACAGTGGTAAGTATAAAAGATTGAAAGAAAATGCAGGTCCCATGCTCTTCTCAATTAGGAATAACTGAGTATCTGAAATGGGAATGTAACAGAGCCAACCCTCTAATGCCCAATCTGTGGTGGTAGAAAGACAGGCAGTCACTCATTCAACGCATTTGCTAAACCACCAGGCTCTATTTTTTCTGGCTGCCAGGGACACAATAATGAACAAAAGAAAAATCCCTGGCCTCACTGAGCTTACATTGTGGTTGGGGAAGATCAACAAAGTAAATAAGTAAAATATAGGGTGCATTATAGTGGTAAATGCTGTGGAGAAAAATAAAGCAAGAAAACGGGATAGAGAGCATGTGTTTGAGATTTAAGGTTTTCTTTTAAGTCGGCTGGATGCCATTTAAAGAATTACAACAATAATGCATTTGAGTAGTTTTCCTAAGCATTTCCCCAAACAGAGCACTGGATACCGGGAAGTCTGTGGCCTGCTGATTCCAATTTGAGACTGATTGCTCAAACCTCTGAACTGCCAGCTATGAGCTGTCATATTGGCAATCAAATCCCCTAGTAAGGAAGACCTTCCCTCCCCCCTGCCTCCACAACACCTTTAAATCCACAAAGTGCAAATGGATTTACAAAAGCGAGAGCCAGAAGAAGTTACAAGAACACTTGATCTGCTTCTGAGTTAGCACGAATGTCTCCTAATGCAAAGGTTAAAACGTAGTTTGTGTGCTTAGTTCTGCTAGGACAGAGCACTAAGGATGCAGTACACATCATTTTCCTTTTTGTAACCTGTCAATTTTAGTGACATTCTCCACTATTAGTCTATATTTAATCAGCTTATTGTGCAGTGTTTCCAGCTTTTAGCATTTTTTTCTTTTATTAAAAGAGCAACCCAGTTTGCAAGAAAGTTGCTGTAAGTTAACCGCCCCCTGCAAGATCTGATACACTTGGTTAAGCACCATCTTATCAACCTTTAACTTGGTTAGTTGAGATGGAAAATCAAGTTAAACTACGTTTTACTGAAGTTTTAAAGTGCCCTGAGTCGCTAAAACCTCCTGGTTCTCCAGTTGAACCGCATTCTGAGAATTATACTGTTTTTTAAAATTCACTGCATCTTACTTTAACATATCTACAACACACAGCCCTTCTTTTAAAAGGAGTTCCCACAGGGAGTGGAAAAGACTCATAGAACAAGAACTTGGGCCTTGGGGGGTCAGATCGCCTATTCTAAGGAGCAGATCCAAGAAGGTTTTCCCTCTGCCTACACCGGGGGTGCAGGTTGTTTGGCTTCTCCGCAGGAGGGGCGCTCCCTGCCCCTGGTCCGGGAGACTATGCGTCGGTTTGGAGGCGAGCGGCGGCAAACTTCAGCCGGGATCCGCGGACTGGGCCCGGCGGAGGGGACGGCTCTTCCCAGCTGCGGCCCCGCCCTGCTCGCGGGTGCAGGTCGCCCCGGCCGGCCCAGGACTGCGTCTGGGGGAATCTGGAGGCCTCCGGGGATCGGAGGCCGCGGCGAGCGCCGGGCTGTGAGAATCGGAGAGAGGGCGGAGGACTGTGGCCTGGGTCCGGGGTCAACTCCGGGGGGCGGGGGGGGGACCCGTGAGGGGCCTGGTCTGTAGGTAGGCGAAGCCACAGCAGCTGTCATGGGGGCCCGCAGGAATGTGTGACGGGAGGGACCCCGCGCTGAACGGTGACCAGGGGGACTCCGGCAGCTGAGGGGTGGGGACAGGGACTCCAGTGCCCCGCCCGGCCCGCTCCGCCCCCAGGCTCTGGGCAATGCGGCCCCGCCCGGCCCCCTCCTCACCTGATGTACGGACTGGCCGCTGCCAGGATGTTCTTCTGCACCGGGATCTCCTCTCCGTCGAGGACCAGGTGCGCGTCGCAGAAGCGGGACTCCTCGCGGAAAGAGCTGAGCGCTCGCAGCAGGCGCGCGGCATGCTGAGGGTCGGACACGGCACTGCCCTCAGCCATCGTGGTGCCGGCTAGTCAGCTAGCTCAACCCGCTCCAGACGCTGCCCCGCGGGACCCTTGGAGCGGTCCTCGTCCGGCGCGCGCCCCGACTGCACAGTCCGCGCGCACGCGCGCGCCCGCTCGGCCCGGCTTTGAGCGTTCTGTGTACAAGCGCGAGCTCCCAAAACGCGCCTGCGCCATCCGGAGTGCGAGGGGCCGGCATCTTTAAGGAGCCGCGTCATTACGTCATCTCTCCGCGACGCCCCCGCGCCCTCTCTCCCGCCCTCTCTACTACCGTACCCGGAGGCAGCCAATCATAAGCCTCGTTGCTCCGTCGACCCCCCCCCACCACCCCACCCCCGTTCCCGGCCCTACGTAGCCAGGGGCTGTCCATCTCTAAGAGAGAGAGAGCTACAACGATGGAGTGTTGAGCGTGTAAGCAAGGGCTCTGTGGTTAAGCCGGTGGCTTCTGGAGCCCCGATTCTTGGTTTTTCTGCTCGCTAGCTGTGTTACCATGGGTAAGGTCCCCATCCTCAATTTCTCCATCTGCAAACTGAAGATGATGACTTCTTAGTATTGTTGTGGACTCATGAGATAGCGCATTGTAAAGTAAGCAAGGGCGCAGTAGGTATAGCTTTCATTAGAGAAAAACCGCTTCCCAGGTAAGAGCACAGAGACCCTACAAAACAGGCCCTGAAAGAGCGTTTTGGTTGTGACGTAGCGGGGAAATGTAGCAGATAAAGCTGAAGAAAGCGGCAGGTCTTAAATTTTGCAAGGCCTCCTTGGCTATGGTGGGGAGGTTGGTCTTGATTTCTGTAGGTGTTAAGAACCATGAAAGGGCTTTGAGCAGGGGTGGAGAATGGGGGGGAGGGAGGTTGTTGCTAAACGTAGAATGATGCTTAAATATTGTACTTGAGGGAAGGGAACGGTGGCCTGGATGGAAGGGTGATGTTGGAGGTGGACAATAGTGGATGACTTTAAAAAAGCAGACAGAATTCTGAGAGAGGGGGATAATGTTCTGGATTGAGTAATTGCGAGAATGTTGGTACCTTTCAGAGAGTGATAGGAAACGCTGAATGGGGTGGAAGCTATAGACGCCAGATGTACAATTTTGCCAGGAAGCACCTCTGGATCAGATGACCTGTCTAAAGTTTTCCCAGAGGTTGCTGAGGGCACATGGGAATATAGAATGTAGCCACCATTTTGTACACGTGCTCAGTAAGCTTCTAAAGAATTAGCAATTTAATGACCAAGGATGAGAAGAATATGGTCAGTACTCCGGATAAGGCAGGATGGGGTTTTCACTGGGTCAGCTCAGTCTTTTACTTTAGCCAACTCAAAGACTCCAATAGAGTCATGGGTCTTGGTCTTGAACCACCTAAGGCTTTGGAGTCACTGGCAGGAATCAGTATTTAACTCTGGTAGAGTCACTGGCAGAAGAATAAATGGGAAGAAGGATGTTACTAGTGGAAGGTTCAGACATTTCCAGTTCCTTCTTCAAATGCAGCCTAGTATTTATGGTTGAAATGATAAAGATGTCTAAGATTGGCTTCAAAACAAAACAAAGGGATGGAGGGAAGCAGGTGGGGGTATAAATGAATCAAAAGTGGCTCTGAGTTACTAATTGTTAAAGCCAGATTATGGGTACATGGTAATTTGTTGTACTAATCTCTGTATTTTTGTGTCTGTTGTAAAATGCTGTAAGAAGTAAAAAACAAGATAAGCAGCTCGAGCTTTTCTTCTCCATACCTGCCCAGTATCCCTGGGAGCAGTCGACACTCCTTTCTACAAGTTGTTGCTGTACTTTGAACATTGCTGTGGTAGGAAACTTATTGTAATGGGTTTATTTACCCATGTCACTTGCTAGCCTATATATTTTAGTGTCTCTATTTCCAAGTGCCAAGCGCAGTGCCTGGCCCTAGTTTAGTGCTCAGTGAGTGTTAGATGGATGGAGGGATTTGAAAAATTGTGAATACCAGGCACTTAATAAACGTTTATGACTGTATTCTCTGTTTTTAGTTTATTTGTGTTTGTCTTCTTTCTTAGTTGGGTTGTTGTTAGGGTCAAGGATGATGTATATGACAGAGTTCTGTACACAATGTAGGTATTTGATATTCAGTAGTTGCTTGGAATGCTGGTCTATTCTTCAAATGTCAGAGGTTCCAAAACAAAACAAAGAGCTCATATAACAGAATCACCTTCAGGTAACTAGTTATTCCAAAATTGGAGTGTTGTCTTAGTCGAAGTAACAGGAGGTAAGTGGGGATTAGTCAGGCAAGCTCTTCCTGATAGAGGTGAAACTTCTCTGGTGTTTCGACAGAAGGGAGGAATGGGAGGACCTGAGTAGACAGACCTGCATCACTCATGGGAAAGGTAGTTGCTCGCTTGAGAGGGTCACATATGCAACAGGCAGCTAATCCGCAGCAGAAGACCTTTATATGCTTTCAGTACCACTTGACCGTTTGCATTATTCCCCACCAACCCAACTGCCTGAGTAATTCATATTCAGCCTTCAAAACCCAGCTTAAACATGACCTTTTGGGAACTTCTAACCAGTTTCTCAGGGCAGAGTCCCCGTGCTATGCCATGACCTTATTTTCTGTGCTGCACTGTAATTAACTGGTTTATAAGTTGGTTTGCGAGCTCCTCCAGGGTGCTTAATAGGTGCCCCCTGATGCTTTGACATAATTAGTTAGAGGTAGCAAGTTGGGTAATTGAGCAGGGGAGGCAGGATGTAACACAATAGAGTTGGGTGGGATTACAAAGTGCTGAAGGACACACACCCTTTCTCAAGTGGGAGGCTGCTACTTGGCTTGCTGATTGCTTCGTAGGATAAGAACCCAGTGGTGCCAAATCCAATGAATTTTCAAGAGATCTGAAAATTCAGATTCGTATATTTGTTGTCCCAGTTTTTCAACAGTAGCCACTAATTCAATTTGGGACATAAAGATGTTACATATATCTGCAGATAGGATCTGGCTTTAATCTATTTCCAGATGTAATAAAAAACCCATCTTGGTTTACTGAGACAGTTATGAACCAAAAGGATGCTGGGCTCTCAATAAAAATTGTTGAATTGAACTCAGGTACCCCAAGAAAACTCATCCTGGTGCTGGAGGGAAGGAAGAGGGTTCAAGTGTAGGGGGAAGGACCTACTCTTCCATCTTCTGTGGGAACTACTCTTGGTTGGGCTATGGACTCTTTTGGAGCCTTTCTTGATATTGCTCAAACAGCCACCCTTGATGTTTATGGCTGTCAGAACGGTGTATTTGGTGTTATTGTCTCCCTGCATTCCATGGATGTAAGACATCAACTGTTGTGAAACATATAATTAAGAGATCCGATATTGTCCCAGCAATTTCATTCTTTGGTAACTATAACTGTCCCCTTCTGGTTTAGAGGCTAAACAACCCCCAGAGAAAGGAATTGTTTTTTTTGTTTGTTTGTTTTGCTTTGTTTTATGTGTTTGTTTGTTTGTTTTCGGTCTGAATACTAAAAAAGATGTGCACAAGAACATATATTAACAGTAACACATTAATCAATCAGAAAAAAAAAGCAATCTACTTGCAAAAAGGAAAAATATGGCATTGCTTTGAAAAATGATCCCTTAAAGAAGAATCATCTTGAGGTTTGGTGTTTTATTTTTTTAGTAAATGTCAGAAGGTGGAATGAGAGTCCAGTAAAAGAACTAATACAAAGAAAAAAATTAATAGTTTGAAAGCTCTTTAGAAATCATGGAATCCAATGGATTAATTTGTCGAAGAGAAAACGGAAGATGGCCAAATGGCTTGATCAAGGTCATACATGTGACCTCGTCAGGCAGAACAGATAGGCCTAGAATTTCTGCCTTCCAGCCCTGTAAGCTTTTCCATTACACCAAGTTGACTCTTCATAAACATTAATTTAGTGGAGACAGTCTCTTCTGATTCATTTTAAGGCAGTCTTCAAAGATTTTATTGGGTAAATCTGTCATTTGTCCAAATCTATATATAGCTCCTTTCTGAAAATCTAAGCTCTTCCCAATTGCTGAGTCAGAGAACTTCTCAGTATTTATAACTCTTGAGAGTTGCTTCTGTTTATTTATACAAAATTCAGAGAAGTATCTCAAACCAGTAAACTAAGTTGTAAGAAGGTAGTGACTGTTTCTGTCCAAATCCTTGCTGTACTCCCTGGCATCCAGTACCTGACACAGTAGGTTCACAATACGTATTTCCTAAATGAATAAATGTTAATGGGTAGGAGGGATCACTTCAGGTGTTATTTTTCATAATTCCCCACTGAACTCTGAGCTGGTATAGCCAACAGTCTACTTGACATCTTCAGTTGAATATCTAATAGATACCTACAACTTAACATGTCAGAAATAAACTTCTGATTTTACCCCTTAAGCCTAATAAATTCCCAAATAAATGGCAGCATCTTCATTTACCGAAGGACAGAAATATAGGGACATTCTTGACCTCTGTCTCACACCCTTCATCCAATTCACCAGCAAACACTGCAGCTCTTCCTGCAAACTATCCTGAATCCAGCCTCATCTCATAACCTCCATCAGTACCACCCTAGGCCAGCCACCAATGAACTCAACCTGGACTCTTGTAATAGCCTCCTAATTGCTCTTTCTGCTTTTCCTCTTGTCCCTGAGTTCTTTTTCCCCATAAGTTAATCAGATCAAGTCGCTTCCCAGTGCAAAACCCTCCAATGGCTTCCCATCAAACTTAGGGAAAAGAAAATCCAAAGTCCTGTGTGATCTGGGCTTATACTTCTGTGACCTCATTTCCTAGCACACTCCTCCAGTGTGCACTAACCAAACTGGCCTTTTTTGCTCTTCTTTGAAAAGGCCTCACATATGCCCACCTCAGGGCCTTTGCGCTGGCTGATTTCTCAGCCTGGAAATCTCTTTCCTTATATTCTCATAGCTTGCTTTTTTCCTTCTACTTAGATCAGAGCTCAAATGTCAATTCCTCAGTAAGGCTTTTCTTTATCCTCCTGTCTTAATACCACCTTTTAACTTGCTTCATTTTTCTTCACTGCATTTAATCACTACCTAAAACTATACATGTTTATTTGTGTATTGTGTGTCTCTCCTCTGACTGTAATACAGGTTTCAGGAGGTCTGACAGGAACTTTCTGTTTTATTTATCACTGTATCCCCCGCTTCTAAAACAATTAATGGAATATATTATAAGCTCAATAAATAAATACTTACTGAAAGGAAAGAAGAAAGGAAAGGAGGGAAGGAGGGAGGAAAGAAGGAAGGGGAAGAAAAAAGAAAAAACAAATCTTCCTGGATCTTTTCATTCCTTGCTGTCTAACTTGACATTGTCGACTTAGAGGAAGATGAATTATCAAGAGTGATTCAAATACCTGAAATGAAACTTTCAAACCTTAGAACAACAACCTTAGAATAACAACTCTGGGCATAGGTTGCCCTAACAACTTTCAAACCACATCCAGTGCAAGAACCTTTATTTTCCTTCTTCACAGTACACCACTTTGCACTTGTAGCCTGTAAATTTAATATGGGTATTGTATGTCGTTTATGTACCTGAAAGCACGTAAGATACTGAATTTTTGTCCTCCCCCTGGAATTCTAGCCAATACACTCGATGGGTGTACAGTGAGCTGGTTTATTCTGCAGAATTTATGTTGTGCAAGTAATTTGCCTGCTCCTTAGACCTGTTTAAATGATTGTGGAGTCATGTGAATTTCTTTAATTCATTGGATTGCCTCAGTGCCTCCTGTGACTCTCTTTCTTCTATCCTCAGAGACTGGTTAAGATACTTCTTGAGTTTTTCCCTCAGCAAGACTGGGATAATCATAGTAACTTTTAGAGAGTGGTTGTGAAGATTAAATAACATGGTACTAGTGAAGCACTAACAAGAGGGTCTGGCATATAGTAGATGCTCAATAAATGGGAAGTGTTAATGTTTATTATGACTATCACCACCATCATCATCATCCTGGTTTTCAATGGTATCCTTGCCCAGTTAGGAATTATTAGCCTCTAGCTGACTTTCAAGTCAAAAATCTAGTCTCTTCACCTCTACAATCAATCAGGGCCCTATCAGCTATATCCTTTCCAGGTCTGGTTGATTACCTCATTTCTCATTTCTCTCTGACATTGTTGCTGGGCTTTAGGTGAACTTAATCTACTTTCTAACTCCATCTGACATTTTAATTTCTTACTCTAGCTCTTTAAACATCTCATTCTATTCCTTTTCTTTCATGCTCCTGCCTTTAATTTTATTTTTTAACATTTAAATTCATCTGATATTTTCTAAAATATATTAGACCTCTTTAGACGGCAAGTTTTGAAACTAATTAACATTTTCATATATTTTTAAAAACATCTTTATTGAAGTATAACATATAGTAAAGTATGCAGCTCAATGAATTGTTCCATATGGATACACCTGTGAAATCCCCAGGTGATTCACAGATCAAAATAAAGAACATTTCCAGTAACCAAGAAGGTTCCCTCAGACCCATTTCCAGTCAATATGTCCCAAAGGAAACCATCGTTCTGACTTCTATTGCTATTGATTGGATTTTCCTGTTCTTGAACTTTTGTGTTTAGCTTTTTCACTCAATATGATGTCTTCGAAATCCTTGCATTTCGTTGCTTGTACCAATAATAGTTGGTTTTTACTGTGATCATACTATTGTGTGAATATTATGCATTTTTCTGTTGATGGATATTTGCATTGTTTCTACTTTGAGGCTATTATAATAAAGCTGTTATAAACATTCTTAAATAAGTCATTGGGTGGATATATGCACTTTTTTCTCTTGTGGATGTGCCCATGATCAGTTGCTGGGTCTTAGGGTGAGCATATGTTCAGCTTTAGCAAATATTGCCAAACAGTTTTCCAAAGTGGTTATACCAAATTCTACTCCCACCAGTCAGGTATGAGAGTTCCAGCTGCTCCTCCTCCTCCTCCAGTAATTGGTGGTGTCAGTCTTTTAATTACCCATTCTGGTGGGTGTGTAGTGGTGTCATGTTTTAATTTGAATTTCCTTAATGAATAATGATATTGAGCACCTTTTCGACCACTTGAATAGCCTTTTTTTTTAAGTACTTGTTCAAGTTTTGCATCATTTTTAAAAATTGGATTTCAAATTGATTTTTATGAGTTCTTTATTATATATATGGAAACACAAATTTCTTCCAATCTGTGGCTTACCTTTTCACTCTCTACATGGTGTCTTTGGTGAACAGATGTTCTTAATTTTAATAAAGTTCAATTTATCAATTTTCTCTTTTATGGCTAGTGCTTTTCATGATCTGTTTGGAAATATTTGCAATCATTATGATACTCTCCTATGATTTCTTCTAGAAGCTCGTTTGTTTCTCTTTCACATGCCTTAAAAAAAAATCCAGCTCAAAAAATATTCAGTTCTTCTAAGATTCATTCACTCATCCTTTTAATCACTCATTCATTTAACAGAATTTTTAAATACCTGTTATATGTCAGGCACTTGTAGGAGAACAAAAGAAATTAGAGTCAACATTTAAGGAACTTATAGGCTAGTAGGGGAAAGGGTGAGACTTGCACATAAACAATAGATAGAAAGTAGTAATTTAGTTGGAAAATATGATATGGCCTAATTATTCAAATATATGGCCCAGAGTCATTTCCTCTTTGAACAGTAGGTAGATAGATTACATTCCTTGCATGCCAGTGACCCTGTCTTTCTCATGCTTCATTGTCCCCCACTTCAAGGTAAAAGTCCAAGTCCCTGTGCCTGGCATGTGGGGTGTCCCACCATATGGCCTCTTCCTCCCCACCTTCATCTTCTAACCCCCCCATCTTGCATCTCACACCCTCTGCACGGAGCCACCTGAATTCCTGAACAAAAAGAGCTATTCATCCTGCCAGCTCTTTGTATCTGCTTTTCCCTCTACCTAGACACCTTCTCCCATGACTTTGATGCTTGAAAATCTGCATGCTACTCCAGCATCATCTCTGTGAAGCCTCGCTTGCTTGCTTTCTATTTCATTGTGCCTTAAAAATCTATCTCTGGTGCTAGACTGTTGGGTTCAAACCCCACTTTTGTCACTTTCCAGCTCAGTGACTCTGAGCACGTAACTTAAACTGCCTGTCTCACTGGGAATAATTGTGGTTCCTGCTATCTGCGGTTTTGTGCAGAATAAGTGAGAGTCTCCAGGTACAATTGTTTAGCACAATGTCTGGCACATAGTAAGGGCTCAGTAATTGTTCACTTAAAAATAGTTAAATAGTCATAAGCATCATTCTAATGACATTTTTCTGTTAACCTCTTGGTCTTTTCACTAGACTGGGTGTTTCTTGAAATCAGAGATCATTTCCCTTATTTTTCTACAATTGGCTACTGCTACTAGTACCTATTTGTGGAGTTCTTAACTCAGTGCAGTTCCTTGTGCAGGGAGTTTTATGTCCACTACCCAATGAAGCTTTACAGCAACCTACAAGTATTAGGATTCCATGCTATGGTTTAAAAAAAAACAAGGCTCATAGAGGTGAAATCCTATCTTAATCCCATGTCCCTCAGCTGATTTGTGGAGGGGCCAGGATTTTGACTTCCTTCTTTATTGCAAAGTTTGTCAGCCATTGATCACATATCCTTGCCTGGTACCTATACAGTGAGCTTGGTAAATATTTGATGAATAAATTTGACTCTAGTAAGCACAGAACAATACAAGTTGGGTAGAAAGGAACATAGGTTTACCTGTGCTGTTCACGTTCTGAACGTGACTCTCAAAGGCCAAGCAGTCAGAGACCAAGACCCTTCTGGCAAGACAGGTAGCATCTACAGTGGGTGCTTTCAATGTTTCCCTCTTGGGAAAAGACAGTTTCAACATCGATAATTTATACTTTGTGACTTTAAGGTGTGCTCTTTAATTGATACAATGCTACCTTTCCAGAGGAACAGGTTATCACTTTTCACAAAATTTGCCCTATTTAATGAAGCTTTTTTTTTGTTTTCTAATTACCTACTATGTCCTCTATTGCTACATTACAGTTTCAGGCTTTTAAAATGCTGTGCCAAGGGTCTTAAGAAGATTGTTTTCAAGCAAATCTGGAAGCTTCACCTCTCCAGCTCAATTATAAATGTCTTGAGAGCTGGGACCACATCGTATCCATCTGTATCTCCCACGGCACCTAACTTAGTTAGGCAGGAATTCAATAAGTATTTGCCAAATTCATTATCTATATACATGTTTTATGCTGGGTACTGGGCTAGGCCTTGGTGGGGAGAAAGGAGGAATCAGATTCAGATCTTCCCTTCCAAGAGCTTCTAGTCCAGCCCAGGAGATAAGACTCAAACATGAACAACAAACATCTAATATGGGAAATTGAATGTGTGGTGGGGATTGTAGCAGAAGGCTGCACTGGAGTACACCTCCTTCTTAAAGCATCACTTGTACTTAAAGATTGCTGGGAAATTCTTTGATATTAAAACAAGCATGGAGTACAGTGTAACGTGTGCATGCATTTTAAGGTAAAACAGATTCTAAGGTGCTATATTTGATAGCCCTTCCCCCACCTTCCTCCTAGGCTAGTTGGCCCCTCTGTCTTTAGGAGTGTTTGTTTGGTGGGCAATGATGATGAGCACTTCTGTTGGCATAAGACAGAATTAGGATTTTAATCAGCCTCTGCTCTGTCACTTTCCTGCTGTGTGGCTGATCAAGTGGCCTGAGCTCTCTGAACTTCAGTTTATTCATGATTTTTATGAGGATTATTTTATATACAGCTTGTCATATACATGTTAGCTTATACGCATGTTGTGAGGAAATGAATGTTCATGGGAGGATGGACGGACGGATGGATGGATGGATGGATGGATGGATGGATGGATGGATGGATGGATGGAAGGAACAGGGAACAAGCCAGTATGTTGCCTCATAGCAAAAAAGGCACGTATCCCCTTTGCCATTAATATTTTGCAATCCTATAGCATTTTGTACCCTTGAAGCACTTTCATATTCTCACAAAAATCAAAGAAAGTAGAGCTATCCCAGTTCTACTTATGAGAAAAATTGAGTCCTCAAGTAACACCCAGAGTGCAAAAACTGAGATTGGTCAACTTGAGATTTGAAACAGCACCTGGTTCAGCATCTTTAACACAATAACTTGGGGACTTGTTACGGGGTCGGGATGGGGAAAAGGGGGCATGCTTTTCAAATTATTGCCTTTCCGTTTTGAGCTGTGTACAGCTTGTTAATTTGAGTTATGCATCCTGAGTCACAGAACATAAAATCCTCACAGCTAAGTCCGGGTAGAAGTTCTTCACTTTCCCTATTGGGAAGCTGATATAAGCTATAGACTCTGCTCTCTTTAAGAATATGCACACACAGAAATTGACCTGCAGTTTCAAGAAGCCTGTGGGCACCCTGAAGTCCCTCCACCATGCCCCCTTTACAGTGAACACCCTGAGTCTGACCAACTGCAGAAACCACAAACTCATTACCTCCAGCCAGACTAGCAGAAACAGCTTAACCCAACATAACAAACCCCAGCAACTTCAGCCAGGGAAATCTTACCCTCCCAATTCCGCAGTCATCTGAATTCTGAAAAGTTTATCTTTCAATAAATATGCAAAGCCAGGCCATCCATTTCCCTCCCAACCTTTTGCAAGTTTTGGTGGAGATGAGAATTGAGGTCATCTGTGTTTTAGAGATCAAAACTGCCAGTGTTAATGGAATGGGGTGGAGACTTGTGAACAGGATAATACATAGGTTACCTAAATCAACTGGCCTAACCACAGGCAATGACTTTGTTGTCATAAAAGCAAAATTGGACATGAAAGTTAAAGAACCAGACTCACAGCTGAAAGGAAACTTGATGAGGCCATTTATACATTCATTCAATACTTGTGCATTGGGCAGCTATGTGCCAGGCAGTATTCTAGACCCCTAGGATACATCTGAGACTAAAAAAAACAAAACAAAAATTCCCTATCCCAAATGTAATCCTTGAGCTTACATTGTAGTGAGGAAGATGGGCAAATATGAGTGAATAGAATAAGTAAATTTTGTATTCCAAAAGACAAAAAGGTCCTGGAGAGGTGTGACAGGGAGAGAATGGAAGTTAAGCAGGATAAGAGATTTAGGAGTGTGTGTGATGGAGGAAACAAGGTGCAATGTTAAAGTAGGGTCAGGAAATCTGAATTGAGCAAGATTGAAGGTGAGGAGACCACACATGTTGCTGTGGTAATTCCTGAAAGGGACAAGCCAACACGATGCCAATAACAATACTAAATGGCTAACATTCATGCATTCACCTCCAGTATTTATTGAGTGCTTTAAGAGCTAGGTGCTCGCGGTGGGCTGAAAATTGGCCCCCAAAGATATCCAGGTCCTCATGCCTGGAAGCTGTGAATGTCACCTGTTTGGCAAATGGACTTTACAGATATCATAAAGTCAAGAATTTTAAGATAGGGAAATTATCTTGGATTATCCAGCGGCTCCTAAATGTAACCATAAGGGTCCTTATAAGAGGCAGGCAGAGGGAGGTTTAACTACAGAAGAGAAGGAAGCGATGTGATGATGGAAGCAGAGGGAGAAAGGATGATTGATGCCGGGCCACGAGCCAAGGAATGAGGAAACTGGAAAAGGCAAGGAAACAAGACTTTCCCCTAGAGCCTCCAGAAGGAAGCTACCCTCCGACACCTTGATTTCATTCCCATAAGACTCAATTTTGACTTCTGACCTCCAGAACTGTAAGAATAAATGTGTGCTGTTTTACACCTCCAAGTTTGTTGTAGTTTGTTATAGCAGCAATAGGTAACTAATCCAGCACTATTGTAGATGACGATATAGTAATGAACAAAAGTGATAAAAATCCTTGCCATGTGGATATCCTATCCTTGACCATTCGTTCTGTGCCATGCACTGGCCTGAACACTTGATATGCAGCATGCTTTGTCCCATCAGTCCTAGGAGGTGGTGGTTACCTGAGACCATGAAACTCAGAGACTCCGTTCTTTAACCACCTGAGGGGCCTCTGGTCATGCCCAATTAGACTGGGTTTGTTGTGCAAGGACTGTTTTGGGTGTGCCAGTGATCTACTTATGTTATCTCTGATGCCATTGGTCATATGGGTGGAGTGGACTACACTGGGTGCTTGGGAAGCTGACCCCATCCTCTCTCCTCACACCAGGAGTAAGGCTCTTCCAAAGAGAGGAGCACCCGCCTTCATATCAGGGTATATGAGTAGCATCCTCTGTATGAATTGCCCACACAATCTTAGCTAACTCAGATGTGATGACTAAGTGGCAGGCACTTCCGAGGGCTTTAAAAACATTAGTTTATTGTATCCTCTTCGTGGTCCTATGAGGAGGGGGGTTGTAGTATTACCCTCATTTCACAGATGAGGAAAACAAGCACAGAGAGGCAAAATAACTTGTCAAAGGTCATATGACTAGAAAGAGTCGGGAACCAAGATAGAAACTTTTAACTGCTTTTAAGGCTCATTAATAAATTAATTAAAATTTACTGAGCAACTCCTTTGTGTCAGGCAGTCTTCTGTTAAGCTTCATAACAACTCTTTGAATGAGGAACAAGTACTATCTCTTTTATGGATTATGAAACTGAGGTACAAAGAGGATCAAAAATCAGGCAGTGAGTGTAGAGTCCCTGTGATCACCTATTGTGCTGTACTTTTACTAAGTACCCACTTTGTCCCAGGTGCTGTACTAAGCCCCTAGGATGAGGAATTGAATAAGATTAAGGCAATAAAAGTACTAGTTAAGAAATTGGACTTTAGGGTCTCTGGAACCATCTCTGTGATCTTGGAAGAGTTACTTAACTGTCTGATATTCAGTTAATGGAAACAATACCAGGACACCTCAGAGTTGCTGCGAGGATTACATGAGAACCAGCATGTGAAGTGCTTAGGCACAGTGTCTGACATAGCATGAGTTAATACATGTCAGCCGTTGTTCTGTTACTGTTATAATAAGAAAACTCAGTCCTGGCCTTAAATAGAGAAGAATGCACAAATGATGTAGGCACTAATTCCAGTGGTAATTTAAAGAACCATGAACTAGGGTAAGGCTTCTTGTTTGCCCAACCCAAATGGCAAACTGAAGGGAAAATCAAGGAACCCATCCATGCCTTTCATCTGTCCCCCAAACACCCACCAGCTCTCCTACCTCCTGGAATAGGGTAGGATATCCAGGAACATCAGTCATTCTTAGCTCTCCTGAAATACAGTAGATGTACTTAAAGAAAGAAAATACTGAAAAAAAAAAAATATTGGAAAATCCTACCAGGGTATATGAGTTCGAATAGAGCACTCACATGTGGGACTTACCTGGAATTTAACTAAGGCCCAGTGATGGAGGAAGATTTTGAAATCTTCATTGCAGAAGGAACCATGGGAGCCACCAGTAACTGAGGACTCCATCTTGGTTTTCTGTCCTCTGAACCAAGGCCTTCTGGGACCCACTGAGAGCTGCCCCACAGTTTCTTCTTGCTGGTTGAAGAAAACATTTTCTAAGGAATTATGGAGAAAAAAGCAGCTATTTTGTTTTCTGGCTGGAAGATTTATTAATCTTAAAAGGTAACTTTTATGCTGGGACAACTAGATATCCATATGCAAAAGAAAGTAGTAGGACCCCTACCTCATGCTGTATACAAAAATTAACTCAAAATGGATCATAAACCTAAATGTAAGTGCTAAAACTATAAAATTCATAGAAGAAAACAAAGGCGTAAATCTTTGAGACTGTAGGTTAAGCAATAGTTTCTTAGATTTGACATCAAAAGTGGAAGAGAGAAAAGAAAAAGATAAATTAGACTTCATCAAAATTTTAAAATGTTTGTGTTTCAGAAGGTACCATCAAGAAAGCAAGACTAAAAATACCTAGGAATAAATCTAACAAAACATGTGAAGGACCTATATAATAAAAACTATAAGACCCTATTAAATCAAAGAAGATACAAAGAAATGGAAAGATATTCCATGTTCTTGGATTGGAAGAATCAACATAGTTAAAATGACCTTATTACCTAAAACATTATACAGATTTAATGCAATCCCCATCAAAATCCCATTGCCATTTTTTAAAGAAATAGAATGAAAAATCAGATTTGTATGGTAGCACAAAAGGCCCTAAATTTCCAAAGCCATCCTGAGAAAAAAGAATAAGTCTGGAGGCATCACTATGCCCAACTTCAAATTATACTACGAAGTGACAATAATTAAAATGGCATGGTATTGGCAGAAAAACAGACATACAGACCAGTGGAACAGAATTGAGAGTCCAGAAATAAACCCATGTTTATAAGGGCAAATAATTTTCGACAAAAAAGCCAAAAACATACAGTGGAGAAAGGAAAGCCTCTTCAATAAATGGTGCTGGGAAAACTGGAAAGCCACCTGCAAAACAATGAAACTAGACTGTTGTCTATCACCACACACAAAAATTAACTC
This sequence comes from Rousettus aegyptiacus, assembly GCF_014176215.1. NCBI lineage: Eukaryota > Metazoa > Chordata > Mammalia > Chiroptera > Pteropodidae > Rousettus > Rousettus aegyptiacus. The sequence goes on along the minus strand of NW_023416289.1, from coordinate 24,345,879 downwards.
AAAATAGATTAAGGATCTGAATATAAGATCCAAAACAATAAAGTGTATAGAAGGAAGCATAGGAACTAAACTCATGGACCTTAGATTTAAAGAGGATTTTATGAATTTGACCTCAAAGGCAAGGGGAATAAAGGCAAAAATAAGTGAATGGGACTACATCAAACTAAAAAGCTAGTGCACAGCAAAAGAAACCATCAACAACATAGACAACCATCCAAATGGGAAAATATATTTAAAAGCAATGCCTCTGATAAGGGCCTAATAGCCAAAATATATAAAGCACATACAACTCAGTAACAACAACAACAATAAACCCAAACAATCCAATCAAAAAATGGGCAGAGGACCTGAACTGATACTTCTCCCAAGAAGACATACGAATGGCCAACAAACATATGAAAAGATGCTCATCATCTCCAGCTCTTAGGGAAATGCAAATCAAAAGCACAATGAGATACCATCTCACACCTGTTAGAATAGCTGTTATCAACAGGAAAAGTAATAACTAATGTTGGAGAGGATGTAGGGAAAAAGGGACCCTCATACACTGCTGGTGGGACTGCAAATTGGTACAGCCACTATGGAAAACAGTATGGAGTTCCTCAAAAAACTAAGAATTGATCTACCATATGGTCCAGCAATCCCTCTGCTGGGTATTTACCCCAAAGACTTGAAAACTCATATCCATAAAGATATTTGCACACCAATGTTCATAGCAGCATTATTCATAGTGGCCAGGACATGGAAGCAACCAAAGTATCCTACGATAGATGATTGTCTAAAGAAGCTGTAGTCCTTTATATAATGGAATATTACTCAGCCATAAGAAGAGATGAAATACTGCCATTTGTGACAACATGGATTGACCTTGAGATAATCATGTTAAGTGAAATAAGCCAGGCAGAAAAACTTGGAAACACGTGGTTTCACTTATATGTGAGATATAAATCTAAAAGTAACAAACAGGACAAACAATCAGAGACTCGTGGACATGGACCATAGACTAGTGATTACCAGAGGGTAAGGGCTGGGGGAAGGGAGGAGGTAGAGGGTAAGAGGGTCAAATATGTAGTGACAGAAAGAAATCTAACTATGGGAGGTAAACACACAATACAATATATATATGCCTTACTGTTAAATTGTACACTCAAAACTAACTGGATTTCATTAAACAATGTCATCAAAAAAAATTAATTAATTAAAAAGAAAGTCAAGATACACACAGAATAAGTTGAAATATTGCAAATCACATGTTTGATAAGGGGCTTAACTCCACAATGGATAAAGAAATTTTACAACTCAACAGTAAAAAGACAAATACCCCAATTTAAAAATGGCAAAGGATTTGAGTATTTCCCTAAAGAAGATATACAAATGGCCGATAAGCACATGAGAAAGATGTTCAACATTATTATTAGGGAAATGAAAATTAAAACCACAATGAGATTGTATCCAGGATACTTCATTGTATCCAGGATGACTAAAATAAAAAAGACAGACAATAACAAATTAGGGAGGATGTGGACATATTAAAACTCTCATACATTGCTGGTGGAATTGTAATAGTGCAGCCACTTTGAAAAACAGTTTGGGAGTTTCTCAAAATGTTAAATATAGAGTTATCATGCAACAGCAAATTTACTCCTAGGAATATACTCAAGAGAAATGAAAACTTATATCCACATAAAAATTTGCACATGAATGTTTACAGTGGCATCATTCATGATAACCCCGTAGAGGAAACAGCCCAAGTGTCAAATCACTGATGAATGGATAAACAAATATGGTTTATTCATACAATGGAATGTTACTTAGCCACAAAAGGAATAATGTGCTGATTCATGCAGTGACATAGATGAAACTTGAAAACATTATGCTAACTGAAAGAAGCCAGTCACAGAAAAACCATATATTGTGTGATTCAATTAATATGAAATTTATATGAAGAGGCAAATCCATAGAGATAGAAAGTAGATTTGTGGTTGGCTAGAGCTGGGGGAAGGGATACAGAGTAAGGGATGACTGCTAAGGGTTATGCGGTTCCTTTTGGGGGATGATGAAAATGTTCTAAAATTAGATAGTGGTAACAGTTACACAGTTTTGAATATACTAAAAACCTTTGAATTGTATATTTTAAATGAGAGGATTTTATGGTATGTGAATTAGATCTCAAAAAATGTGTTATTTTGGAAAAAATGACTGTTAGTCCTTGAAGAAGCTATTTGAGACTTCTCTTTAATTAATGCCAATTTCATTTCTTACCTGATTATAGATAAATTGTGGGTCTGGTTGAAACCTGTCTTTTCTGTGGCCCACCTTTTATCCCACAGTTCAGTTTTTCCAAGTTTACCAAGTTGTCTTCTGATTCCAGGCCCAAGAACTGCCCTTTTCTTTATTGGAATCACCTAGTTTCCTGCTACCATCCTTCACATGTTGGCCATCCCTGGCTCCCAAGACAGTATTTTCTTACCACCATTCCATTGAATTGTGTTGGTTTGTTTCTTTGGTACTATGTCCTGCACTATACTATTTGCTCCCTGAGATACTGGTTTTGCTCACCATTACATGCCAACATAGTCTTGGTTATCATTGAATGAATGAATGAATGAATACATGCCTGAGAAAGAACAAGTGTATATATGGAGTGGAAAGATATGGAGGATAAGAAAGGATAGCAAAAAAAGGAGGAAGATTTGGATTAAAGTTACTTACCATGTCCCCATTTTTTTTCTATTTTCCAAGAAATACGAATTTCTCAGCCCTACAGCCATGTTGATCATTTGAGCCTCTCAGATTCTCAAATGACTTCTTAGTTTCCTATGAATCAAACCAAAACATTTGGCCTTTCAAAGAACGCCCCAAACCTTGCTTTTCTACTTTTTGGCTCAGAAATCCCAAGTTGGGAATCTAGCCAAAGAAACTAACAAAAGCAGGTACCTGAATACAGAGTGAGCTCTAGAAATGCATCTAGTTACTGATCTGGCATTATTTGTGATAGTCAAAAACTTCAAACAAATGGTCAACAATAGAGTAGTACACATCGTGCCTTATCTCAAAGATGAACTAAAATGCACCCATTAGAAGAATTTAGTGACCTGGGAATATGTGTGTATCATGTTAAGTGAAAAAAGCAGGTTATAAACTGGTGGGTAGGTTTTAAAGTGATGGCTAATGTGTAAACTGTGCCCAGAAAAAAATGCACCAGAATTACTTTTTGTGGTGGGACATGAGTGTCTTTCTCATTTTTTAAAAAATGTATCCAGGTGTTCTACAATGAATATATATATATATATAACTTTTATAACTAGAGAAAAAAAAATCCCCAATTCCCTTTCCACTGCTCTCAGGGAATTCATTGTACACCTGCTTCGACCAGTCAACCCACATCCACTTCCAAATCCTCATCCTGAGTTGCACCCTCAGTTTACAAGGACCAGTACCTTGCCAGGTGCTCCTTCTGGCCACTAGGCAGCCCCTGGATGTACACCTCTCCAGAAAGCCTTTCCAGATCACCAGAAAAGGCTGGAAAAGGCTGGCTCATCCCCACAGTGGTCCCAATTCTCTCTTTGCTTGCCTTGTCCAAGATCCCCAGCTTCTTGGCTGGTGCTTGACCTAAAGGGACTGTTTCCTGATGCAGCCCAGCAACTGCAACAGTCAGGCCTGTGTTTGTCTGCACCTGGCTGCTGAGTGAGTCTAAACTCCTAGAAGGAAGTTGGTGTTGAGGCCTCAGGTCTCTCACCACTGTTGGATGACAAAGAAGGTGGTGATGCCTTTTGTCTGCATATCCTGATTTGCATGGGAAAGACTTCTCATTTAAAAACCACCCAAACAGTCTTAAAACAGCTTAGGAGGTGATCAAAGGTGTTTGTATTTAACCTGGACCAAAAACCTTCTTAATGGAGTCAACCAGACAGCAGTAACTTTGGTTGGGAGGAAGTGAGCATGAGCCATTACAATGCTAATGTATTGAAATGCATTTAGACTTTTTTTGTGTGAGTTGATTTGTCCATGTATATATATCCAGTTTCTTTCAGAATCATAATCAATTTAGAATAACCCTTGAAGGAAGAAGTTAGTGTATCAGCAAACATTTGAGGGCTTACCGTGTACCTGATGCTTGCATCTTAGAATACTTGTGAAATGTTGTGGCTTTAACAAAGCAATAAACAAATCTGGACTGATTTTTCCTGTAGAACTTCCTGGTCACGTATTCCACCCACATGAAGCATAACAAGGAAGGCTTGAGGATAAGATGGACTGCCTTGTGGTGCCTTAAGAAAGGCACATGCGTCTTAGCTCCCGTGGCATTTTGAGCTCATTACCCTGGGCTGTGTGTGAAATGTGATGGAATTAAGGACCAAGATAAGTTGGATATCCTGGTATCAACCTTTGCTGTTTCTGAAACTGAGAAAAAAAGATTTGGTGTGCCAAGTTTCCTCATCAGTCTGGTATTTCACCTCTCATCTTAAATAAGGTAAACAAACCACAGACCTATTTTTCTTCCATGCAGAACTGCACCCTTTTTCATGATTAGGTCTAGGTACTATTTAGCAATTGGAATTGAGTAGAATGGAGGTGGGGAAGCATTTATTAATTCCACAGCTCTTCTCAAATATTTAAAGTAGAATAATGAGTGAGTGACTGTCACATTTGTCACAACTCTTTTCCATTCTGGCCACCTGAATGCAGACCTCAATCACACTTTTCTTAGACCACCATAGTTGAGATTTCTTCCTGATGCCTTTTGTCAAGGCTGGAGGTGCTGGGATCCCTGAAGGAGATTCTGAGAAAGAGTAGATAGGCTTCATTCTGCCATCTCCAGGTTCAAGTTTTGTTCAAGGGGATCTATAAGCTAAGGGTGAAATGAAAATGCTAGATGATAGAGGAGGTTTTGAGGGACCAACAGGAGAAGAGAGAGAGGAGAGACCAAGGATGGCAGGAGAGAGGAACCTTTGTGGAAATTTTGTGTGCTGTCATTGGGTTCTATGCGAACTGTCTTCCTCGTCTTTCCAGGAGATCTTCAGTAGAAAATATCTATTTCTTGTTGGTATATTATCCAGTTGAATCTGTTTGTTGAGGGAATTAATTCATTTTTTCAACAAATATTTATTGAAAGCCTCCACCCACCAGGCAGTATTCTAGGTGCTCAGGATAAAGTAGTGAATAAAACATACCGAACATGGAACAACTTGGATGAATCTTCAAGGAATTCTGCTATGTGAAAAGAGCCAGGGAAATCTAAATAAAATTTGTGGATGGAATCAATGTCAATATCCTGTTTGTGATATTGTACTAAAATATTACCGTTGGAGGAAACTGTGTAAAGTCCATGTAGGATCTCTTGTATTATTTCTTAGAACTGCACATGAATCTACAATTTTACCAAAATTTTAAATTAAAAAAGAAAAAACCTCCCTGACTTGATGGAACTTACACTTTAATGGAATCTAAGTATGGCTTCAGGGTGGCTGCAGGGCAAAAGTGAAGACCATCTGCTCCTTCTGGAGTATTTCATGTACTGTCACTAGAGATTTCTTCCTGTCTCCGAAGCATGACGTTGAATCCCCACTAGTGACTGAACAAAATCTAGACTCTAGACTCAAGAGGAGGCAGGTCCAATAAGGGTAGAATCCCAGCCCCTCCTCCCAACCCCATAACATGGATACCTGGGAATTGTCCAGTCTACCTACATTGTCCAGGCACCAGGTGCCCACTATATATAAAGGCAAGACTCCGATGTTCACGGGGCTCCCAGTACTCACAAGGGACCTTACTCAGCTTGCTTCCAGCATCCTCCATCCCCACCACCAAGCTCCTTCCACCTCTGCCCCAAATGCCTGGTCTATCTTGGCAGCACAATCATCATGGAGAACTTTCTTTCCTGTACAGACACAGATGTGGCTTGCTGTCCTGGTTCTCAGCATAAGGCAAGAACCCCTCCTGCCAGCCCTGGTCTAGGACTCAATCCTGAATTCTAGCCCCTCAACTATGGCCAGTCAAGTCAGGGTCCAGTCCCTTAACTGCTCCTGCAAAGGAGGATTCCTGCACTAATCTATTGAACCTTTGGTTGTCCAATGAGCCATCTAGCTAGCTACCAACCATCTAGCTGGGCCACTCTATTTTATTGCCTTAGAAGAACTTCAGAGGAAAGAAGCCATGTAAAAATAAAATAAGGTCTGAACAGACTTTAAAGTTTTTATTATTTTGTATTATGCTTTGCTTTGCATGTAATGACCACAAAGCGACATGCCTTCCTGGCCACATAATTTATTAATAGGGCATGGTAGAGAAAGCTAGAATTCCAAGACACACAATTTAGTCCACTGGAAAGAAGAGAGGAAAAGGAGAGGAGGGAAGGGAGGAAGGAGCAATGATAAATATTTATCTATCTCTTTAATATGTCAATGGTTGCTCATTCTAAGAACAATTTCTGATTTATGGTCATGGTCTTTATAGGAAAGGGACTTTCTTAGAAGTGCTAGAGCTGATCAATAAGTACTTGATTGACTTTCAAATAGGGTTTTTATAACCAAAATCAAATGAAAGAAAAGATACTCATAAACTCTATCTCCATATCTTTGTCTCAATGCAAACACTGAAAGAATAAACACAAAAAGAAATAAAGGACCTCTCCTCTACCCAGGGAGGGATCAAACCTTGGGTCCTGTGGGAGCCTGCTAGTTCTTCCCAGGGCCTCAAGCCTGTCTGGTCTCAGACCACATGGCAGTTTGAAGCCCCGTCCCGGACTTCCTGGGAAGGGGCCTGCTTCCCTGAGTCGAAGTCTGTATCTGGGATGAATAACCCGTGGAGATCCAGGTGTACCTCCACATCAACATAAGCGCGAGCCTGTTCTGTAAAACTTTTGGCATCCAGAATAAGCAGAAACGGTGGCTTTTGGGGATCCGAAGAGATAACGACTGATAAGATAATTCCTTTGGGGAAACAAAAAGAGACACTTTGTAAAAGTTCAGCTTTGAACCTACTCCAGGTGGAAGGATAAGTTCCTCAGCTATGTCTCCCTGTCCTCTTTGAACATAAGTACCTAATCCAACAGAAGGGAAGTGAATTTGATATTCTCTGTGAGCAGAAGGGAAAGGCCAGTGAACTAGAAATCAGCAGACCTGCTTGCAGACCTGCTTCCAGCCCTGGCTGGGCCAGTCCCTTTACCTCTGTGAACCTCAGTCTCTTCATCTATAGAGTGAAGATAATGCTCCCTACCTTCATAGGGTTGCTGGGCCAATATCTTGCATGGTGAGTTATAAAAGTACTTTGTAAATTATTGCAAGCACTGAAGAATGGCTATTTTCTTGTTTGGAGACTAATTATATAATGTTTCGATGCTGCAATTAAGCTAATATATGTCACTCAGCTAAACTCAGACTAGTTGCGGTCAAATGGCATTTGCAGACGAGATTGGCGTGTTAGGGTGGTATGGCCAAAGACTCAAATGGCATTTGAATGAGCCCAATTCACTTTATGCATATGTAGCACGCAGCAGCCTCACCTTTGCCCTCTGTAAAATGGAAACATTCTTCACGTTCTCAAGAAATAGAAGGTTAAATGAAATAATGCACATAAACTTCCAGGAAACATTTGTGCTTTTTCCCAAGGCCTCTCAGGTTTCAGAGTGGCTAAGCATAATTGAAGTCAGATCGGCTTAGATTCAAATCCTACCCTGTAGGCAGTGGGCGTGTGACCCTGGGCAAGTTACTTCACTCTCTGAGCCTCTCCTTTGGTGAAATGATGAAAATGCTACTCACTGCCCATGGAGGGAATGTATAGGATACACTCGTGCAGTCCAGTGGAAGGCGGGCCTCAGAAGGAGGTAGTATCAACAATCTCCCACTTCAGAGATGACAAAGACACTGAGTTCCCCACCTGGTGCTGTGCCATGCCTGATCAGTAGGTAGAAAGCCACTCCCTTCTCACCTGAGGGAAACGGCTGGCAGCTCGTGGGGGGGGGGCACCCATGGTTCTTGTTACCCTCCTTAGCACCCCCCAGGGGTATGGCCAGGGCATTTCTGGGTCAAAGGCAGAATCAAGAAGGAAAAGGACCATTTGGTCATGTGGAAACCCAGAAGAGAGGTGAGCCACAAATACACATTTCCAGGTGCTACACAAATAAGTTACATGCTTATAGAGTGGAGAACTCTGACCCAGCCATGAAAATGAATTTTAAAACTAAGATCTACTCTGGTAGAGAGGGGTGCATCAGTTGGAAGGAAGCGGGCTTCTGTGTAGTAAACAACTTAATCCCCTTAAAGGGAGATCTGTCCTTTGCTCCTAGCAGGTGACCCCTAAGCCCTGGGAATGCCTGATAAGAGTGTCTTTGTTTACCTGGGGCCAGCCAGATAACATATTCCCTCACAAAGTGATTCAGATGGGGTCTCTGGATCACAATGAGTCAGTCTGACCTCCAGAAAGGCTGAAAACTAAAGGTCAGCCATGGCTACATGACTAAGCCCTCAAACAGGCTCTGACATAAGGGCTCAGGTGTCAGCAACTCGGGTAGTTTCCCTGGTTGGTGTGGAAGAAGGTGGTATGGTCCATGACTTCCCTGGGAGAGGATAACTGGCAGCTCACTCATGGAACTCTCCTGGATGTTGTCTCATGCGCATCTTTCAATCTGCATCCTTTCACTATGATAAACTGTAACCACGAGTATAACAGTTCAGTGTGTTCTATAAGTCCCATCAAAACTGAGGGTGGTCTTGGGGACCACTAAACTTGCAGTTGATGTCAGAAGTAAGGGTAGTCTTGAGAACTCCCTAACTCGGCAGCTTTGGCCTCAGACAGACCTGGGTGTCAAAGCATGGCTCCACCAGCTATGTAATGTGGGCAGGGTCACTGTTCCCAGGGATCTCTGTTTGAGGGGTAATCACAGAATGCAGTGGGCAGGCTCCCCTTCCCAGAGTCTTACCATCATCCTCATTTTCAGCACCTGGCGTGGGTACAAACAGGGGTTCTGCCAGCCAGCAGTCGTCTTCTCCCCATTGTAAGGCCGATTTTGTGAGAACGTCATATTTTAGTATCTGTACATCCAAAGAGGAGAAACATGAGGATGACTTGAAAAGCACGCTTATTCTCTGCGAATACGAAGGCATCGAGGCCCACAGAGAAAGATTAAGCCCCTCCAGTGTAGACTCCAAAATAACACCTACCTCTGGTCAGTATAACAACAGAAAAGAAAGCAGCGAGCTTCCTCTTCCTCCTGCCACCATATAGCTGATACCACATATTGAATTCTTTTCGAAATAAAAATCCTGAATCTATCTGGTATTTGGCATTACATTGCAATTTTTATGTGTATTAAATAAATGAATATATTCAATGCAAACATTTCAAGTATAATATAATTCCTTTGTTGTTTTAAAAGTACAGGTCCCTGTACTTTTCTGAATCTCCAAGGGGCCTGTTTCCCCTTAGGGTGTGCAATTAGTGGGGAGTGACTTGGGGTGTGTGCATTTCTGTAGTTTACATTTCAAAAAAGATTTTCCATTTTATTGTTAAAAAAATGAAACTTTTAAGGAAAAGTGATGTCTGTATAGCGCTTAGCATGGTCCTTGGGATACAGCAAGCATTCCACAGGTAGTAGTTTTAAAAAAATGAACCCCTAAGTTTCAACTGTATGTTTGTGGCTTGAAAGGGCGAGTTCCTTAAGGGCAGGGAATAGGATCCCCCTGTTCATTCACTTCCTTATCCTTGGTGCCTACCACCTTACAGCACATAGTTGGTGCTCAATAACCATGTATGAAATGAATCAATGGATAAACTCCAGGCATGATCTCTCTTCTTGAGCTTCAGCCCACTGGCTATGGCTCCCTCTTCTGCATGGCTCATCATTGTTTCAGATGTATTTTGTCCCAAACTGACCTCACTCTCTGACCTATCTCCTGTGCCCCAGGGGAACTCCCTCCTGCCCTCCCTCCTGTCACCCAGTCTGAGAACCTGAGAATTCAGCTTTGCAGACAGACACAATTATTGCAGGCTGTGATTCCATAGGGATCAATACCTTGGTTGGGATGGGACTCCATTCAACTTTAGCAGCAAAGACATATCGATATCGCTTCCCGTTGTAAGCATAATTGATCCGAGGCAGCTCTAAGCCTAGAAAGAATGACAGCTGATGAAGTTCTCATTACTGAGGGCTCAAGCATCCGCCCTTCATGCCAGGCTGGGCGTCCTGTCCACAGGACAGGATCCCTGAACTTGATTCAGGCCCTGGATTAGATCAAGGTGGTCATAGGGCAAGGGGAGGGAATCTCTGATAATTACCCAAGCTCCATTAGAAGATTCAGGAGCAAGGTAAGACAGACCTGGTTTTTAAGTATATAAACATCTTTAATTATCCAAGATAGAAATCAAAAATAATTGCATGATTAAAATCAGAGGCTACTGCAATTTTTTAAAGCTCTTAAAAAAACGTACTCGTGTGTACACACATGAGTGTGTGGGTGTGAAAAGAAACTTCTGAATCCATGGAAAGGAGTGTCAATAGGAAATAGTTAAATCTGTGAATTCATATAATAGCATTATGTAAAAATATTTACAAAGAAAATATTTCTGGTGAAAACGTAATGTCCAAGAAAAGAGGAAGCAGGGATGGACACATCTGCCACATGAAGGCCTCATGAGAAGAACCCAAGGCATAAATGATTATCGGGCTCAGTGAGGAGTGAAGGGGAATAGATTATTGAGATGGGAAGATATCTAATTTAACAGGTGAGTAATAGTGAAACTTCTAAGAGACAGATCAAGATGAATGTGAGAAAGGCCCACCCACATACTTAAATCTGAAATTAATACCCACGGTTGGTCCAAAAGTAGACCTGAGACTTTCCATGATGCTCCTGGGCCTCTCAAACCTGTTCTGAGACCCCTAACCGTTTCCCTTATCCTGTAAATGGCCATCCATAGGTGTTTCGTTATGTAAAGTAAGATTCATGCCAGCATGGCTATTAAAGCCACATTCTTGAAGAATCTTTAGGATGTATGAAAATTCTCATGCTATATTCATTAAGTGGAAAAGGCCATTTCAGAACATTATAGATGGTATGGTACACATTTGGTAAAAGTATAAATGCAGAGGTTGAAGGTTTTCGAGTTAGAGAAACCTGGATTCAGATTCTGGCTTTGCTGCCTATCTTTGGGCAAGTTACTGAATTCTCAGCTTTGTTGTCCTCGGTTCTAAAACAAGAATAATACGTGCCAGTACCTGTCTGTTAGAGTTGTTCTAATAACGGCTAAATTTTGCTGGACTCTCACTACGGGCCAGGCCCTAAGCTAAGCCCTTTATGTATATGAACTCATCTAATGTGAGTGATAACAGGATGACACTGCAGGGTGGAAGGAGAGCGTGTCTGAGCAGCCCCTGGAAGAGGGCCTGGCATATGCTAAGCAATCCGTACACAATAGAAAAGACTAGATGGGTATTTCCTAGGGTTGTTGTGGGTGGAGGGATTTGTCTATGGTCATACTTTTCAATATTGCCCAAGACTGCTACAATAAACAGGTATTCTCAGAAACAAAAAGACTATAATGTTTTAAGCCTCTCTCTGCCCACACGTGACGAGTGAGAGGAAATGGAACTTGATGCCTTAATCAGGAACGAGATCTATATTTTCACTTCTAAAGATTCCAAGAGGCTGTGATGCCACACAGAACTTGGCTACAGAAACCACAGGATGCTGTTTACAGAAATGGTTCTTAGTGGGCAAATCTGAGGCCATCCTATGAGAGTCCTCAGGACTATACCTTTCCAGATGCCTGAACCTAGCATGGGGCAACCAAAGTGAGGAGCAAAACTCTGAGTTCAGAGCCACGCCCTGCCTCTCTTTGAGTGTCCTGGGCAAGCCTGTTCATTTCACACTTAAGTGTTGAGCTCAGACCTGGCTAAGCCAGACTGAAACAAACTGAGCACAGAAACATGGTCCCCGCCCCTCGGGCTTATTATATTCCAGAGCAGTGGTTCTCAATCAGGGAGATGGTGCCCCCCACGTCAATGTCTGGATGCGTTTTTAGCTGTTCCAATTCAGGGTGGGGGTGCTACTGACATTTGGTAGGTCAAGGCCAGGGATGCTGCTCAATATCCTACGATGCACAGGATGGCCCCACCCCAAAGAATGACAAGCCTAGGTGTCAGAAATGCCACGTTGAGAAGCTTTGCTCCAGTGAGTGTGACTTCTGTTCGAGGGAGTTTACACTGTATGTGTAACTGAATCTTTTGAAGGCCTGGTTTTCTCCTCTGTAAAATGGGACTGATAGCACCTATTCTGCAGGGTGTTGTGAGTGTATAGAGGTACAAATCTGAACATGCTGTGCTCGTTCAGTAAGTCAGTGTTCAATACATTGCAGCATTTGTAGAGGATAGCCGCGAAAGTTGCCAGGCCCAACGACCACCAATGCCTTCCTTTGAGGTGTCTGAAGGTATGTGAAAGACAACTGTCCCCAAATGCTTTTCATTGGGGGTGTTCCAACAGCCTTCCTCTTTGTATCTCATCCAACATCCAAGCATAGCTCCTCTGCATCGGAAGGAGGTATTACATGGAGGCCCGGGGATCTTCATGAAATCCTGCCCTTCCCTAAACACAGGGTGAGAGAATGCATTTACCTTCATAAAGCAACTCTGGCTGGCAGTAGACTTGGTCATCATTTTCCTTCAGGGCTCTTGCTGTTGTAGATGCTAGTTTAATTAAATTTGAACCCAATTCTGCATCCTGAAAAGAATCAATTTTCCAAAAAAAGAAAATTTGTTATGCAGAACAAACATCTGTTTTACTGCGTACATTTAAAAAAATGCTCTGGCCTCACATTACTTACAGAAAGCAGCTATTATACTATTGGACTTCCAGGTTAAAAATGAGGATTGGAGATTTGAAGCGATACTGCCAAGTGTCACTTGCATAGCTGGTAGGTGGTAGGGTTGGGGCCCCTAAAACCATGGATTTTTCCTACTCTGGGCCACCTTATCTCTCACAGATGGAATTAACATACTTGTAAGTTCTCACTTTTTAAATACTGGATGATTCACCTGCAAAAGGTTGCATCAGTCATTAAAAGGATGTTTATAAAGAGTTTATAATAACATGGGAAATGCTCATGATAGAATACTGAGAGAAAAAAGCAGTAGGGTTTATTTCATATGCAGTCAGAGCTCAATCAAGTTAAAAAAAATTACATTAAAAAGAACCTGGAAGAAATATACCAAATATTAACAGTATAGTGGGTGGGGGCATTATGGGGACTTTAATTTCTTTTTCTATGCTTATCTGTATCTTCAGTATTTTCCCTAAGAAAATGTATCACTGTTAAAAAGAAAACAAATATTCAGTAAAAGTTACTTGGGAGAAAAATATCTATCAAAAACATTCCTTGGTCTCAAATTGCAATCAGACTTTGCTCTGTTCAGTATCTTACCACCATTATTATAACCTAGGAGAGGGATTTAACACAATTGATTAAATATTTACTGAGCATCTACTACTACTCCCTGTTTCTTCACATACTATCTATAAGACCTTGAACAAGTTACTTAGCATCTGAGGTTCAATGTCTTCACCTGTATAATGAAGTATACTATATGTATTGTATGTGTCTCTGAATTATTGTGCAGATTAAATAAAATAATCTATGCAAATGACTTACAAGAAGGCCTGGTTAGCAGGAAGTGCTAGACAAATGTTAATCGCTATTGATGATATATCATTGTCGTATTTCTGCTGCTGCTGCTGCTGCTGCTACTAGATTACTGCCACTATTACTGGAGATGAGTTGAAATTAGGCACTGGTCAGAGAATGAGAAACAAGACCACAAGTCTCCACCTTCATAGAGTTTATGGGGGAGAATTATTGTTATGGCTGACTTATCATTTAAACTTTAATCTATTTTCCAAATTTCCAAAATGGGCTTTAATAATTAAAACAAAACTATTTGAACAATAGCTACTTTTGGCTGGGAAGGGGAGAAAATTTACTGTATTTTAGCTGTTGAACTTTAGGGGCCCTTTGAGATTTTAATTCAATACCTCAATTTACAGAAGAAGAAACTGATGCCCAAAGAAGGAAAGTGGCTTGTCCAGGGTCACACAGAGAGAAGCGGGGCCTGGGCTCAGACCCTCATGTGGCGATTCTCCTGCTCAGAAGCAAGAGCATTGCAAGTGGAGGACAAAGCAGGTGTAAGGCCCTGAGGTGGCCCATTCCTATCCTGCAGGTCTCAACTCAAACATCCCCTTTTCTAACAACTCAGTCTGCAGGGTCTCCAGGGCTTTTGTCCCAAGCTGTTATTATCTCCTTTATGGATGGCTTCCTTCTTTTCCGCTTGTCTTTCCCTATAAGGACAGGGTCCAGTTTTTTGTTCAGTGCATGGCACATAGCTCCCACAAAGTAATTGCTGAATAAATGAGTGAATGCATGACTCAGCAAGCTTTTAACTGTTAAGGAGCAAAACATGTATTCTGCAGGGTAGTTGTATGAATTAAAGGAGATGAGGTGCATGGAAAAGTCACCCAGTGCCTGGCACATCTGCGGTGTCTTATAACCAGAAACTCTGACTGCCTCCACGTGCCCAGCAACACAGATTGATGTGAGCCCCTTCCTGGTGCCTTGCTAGTCACATGACAGCAACAAGCCTCTTGTGCATGTCCCGGGCTTGATTCCTAGGGAGTCGATCTGCAGAGATGTCTTATAACTCCAGCCTGAAACTGGTCTGACTGGTTGAAGGATAAACTGAATTTTTCCACAGACACAGCAGTTATGAACATGACTCGGCTGCTTTCAGTGGCCACCATGCTTGTTGGCTTTGGGAAGAAATTGCCTTCCAGCCAGAATTTAACAAACTCTTGCAGGCTTGTTTTGAAATCCCTCTGGTTGGGCATGACCCCATTAACTTGTGAAGAAGGGACTTCTCACTCTGTGGAGAAGGGACACTGTTGGAGAAAGGCCAGATCAGGGCCCCCAAAGTGCCAAGACCAGAGCAAGGGCCCCTCCTGCCAGGGTCTAAGAGTAGAAAAGGCATCTAACACAGGGCCTGACACATAAGAACTCTCATGGTGGCTGCTCTTATAATATTGGGTCATTTTTGCATTTGGAGACAAGATAAAAACCAAATCTCCTGAGCTGAGAGTTGAAGCTACCTTTTCTAGGTCCAATATACATATTACCTCACACCCCCCTCCCATAATGGCCTCCTATGTGTAAATGGCTGTCAAGAGGGGAGTCAGTGCTTATGGACCCACCTGCAGGACAAGGGCAGGGCACGGGCAGGACTGTCTGCATACGCCCACACCCCTCCCAGCCCAGCCCAACCTTTGACAACCCCCGCGCCACCCTACATAAACAGGCTGAAGGTGCCAAGAGGCCCCTCCTTCCTTTGACCCCAGCTGGCCGGAACACAAGAGAATCTGGGGCAGCTGCGAGGTCCCAGACTTTTGAATATATTTCATTTTTGCTCATTCTACATGGAAAACACTTTCCACTTAGGAAATATTCCAATGCTAAAGGAAGACCTTGTATCTTTCTGGAGACTTTGTTTCATGTTTTCATTTATTCATTATTCATGATTCATTCATTCACTCAAAGTATTTAAGAGCTTAATGAGGAGTCTCTGAGTACCAGACACTATGATGAGTGCAGGGGATAAAATGCTAACAAGACAAAGTTCTGGCCCTCCCTCTCAGAGCTTCAACAGGAAGAGGTGACCGAAGAAGTTCCTTATACTTGAGATAAATGTTGGGCAAAGAGTTGCAGGTGCCATTAGAGTATATAAACCCATCTGAGGGGAGTAGTAACGTTGAGACCTGAAGGATGAGCAGGAATTTGCTCCCTGGATATGAATTAGAATTTGCTGGGGACTCTGAGACCATGTCCACACTGGGTCTCACCCCAAGGTTCTGCCTTCACTGGTCTGGGCTGAGGCCCAGCAGGCACTGACATGGTCTCAGAGCCCCCAGGCAAGTCTTCCTGAAGCCAGGACTGAAGTAGAGGTCTGATGGGAAGAGAACAGGGTTGCAGGCCAAGGGACAGGAATGTGCAAAGGCCCCAGGCTAAAAATGATTTTAGAAAGGGTGGCATCTCCAGTGGTTCTTCCCTTTTAAGCCTTTGGATAGGACGAAATTGGAGCTGCTGGATCTGGGTATATAGGCCATGTCTGCCTGCTTGACTTTCTGACTTCAATATGCAGGTGGGGTGACTTGAAAGTGAAGCAAGAAGACAATTTTAAGGGACAATAAATAGCAATTAAAAAGCGTGGCCAGAGCTACCTTTCCCAGGGCTCACTCTTTGCTACTTTCAAAGCCTCAGATGGCTCATACAGAGCCTTTTTAAAATGTACATGCTAAACTTCTTAGCTTGGTTCCAAGGAAGAAAACCATTTCTGAGCATGATAAAAGGTTATAAAATCCTATAATGTGTGGGCAGTGGGAGGGCGTGTTTCCTCTCTGTGTGTCATCCCCGGGCTGAGGTCGGCATGAGGTGGGGGCTGGGCCTAAGGATTTGCCACCTGTGTGTTTTGTGCCCCATTGCTTCCTGAAACCAGACCATGAGGTCAAAGCCCTGCACTAAGGTCCTGCTCAAAGCAAGGGCTGCAAAGGCTCATGTGATGCTCATGTGAGGCATAGCCACGTATTCAATAGCCCTGAATCACCTGTAGAGAAAGTTAATTCCTTTTTCTCTTCCAATCTTTCTGACTGAGTCAAGGAGAGAGTCTCAGTTAGGTGCCATTATGTCTTTAACAACTAATACTTCTACAATTTCCTTATTAACAAAGAGATTAAGTCTTGGCAAACAGGAGTATCTGGCTAGAGCTTAAGACCTCTGCTTTATTTGCATTTTTTATTCTTATGCTTGCCTTCTACTTGCAGCAAGCAAGGCTGGCTTTCTATTGTATAGTGATAAGTTTCCTCTCATGAGTGAGTTGATTTAAACAAAAATGTGACTTTGTAAATGTTAAATAGAGGTGATAAGAAATATGGTAAAGATCATAACAGAGACACACAGATGACTTCAGATGGGGATGTGCTGGAGAGACAGGAACAAACAAACCTGGTGTTTAAATGCAGGCCCCAGTCACTGGTTGGAAGATGCCTGAACCCCAGCATTGAGAAGCCCAGCTGTGAGAGTTGGAGAAGGCCTCCTGGGCACTGTGGGGGTGCCCTCTATTCCCTAGGCCTGCAGAGCCCTGAGAAGGGTCAGCGTGACTCATCTGGGGTTCTTTCTAGGAGTTATGCCTGCCGGGGAGAACGGCAGAGTTATACCTCTTACCAGCTACAAGGATGGGTTTAGAGACAGGCTGGTGGAGATGCATCTCTCGATTCTGCCATTCTGGGCTTTGTGACATTGGGAGCATTCTTTAACCTCTCTGAGGCTCAGTTTCTTCATTTGTAAAATGAGGCTAATATGAAGACCTCTCCCATAGGTTGTTTGGATCATGAAGTGAGGTAAGGAAAATAAAAAGCTTAGCAAAGTATCTGGCATGTAGAGTGCATTTAGTAAATATGAGCCATCAAAATTGAATTGAATTGAATTTGGTTTCATTTAAATTAATTAGGTCATGAAGTCAGTGAGTTTTGGAGCCAGAAGCCTCCGTAGACTCCAAAACCAAGCCCAGCGCCCTGGCAGCATCACCCTAATTGAAGATAACGTCTGACCTAGTGGTCATTTCTAATGCAAGAACAGGACTATTCAACAGCAAGGCACTGAGTAAACTAATGGTGTTGAATCCCTGCCATGGGTACTGTCAGGAGATATCAAAATGATGTTGTAGACAAACATTTAATGTTATGGAGAGATGTTTAGATATACAAATAGGTAAAAAAAAAAAGCAGTACACAAAAGAGTATGTACACATTCAGCCACGAAAAAGGATGAAGTACTAAGTCATGCTACAGCACAGATGAATCTTGAAAACCTTATGCTGAGTGACAGAAGTCAGACATAAATGACTATATATATTTATATATATGTATATGTATGTATATGTATGCCATACTATCTATATGTACTATATACATGTATCAATTATATATGTACATATATATCAACATGTATGTATATCTATCAACTATCCATATATCTATCATCTATCTAATCTATTTATCTATCTGTCTATCTATCTACCTACCTATCTATCTAATAGAGAGAGAGATACGTGGGGGGATATATCCACAATGGGGTTTATGGGAGATTTTTTCCCCCTTTTACTTAATCTATACTTTCTAAAGTTTCTACTATGACTATCCACCACTTCTGGGGAAATAATGAAAACATTTTCTTTCTTTAAGAACAGCTCATTTTGGTTTTCAATATCAATCAAATCAGGGCCGAAATAACTTCCTACCTGGGTTCACATCTCCCAAAGAATAAAATGGGCCTTCCTTTAAGCCTTTACCTTGTCTGTGCAGAGGGGCACAGCGAACCTTCTGAGGGTAGGGACGGAGGTGAACTTGAAGTTCTCCTTAATGTCTTGGTTCAGGTTGGCCAAGTAGAAACTCTCGTAGAGGCTGCTGTCCTCATAGGCAATGACATCAAACAGAAGGCAGCTGTCCTCTTCATAGGCATTGACATGATGAAAGACCACCATTGGATCTGTGTAAAACTTGGTGGGCACAGGCTTCCCAGTCCTTCGGTCGATAATATGAATGTAAGTCTAAAAGAAGATGCACATCCAGGAGTCAGCTCTCCCTCCACTGGCTCAGTGCGGTGGCATCGGGTATGGGACAAGTACCAGCACTGCCATGTACTAGCTCGTGACCCTGGAGTGTCCCTTCCCCCTTCCAACCCTCTGTGTTCCACCTCCAGAGTGCCAGCCATGCAGAGGCACTGAGTAAATGGGGACTCTCCATTGTTACATTTCGTGATCATCTCTTTCTGATGGAGAGGAAGGAAGTTGAGGGACCTGGGCCTCCACATCACCAAGAGGACAGTGTTTAGGAGAGGCTCCAGGGGGCGCTCTGGTTCCCCTCCTTCACTTGATTGTGATTCCAGGTGGGTGACAACTTTCCAGGTTCCTGGAAATAGCCAAGTTGGGGAGAACTGACCAGGTACCAGACTGCCAGGCCTCCCTGGGTTCCATCCACAGCCAGAGCCCCTAAAACACCAAAACCACACTTATCCTTTTGGGTCCCTTCTCCAACCTCCACTTCAGAACCTACTACCAGGATGCAGTTGTCACAGCAACGCCCCTGCCCTGGAGAGCTGAGTGACCTGGTTCTATTAAGTTGCCCACGTGGGTATCAGCTCATTAGGCCTCTGCACACACTCTGGGCGTCACAGGCAGTATCACTCTGGGTGGTAATTAGCCATATCTGCAGCCCCAATTGCCTAATACAAATGGAGGGGGGTGTTTCTATCTTTTGGCAGCTTTGGCCCAACCACCCTCCATCTGAAAGGTAGGGCGGGACAGACTACTCCAGGCTGTTCTTTCATCACCTCTTTCCTGCTTGTTTGCTTCTTTCTTACCTCCCGTTGAAATCAAACTTTGAATGTTAAAGGGGCACAGAGGAGGAAGACTTTGACAGTGTGGTTGTGGGGGTCAGTGTAGGGAGGTGAGTACTGGGGTGATTACTTTAGTCCCTTTTCTTCCCCAGGATCTCAATCCCTGGGTCAGCCACAGGGATTTTCATAAAGTTCTTGAGATGCATTCCAAAGCCCTTCCCAGGGCTCTCTGCCCTGCCATCGGGGGTTCTGTCATCTCCCCATGGGACTCTCCAAAGCCAGGGAATCCCCAGGGGCCTCAGATTAGAGGCCTAGAGGTCTTGCCAGTGGGATGCCCTTCAGTGTGTTCAGGGAATTGGCTGTGGAGCAAACCTAACTTCAGCTGGCTTCCCTGCTGCACCTGTGCTCCACTCATTCATTCCACAAATATTTATAGAAGGCCTATGACACGTCAGACACTTTCTCAGAAACTGGAGAGACAAATAAAATCAAGCCCCTGGTCTCCTGGGGATTATATTCCAATGGGGGTGAGGCCAACAGCCAAAAATCAAATATGTAATATGTGAAGGTTGATGAGTGCTACTGAGAAAAATGAAGCAGGGCAGGGTCTGAAGGCCTCGGGATCTGATACCTAGATTAATGAAGAGAGGAAGCCATCTGGGGGAGAACATTCTAGGGGACAGAAAATGCAGAGGCCCTGAGGCAGGAACATGTTTGGCTGGTTGGAGACACAGGAGATATAGGAAGAGGTGGGGTGAGCAGGGAGCCAGTGGTTGTGATGAGGGCGTGTGAGGATGTACAGGCCATGAGTGACGATCTTATTCCATGGAGGAAGGGAAATAACTGGAAGGTCTGAGCAGAGGAGGGACCTTACCTAACCCCTTTGTTCCCTCAAACACCTCACTTTCCTCCCTGAGAAGACAGGACTTAAAGAGGTGGCCACCAATGGAACATATATTTGTATATGTACATAAAAATATACATGGTGCATAAAAAGAGGAATAGAAGGGTGTTGAATGGATAGTGGAATAGGAGGGGTAAAAGAAGGGACAGGGAGGTGGGGAGGGGACTTGACATATTGCTTTCTATACTTGTGTATTATTTGCATAGATGACACAGAGAATTATTTGATATTTTTCACAAGTAAAACAGCAAATAAATACATATATACACATATACATGCATACTTACAACTCATACACATATTGATACATATACACACATGAATATACCTTCATATAGACATTATATATACATGGGGACACACACACATGCATACATCCTTTGAGCACCCAAGTGTACCTACCTTGAAAACATTTCTGTTATACCATCTGGTGGAACACTTATCATTATGACGTCTGAATAATCTATGGCATCCCCTCCCTGGCATTACACAGTAGCTACAGGGATGCCGAAAGGGCCTTGTCAGTGGATGGTGGAGGCTGAAGGAGTCCAAATGTTGGTTAGGATGAGGAGCAGCCCCTTTGCTGCTGCGTGAGTAGGGACTGCCTTGGCTGATGAGGGCACCTTGTCCAAGGTCATACCTCCATTGGGAACGGTCTACTGTGGGGGCATAAATGCCAGGGCTCCCTTGCCCTAACTTGGGACCACTCTGAAGGACCATCCCAGCTTCAGAACTCTCTGGAAGGTTGGCTGATGCCTCTGGGAGACTGCATGGTAGTTCACTTACCCCTTCCCAAAGAAACCTCCTCCGTGCTAACCTCCATCTCTGCTTCTGGGGACATCTCACTCTGACTGTCCTCATGTTGGGGTTCTGCAGGCCCAGGAGGGCTGGTGGTCCCAGCCAGGCCTTACCTTTTCCTCCTTGTGGAAGGCCAGGCAGGAAGCCCAGCTCGTTCCCCGGATATATGCAGTCGCCATCTTGAGGATATCCATATTGAAAGGCTGCTCGAGAAAAACGATGTAGTTCTCGGTGACCCCAAAGCTGTGGTAATAGCTTGGGGAGAGGAGAGAGCGGGAGGCAATGGAGCAGAGCACCTCTGTGCGCTTCAAGGGGCTCTTTCCCTTCATCCTGTCCTCTGGAGAAAAGCAAGGCTCAGGCACAGTGCAGGGCCTCCCCCAGACCATGGCTCCCCCAGACCATGCCAGCACTGCCTGCAGCTAAGCCTCTTAAACTGACCCGGTCACTAAGAAGAAACTTTGAATAAGAGCAGACAAGTACACCAGATAAAGGGGCTGCTACCTGGCTGACACAGGGGCAGAAGCTGAGCCCTTCTGCTCAGTTCCACCCCCTTTGTGAGATCTGGTTCTATAACCTGAAAACACGGAATCACAGAGTCAGGTCTCTGGGCCAGGGGTCCACAAACACAGCCCAGATGCTAACCTGGCCATCACCAGCTTTTGTTTAAAGGTTTATTTGGAAGGTAGCCATGATCCCTTTATGTGGAGTCCATAGTTGCTTTTTCTTTCAAGCTACATCAGCACTGTTGAAAAGTTGCAACAAAGTCCACATGTCTGCAAAGCCTCAAATATTTACGCCTGAATCTTTTATAGGAAAAGTTTGTTGACCCCTGTCTGGAGCAATGCTCCTCAAACTTAAATGTGCATACGGATCATCTTGGGATGATGATAAAATGTGAAGTTTGACTCAGTCTGTGGGGCTGGGGCCTGAGGTTCTGCATTTCTATCAAGAGTCCAGGTGATGAGCCAGCTTCCCAGGGTTATGCTTTGATGTTTTGCTAAGGACCATCATTTGACATTTTTAATAGAAAAAATGTATATTGGCCTCTGCCCCTAGTTCCTGGCACAGAGCTCCCAAAACCCTTGTAATTTTGCTCTTATCACTTAAGAAATTACAAAGTGGCCCATCAACCGGGCACTTGCTAGAAATGCGGACCCTCAGACCCCAGCCTGCACACATTTCATCAAGATCCCCAGATGATTGTATGCATGTCAGTTTGAGAAGCATTGCTCCAGAGCAGGAGCTGACAAACTTTTTTGGTAAAGGGTCCAAGAGCAAATATTTGAGGCTTTGCAGACATGTAGTCTCTGTTGCGGCTATTCAACTAGGAGCATCTCTGGTTCTAATATTTGATCTTTGACCCTGTCCCTGACAAGGGGCTCCTAAGACCTTTGTAAACTCCTAAGTGATAAGAGCACTAGGAACATCTTTTGTTCTAAAGAAGTGACTCTGTATGGGCTCTTGGATGGGGGCTGATCACCCGAAAGACCAAGCCGTGATTGCAAGATTGGAATTTTCAGGCATACCTCCCATCCTCCAGAGTGGGGAGAGGGACTGGAAATGGAGTCAATAATTGATCATGCCTACGTGAGAAAGCCTCCACAAATTCCCAATAGAATGAGGTCTAGAGTGCTTACAGGTGGGCAAACACATCCACCACACTGGGAGGGTGATGCACCCCAACTCCAGGGGACAGACCTTGCCCTATATAGCTTTTCATTTGGCTGTTCATCTGTGTCCTTTATCATATCCTTTAATAAACTGGTAAATACAACTAAGTGTTTCTCTGAGTTCTGTGAGCCACTCCAGCAAATTAATCAAATCCAAGGTAGAGATTGCGGGAACCCCCAATTTGTAGCCAAGTCAGATAGAAGTTGTGGTAACCTGGGGACCTACTACTTGCAATTAGCGCCTGAAGTGGGGTCAGTCTTGTGGGAATGAGCCCTTAACCTGCAGGGTCTGACACTATCAAGTAGATAGCCCCAGTATTGAGTTAAATTAGAGGACACCAGCTGGTGTGAGAAGTGCTGTGAGTCTGGTAGTAGTAGCGCGAAAGTGAAGGGGATACATGGGAGAGAAGCAGAGAAGGGAACACTGGAGTTTTTCTAATACAGACACATATTTCACAGGGTTTCCATGAATTTCTCTTGGCCTTGCTCATCTTGAAACACCTGAGAATGAGACTAAGTACCTGTTGTGATGAAGGGCTTTTACACATATTATAACTAGAAAAGCTGACTATATGATTCCCATTTTATAGACAGGAAACTGAGACTTAGTGGAATGGTCTATCATTATGGCCAAAGTTATGGGGTTAAACCAAGAAGGCACAGCCCCTTAGCCTGGCTACTTCCTCTATTATGTTAGAGGTCATAACACTCACAGCATGAAGGCAGTGAACAGAATGAAATCATGGAGTAGGGCCTCACCCTGTGCCCAAACACAGAAGGTGCTCAGTACACGTTTGATTTTCTCATTTCTCTGCAAGGATGAGTCACCCACTGGCCAAAAGGCCTCCCCACCCAGGCCTGGGGCTGCTTTCCAATGACTTATCTGTAAACGTCCCTACCTTCCTTGTGGCCACCTGTGCACACTGTGAATAGCTGGCTGGTGGGAGGGAGACTGTGGGTTTGGGGTTAGTTCTTTTCCCAACAAAACAAATGAAGCACAAAGTAAACTGTAATGAAAAGCACCCTGGCCTGCCAGGCAGGAGAGATGGGTGTGATCCCAGGGGAGCATGATGTTGGTGGCTCCTGCAAGCTATGTGACCGTCCATGGCCACGTCACCTGATCCCCTGGGCCTCACAGTCCTCCTCTGTAATATGAGGTGGCAGATCTAAATGCCTAGACCATCCCCAGGTCTGACATTCTAGGTTTCCAAGCTAGACTTTAAATCCTTTTATTGGCTTAATTAACAGGAGTTCCATTTAACAAATACTCATTGTACCTTCTGACCTCAGGGACTCACTCACATCTGCCAACAGAGCCTGGTAACTTGCTTAGGAGGTTCTACAGTACTGTGGGGAGAGGGAACAGGGATCACGGACAGAAACCAGTTTTCCTAAACTGGGTGGTCAGGACAAGCACCTGCATAGTTCACCCTGTCTCTAGCCACCAAAGGAGGCCTGGTCTTAGAGTGGTTCCCAGGAAGGTCCTGGATAAGTAAAGGATAGGAGCCCTGTCTTCCTCCCCCTCAGGAACATACAATCACAATTGGCCTGGGCTTCCCTCCAGGATCCCAGTGCTAAGCGGAGAAGGTCCAGAAGACCCAGAGAACAGGGTGGGGATCTGGAGTAGATCTCAGCAGTGCTGAGCTCCCTGAACAACCTTGGGAACCTGGCTTCAGGGGTCTGGGAAGAAACTGGGTGGCAGAGCCCTGACATACAAAGGTTTGTCCAGAAGACTGAAAAAATAACTGGAAGGAAGGAAAGATGGAAGGAGGGGAAAATACATGGGTGGATAATGGATGGATGGATGGATAGATGGATGATGGATGATGGATGGACAAATTAATGAATTAATGAACTGCAAGCTAAAGAAAAGGTGGTTAGAATAGCAAGGGGATTCACTTCTTCCAAAAGGAAGCACAGTAATACCTCTTTTCTCCTAAAGAAGAAAAATGAGTTCATATCATCCGAATCATGTAGGAAGGAAAGCGTCAGATTGAGTCTTGTACCATCAACAAAAGTCAGCACTCTTCAAAGGAGCCACCCTTGGAGTCTGTGCTTCATTATATCCCCAGAATGACCTACCTGGCACTGTAGCAGGGATCTTAAAGAGCACGTATTTTGTCTTTCCCTTGTCCACAATGGCTGTGCCAATGTTGAGAACATTTCCAGCTGCATCATAATGCGGGTGTGCCGTTGCCAGATTCACAGCCACATATTTGCGATAATCGACCTGCAAAATACAACAGGCAATTGGTTTTGAAAAGGGGAGAGGATAAAATCCTGTGAAAAGCTAACAGATTCCACGTTCAGAGAGATGCTGTCTTCTTTTGCATATCTCCTGATCTAAAATAAGGCAGACTTCACCTTTAAAGAGGATGTTTACTCTTGCAACCTGATATAACTTTCTGGAGGGCTTCCTACAGCAAATCAGTTATAGGGGGCTTAGTGAGCTGTGTGGTTTCCGTGGCAGTTTTTCTGGATCCTATTACCTGGCCCTGCTGGGGTCCTCGGAGTGGAGACAGGATGCCTCACTGCAAAGAGCTCTGAGCAATGACTTGTGCAGAGAGGCAGCTTTAGTGTTAATTGTGGCCACTGCTCTGGGTCCTTCTGCTTAAGTCATTTAAACCTTCACCTTTTGCATTCCACAGAGGCAGAAATATCCAGGCCTATCTCATAGGATTATTCTGGGAACAGAGAATTTTGGCCAAAGCAAAATTCAGCTAGAAAGCTTAATAATGATCCTGCTCTGAACAGGCCACAACCTTAGGACAATTGTGGAAGGGGAACCAGTGGTCCACCCTTCCCCAGAATAGCTCAGCCTCCAGCCAAAAAGTCAGGCAGTGCTTAATTCTCTCCTAGTGTTTCCTCTCTGCAGCTTTGTGGAACACATACATCAGTTGGACCTATGTCACCTAGCTTAAAAGGAGCTGGACATAATTTCACAGCTAAGGAAAGCACTCCTTTTAACAGATCGTTAAAATGTATTACAAAGACATCAAGGCTTTGAATAGCCAGCTGGAGAAAACTGAAAGTGGGTCTATTGATTTTCACAAAAGTGTTGACTTGATTCTGCCCAGGAAGGTATCTACTTGGGCATATTTATTTTGTGCCCTTGCTCTCTGCCTAATGCCTCCCTCTTCAGGTCAATACAAGGTAGGGCTACTGGGAGATCTGGGTGTTCCAGTGATCCATTCAGACTCCCACTGAGCTCCCATTCACTGCCAAGGACTATGGACTCTGATATGGGTTGAATTGTGTCTTCCAGAAAGACATGTTGAAATCCTAACTCCTTGTACCTGTATTTGGAAGTAGGTAAGATGCATCAAGTTAAAATAAGGTCATGTTGGATTAGGGTGGGGCTTAATCCAGTGA
Source organism: Rousettus aegyptiacus (assembly GCF_014176215.1). Lineage (NCBI taxonomy): Eukaryota > Metazoa > Chordata > Mammalia > Chiroptera > Pteropodidae > Rousettus > Rousettus aegyptiacus. The sequence goes on along the minus strand of NW_023416289.1, from coordinate 24,319,707 downwards.
TTTATATTCATAAAAGAGATTGGAGTGATGCATCCACTATTGGCCAAGGAACACCAAGAATTGTTGGCAACTACCAGAAGCTGGAGGAGGCAAGAGATGATCCTCCCCTGGAGCCTTCAGAGGGAGCGTGGCCTTACTGACACCTTGATTTCAGATTTCCAGCCCCCAGAACCATGAGAGAGTAAATTTTTGTTGTTTTAAGCCACCTAGTTTGTAGTACTTGTTATGGTAGCCCTAGGAAAGAATACAGACACGAAATGTAAATATACAGTCCCAGCCCTAAGGGAGCTTGGACTCTAGTATAAGTGCTATGCTGGAGAAACCCCAGAGCCAGTGGCATTAGGGGAGGGGGTTCCACTCGTGTGTTCCTGCAGGCCAGGGGGTCCCTGCCTTGAGTCAGGAAGTGATGCTGGTTGTAGATTTGCTGATACCTTTTCCAGAGTTTCCAGAGTCTGTGGGTTGATTTTCCTGAAGTAATTGGTCTCCGTGGTTGCATAGAAGTCTTCTCCACACTTCATGATGTTAATCAGACAGTTGTCTGTGAAATCGGGGATGGTGTGGGACAGGTAGGAGAAAGCTCTGGAGAGGAAAGCAAATCAGCGGGGTCGATGGCTATGTCCACCCAGCTGGAAAGTTCTGCTTGAGGTAGTTTTAGTTTTCCTACCACTTTAAATGTTCTCCTTCAATTGAGGAAGAAAAAATACTGGGTCCCAATAGGTCACTTGAACAATCTTGAGGATTCAGATATCAAGTTGTCCAAAGATACCGCCATGTTGAATCAGCTAAGGAGTAAATCAGCTGGGACAATGTGGCCACCAACTGATCCCTCCTGGGCTCTCAAAAATCCAAAGGTCTCCCACACCAGAGCCAGAAAGTGCTGGTGGGCTGTTCTAAAATATTTTAAGAAGTTCTTCCCTGCTTTGGGTAAGAATGTGAGATTACACTGGTTACCTCAAATTTGCTCAGGAACTGAGATTTTTAAAAAAGGAAAGCAAACTAATTTTGAGTTAAGAACTCATAACTAATTTGATTAGAAGGCTAACAAAGCTGGAAGAAAAATCCTGGATCCACGTATTGGTCAGTGCTCCACCTACTGGCAAATAATGTAACAGCAAGGATGCCACACAGGTGGTGGTTTTAAATTAACTCCCTCCCCCTCCACATTTCCTCACCCGCTCTTCCTCCATCTACAAATGTGAGCTCAGAACAGTTCTGGAAAAGCAAAAGCAATCTTCCATCTCTGGGCCAGTCTACCCCTAACACATTTCATAACTCTTCTACCTCTAAAAAATATCAGGAAGGAGAGACTGACAGCAGGCCTGATTCTGTGGCCAACAATTTGATTATCAAATATTTAATACATTCACATGCATCATAGCCTAGATGATTTAAAATGTACACAACTAAAAATCTTCCCCTATTCTTTCCCCCCATTTGTTGGTTTCCCACTTCCTTATGCATCCTTTGAGAGTTTCTTTATGCACATACAAGCAAAAATAAATCTCGATTTCCTTTTGCTTTTGTATGTAAAATATAGCATATTATTTGCTCTTATATACCTTGCTCTTTTTTCGCTTAATATATCTTGGAAATCTTTCCATTCAGTACATACAAAGCTTTCCCTTTCCTTTTTACTTTTGCCTGGTATTTTCTTGTATAGTTTTACTGTTATTTATTTACCCGCTCCTCTGTTGAACATTTAGGATATTTTTAGTTCCTCATTCTAACAAATAATGCAGCCACAAATAACCTTGTATGTTTGTTATTTCAGACACAAACAAGTATATCTCTAGACTGAAGAGAATGTGCATTTGTAATTTTGATAGATAACTCGAAATTGCTCTCCCACCAGCCATGTGGGAGAAAACCTAATAATCCCTCAAGTATTCTTTGCCTCTCTTGTTTTCAGTGATCAAGAACTGCATAGCCTATATGGGCAAAGGCCAGTCATGAGAAGTTTTCATCTACCATAAAGACAACTGTCAGAGAAGCAAATGCTGGTAGTTTTGACCACCAAGGCTATTGAAAAGCAGGACCAGATTCAAAATGGACAATTACTTGGAAAATATGTTTTTGCAGGGGTCTGGATAGGCCATTGTTCCAAACTCCGACACCACAATCCTGTTTGCTTCAATATTGGCGTTGTAGGTGTCACTTCTCAGGTATTTGCTCCTGTAATAGACTTCACCTGAAAGAGAAGAAGAAGTATCATCCCAGGCTGACTCCTTTACAGGGCGTTAATGTCTATTTCAGCCATTCCAGTGGTTTTACTAGGGAAAGGTAACATAGAAGTGGGGATATAATGGTGACTGGGACAGGCAAGAGTTCTACCTCTGCAAGAGCTCCACATGAATATGAGTCCTTGCTCCATTATTTACCAGCCATGCACTTGATCTTGAGTCAGAGGCAGCCTCAGTTCCCTCTGCTGTGATGTGAGGATCATTTAAGGCCTGTTAAGCACTTCGCATGTGGTAGGTACTCAATAAAAGCTACATACACTATTGAGATACAGTGGGCAGAGAGGGCAGGGCTTTGAATCTGGGGTTAGTCCCAATTTAAGCCTTGTGACTATGGGTGTCTCTTCATCTCATTGAACCTCAGTCTCCTCAGTTCGAAGTTGGGGATCATACGGTCTTCCTCGACTAGGTTTGGCAATTTTAAATGAAATAGGAAGATATAGGAGTTTAGGTCACTGCTATACATTGATAAGTGATGGCTGCTGAAATTCTGGATTGTCCAATAAAATCTTAGAGGCAGGAATACTCACCTGGGAGTTGGTTAGGCCACACATACTGGTCTTCAGCCACAAGCTACACATAACCTGCTTTGGGGCTACCCTGGCCTCCTCTAGAGCTGGCCTATCTTTTTCTGGTCACTCTCTCTGAGGATCACCAGCCACAGGCACTGGCTAAGCTGCTTTGGGCTCTGTAGTGCTTTACCTAAAATGATGAATTCTGTTTACTTGAAATGTAAACTCAGCCCAGGCTGGTTGTTGACAGGTGGCCATTTCCTATAAACAACCAGCCCCAAAGCACTGGAGCACTTGGGGGCCAGAGGAAAATGTGTCTCTGGAATTACTCTAGGCTGACACTCAACTTTGAGGCTGAGATTAAAGAAGAAGCCACCATGCATTCTCTACCACTCTGCTTGTGGGAGAGTTCCATTAGCCACATTCCTCCTAAAGGGACACACATAAACAAACTCCTGCCTGAAATCTTCTAGAATTGGGTCTGGTTGGGGGTGAGGGAAAGGGGGATACACACACACATATACTTATGTATATCTGTATGTAAAAAATTATATTTGTTATATATAATTTTATAAACAAATATATATACCTTCATATATTTACATATATGTATGTATGTGTGTGTATATATGCATATATGTATAATATCTATATCTATTTCTATCTATCTATATATATACATATACATATATATATATATATATAGAGAGAGAGAGAGAGAGAGAGAGAGAGAGAAAGAAAGAAAGAGAGAGAGATTTTTTTAATTGGAGCTCTAACAGTTAAAAAGGTCAGCTTTGGAAAGGCTAAATTCTCAAGAGCTCTTTTGTCTCTAAATCCTGGTGACTCTGGCTCTTGGAATTCACATGTTCAAATCCTCATGGGACAACAACTTTGCCTCTTATTAGAAAATTATCCAATAAACTGCTAAGGGAAACAGGTTCACACATCTCTGGGCCTGCTTTATAAAAAAATATTTATTTTAAAATCATTTTAAATGTATAGAAAAGGGTACTCCTATACACCCTTCACCCAGTTTCCCCTTCTTCACTCTGCCTCTTGTTTTCAAATATTTGTTAGTTTTTTAAAGTATTAACTTCTCTGGCCTCTGCTGAAGGCTGTAAGCCATTTTCTGTCTTTTTGCTTTCTTGCTCCAAAGTATTATTGGTGTGGCACTAATTTGGGTTTTCCATGCTATCTGTACACTACAGTCATCTGGTGCTTTAAAAAAATTACAGAAGTCTGAGCTTCACCCCCACGGCACCATGATGAGCTTGGTCTTAGGTGAAACTGGGCAGCCAGGCTGGAGGTCCACAGTGGAGGTTTTTTCCAAACCTCAGTGTGCTCAGGGTCATCTAGGAAATGTGTGAGAAACACAGATGCTCTGTTCCTAATCTTCAGGATTTTGATTCACTCAAGCCCTGGGGGATGAGGAGGTGGAGTGTGTGTGTGTGTGTGTCAGGACTTAATATGTATCCCTGAGGATTCTGATGCAAGAGGTCCACAAATCATCTTTTCAGAAATATGGGCTTTGTGTTCTCTTCAAATCCAAGAACACTTCTTGCCCTCTTGAATCATGTGTAGCAGTACTCAGCACTTTTGATTTATATCTCTACTGTTAGACAATGGGCAGCCATTGAGAGTTCTAGAGGGGAAGAGATATGAAGCCAGGATACGCCACACCAATACCAACAACAATCTGGCAGCCTCAAGAGGATAGGGCTGGAGAGGCAGGGGAAAGTCAGTAGCTGGCAAGATGGGGTAATGGGGGAAGAATTCCATAAAGATTGGGACTTGGGATTCTGGGTTTAGAGAGCGTTGGGTTTATATCTGACCACCACTTCTTAGCTGTATGCATTTGGACAAGTTCCTTGGCCTCTCTGGGTCTTAGATTCTCATCTGCAAAATTGAGACAGTAACAGTGGTACCTGCCTCAGGAGCTATAGTGAGGGCTGAGATGTGGATGCACATGAAGCACTTAGGCCAGTAGCCAGCAAGTACTTCCAGTAGAGAGAATTGAAGAGGTGGGTTGGGAAAGTATCATTTCCTTCTACCAAAACAATCTTTACCTCATTTGTGTCATTTTGGCTCCATAAAGAGTTTCAAAGTGCCCCTCTGGGCCAGGCCCCATACTAGATGATGAAGATACGACTATCTGAAAAGAGACCCTGCACTCTGGGGTCTCCCGCCCTATGCTGAAGAATGGCAAATTGATCATTGCAAAGCAGAGTAAGGCATGTAACATCAACACATGCCCAGGTTCAAGAGCAGGACAGGGGAAGAGTGAGTAATTGGGTGTAGTCTCCGTACTTCTCATTTTCCAGCCACCTTCAGATTATGAATAGAATTGAGTCTTTCATGCTACTGTATTGCGTGTGTGTGTGTTTCTTTGTATTATGATGTTTTGACATCGTATAAAACCTTTCTAGCTGGGGAAAGACTGTTGTTGCTCCCTGGACTAGCCAATTCTTAGGAGTAACAAAGGACTCAGCATGTCTTTGACATGCAAACTAACCAATCCAGAGCCAGATCTCTCTCTGGTTCATACACCTCAGGAGGCAATATCCTCTGCTTTAATCATCGGAGGGCTAGGTGCCAGGCAACTAGAGACTACCACTATAGCTCAAAGCCCACTGAAATTATTTACACAAGCCAGTTCTAAGGCATTTACCCTGCCCTGTCTTGCCTTTCCCTCGAAACCCCAATAAAGGCTGTGGCCTAAGTGCTTCCCCTGCTCCTGTCTTTTGCCTCCTGACCACCTTGGTGTTCTCCCGTGTGGCCTTACATGATGTGCTGTGTGTGCCTCCTGTCCCTAGGACCTGTAAGTATAATAGCCATTGTTTTCCTGAGCCTCTCTGTGTCTTCTCTTGTGGTCACACCCACTTGACCATCTCATAAAAGGATACAAAATAGCTACTTACCTTTGACAATGAATTTTTAGTTCAAAAACCTACTAGAAGCCTTTGGAAAGTCTAAAAAACAGGATAACTTTGGTCATTTGCCTATTTATCCCATTCAAGGATTTGGGTGGTTGTGATTATTACAGCAGCAACAGCAAACTAATACAGCACTCTTACCATCTCTAATTGTGAAGCTGTGGAGCAAGGCTAGGCCATCAAACCAATGGTTATATCTAGTCTCCCCCACTGTGTGCCTCCCAGGCCCATTGCGAAGAAGAATTCCTTGCAGCCATGTTGGAATCTTGCCTGTTAAGGGAAAGAATGATTAGTTTTAATGTTTAAACCAAAAAGCCAGAAGAAATGGTCATGGAGAGTAATTGAAGCCATAGCCCCAGTATTACTCACCACATCCATTCATTTACTCAGCAGTCATTTCCAGAAAGTGTATAATACACCTGGTGTTGTGCTAGCACTGAGGATACCGAGATGAATAGGCATCATCCCTGCCCTCAGGTTGCTCACCAGCCATGAGAGACAGAAAGAGGAATCAACAGACACTGGAAATACACTGTGGAAAAGGCAATGCAACAGACTTAGCCAAGGGCTGCATGGACAGGACCTCACCCTGAGGTTGGACGGAGGAAGAACAGGAGGGTGAGGACTGCTTCCTGGAGGATGTGACCTGGATGAGTCTTGAGGGAAAGTAGGTATTTGCCTCACAAAGGCATGAGGAAAGAACTTTCTAGAGCTATGCTGTCTAATATGGTAGTCACCAGCCCCATATGGTGACTGCACACTTAAAATGTGGCCAGTCCAAACTGAGACGTGCTGTAAGTGTAAAACACACACCAGATTTCAAAGACTAAGTGTGAAAAAAATGTAAAATATTTCATTAGCAATTTAAAAAATATTACATGTTAAACTGATAATGTTTTGGATATGTTTGGTGTTCTAAATAAAATATACTATTAAAATTAATTTCATCTTTATCTTCTTACTTTTTTGAATGTGGCTATTAGAAAATTTAAAATTACACACGTGGCATATATTATATTTCTATTGGACAGCACTGCTGTAAAGATAGGGTGCTGTAGCAGATGCTGTTGGTGCCCTGCCCACCTCCTCTTGCCATTCACCTCTCCCTGAAGGCCGCTTTCTGCAAATACCTGCAGCTCTCTGCGTGAGAGCTCTGCATGCCTTGGAAAGTTAATACCCCTGGAATTAGCTCTCACACATTGTTGGGTAGGGAACTGGGGGATCAAATGCCACCACTTCCTTTCCCTGAGCTGGGACAATGAAAGGCAATTTTTATACTATTCTCAGAAGATTCAGCTCTGATGGCTCCCAGTGGTCAGTGTTTGGACAATAACCCTTTTAATAGCTTCCCTCCCAGTGTTTCTTGGGAACAAGTCCCAAATAAACTACTTACACCTGCATTCTTATCTCTGGAGGAACCCAAACCAAGAGAGCAAAGATCAGTTCAAAGATCAGGAGATGTATTAGCTGTTTAGTAAGACTCTACTGTAATTTCAAGCTAGGACATCAGAAGCATTGAAGCTGGAGAGTTAAGCAGAGGCCAAGTGACAAAGGTCAACAAGAGCACATCTCAAGGGCTTTGATTTGATGCTCAGAAAAATAGGACACTTTTACCAGTTATAACAGGGAAAATAGAATCAGATATCTTTTCCTGAAAATTTTTTTTTTACTGAGAAAACTCACATAACATAAAATCCACCATTTTAAAGTTTGCAGTTTAGGGTTTTTGGTACATATAATGTTGTACAACTACCACCACTATCTAATTCCAGAACATTTGCATCACTCCCAAAAGCAGCTCTGTACTGACCCATTAACAGTCACTCTCCATTTCCCAGCCCCAGTCCCTGGCAACCACTAATCTACTTTCTTCTCTAAAGCTTGCCTCTTCTGAACATCTTGTATCAATGAAATATGCTCAGATTTGGAGGTTTCAAAATTTGTCTCTGGCTGGATGGAGTGTGAAGTGTGGACAGGAGGAGGAGCCAAGGGGAGGCAGGAAGACGAGAAAGAAGACCAGGGGGGCAGCAGTGGGGACAGAGAAAAACTGTGGATCAAAGAGACTTTGGCAACACAGAACTGATAGGACTTAGAGTCTGACTAAATATGGGGTAAAGGGGAAGGGAATGCTCAAAAAAATGCCAGCCAAGTCTTTTACCTCGGGGAACATAATAAATGGGGAGCCTATTGACAGAGACCCAAGATGCAGGAGGAGTAGGTTGGCAGAGCAAGGGAGGGGTGAATTGGAGCATATAGTTAATGCCATAGATATAAGAAAAATAACATTTGTTGAGCACTCTGCAATTTCCAAGGTGATTTCTCAGTTGCAAAACTCCAATCTGACTTTCCTCACAAAGAATGTTCACTGTTGCCCTCTTCTTGTGAAAAATGTCCAGTCCATCTTTCCGAAGATGAACCTGCCCTTGAGCCTGAGCTGACTCACTCACTCTTGGAATACTGAGCAAGCTCCATGCTGGGGACCCGAGAGTTCAGACCCAGTCACTGCCTGTAGAGTCTAAACAAGATGGCACCAGGAAAGCAGCACCACAGAAGAGAAGGAGAAAGCCAAAGAAATAAATGAACGAGACACAAAGCCTGCTGAAAGAATGTTTCTGCGGTGGTTCCCTGTCGTCTCTTTTACTCGCTCTCCAGTACTCCATGCCAAAATCTCCCCCCATGGTACCTAAGAGGAAATCACGTGCAGGAGTGACAGCTTATCCTTGCTTCTCCACCTAGAAATTAATTCAAGACGCACACATTTGCACGCATATAGCACACAGTTGGAATGGGCCATATTTTGCAGAATAATCCCATTGTATATCTGCCAAGTGCGGTATTTCAAGGATATTTCTCCTAGAAATAGAACAACTCTCTCTACTTGGAAACTGAGTTATAATATATAAAAGCACACCTCAGTTTTCACAGAGAACGTGGTCTGGATGATGGGTCATTTTCTCCCATATGCTGTTTTCCAGATTTTCCACAAAGAATTTACAAGTATTACTTTTATAAGCAGAAAAAGCATACCTCTAAACATAAAAGAAGAGCCAATCATTTATACAAAAAGCTCACCTGTCACTCTGGCCTTTACAGGCTCTGGTTGTTCTTTCTTATCTCTGCCAAATAGTACATCCATCGCACAGGGCGCCGAGCAAGAGTGATATTGACAGTGAACAGACGCTCCTCCGTGTTCAAGGCAACTGCTCCTTGGCTCCTCCTCTCCCTTCCTTCATGCTCTCCTGCAGCTTCCTTCCTTTACAAACATCTGCCTCCCTCCCGGTGCCACTTGTTTCTCCCTTTGCCTTTCCCTCCCCGAGGGCCTGCTATTTCTTTGCATGCCAGTGGGGAAGCTGCACGGTTATTTATGTTTGATCAAAGATCGATTCCCCAACCACGTGTCCTAGTTAATCTTTAATCCTCTTATTGTGTTCCCAAATCTTTCTTTCCAGTTCCACTTTTGGTTTAACCAAGAAAAGCTAGTTTCTTGCTAAGTTTAGATTGGCAGGATAATTTAGCCCTGCATTCTGCTTTGGTATGCTGTCAGAAATAATCCAACCCAGGAGGTAGGGGTAGTTTATAATCAGAGAGACTGGTGAGACCATCAAAGACTCCTGGAATTAACAGAGCCTAGAGTGCCATCAATCACACGAATTCCTGCTGCACAGTATGGAAACTTCTGTAGAGATGGGAAAAGTTTTTTTCGTTTTGTTTTTAATAAAGGTCCCTGAGCCTCCTACCCCAACCCCAAAATCATATATAAAGAGGAACTTAATTCATTATATTTCTCTTTTGGAGAAGTTAACATAAAATGTTTCATGTACTCATTGAAACAATAAACATAGGAAACCAAAAAAATCTATTTAACTATGAGGAATAGGTGACAATTCCAGTGACGTCAGAAGCATGGTAGCATGAGGGATCTCCCCTGATCTCGCCCCTTGAAATTACAGCAAGCTGAACAACCTCAATCCAACAGACAACAGGTAACACTCAGCCTTGTACATAGACACGTATGAGAGATCTGCACATCAGAGCATCTGAAGGTGGGCGAATCTGGTGATAAAGAGAGGAGGACAGGGAGAGAAGCAGGGACTGTGGGAGAGACCAGTGCTGCATATACAGCCCGGAGCCCCTGGCAAGAAGCAGGGAGGAGTTAGGTGGCGATTTTCATTCTTTGAAGCCCCGAACATGAGTGATTAGCATATTCCTTGTTGCAGAGCCCAGTGATTAGGGAAGAGAGCAGGGCAGACACTGAAAACAGAGGAATGATAGCTGTGTCTTAGCAACTGCCGTTGCCAAGCAGAAGACTGAGTCACAGAGCCTGGCCACCTCTCCTACCATCTTGGAGGCCACCCCATCCCCTCTATCCAGACTTGGGTGCCACCTACTGGAAATAAAACAACAACAACAAAAACAAACTTATCTACCTACTAAAGAGAGATCATGATATAATCAAGTTTCTTTAAAAAAAAAAAAGAAAGCAGGGTATATTGCAATTAATCCCTAGGTGAAGAAATAGTCCATCAAACATCATGAACAACCAAGGTGATAAGGAAGCTCAGAAAGAAAATGAAAAATCTCCAGAAAATAAGATTAAAGATACATAAATATGTGATTTAGATGACAGAGAATTCAAGATTGCACTTCTGAAAAAGTTCAATGATAATGCAAGAAAATTCTGATCAACAGTTCAATGAATTTAGGAAGAACCAAATAAGCCATATGGAGATGGAGAATTCAATAATAGAGTTGAAGAATGAAATAGCAAGCTTAGGAAATAGATCTGATCAGATGGAGGAAAGAATTAGTGATATCGAAGACAAATCTGGAAATGACACAGATAAAAGAAGACTTAAGAGTGAAAAAAAAAGAGAAAGAACTCTACAAGAACCATCTGACACCATCAGAAAAGGCAAAATAAGAGTGATGCATACACCGGAAGGAGAAGAGAGGGAGAAGGGAACAGAAAGCATTTTCAAACGAGTTGTCAAAGGGAATTTCCCAAACCTACAGAAAGAACTGAATTCTTGAATCTAAGAAGCAAACATAAGACCTAATCATCTCAATCCAAAAAGGCCTTCTGCAAGACACATTATACAAAAACTGTCAAAAATTAATGACAAAGAAGGAATTCTCAAGGCAGCCAGGGAAAAGGAGACATTAACCTATAAAGGAAAACCCATTAGATTATCATCGAACTTTTCAGAGGAGACTTTACAAGCTAGGAAGGAATAGAACAAAATATTCAAACTATTTAAAGAGAAAAATTACCAGCCAAGAATAATATATCCAGCAAGATTCCCCTTTAGATATGAAGGAGAAATAAAGAGTTTTTCAGACATATAGAAGCTGAGAGAACTTTCCACCATAAAGCCTGCATTACAGGAAATAACTAAAGGAGGTCATTCTACCTGAAACAAAAAGACAAAAAAAAAAAACAACAACAACAACAAAAAAACCACACAAAACAATGAGTAGGATGATTAACAGATAGACAGAAACAGCAAACTGCAACTCTTATTAAGAACAAGGTATTAATAATATACTTAAATATTACATAATGGTTAAAGGTCAAAAAAACACTTCAAAAAGAGAAGAGGACATTAATTACCGCAACCTAGAAATGAACTCACAGCATAAATAGGGACAGTTTGAGACAACAAAAACAGAAAAGGGGAAGAAGTAAAGGTTTGAATTTGCCAAGGGGATTGGAGATGATGAAAGCAGAAGAAAAAGAACTACTGTATACATGAAAATTTCCTTTACATAAACTTAATGGTAACCATACCAAAAAAAAAAAAAAAAAAAGAAAAAGAAATCCGGAACTGAGACACATAACATAAAACAAGAGGGAAGAGAAAGAAAAACCATAGAACACCACCAAATTAAAATAACAGACAGAACCACAAGGACAAAGAATCAATGGAGACATCAAGCTATCAGAAAACAAAAGATAAAATGGCTATAGGAAAACCTCATATTTCAATAATCACCCTAAACGTAAATGGACTGAATCCATCAATAAAATGGTACAGAGTAGCAGATTGGATCAAAATACAAAACCCAACCATACACTACCTTAAAGATACTTATCTTAATTGCAAAGACAAAATATAGACTCAAAGTGAAAGGGTAGAAAACAATACTCTAAACAAATGGCATCCAGAGAAAAGTAGGTGTAGCCGTACTTGTATCTAATGAATCAGACTTCAAGATAAAGGTAACAAGAGACAAAAATGGACACCTCATAATGATAAAGGGCACAATATATCAAGAAGACATAATCTTTATCAAATGATATGCTCCCAACCAGGGAGCATCAAAATATATAAAGCTACTACTAACAGACCTAAAGGGAGAAACTGACAAAAAACATCATTATAATAGGGTACCTAAATACCTCACTGTCAGCTATGTATAGATAAAGAGACAACCATCTGAATGGGAGAAAATATTTGTAAACAACACCTCTGATAACGGCCTAATATCCAAAATATACAAAGAATTCATACAACTCAACAATAAAAAAGACAACTCGATTAAAAAGTGGGGAGAGGACCTGAACATCCATCCATTTCTCCCAAGGAGACATACAAATGGCCAACAGACAGACATATGAAAAGATGCTCAACCCCACTAGCCATGAGGGAAACATAAATCAAAACCACAATGAGATTACCACCTGACACTTGTTAGAATGGCTATCATCAACAAGACAAACAATAACACGTACCGGAGAGGTTATGGGAGGGAAAAGAAACCCTCATACACTGCTAGTGGGAATGTAAATTGGTACAGCTGCTATGGAAAACAGTATGGAATTTCCTCAAAAAATTAAAAATAGAATTATTATATGACTCAGCAATCCCTCTTTGGGGCTATTTACCCCCTAAATTTGAAAACATTTATTCGTAAAGACATATGCACCCTGATGTTCATAGCAGCATTATTCACAGTGGCCAAGACATGGAAACAACCGAGTGTCTTTCACTAGATGATTGGATAAAGAAGATGTGGTACATATATACAATGGAATATTACTCAGCCATAAGAAAGGATAAAATATTGCCATTTGCAACAACATGAATGGATCCTGAGATTATCATGCTAAGCAAAATAAGTCAGACAGAAACACTTGATAACCATATGATTTCACTAATGTTTGGGATATAAAACTGAAAGCAACAAATGAACATGACAAACAAGCAGAGATTCAAGGACATAGACAATAGTTTGGTGGTTACCAGAGTTGGGGAGAGGTACACAGAGGTAGAGAGGGTAAAATATATGGTGATGGAAGATAATTTAACTTGGGATGATGAACACACAATGTAATATATATATATGACATATTATTGAATTGTACACTTGAAACCTATGTGATTTTATTAAGCAATGTCACCCCAATAATTCATTAAAAAAAGAAATCCTGCAACTGTTATGACAAATAAAAATAATTAATAGACTATTTTAAAAAAGAAAGCACTATAAGAAATAGTCAAAACAAACTTCAGCTCAACTTCCTGGTCTATCAAGAGGGAGAAACAATGCGTGAATTTGATTTTAGAGTTTTCCTGTATTTGTGCACCTTAATGCAATGCCGCTGCCTAAAATCCATATTCAAGTTGCTATGAATATTGGGTGATGAGTTCATAAACTCATCTTAACTCATGCTGCTTAAAGAAAGTACCAGCCATTCCTCTCTAGGCAGAGTAAGGAAAGGGGGAGGAGCTGCAGCTTAGTGTAATGATCGCCAGGTCTGGGCAGAGACAGTCTTCCAGAGCACAGGCTGAGAGCAACCTGGTCTGGCTGTGCTTCCACCCTGGCTGTACATTCCAGTCACCTTGTTGGGCCACACCGCAGACCCACTGGTTCAGAGTCCCTGAGGATGGAGCCCAGCCCTCATTCTTATGTGTGTAGCAGACACTGAGAAGCCCGGGTCCAGTGGAACATGCTACACATTTGTATTGATACTAGATTTGCATTCTTTCTTTTTCTGTGTATCTGGGCTATGTTACTTATCCTCCGAGCCTCCATTTCCTTAACTATAAAATAGGGCCCTAATGATATCAAAATCCCAAGGTTATTGTAGATCAAGGGTCTAGCCCCTGGTCTCAAATAGTTATCAATCATTGTTACTTCCCTTTCTTCCCCATTCTCTCAGAAGGCTCTTCCCTTTGACCTACATTTTCCATTAAGTCTCATAATAACTTGCCAATTTATTCTGCTATCTAGTCTAAACATGTGTATCCGTGTCAGGGTTATTTATTTCTAGGTTGTGAAAGCTGCATTCTTGTAAGCATTAAATGAGAATGTTTGGCATACCCTGAGGGGTCAGGAAAAAAATTACACCACTGAGGGAAGCAGTTCTGGTGCAGACAAAAGAAATCTAGTCTTAGAGATCAGAAGACCCGGGTTGGGATCTCAGCCCTGCAATTTAAAAACTCTGTGACCATTGTCACATGACCCCTCTGAACTTCACTTTACTCTGCAAAACAGGATGGAAATATCTATGTTGCGGGGTTTGTTGGAAGGATTATATTGAAATTATAAGTGAGAACATGACTGTGTTCTCCTTTCTTGTCCATTTTGCATATTCAGAATACCAACAGCCCCTATCCATCGAACACATTCTCTGAATCGAGTGCTTTGCAAAGCGCTCTGCATATATCAGCTCTCTCTGGCCTTATAGAATCCTATGAGATAGGTATTCTTAGCATCATTCTATAGATGAAAAACTATAGGGAAGATAAGCAACTTGCCTTAGGATACACAGCTACTAAGAGATCGAATTAGGAAGCCAAGCCAGGCAGCCTGACTCTAGAGTATATTTTCTGTGAGAGTCCATGTAGCTCCAATGCAGGATGGATGTTTGCTAGATTTTTACTGAATGGACAGGCTGGTTGTCGTCAATGGGTAGAAGACCTTGAGAAAGCCAGTCTTGGGTTGATATCATTGCCTCGTTATATAATATAATACTGAAGAACCATCAGGAGCTCTCTTCATTTAGATCTCAACTGTACCCTGAGGACAATTATATGGTGCGATAAGGATTTTTGGATAATGGTGAGAATAAAATGATTATAACAATAGATATTTGTATTAGTTTTCTAGGGCTACCTTAGCAAAGTACCACAAACTGGGTGGCTTTAACAAGAGAAATCTATTTACAGTTCTGGAGACTGGGAATTCCAAGATCAAAGTCCTGGTTTCCTCTGAGACCTTTCTCCTTGGTGTGCAGATGACTGTATTCTCATCGTGTCTTCACGTGGTCTTTTGCATGGGAGCACGTATCCCTGGTCCAAATTTTCTCTTCTTATAAGGACATGAGTCAGATTGGATTAGGACCCACCCTAATGGACTCTTTAACTTAGTCACCTCTTTAAATGTACTCTCCTAATACAGTCACATTCTGAGGTACTGGGAGTTAGAGTTTTAATATATGAATCTTGGGGGACACAATTCAGCCCAAAATATCATGAAGGCTCAACAAGTTAACAGAAGACATTTGGCTGAAAGTAATAGAATGTCTGCTGAAACCCTGAAGATGTGCATTCATCTCCGACATCAAGTCATCTGGGGGTCCTGGATAGCTCAGAAGCTCATCTGGGTCATCTCACCAGGCTTCATTCAATCTACTACTCTGTGTTGATTCAACTAGACCAATTCCTGGCAAAGAGGAACAGTAATGCCCTGATTTCCTTAAACTCATCACCAGTCTCCCACTTTCCCACCTCTCAGGGCAGCATTTTGTCACCTAAATTATATCAGGATTCCATTAGCAGAGGAAAAGTAGGGAATAGCTTGGATAGGCAACCTACAGACAGTACAACATTCATGCATTCTCACATTCATTCATTCATTCATTCATTCATTCAACATATATTTACTGAGTACCTAATAGAAGCTGGAAATACGGAAGTGAACAAAATAGGAAAATAATTCTGTGCCTTCTTAGAATTTATACCAACTATGTGCCAAGTTCTGGGGATACAGAGGTGATTAATGAGACTCAGTCTCTTCCTTGTTGGGCTCCCATTGTTTTCTTTTTGTTTGGGGGCCAAATCTGCCTATCTCAAAGGACATGTATTTCCCAAAGGGGTTAGAGGTCTTGCAGTGGTTCCGGGGACTGCCTTCACATTGAACCTCCATCCCCTCTCTTTGTAATCAGTGATAATAAGCAGCAGGGAAACATTACTGTGTAGTGAGGAAGAACATGCACTGACTAGCTGTGGACCTTGATCAAGTTCCTCCACATTTCTGAGTCTGTGAAAGTAAGATTGAGATTCCCTTGCAGGAATATGGAGGAATTAAACAAGACTGCTAATAAGACACTTAGCATGGTACTGAGCACATGTCAAGCATCCAGTAATAAGCAGTAGCTGCTCTTCCCCTAAGAAACTCTGGCATTGCTCTGAACCCACAGAAGCCCAATCACTGCTTCCTATGTCTTTACTAATATGGGAAGAGTGGGACAAGGGACTATCTCCTGGCCCATCCTCCAGCCTCTGACAAATGCTATTCACTGGATGCTTGACATGTGCTAAGTAGCATGCTAAGTGTCTTATTGCCAGTCTTATTTAATCCCTTCATATCCCTACAAGGGAATCTCAATCTCACTTTCATAGACTCAGAGATGTGGAGGAACTTGTTCAAGGCCCACAGCTAGTCAGTGCATGTTCTTCCTCACTACAAGGTAATGCCTCCCACTTTTTGAAGTTCCTGGTTGAGGAACAGAGGAGATATGCAAACAAAAATGGTGTTCCACAGACAATTTCTATAATGCATTCAGTGCCTTAAAATGGGATGAAAACTGGTCAGTGCATAAAAGAACAAGGCAATGGGAACATGAAAGGAAGTAACTCATCTTACAGAGAGTTTTGGTCTGCCCTTCAGAGGTCTGAGATGCTCCCAGGGCAAGGAGGAAGGCTTTGCTCCCTCCCTTTGGGACGGAGAAGAAAGGGCATTCACAGATGGGTGGCCCCTACTCTGGATTTGCACATATCATATCTTCTAATCCTGGCATAGACCTGGCAGGCACTATTATTATCTCCTTTTTATCGAGGAAGCAAATGGAGTTTGTGACCCTGGGCCAGAGATCACAGGACATGTGGCAGAGGTGGAAGATTTGAACTGTGGGATCCTCTTACTTTGTAATTTTGGGGAAGGATTCAAGAAGAGGAGGCTACCCTTCCTTGAGGCCACTTATTCTACAAAATGTGCTGTGCCCATAAAACGATCATGAGGTAAGGAGGTAAAAACTGAATTAAAAAAAAAAAAATTGTGCTATAAAAAAAAAAGTCTTATTATACAATTTTGTATCTTCTATTACAAAGTTACTGCCTAAAATGAGTTAATATTTCCCTTTTGGAGATAATGTTATCATATCTAAATTACTTTGCAATTTTCCAATTAAGTTACCTCCTAAACAGTACCTTTAATTAGCCAGGGTGATAAGCTGAGTAGATAATGTGGAAATCTCTAAGTTGCAGGGTTCAAGGTGACAGGCAAAGTCCCAGCAAAGGTGGCAGCTGCCTCCCCTGAGGGAGAAGCGCAGTGGTGAGAACCTGCACTCTCCACAGGCCTGTGCGGGGAGCAGGGTGCGGGAAGCAGGGTGCGAGAACTGCCCTAGGATGGCTGGAGTGAATATTTCATCACTAAAGGAAAGGCCACACAGGCAATTAACATTTAAGAGCATTCATTAATTCTACATTCATTAATTCATTAAATCCTACTGGACAGCAGAAACTAATGTCACATTGGGTATTAGAGATAGAAAAATGGGAAATTATAGCTCCTAACCTCAGTGAGCTCAGAGACTAACGAGAGAGAAAGGAATGTGAATAATAGTAACAACAGTAATAGTTATTAATAATAATAATAATATGCAACACTTGGGAAGTAGAAATGATGAGATTGAAATACTATGAGCATTACTGGTAGAAAAGAAAATGCCTTCTAATGAATGAGCTGGAACACTTCAATTTTCCACCATGTACGCAGGCCCCAATCAGTGAGGCTGGACAAAAATTCAATTTAAATAATAACTATATAGCCTAAGCTGTAGTCCTGACATTTCAACCTCCTAAATAATCGCTCAGATTATTCTCTCCTCCAGCCCCCTAGACACTGTCCTCACTATTATTGACCTTTTGGGAGCAGCCTCCTCATGGGGTCTCCCTGCCTCCAGTGCCACCCCCTCCAATCTGTCTTCCCTAATGCTACCAGGTGATCCGGCTAATATTCAAACCCAATTGTGTCACCCTCCTATTTAAAATCCAGAGTTTAGCATAGTGCCTGGCACACAGTAGGTATACAACAAATATTTATTTATTGAACGGATGAATGTCGCATGGCCTCATTGTGCTACATTATCATTGCATTAGTCTGTTAGGGCTACCACAATAAAGTACCACAAACTTAGTGGCTAAAAAACCAGAACTTTATTCTCTCACAGTTCTGGAGGCCAGATGCCCAAAATCAAGGTATTGGCAGAACAATGATCCTTCTGAAGTCTCCAGAGAAGAAGCCCTCCTTGCCTCTTCCAACTTCTGGAGACTGCTTAGAAGTTCTTGATGTTTCCTGACTTGTAGCTACACCACTTCAACTTCTGCTTCTGTCATCACATGGCTGTTCTTCCCTTTTTGTTTGTGTGCCTCTGTACCCAGATTTCTCTTTGCTTATAAGGACACCAGTCATTGGATTAGGGCCCACCAAAATCCAACATGACCTCATCTTAACTTAATCACGTCTGCAGAGGCTCTATTTCCAGATAAGGTCATATTCACAGGTACAAAGGGTTAGGTCTTCAACATATCTTTTTGGAGGATACAATGGAACCTACAATAGTTATTGAGCAAAAGAAGTATTTAAAAGTAGAAATTAAAAAGGCTGTAAGGGCATTTGTTTTTTTTTCAGCCTAGTTCTCATAGTTTCTCTCTCTGCTCTCATTTTTAAGGCTAAAAACTTTTAAACGGTGCTAAGATAGAAGTAGGTTAAGCTGCTCTGGGGACATGAAAGGTGTAGTAATTAACTCCTGTAGAGCCTGGAAAGGTTTGAGAAGAGGTTAATCCTTGAACTATGTTTGAAAAAAAAAACAAGTATACAAGCAAGCATATAAGAGAAGGCATTCTCAGTAGAGAAATACCATGTGCAAAAGCATGGAGGTGTGATGGGCCATAGCAGACCACCCATGGGGGATAACGTAGGGTGTTATAGTTTATGTTGATTCTGGGACACTAACAAGAAATAAGGATTTGGCATTCTGGGCCTCTCTCTGAGACACCCTTTCTACCAGCTCTTCCCTACCCCTACCCCCATTCTACCCTTTTCTTCCTGGCTAGTCCTTCAAGATCCAGGTTACCAGACACCCTAAAGAAGTAAACGCCTTAGCATAAGTGAGCAAGGGTTCACCTACATACATATCTAAAAGAGCTAGAGAATACTGCTTACCATCCAATGACTGAGGTTATCATTTGCTCAGAGACACTCCCCAAGAGAATATTCAAACCCAATTGTGTCATAGAACTGAAACCATCAAGAAAGTAAGGGGGACACAGCTTAGCTGTGTGAACACGTTTCCCAGGATTTGATCTGGTAGTCTGAGTCTTCATGTGGGATTGGCAACATGAACAACAGAAAGATAATTAACTTCGTTTAAATAGGCATCGAGTCCATTGCAAAGAATCATAAAGATGCTCATGCCCTGTGGGCCAGCATCACAGTCTTGGAAACAGACCTGTCTAAATTTGGGCTCTTCCAGAAGCAGACCCCAAGACAAGTGGTTTATATGGGGGTGAACTCAGGAAAGGCCAGCCAGCAGAGTGGGGAAGTGAAACGGGGAAGGAAACATTAGGTGAATTATCAAGGCCATTACCAGTGCAGGCAACCAAAACCCAGTCTGGCTGGGGGACTCCAGAGATGGTGTGAACATGTCTGAGTTACTTCGAGGGAGCTGAGGGATTGGTCCACCAACTCTAGTTAATCAAGGGTGAGAGTTTCTCCCAAGAGCTGCTAACTTCCAGGTACCTCCATCCTGACCCTCCCGTGCAAAGGGAGGCAAAGAGCCACAGGTGCTTACACTCAGAAGCCTTACATGGTATGTGTGATCCGTTAAGGTGGGATATTGACAGTATCTGCTACAACCGTCAGGAGCTAACTCAGCCCAGGCTAACGGGTAAGTACAAGATGTTCACAGCAGTGTTGACTAGAATAGCAAGACTGAACATATGACAAACAGATGACTACTACCACACAAAATATCTAGCAACATCAGAATTGTTTAGTAACGTCTATTCAGAGAAAGAAGGCACAGCCACCATCATGCCAATTTCAAAGCCCTTGAGCAACATAAAAAAGGCTTATCACCAAATGCTAAGTGGGAAATGCAAGATGCAATATAAACTAATTATATGTACACTATGGTTTTTCTGGGTAAGCATCTATCTTCAAGGCAAGAAGGAACCACAAAGAAATGAAAACGTATTAGGGTAATGGGATCATGGGAATTCTTTTGCTATGTTGTGTTTCTGATCAAATGGAGGACAGAGATTCACTATGACCAATTAACACACCAATTCATATAGAGCAATGTACTACCCACTCCCCTGCCACTGTTTCCTGCATTCCCCTCGCAAATAAACTGCTGGCACTTGAATTCTTGTCCCAGCTGGCTTCTGGGGGAACCCAAACTAAAATGGGTCTATTCCCAGGACTGGGATTTCAAGGCCACAGGATTTTGTTCTTATGGTTCTTTCCTTGGTTCTTTTTAAACCAAACTCCCTCTCTTTCTGTTTTCATTTGCTCATCCTAAAAATCGGGATTAGGTGGCTCAGACAGCTGCATCAGATCATTGGAAACACGCTCACACGCATTCAGCCATATCCTGCTTCCTTTCTTCATGTACACAGAGGTTAAGGCACATTAGGAACTGACATCATCAAGACTGCTTCCATGCCCAGGAGTCTGCAGTTGATGAGAATGTAAAGAATGTGAAAATGGAATTTAGCCTGCAGACTTGCATTACTTATCAAATGTCTCCCAGCATGTTCCATCAGTGACATAAATGAAGCCTTTACCCAGGAGATACATTATCTCTGTGTGAGGCCTTCCACATAGTTTTCTAATGGAAATAATTAGAAGCTTGGCTCCCAGAGATAAGAGACCAGTTCTGCCCAGCCTGTGACTCAGTGATGACATCGAATCCTGCCCTGGGCTCTGTCTGGCAGGGCTACTCCCAAGGACTTGGAAGGACTTCTGGGAAAGGGAGAAGGTAGAAGGATCAGCCCCAGGGACCTAGGCAATGGGGTCAGGCTGGCAAATGTTCATTGAGTCCTACCGAGCGCCAGCCATGGGATAAGGAGAAGATTTTAAGAGACATTGTTCCTTCTCTGCAAGAAATTCAAAGAATAAAACAACCCAAATGTCATTCAGTGGATGAATGCATGAACAAAATGTGGTTTAGCTGTATAATTGGATAGTACCCAGCCATAAAAAGGAATGATGTACTGATATATGTTTCAACATGGATGACTCTTGAAAATATGCTGAGTGAAAGAAGCGAGGTACAAAGATCACATATTGTATGATTCCATTTATATGAAATGTCTGGAACAGGTAAATTCATAGAGATAAAGGGTAGTGTTTGCCAGAGGCTAGAAGGTGAAAGGGGCAGGGAATAAAAAAAAGACATGTCAGAGCAAGGTAACAACTTAAAATCAAATAGCAGATAACTGTGTTCTCTAAACTCTGTGGCCACCCTGCCAGGAGAAACTGTTTACCTGACACCTTCTTTGAAGGCTCCTGGGTCCCATCACATTGCGTGGCTCCCTTCTTCAACCTCGAATTACAAACTTCCTATGCAGACCATTTTATCCAGCACTGTTTTTGTTGTAATAGTATAAACCATGCCCATGGTATCTCCTCTATCCCAATTCAAATGGCCTATGCAGGTATTTTCCTAAAGAAAAGGTTTCCAAGAAGAACTTTGGTACTTGTAGCTAAAACAATTTTTTCCACCACTACAATAACATAGTAATTTTGGCAAATTTAATTAATTTTGGAAATAACTATGAACAACAAACATTATTCAGAAAGGCAAACAAAGGTAGAGATTCATTAGTTCTGGAAACCATTCATTCAACTATTACTCTATAAACTTGCACTGAGTGCCCCCTCAAATGAAAAGGAATGAATCACTGATACATGCTACAAGATGGATTAATCTTGAAGACACTATGCTAAAGGGAAAGAAGCCAGTCGCAATGAAGCCATCATCATATGCATGATTCCATCTACATGAAATATCCAGAATAGACAAATCTATGGAGACATAAAGCAGATTAGTGGTTGTCGGGAGCTGGGGGGAGGAGAAAATGAGATGTGAATGCTAAAGAATTTCCTTTTAGTGTGATGAAAATGTTCTAAAATTGATTGTCATGATGGTTGTACAATATTGTGAAGATACTTGTAATACATTAATTTGTATATTTGTAAATGACTGAATTGTATAGCATATGAATTATATCTTAGTAAAGATTTATTTAAAAATGAAATACGATTCAAAGGAGAGAAGTGTATTATATGAGGCAAGTTCTACAAAGTTCACAAAGGAAATGAGATTTGAGCTGAATCTTGAAGGTGATCAGGGAAGGACTAGGGAGAAAGCAGTTCCTGGAAAAGGGGCAACACAGGAGCACACAGAGCTCTGAAGAGAGGTCACCAGCCATTAATTATGATAGTCAGGAAGAGCTGTGACTTAGAGCTCGTGGGAGAGGTGGTGGGCCCATAAGGTTTTTAAAAAAGAATTTATTTATTTTTTGAACAGATAATACATTCACATGGCACAAAATAGAAAGTTAAAAGAAGTGGTCAATGAAACAAAAGTCTGCTCCCTCTTCTGTCTCCCACTCACCTAGTCCCCCTACCCAGGAAATCACTACTGCAAGTCTCTTGTATGTCCTTTATGAGATATATTTATTTATGTATTTATGTAAATGTCATTAGGCCACCAACGACATCTCATAATTTGCTTTTACTATTAGCAAAACTCTTAGAGATCCTTCTAGATACAAAGAATTTGTTCATTTTTTAGTGTGTATATAGGATGTGCCACATTTTGTTAACCAGTTTCCCATCAATGGACATTTAGGTTGTTTCCAGTTTTTCCTTCTTACAAAATTCTACAATGAATATGACATTACATATGACATTTCACATATGCATGAACTTATCTGTAAGTAAAATTCCTAGAAGTGGAATTGCTACATTATAGCACTTGTGCTTTTAAAATTTTAATATTATCACATTGCCCACAATAGAGGTTGTACAAATTTACACTTCCATTGGCAATTGGTAAGAAAGCCTGGTTTCCCACATTTTGGGGGGTGTGTCTGGAAATAATTGTCAGGAGTCAGTTCATATACAGCCTTGTATATAAAGCTAAGAAGTTTAAACTTATCCATAAACCATGAACAGCGGTTGGAGGATTTAGACATCAGATGAAGATGGGAAGGTTTAAAGTTTTAAGAGCTTATTTTCACGATGACAGCAAATAAATTTTACAGGAAACCTTTATTCTCTAACAAGCATGAGTGGTAATATGATGAATCAGTGAAGGGAAAAAAATCTCCATTAAGATTTAAGCCATGCTGGGGAGAATGTGATTATCATTTGGGCACAGTGGCCATTCTAGACAATAAGATTGGATATGAGTGCAACTTTGTTTTTTACAATCCCATAACTCTAACTTCCCTGCCATTTTTCTTTTATCACATACTTCCCACATGCCGACAGCTTCCTATGAAGCATTTGGCCTTCAAGGGTAATGACAAAACCAACAGCAAGGTATTTTTATCAGAAGCTAACAGTTGACCTAATGACAAGCAGACAGATGATATAGCAGCTTTATCTTTCTCTAGAAGACCATCTTGCAAATTAATTGGATTCGGAACTGACATTAAACAAAGAGCTGGAGGAAGCAAAACTGCAGACACATTCATCCTGAGCCTTTGCTTCTTAAACAAGAGGTAGTCACTATCATCTGATACAAAGAGAGAAGGAAAGATGGATGGCAGCTGGTTGCAGAGGCAATAGCATATTAAGGACTGAGAGCTAGCTCCATCCAGACTCTCCACTATTGGTTCAAGGATGAGCACAGCAAGCTTGGTACTCCTGGGACTCTCTCTGAGGTTTATAGCCACTACTGCAAGGCCAGAGGAGGGCAGTTTTTGCTCTAAGAGCCAAGTGGCTTTCAGAGACTCTTGCTATGAATTTGTGCCTCTTGGCCGCTCCTTCTATGGTGCCCAGAACTGGTGTGAGAGGCGAGGAGGCCATTTGGTCTTTATTCATGATGAAGGCACCCAGTGGTTTCTACAGAAACACATCTCCCAGGACAGGGAATGGTGGATTGGACTCACAGGGAACTCAGCTCAGAATGGAACCACAGAAGGTAGGTGCTGTGATAACTATGTTTTACACGAGTTTGTGGCTGCTGCAATTCTGACCATTGCTTCTTACCCAGAGCTCCACAGAACATATTAATATATCCCAATACTCATGGTAAGATACTCTCCTCTTTGTGCATCAAACAAAATAATTCATGCGCAGTACTTAGCACAAAATCCGGAACATTGCTGATGCTCTAGAAATGTGTATTTCTTTGCATAGGTCTAATACTAATACTAGCTATGACATCTTTGGTTCATGGTAGAATAGTGCCCAGCACTATCCTGAGTGCTTCATGTCCATTATCACATTAAATCCTATGCCAACTCATGAGTTAATTATTATTGTCCCTATTTTACTGGTGAGAGAACTGAGTTTCAGGGAATAATTACTAAGTTATTTTCAAAGCACTTTCATATGTCTTCCCTCGCCCCCCCCCACCCTGTTATGAAACTGAAGCAGATAAGTGCATATTGTGACTCAATCCGCATCAGATCATCTGATTTTAATAGTCCTCCTGGAAACTCTCACTTAACCTTTACTCTGTGAGGACTCCTTCCTCCACCCCTAGCACAGCTGGGTGAGTCCTTCTCTGTACACCTATAGGACCTTGTCCACACCTCTCCAAGTGCCCATTAGACATGGCTTTAGTAATTTAGATATCTTCCCCCACCCCCAGACAATGAGCTCTTCAAGGAAAGGAACCATGCTCTGGCCATTTTTTGTTGTCTCAGTGCCCATACATATCAAAAACTGGACAAATGAACATTGGTATTTAATCCCGACACCGGCCCTGTGAGGTAGGCATTGTTACTCTTATTTTATGGATGAAGAAAATGAAGTCTAAAAGAGGAAACACTTTGCTCATGATGACACAGCTAGTGAAGGGCAGTGAGGTCTCGAGCCAGTGCCCTGCCACATCATATAGCTCTGTAGAAGCTACTGGGTTTTAGAAACGAGTAACATGGTTTGAGCTAAGTATCTAGAGAAATATACCAGAGTGGATGGAAATGCCTAAATAAAGAAGCAGTAAAGGGAGCTCATTTTGGGAAACTCACAGCCAAGGGATGTAAATTCTACTATACGTCTTCAGGCAATAACTCTTGAATGGTTTCTCGCTTTGTAGATGCAGCAATTGTGGTGGGTTTTTGTATATTGACTGTCCATTCATGCGTAGTTAAAAAAGTTGTATCTGTTTCGAATCTTCACTGAATGTCAACTGTAATTGAAAAATAGAATAAATTAAAAAATAAAAAGTAAAATCTTCAAGGGATACTGCATGAATGTTACAGAAAATGAAGTAGATTTAAGTTAGCCTCATGTGTAACAACCTCCAATATGTAATGTTATTTAGGAAGCAAAAGATAGAATGCTGTGTGCAATACAATAGCATTTGTGTAAATATACGTCAGGCACTCATGGATGCTGATAGATGAATAAAACTCAGCCTGGAATAACTCACAAGAAACAACAATAGTGAGAGCAGTCCATAGATTGGTTGGAAGAGGGAAGATGTTTTCATTCAATTTCACTCTGAATTTTTTTAACCATTTGTATGAATTCTTTTCTATAGGTGTTTTTTAATGAATGCATTTTTGAGACTTCACAATAAATATTTTATATCTAGTGTTTTCTAGATTGCTAGTGTCTTTGAAATGCTCTGTAGTGTACACATACCCACACACACATAACACTTCTTCAAGAGTCACGTAAGTGTATTGAAAGCTCTGAAGGGTCCTGAAGTAACAAAACTGCTTCCATTTATCTCCGAACTGCCCAGATATACTTGACAAGGGCCCTCTTCTGTGTGGAATGCCTTTTAACAACCCATGGCACACTTCCGTACTGTTTTTTAGATCATGGTTAGATAGTGCTGAAGTGTCATTTATTTAATCCAACCACCTTGTGGGCGCTTCAGTTTGGCATCTGGTGTTCGGGCTGAGTTCTCCTGTTTAAGTGTTAGAAGAAAACAGCTAGGAAATGCCCTTCGCTGGCATGGGAAATTGAAGCCTTCAGTCTGTCAGCATTGACTGTTTACTTCACACACGCAGCTGAGCTAGGCAAGCCCTGTACGTAAAAAGGGATCAGAAGAATATTTCCAAGTCCTGGTGGCTATGTTCCCATCCCAGGGCTGGGGATCTGGCTGGACACCTCGAATGTGAACTACAGTCACTGGCATGGAGGGCAGGCTGCTCCTGCTCCCAACGCCTGTGGTTACATTGGAAGGGACCATTCCTCCAGGTGGGCTGCCTCGGAGAACTGCACGCAGCCATTTGCCTTCATCTGCGAGTTTGGTGAGCTGGCCTCTGTTGTGGGGTCTATTTCCTTTGACCTCTCTCTCTCTGTCTCTCTCTGTTTCTTTGTCTCCATGTCTCTCTGTCTATCCCTGTGTCTGTTTCTATTTCAGTGTCTCTCTGTCCCTCTAAATGCCTACCTGTCTCTGAGTGATGCTCTGTTTCTCTTTCTGTCTCTCTGTGTTTCTCTGTCTCTATTTCTTTATCTGTCTTTCTCTTTCTCTCTCTCTAAATGCTCTCCTGTCTCTTTCTATGTGATGTTATGTCTCTCTGTGTTCACTCTGTCTCTCCAGCACACATCCTTGCTCTCCCTGTCCATTTACTAGTTTTGCTGGTCTCTCTCGGTCTTTCCTCCTCATATACCCGGATCTACAGGGAAATGCTTGGCCCTATTTATACTCCTCTTCCAGCCCTCACATGAAGGGAGACGCTGTCCCAGCAGGCTGCTCTCCCTCACCTTTGACTTCTGTTCCCCAGTCAGCCTGGATCTGACCATCCCACCCCCACACTCTACCTCCAAATCCCTGCCGCTTTGCTCTTGCACCCTTTCCAGCTGCTGCCCATGCTTGACCCCTTGTGTAGGCCCCAGGCACCTAGGGATTGTGTAAAAGTCCCTGCAGGAGTGTTCCGTGGTCCCACACCAGGTCTTGCCTGCCATGTGGGGACTGGCATTGGGGCCTGATCTTAGATCTGAGCCTCCCCGTGGTCCCTCGACCCTCAAGCCAGGCTTGACAGAAGCTTCTGGGCTTCCTGGGCCCAGCCCCCTTCCTGGCTCTTAGCTCCTGGCTCCCAGGCCCCATTCTGGGTTTGGATACTTAGAGAGGCCCCTGCTCTATCCACCCTCTACTCAGCTTTAAATAGGTGCACATAGGCTTAGCTTCCCCTACGTGGCTGTTTCTGAAAACATGGAAGCTGTGGGGATCTGTGCGCTATGTAACGTCTTTCTCTTTTTGTCACAGCCCCCTTAAGTCCCTGCTCCTTCCTGCACCCCAACTTCAAGTCTGTCTCTCAGACTCTGTCAGCCCCCTGGGTCTTAGAGCCCCACCAGGGTCACACTATGAACAGCTAATGTATCAAGCAGGAGTTCCAGCACTGAGCTTGGCACTCCAAGTACATTTATTCAGCATAATAGAAGTCACTCCACTATTCTATTGTAGGCCCACTATCAAGAAAAGTAAGGCTCAGAAAGGGTAAGTTCCTTGCCCAAGGCCACACAGCTGGGAAGTGACAGAGATGGGACTTGGACCTAGTTTGCCGATGGTCAGAGAGAGACTAGAAGATGCAATGCTGTTGGCTTTGAAGTTGGAAGAAGGGGCCACAATCCAAGGGATGTGGGCAGCCTCTAGAAGCTGGAAAAGGCTAGGGGACAGATTCTCCCCTAGAGGCTCCAAAAGGAGCTAGCCCTGCCCACACCTTGATATTAGCTCAGTAAGACCCATTTTTGGACTTCTAATCTTCATAACTAGTACATAAATTTGTACTGTTTTAAGCCACTAAGTTTGCAGTAATTTGTTATAGCAGCCATAGGAAATGAACACAGATTTTGGTCCCAATCCCTACTTTGCATCATTCCCACCATGCAGTTTAAAATCAGCACTTTCTGGCTGTGCACACCTTAACCAGGTCATTCTTTTCCAACAAATGTTTACTGAGTGTGGACCACATGCTGGGAACCAGGCACAGTGACCCGCTGAGCCTGATGTTCCTAATGGGGAGAACAGCTCAGCTCATAGGACTAATTAACATGAAAGCTCATCAAAACCACTCATTCATTCAACAAATACTAGTTTAACATCTGTTGTATGTCAGGCATTGTTTTCAGATAAGGCTCAAGGAAGGGACTCAAAATAGGTGGAATAATAGTTGCCACTTATATAGCCCTTATTCTGCATGTACCAACTCATTTAATTTTCCTAGTGACCCTAGGGCGGTATTAAATCCCTCCCATACAGAGGAGGCACAGAAAAGCTAAGTAATTTGCAGAGGGTCACACAACCAATGTGTAGCTAGGCTGGATCTGACCCCAGGCAATCTGGCTCCAGAGCGATGCTCTCGCCCCTGCTACGTCAGCTTCCAATGTGTCCTTGTATCTCACAGTCCTGCCCCCTGAGACCTTCCCACTTCCCATCAACCAAGCACTTGCCTATCTATGATCATTAGCCCTCCTAAGTTGTTATCTTACCTTTGCACAGGTGTCGGCCAGAGTTTGGCCTGCGAGGGCCTCAATGCCACCATGCATTGTGGCTCTGGGGAGGTCATCCAGATCCAGGATGCCTTCTACGGGCGCCAGACTCCCCATTATTGCATCCAGGATGCTGGGCACCCCTCCGACCTGGATGAGGAATGCAGCTGGGTCAGCGTCAAGAATGAAGTGGCAGGTAGGGCCCAAGGGCTCCACAGCTCTGGCTGTGAACTCGGGGCAGCTCCTGATGTTCTGTGCTCAGCAAAGGGGTCTGGAAGG
Organism: Rousettus aegyptiacus; assembly: GCF_014176215.1. NCBI lineage: Eukaryota > Metazoa > Chordata > Mammalia > Chiroptera > Pteropodidae > Rousettus > Rousettus aegyptiacus. The sequence continues at coordinate 24,290,826 of NW_023416289.1, read as the reverse complement.
CTCAAACAATCTTCATATCTGGCCTTGAACCTCCAACAATGGGAAAACTGGCCAGTCTCTACCCACAGCACTGAGCAGGGAAGTGAGGGAGCTGTAGCTCACCCCATTCAGTGGATCAAACCCTGACAATGGACACTTTGCTCCTCACACAACCTGGGTACAAGAAACATCACTTTCTTTTTTTTAATTTAATTTTTTTAAAAATTTGAAATACTTGAAACATGTAGACAAGGATAAAAAATATTTCCGTGAACTCTCATAGACCCACCACTCAACTTTGTCAAATCTTAACACTATGCCATATTTGCTTAAGATTCCCTCATTAAAGAGACAAATACAATACTAGGTACACAGCCAACATTCCTGTAAAGCCATCCCTGGTCTGCTCCTGCTGTGAATTCAGTGTTTATTAATCACACGTGTGGCTTCTTATTGCCACCTGCCTACTACGGGTGCAACCCAAGCATTACATAGTATTGCATTGCATATATCATCTTGTATATGCCATTCCACAATGTACATTTTTTTCTCTTTTCCTTCTTTATCTTTCTGTGTGTTTTTTTCCCTTCAACATTATGTTGCGAGGCATACTATCCATCTTGATACATGTTGTGCTAGTTTATCCGTTTCATCTATTGTATGACTATGCCACAATATGCCTCCTCCTCTGTTGAGAGTTGTATGGGTTGTGTCTTAATCCTTGCTACTGTGAATAATGCTGGATAAACATTCCTGGTGGTATCTGTCGTTCCCATGGGAGAGTTTCTCTAGGACCTTGTTTTCCTAAATCAGATTAAATCTGCCTTTGAGCTCCATTTGCTCCATGGCAATGATTCAGTTTAAGGGATTACAGGGGCTCTCTGAACCCTCTTGGAGGCACAAATGCTGCCATGACTGCTGTTGGGCCTGCAGGGCCCCGTGAAAGCAGGTGTTCTGCTACAAACCTGTCCTCCTTAACTTCTTCCAGACTTCTCTGTAGGCATTTAATTCACATACATAAGCAGGAGGGAGAGGTATTGGGATGACCCTGAAGTTTCTTGCCGGGCCTCTCTGTCCTGTGGGCACCTTGCGTCCCTGTAGCTACAGGCTTCCTAATCTTGTCCTCTGTTTGCCAGTTCGCAGGGTGTAGGTTTCAACTTTAGGCCATTTAAATAGATGCCACTGGGCCAGTGGTTCTCAGAATGAAGTCCCTGGACCAGCAGCATCAACATCATTGGGAGCTTATTAGAAAAGCAAATTCTAAAGCTTCCCACCACATTTACTGAATCAGAATCTCAGTGGGTGAGCTCTAGAAATATGTGTCTTCAACAAGCCCTTCAGAAGATTCTGGTGCATTCTAAAATTTGAGAACTACTATGCTGAACCCTGAGCTTCTTGAGGGCAGGAATCTTCTCTCACTGTACGTAGCACAGTGCCTGGTATTCAGTAGACACCAACAGATATTGGTTGGGGGTATGTGGGTGAATGAATGAATGTAAGGTCGTTCACCTCTGTCTAACCTATCTCTCTTAATGTTCTTCGCACCATTCCTGCTTTCTCCTGGGATGCGGGTGCTTCCCAGGCCAGTGTCAGGGGCTGCAGGCATGTCAGGTGGCAGCAAATGTGACTTTCTTTGGAGACCTGTGCCCTACCCAGGGCAGCTACTTGTGGGTGCTGTACCAGTGTCGGGAAGGTGAGTCCCCCATGTGCTTGAGTGTGGGAATTCCCTTCTTGTTTACATGCCAGGTCCAGCCCTACCTGGAGCAGAGGGAGCAGCCACCATGGGGGCTGATCTGCTACGAGTGAATTCCCTACCCAAAACTGCTGTCCTGTGGCGTGACCTCCCTACCTGGCTTAGCCTGGAAGTAAAGTGTTTGAGGGCCCTATAGTAGAAACAAGCTGTCAAGCAAGAGTTAAAAAAAATTTTTTCTTACTCCCAAGACCCTTCAAACTAAATTTTGTGGGATGACCCAATAAACACAATAGACAAAACCAAAGTTACTTGATTGAAAGGAGTCAAAAGATCTCTCCCATATACCATACCCACTCACCCGCCATGCCTCACATAGGCTGCCATTTTAGAACACACAGGAACTTTTTAAAAATACAAATCTTAAAAGCCATAAAAATAACCCATATTACCACAATTTATAAAAGTTTTATAAGTCAAGAAGGAAAAATTTCCCCCTTCAATTCTATAATTATAGTGCTATAAGGAAGCCACTATCAACCATTTAGAATAAATTCTTCCCTGCTTTCAAAAATGTTTGCATAAACATGGCTGTGTATGAATTTATATATGTATATTTTTATAAAAATATAATCCTGTAAAATGCATTGGTCTACAACTAATTTTTTTCACTTTATAATATATCCTGGATGTCTCTCCAAGTCACTACCTTAATCTTTTAATGATTACACATATCACATCATAAGTAATACCAAAATGCATTGACCAGTTCCCTTACTGATGGACATTTAGGTTGCTTCCCATTTTTTGTTATTACATACCACTCGGCTACGCTCTGTTGTGCATTCTCATATATGTTTCTTGACCTGTGCCTGGGATCCTTTTTAGAGAAGAGATCCTTAGTAGTGGAAATGCTAGGTCACAGGGTATGTACATTTTAAATATTAATAGATATTACCAAATTACCGTTTATAAGTTGCTGTTTTGATTTATGTTGCTACTAACAGTGTACGAGAGTACCAATTTCCCCAACAACTGTGAAACTACATTATGCCATTGTCCAACAAATTAATCAGTCAGAACAGCAACTTCTATTGAGATCATGCAAAATGGTGCAAGAAGTTCTGAAGGGAAAAGATGAGTCAGGGAATGTTGGGGTGCCCAGGGGCCATCCAGCAGATCAGGGTCTGTGGGTATGGGAAAAGGAAGGACCACACAGAGGAAAGGGTACAGAAGGGGAGGGTGGCAGAGAAGACAAGTTTTACCAGTGACATTAGTTTGCTGGACATGTTTGGGTGTAAAAAGAGTGAGCAAGGTGTCTCAATTCTATTTTCTGGGAGGTCACGTGTTTTGGCAGTGCTTCCCATTTGCTGGTTTTGCTAATGGACAAACAGTGTCCTTTAAAGATCTGTCAGTCCCAGTCTTGCCGTCCCTGGACAAATGTGTAGCTTAGGGCAGGCGGTGAGTTGGGTCTGACAATCACATAAACCAAATATTTCTTTGATTTCAAATATACTGTCCCCTTGTGAATCAGCGTGTACTGATCACAACCAGTTTCCGATTTGGGAAAGGAGGGACTTTATCCAGCAGCCCTCCCCTATTCCCCACCACTGTACCCAGAAGGTACAGTGAATCAGGACATCCATGGGTTTCTGACTAGCTGGAGAAAGTCCTTTTAGTTTTCATTCAGCTTCTTATACCTTTTCCCTTCTCATTTGTGCTCAGAAACTTAAAGATTATGCTGCACAAATTAGCCCAGGGCTTTGTGCAGGCTCAGCAAATTCTACCCCTCACCCCATCCACCATGTCAACTTTTGAAGGTCAAGGTTTTATAAAATTTAATATACACTAAATGGCTTACAATGAATGATTCATTGGCCACCTTAGCCAAGTATATTTTCTTAAAGGTGCTTTGCCTTTTGTCATTTAAACTACAAAGAAAATACATTTGGACAATCAATAGAATTTTGATTATATAAATATGGTACACTGTGCAGCTATTAAAAAGAGCAAGGCAGCTCTAAGTAAATTTATATAGAACAATCTCCAAGATACACTAAATGAAAAAAACGGAAGGTGCCAAATCATGAATATTTGTATAAATAACAAAGTACATACGTGCTTTTGAATGTATAGATATCTCTGGAAATTGACCCAGGATACCAATAACAGTGGTTGCCTCTGGAGAGCTGAGGTGTGGCGGTGGGGAGGGGAGCTTTCTTTTCACTGTATACCCTTTTATAGACTTCAAATTCTGTATCCCGGTTATGTATTGCATCTGAACAAAAAATAAAATTCAAAAAACCTTAAAAAAGTAAAAATTTAATTAAAAAAAACTTTAAAAGCCCCATCTAAAGATGAAGGACAGGTGCAGAGGAGTCGTTTTTAAACAGAAACATGCAATTTTGCTTTGCAGTGGCACACAGCCTTTTGTGTTTTCATCTGCAGGCCTGCAGCTGACAGTCTCCAATGAGAGTTTCACCTTTGACAATGTCACCATTTCTCTGACGTGGCTCCTCTCTCCCTATATTGGAAACCTGTCCTGTATAATTAGTACGGGAGATGGCCACACTTTTGATCCCTACTACCCCTCGAGGTAAGAGGAATCTCTGAGCCTTGAGTCACGATGTATCAGTCAATTTTGTTGAATAACGAAGCATCTCAAAACTTTGTGGCTTACAATAACATTTATTATTTCTGTGGTTCTTTGTATCAGCTAGGTGGCTTTCCATATCTTGGCTGGCTCAGTTGGGGCTGGAAGGCCTAGGAAAGCCTCGCTCACATGTCCTGTGGTCAGCAGACTGTTAGCTAGGAGCACGTGCTGCTCATCACCCAACAGGCTAATCTCAACTTATTTGTGTGGTGGCAGAAGGGTTACTAGCAGGGAGTGAGAGCAAGGCCCAACATGCAAGCATGCTTCAAATCTGTATTTGTGTCACATTTTCTAATTTGGACAAAGCAAGTTTCATGGCCCAAGCCTATATTCAACAGGTGGAGAAATAGACTCTACCTATTGATAGAAGGAATGGCAGAGCCATAGTACAAAGGAGCAACATACAGGAATGGGAGGAGTTGGTACTCACAGATTTCCCATTATGGAGGCCACATGAACAGTCATGGAGACCTGGGTCCTTTCAACTTGGCTCTGTGTAGAATCTCTTCTGGGTCACTGTCCGAGGAGTTGGTAATGGAGTGAAGAAGCTGCTCAAATGGGTGTGGGAACACATTTTTTGTTGGTAAGAATAATAAAAATAATAGTAGCAATGTTAATAACAGTCTAGCCGAGCAGCTTTCACATATCTCACTTAATCCGTGCAACAACCCTATGAGCCAGAGCTGTGCTGTCTAACAGCCTCTCGTCACATGAGCTACTGACCACTTGAAGTGTGGCTGTGCTCAACTGAGATATGCTGTACATGTAAAAGACATTTCGAAGATTTAGTCCCCCGTCCCCCTCAAAAAGAATGTAAAATACCACACTAATATTTTTTGATATTTCACATTGAAATAATAGTATTTTGGATATATTGGGTTAAAGAAATTATTAAAATTAATTTCATGTTTATTTTTTCAATGGGGCTATTAGAAAATTTTAAATTACACATGTGGCTCATACTTTTTCTATTGGATGGTGCTGGGCTAGATAATTATCTTGTTTTTACAAAAGTACAGGCAGTGTTGCCCAAACCACATAGCTAGTGGCAGCGCAGTGATGCAAGCCAGGACTGTCTGGCACTGAACAAAGCTCAGGGCGTTAGGCCCCTAGTGGATTATATAACACACAGCATCAGGGCCTGAGGCAGTACATATCCTGCAGGGAACAGTTACCGTCCCAACGTGACAGCAGCTGAATCCAATCCATAACATTTGGAAGGCCTACCTGGGCCTTGGGTAAGCTGCATTTTGCCCTGCTGGGTGCCTCAGCAGCAGGGGTGCCCAGACTGTTTCAGATAATCTAGGTCTTCTTTAGGTTCTGGGGTTCCTGTTCAATATGGATGCCCAGGGAAATCATAGAGGCCCATAAGCCCCTCTCCTAACTCCAAAACATCTTTGGTTTTACCCTGTAGGAACTTGAGCTTCTGAATCTAGTCTGGTGGGTGCCCAGCATTCCCAAAAACCCTGGATGTGTGGTGAGGCAAACAGGGGACCAGCCCCATCCACAGCCCAAATCTGCCCTAGTGAGTGCAGTTCTCAAATTAAGCAGTCCTCTAAGGTTTTGGGCTTTGTGCCAAATAAAATGATATCCAGAGGCTGGGGTGTTAATCCCAGCCGCTGCAAATATGACATGGGACCCTGAGACGAACCTTGGTCTTGAGTTTCTGTTTCCTTCCTTGTCACATTTACATTGATGGCTACCTTGATTAGAGTAAGATGAAAAATGACATGTGAAGATCCTTTTGGCCAAAATGTTTAAGTAATACAAATACCTATGGCATTGTTCTGCAGGTTTCTTCTCATTTGCAACCATTTCATCAATAAAACAACAAATGCTAAATTACACAATATTTAACCCTCAAATTTTATAGAGCTTTAATTTGGCATAAGTCAAAATCGTATATAGCCCTGCTAAGACTTCAGTTATACAAAGACTTTCCAGTAATAAACAAACTGTAGTGAAAAACTGGAGCAACTGGGACAAAATGCAAATTACTTGTCAACTCTGGATGGTGAGTCCAAGAGTATTTGTCCTATTTCTCTCTGAAATTCTTTGTGATTAATTTTTTTCATAATCCAAGAGAAACAACAATAAGCAATGCATTACATTTTCAATCCCTTGGGCATTAGCTCTAATGAAAGCAACTGGCACTTTTTTTCTCCTTCAAAGGAGGTGGTGACACCCTCCACAATCACCCCACCCGAATAATTCAATATCCTCTCCTTTAAAGACTTGTTAGACCTTTAAACTACCCACTCACCTTCTTCTATAATTTTTTATTAACATTTTTAAGTATACAGAAGTCACATACTTTGAGTGGACATCACTGTGCTTTTTTTTTATGTGTTTGTAGAGACTCCTATTTCTGCTTAACTCCTGGTTAGGCTAACACCTAAATTGGATGTTCTATCTCCATTGTAGACTGATAACAAGCTGATGAAAATACAACCTCCAACAGAAACAGCATAATAAAAGTCAAAAGATTTCTCCTTTAGAAGCTTTTTATTGCCTTGCACTCCCCATGACTTGTGTACATTTGCATGGCAGGCTGTTTTGTTTCTCTGTTGTGGAAAACTTTCTACATTTCTGAAATTGTATTATATGCCTTATCAAATAATTTGCCTCAAGTCCAGCATTAGGTAACTCAGCGCCACCTACAGACAGATCAGGGAATTGCTGTTATTCTTCAGTCAGTGTTCAGTCCACAGCTGAGTCTGGAGGGGGACTTCCCTGGAAATCCATTGTTCACAAGACAATGTAAGCCCTAGAATGACCTAGATGTACACAAGAGCAGAAGAGAGAACTCTGAAAGACGCTGGCCACAAAGGATTATAGAGGTGAAGTCCTTCATGGAGGACCAGAAATATGAGGCAGGAGCAGAGGGTGTAGAGAAAGGGAAGTCATGCACATGGAGAAACACGGCATCCCCAGATAACTGCAAACACCTCACTACACCGGGAGTTCAGGGGTATATGGGAAAGATGAAAGATGGTGCTGGAATACTCAAAGGGTGTCTGGTGACAAAGAGCCTTGATACCAGCCAGCTTAGAGAGATTGTTTTTAGGAGGGTATGCAGGTTAAGAACCAGGAAACAGGCTCTGACTTGGGGTGCAGGTTTCCTGAGTGTACTTGGATGGGGTTGGGAAAAAAGCTGGACTGGGATACAGTAGCAGTGCAGGCCTCATAGATCCTACAGAAAGCTCTGGAGGGGAACTTGTCTTGAGTTGAGTCAAGAGAGCAAACTATTTGTACCCTGGCATTGAGCAGCCACTGGATGCAGGACATCCCCGGGGAGGGGATGCACCTTGCGAGAGATGACTCCCTCTGGCTAAGGGGAATTCCTTGAGATGGATTCAGCTGTGAGCTCTCAGCCTCTATCACACCAGGAAGCTGGGGGGTATGCAGGCCTTGGTCTTGAAGGGCGGAATCTGGGTGACACCCCACAAAATCCACTACAGAGGATATACAAGAATCTTTAGGCCACAGAGTTACATGATCTGTGATTATTAGTGTTGTATGACTAATACTCAGTGATTTTTAGGAGTAAATGAGACTACAAAGAATATAATAACTGGTACAGAGTTGATTCTAAAAAATGGGTAATTGTTACTATTATATTAATATTACATAAAAGTACACACTACTTTTATTTTAATAGGCTAAGGGCATAAATGTCATCCTAGTATAAAAAAGCTTCAATATTTGAGTTGACTGCATGACAGACACTTACTCAGCCATGGTCTCATTTAAACCGTACAACAACCCACCTGGAAAGGGCTTTCACCTCATTTTATGGATAAGGGAACTATGGCCCAAAGAGGTTAATTGAGTCATTAGGTTATGCAGGTAACCCCAAGAGCCCTAGGAAATCTCATTTCCTTTCTGCCACACTGCCCAGTTTTTTCAGGTGGCTTTATCCACCAAGCTGGCTGGCAATCTGTGAGGGAGATACACAAAATAACAAGTCTATGTTGTTGTTAACAAATGGACATTATGAGCAAAAACCAAAAATGTGAGCTTTCTTCACTTTTAAAATAAAAGTTGCGTCCCATTAATGTCAAATATCAAAGCAGTATGTGCAAATTTCAGTGAATAACAGTCTTGAACCAATTTTTCAACTTCTCATTAAAGCATAATACATGCACGCAAAAGTGCACAAAAAGATACAGATCAACTCAGTTTTATGCATTGCACACACTCATGTAACCAGCACCCAGCTCAAGAAACAAAACATAACCAATCTCCCGCAAATCCCCCATTCTCTCTAAGGATTCCGACTTCCTGTTAAAATCCTCTGGGAAAAATGCTGCTTTTGTTTTGTTTTAGCAAGCAACCAGCCCAGTTAAGTTCAGACTACACATTCTGACTTGCCTTCTGTGAGTGGCGGTTCCCATGCCAGTTCAGTTTTCAAAGCTCTTTGGTTCTGCCCATTCATGTACCACTCAGGGTGGTCATTTATGTTGTAGTTCAGTTCACAAAGTCTTTGCTATGTTTCCTTGGGTCTGTTCCACATGTGCATAGTTTGTAGGTGAGTTCATGATTTATGCTGGGTCATACACAGATTCAGGGAATCCTCATCTCCAGATCTCTCTTTTTCAGGATCCTTCTCCCCAATCTCTAGCTCCTACAGGATATTTTTCATGATTCCAATGGTTAGAGAGATGAGTTTTCTCTTGGGTATTTAGGAGTCTGCATCACTCCCTGAGTCAGTGCAGAGAGAGGACAGTTTGAGGCAGAGCCAGGAGAAAAAAAAAAAAAGAAAGCAAGCACAAAACAAAAATGGGTATTTCCTCTGTACTCTTAGGCTCACTGGGTCCCTTTTCCTGGTTCTCTTGGGGTTTTCACTCACTGTATAGTTTCATTACTCAGGCTCCTGCCAACAAAGCCAAGGGATAATCTTTATGGGTGATTCTTAAAGTTTTGACTTTCCTCCCCAATTTATCTTCAGTTGTTTATTTTTCAGAATTCTCGGGTAGAATAGGCTATGGTGGGCTTACTCTATCTTGGCAGGCTCCAAGAATCAGGTTACTGTTTCCTAAGCTTTCTCACAAATATGTTCGTCTGTCAGCTGTTTCTCAACTATGTGCTAGACTCTGTGCTAGGTGCCAACTATGTAACAGAGAACTAAACAGACACTGTCTGTGCTGACAGAACAGCAGGGAAGAATGACAGTGAATAAGCAAGCACACAAGGGATGAGTGTCACCTAGAAGCAGCAAAGCTACAGCAGTAAAGGGAACCTAAGGAAGGCTTCCCTGAAGAGGCAGTATTTAAGGTGAGAACCAAAGCTGGCACATGAATATGAGCAAAAAGGTGGGCAAGGGCCTTCTCAGCAAAGATCAGCGCACTTGTAGGCCTTGAGATGGGCAAGAGGTGGCATGTTCTACAGACTGAAACAGAGGTCTCGATGAAAGAGCAGTGTGTGACAGGAGATGGGAAGGAGTTCAGGAGGGGAGGTCATGTGCACCTTTGCAGGCCATGTTAGAGATTTTTAATTAATCCCCTTGGGATAATAAGAAGCAACCAAACACATAATTTTGATATGTTTGGAATCTGATTCCATTTTATAGATGAGGAAAATAAGGCTCAGAAATTTAGGCTGGGGCATAGTATTTTACAGATGAAGCAGGAAGACTCAGAGATGGAGTTTATGTGAGCCACAGAGTGAATAAATGGCAGAAAACAGACTTGCAACCTAATATTCAACTCCTTGGTTAGTGCTATTTCTTCCACTCTTACCTGCTCTGGGAGATCTCAATGTAACCTTCAGAACACGAAGAGCTTTTTATCTGTTTATCATTACAGAGCAGATAAGATGTGTATGTATGTGTGAATACATGTATTTGCATGTCCCCAGTGCTGGTAACATTTCTGTTTCTGGCAGTTTGTCTAGCAACGTGATCTACCAGTTCACGAACCCTGGGGAATTCACCGTGTTTGCCGAGTGCACAACCAGTGAATGGCACGTGACAGCTCAGAAGCAAGTGACAATGCGAGACAAGACGGAGAGGCTCAGTGTTACTGGGTGCTCTGGGCTGTCCAAATCAGGAGGCAGCCTTCTCTGCTGGGTTGTCTTTGGGGACCCTATGTGGATTCAGGTGGAGCTTGATGGAGGTGAGTCTGCAGAAATGGCCAAGGTCAAGGCAACCTGATTTTCCTCCAAATCTATCTATCCAACTCCCAGGCTTTAATAAATATTAACGGCAATCATATATCAAGTAAGTTTTTTAGTTATGCATTTATTTAGTACCTTGTGTGTGCCAGGAACTGATCTAAGTGCTTTACATATACAGCCCACCAGGTATTATTATCCCCATTTTACAGATAAAGAAACAGAGAAAAGATTCAGAGTCAAAGGTTCAAAGTCACAAGGTTAGTAAACTAGTGAGAGCTTCCAGCCTTCTAAAGGCCCTTCTTTGCATGCCTGTCACAGGAACTGAACTCCTAAGCCACTCCTTATTGGGGGGATTCAAATAGGACTAGGAGTGCTACCAGCTGGGCCTGAGCCCTTCTCAGTGCAGCCAGCATTGACCAACTTGGCACAATTACATTGCCCAAGTCAGGGCTGATATTCAGCTGTACATGCTGCTACAGCCATAGCAGCTGTTATGGCTGTGTCCATCCTGATAAGTCACAGAGGCCATTCTAATTGGTCATCATTTTGATTAATCAAGGTGTCCATTTTGATTGGTCATAGCAACATTTCTCACTGGTCATGTCCATTCTGATTGGTCACAGCATCCATTATGATTGGTCACAGTGTTCAACCTGACTGGTCGCAGCATCTATTCTGATTGGTCACAGTATCCATTTTGATTAGTCACAGTGTCCATTCTGATTGGTCACGATGTCCATTCTGATTTATCAGAACATCCATTCTACTTAATTGCTGTCCATGCAGTTTCAGTTGTTAAATATTTTGAATACCGCCCCTTATCTCAGTAGAGACCCTCCCAACTAAGACCCATCCTTACCCAAGACGGCATCTTTCCTCAAGGCACAGGTCCAGTTTGAGATCTAGACAGAGGCCTGTTGATAGAAGCAGTGCAGCACAGAGCTGCAGAGGTGAGGGTGTGACCTCACATGACCTCATACCACCTGGATCCTCACTCATAGCTGTAACTGTATAAGTGAGGATCCAGATGGCGTGAGGCTCCCTTCTGTTTGGTGTGCTTGTTGGCTAAAGATGAGTGCTATGTGTAGCTGAGGAAACTTAAAATCCTTCATTTATTTTTTCATTCTACAAATATAATTGAATGTATACTCTTTTCCAGGTGTGGGAAAGGCAGCAGTAAACCTGAAAGTCAGGGTTCCTGCTCTCAGAGGGCTTTTGTTATTGTTATAATCACCACCATCATCATCATCACTCAAACAAGAAACACACTAGCTTGGTTTCTATTGGAAAGAATCCTGATTCGTTGGTTTAAATCATATTTTAAAGGTCAATCACAACATTTAGCATCCTGTTAGAACAACGAGCTCCAACCTGTAAGGGAGCCCAACCAATTATGATGAGAACAGGCTGAGTTCTCCTGTTCGGTAGTGTTTCAGTCAGACAAAGAAGTGGAAGGACATGGCTTTACCTGTTACTGCTTGAAACACGACTCGAGGCTAATTTTCACCCAAAACAATCAGCCATAGTCTTATGAGATGCTTCTTCTTTGGCATTCCTTCCTACAAGGATATCCCTGTCAACGAAATGTTCTAATATTTTTATTACAAACTTTTAAGTTTAGGGGTAACATATACATAGTATAAATTAGAATATACAAATAAGAAAAGAGGATCCCAAAATAAAAATTACACATAAATCCAATACTCAGAGATAATCATTATTAATATTCAGAGGCAAGGAATATTCTTACATATTTCTTTATAGCTATGTCCATATTCATGTCTATATCCAGAATCTCACTTCGGAGCTTGAATATGAGTCTGAACTATCTCAGTATGATCAACTACACGGTTGTTACCAACATTACTAAATATTTCTTATCCCATCTAGGAACGGTGGTGACTTACACTGTGCTGTCAGGTAACACAACCCTGGCTGAGTCCACTACACAGAGGGGCCTGCTCCCCTACAATCTGACTCTGGATAGAGTAGCCCAGCAATGGATGGGCCCAGGGATGCACCACCTGGAGATCTGCGCTACCAGCAACACCACCACCTCTGCACTCTCCACAAACATCACAGTCCACTTCATGGAGCCTCTGTCAGGACTTCGGGCCTTCTGGGCTTCTGACCACTTGGAGCTTGGACAGGACCTACTGGTCAACGTCTCAGTGGGTCATGGCATCCCAGAGAAGCTGACCTTTGAGGTAGCTGGACTCAATGCATCCTTTTCCCATGAGGAAGAGAGCCTCGGGAGGCCATCTGGGATTTACCATGTGGCAGTTCCTCTTGAAGGTATTTGGGATTGGTGACTCCCCTGCCTCTTCTCTTCCCTTCCCTTTCAGACTTAGAGTCCAGGGTCCTGCCAGTCAGTTTTCAGTGTGTCCTGGTTATAAACATGTTTCACAGTATCCAGCTTGAGTCACAAAATAAGAAAGAGGTTGATATTATCTGCCTTCATAGAGCTTATAGTCACAGGGGTTCTCAACTTTGGCATTTCTGACACTTGGGACTGGATCATTCTTTGTTGATGGGGCTGTCCTGTGCATTGTAGTATGTTTAGCAGCACCTTTGGTTTCTCTCCACTAGTAGCACCAGCCTCCTAAGTCATGACAACAAAAATGTCTCTGGACATTGCCAACTGTCCCCTGGGGAGAAAAATCACTTCCATTGAGAACCACTGGAAAAGAGCAGAAGTATTTCCATTTCTTCCATCATTTGTAGAGGAGATTGTGGTTCAAGAAATTTGCCCTTGGGGGAGAGAGAGGCAAAAACTGAAGAGTGGGAGAGAGGGACAAGAGAATAAGTATCACAGTGTGGGTTAGAATAGAAGTAGTGCAACATACCTGGGGGACAGACTGGCTGGCCAGGGGAGGAGACCACAGCAGACAATGCATTTAATCTGTAGAGAACAGAGAGTCACTGAGGACAGTGTGGTGATATCAGCGGGAAGGAATGTGAGTCTCTAGCACACCTAGGACCCTGCCCGCAGAGTCCCTTGCCCTGGATCTCAGAGGTATGCAAGAAAGGGGGTAATACTATGCAGGTATGGGGCTACCATGCCCTCAGCAAGGGATTTGGCAAAAGATTGCAGAAAGGACAATAGATGTAAGAAAAAAAAACATTGGAACTCTGCCAGGTACCAAAGGTCCAACTTGGAATAAGAAGAATCCAGAATGAAATGACAATGGAAAATACAAATAATATATAGGCTATAATTCAAATGCAAATTAATTCATCTCCTATAAAAGTTACTAAGTAGGAGACAATAGATAGAATTTCAGCATGCCCTGTAACTACTGGCTCATTCTTAGATGATAATCTAAGATAATAATCAGCCTTCTCCCAAGAAGAAAAACATTTAGACAACTCCAGGGATGAAGGAAGTGAGGAGGAAGGAAAGGGAACCCATCTCAGGCCTGACTGGGCTTGCTCTCAGGGTCCAGGAGATATTTGCAGCTGTCTTTCATAGGAGCTTCTCTGGGCTCTGGAGGCCCCCTGGTTCCCTCCACTCCAGAGCTGGGGTGATACCTTTCTTTCAGCTGGCCACATCTACCCAGCTGCTGCTTCTCTTGGACCACCAACAGGATCACTCTATCTTTTCTCCTCATTCTCACTACCCTCTTCAGCACCCTTCTCCCCAAAGAAAACATTTGGTCCATAGAAAATCCTTATTCATTCCTTGGCCTGCTACCAGCCAACTTTAGTTTTTCCAAATGCAGAAATGCAGCCTTTAACTCTCCCTCTCTACTTCTCATTCTCCCACTTGTCACAGACCATTCCTTCAAGAGCATGAGTATGGAACTGGTCCATGAGGGTTCCCAAGCTCAAAGAACACATATCCAGCTTTCCAAGGGTCTCCTCTGAAGATGACTTTCTCTCTAGGCTTAAGATAAGATGGCACCACCCTTCCCCATGAGGGAGGAGGGGTGAGATGTGTATACATAGCAGCTTTCTCCAAAAAAAATCTTACAAATCTTCTCCCCTCTCCACCCTCTCAACCCTTTCTAAAATCCTATCATGTCTTTCCCTCTGTTGGAATCCCCTCTCCATTCTGACTGATGAGTGCTACTGTCCTTTGAACTTTTGCTCTAGCCCTCGCCCCATCCCTTGAACCATTTCTTTCTCCCCTAAGGTTAAAGCGACCACCCACCCCATGCCCACAGTGCCCCCAGGCCAATTTCTAAGTGGTTTGGCATTTAGTGTCCTGCATCGTTACTAGACCATAAAGCCTTGAGGACGAGGACCATTTCTGTGTCCCAGAGCCTTGCACCATGCCTGATATATAACAGAGATTCATTAAATATGCAGAGGATGAAAGATTCAAATGCTGCTATCAGGGGACTAAAGAAGCATGAGCTGGGAAAGTTGTCTAACCAATTTATTAAAATGTCCACAATTCTCCACCTTTTGCATTGCAGGCACCTTTTCGGTCACCGTGCTGGTGAGGAATGCCTTCTCAAACTTGAGTTTGGAAGTTGGAAGCATCACTGTCACAGGCAAGAGCTTTCTGCAAGGAGCTTTCTGCAAGGGAGTATAAAACTTGTGATCAGAGGTCTAGGGCATTGCCCTTGCTTGGAATCTAGTGAGGTGCTCTTCAAATCAGGGCTTTAAATATTTATCTTGCTCTACAGATATTAAGAATGCTCTGGTTACTCGAAAGAGGCAATGATGTATGCAGTAAAACGTTCAACCATTGATACAGAATTCCAAAACATTTGTATTAGTTATGATGCTTTAAGCTACAAGTAGCAGAAAGCCTAACATAAGTGGCTTCAAGTTCAAAGCATTATCATCTCACCTACTAAGAAGAGATAAGTAGTTGCAGGACTGGTTCAGTGGCTCGGTGTCATCAGTAGGACCCAGGATCAGTCTATCATTCTGCTCTACCATCCTGAGAGACTTTGCTTTGTCTCTAGGCTGCTCTCATGCAATCACGATGGCTATTGCAGTTCCAGACATCACATGTCAACCAAGCATTATCTAGCAGCAGATAAAGACCATTTTTTTCTGTACATCTTTTTTTTCTGTACATCTTTTTTTATTAGTGAAAAATCTTCCCACCAGTCCTCAGCAATCTTCTCCTCAGATACCATTGACCAGGGTAGGGTCATGTGCCCCCACTATAAGGGATGCTGAAAAGCAGATATTCAGCATTTTCAGCTCTGTGGGAGTAGGTGGATTCTGGCAGCCAAGAGGCAGGGATGGGTAATGGCTGTTGGATGGGCAGCCAACAGTAGTTGTTACAGAGCTTAAAGATCACTTTGAATGTGTTTGCCAGGACTCTTTGAGTAGCAAGGGACAGAAAAGAAGCTCAAACTGGCTCAAGCAAAAAGAAAATTTTTATCAACTCAGAAAATAAAAAGTCCAGGGTTTAGGTGCAACTGGATCCAGACACTTGATGTCTTCAGAAGTCTGCTTCTCTCCATCTCTTGGTTCTAGATCTCTTCATTCTAATTCTCACTTTCCAAGAAGTAACAAGATAGCCCCAGGCTTCAGTCCTTAACTCCAGAAGAGAAAGAATACCTCTTGGTTGATATTTCCAGCAGAAATCCTGAGGCCGACTCTCACTGGCCCAAGCTTGGTTTATAGTGTCTCCTGGATCCCTTGCTGAGTTCAGAGGGAATTGGTACTCAGCTTTGGGCAGACCAAGATTATATCTACCCTGAAACATGATGTAGGGTTGGCTTCATCCACACCAAGGACAGAGAGTTAGGGAAGGATGGTTCTCCATGGCAAATATCACCTGTAGGTGCTGTTATCAAAAGAAGGGGGCATGGATGCCAGACAGGGGAAAAACTGACAGATATCCTTTCTACTGTCCACATCCCTCATTTTCCACATATGGCACTTGAGGCCCAGAGAGACTAAATTGACTTTGCCAAAGTCACTCAGCTAATTGATGGCAAGATCAGAGGTAGCAACTATTTTTCTTGACCTCTTAATTCAATTCAGGGTTATTGGACCATCCTCCTACTTAAGGTTACGAAAGTCCTCTGTGTTTGGGATTTTAATTTGCTTTGTACAATTTTATAGACCTTTGAAGCTATAGTTGTGTAAATGAGATTTCACTGGGAAGGAATTTTCCAAAGATCAGTGACTAGTGAATCACATGGAATAACCCTAATTTCCTATCCTAATTACTATTCTTTAATTAGACATTAATCATATTCATGTTTCAGTATCTTTAGAGCATATCAATTGAGTATACCTTTTCCATTTTTTTTTAACTTAACTCATGAATACTCTTTACAGATGTGTAGGTTACAGTGTTACAGTACGTACAGCATAGCATTCATTCCTTCTGGAGCCTTGAAAAATAGGGATTGCCTTCAGACATTTTATGGATTAGGAAGTTGAGACTCAGAAAGAATAACTAACTTGCCCAGGTTCGCACAGCAGGTAAGAGGCCAATAAAAGGATCTAGAAACATACCATGAGGTGCTGAGGACGGCAGTTTGCCAGAGTTGGTCATGCCCATCTCCTCTACATTTAGTGGGGTCTGCTTGGTAGCTTGAAACCTGCTTTGATGGGAGTATTTACACCATGGAAATTAACAAACACTACACTGCCTACCTCTTTCTTAACTACTAAAGAGGTGTCTTTAGCCCAGAGGTGAACATGGTGGTTTTGCTTTTGACCATTTATCTATGACCTCAATATTTTCTAGGTTCCCCTAAACCATTTCCAAAACCAGGCAGATCCCCAGGGCTCTTCAACATACCCTCTGACTCTGCCCTTTAGCACCCTTATAAACACCACCAAAGTTTGACACCCATTCCCACTATGTTCACAGCTCCTTCTAATCTCCAAGGACCACCTGGGACAAGTGCTGAAGAAAAGAAAGTGAGTATTTTTTTTTTTTAAACTCTTAACCTCACAAGGAAAAGATGTCCAAGCATCTGCTTTACTTTTGGCTTTTGGTATTTCAGTGCTAATAACCAAGACACTAAAATCACCAAGGTTTCTTTTGATTGAAACCAGACCCAGATGGACTTAAATCAAGCAAAGTAGGTTCTCTAACCACAGAATTATGTCATAAATAAATAATGAGATATCTAGGATATGTACATATCTTTTAGACACCTTGGAAATTAAACAGCACAGTTTAAAAAAATCAATGGGTCAAAGAAAAAAATCATAAGGGAAATTTAAAAATGTTTCTAAGTGAGGATGACAATACAACCTATCGAAAATATGGGATGCAGCTAAGGCAGTGCTCAGAGGAGAATCTATATCTCTTAATGCTTATATTAGAAAATAGGCCCAGGTTCTTGACTTTTTACAGCAAGACTAAGAATTCAACTCCTTGCTGTTGACATTGCTCATGCATGCATTTATTCAATACGTAAGACGTATTGTGCTTCATAATGTTCAAGGCTTGGTATTAGGGGCTGGGAATACAGTCGTGAATAAACAAACATAATCCCTGCCTTCATGAAGCTTAGTGGGTGAGACTAACAAACGAATTAACATATATAATTAGGAATTGTGACATTTCTAACTAGAAGCAATAGTGTGCAATGACAGCAACTAACAGAAGGTAGTCTAGCAAATGTGATCAGACAATGACTCTTAAGAGGTGACATTTAAGTAGGGACATGAAAATAAGACAGTCAGCCATGCTAGAAAGCAGAATGAGAGCTTTCTGGGTACACATATCTGAAGTCCCCAAGGCCTCTGTGGAGGAGAGGGAGGATGTAGGAAATATAGAGAGATGGAAAGAGGCAAGATCACATGGGGTCTTAGGTGCCAAGGCAAGCGGGTTTGGGTTTTATTACCAGGCCATGGGAGACCACTGGGGGTTGCATTCTGTTGTAGCCTCATGTCATTCCAGGTCAAGCCCGCTGGGTCTGAGCTGTTTAATAGGTCTTATCAGAACTGACTCCAGGAACATAATGTATATCAGCCGATCTCTCGTCCTAGAATCCGCATGCTCTCCATGGTTGCCCAGCTCACCTTCACCCCTCCCCCTTCACAATAGCTCTGGGGTCCTGACCTCTGGGTATGCCAGCTGCCTGCTTTATAGAAGTAACAGCTCTGTGTCTTCTTCTGCACTGGACACAAGAGGAAGCACATCACTAGTTTCTTTCATTGGATGCACAGCAACCCCAGGAGTCAAATGCTACAAACCTTTGGAGGAACAGAAGCTCCAAAAGCTTAGATACTGGCAAGAGGTCCCAGGGCCGATGATCCAGTTGGAGATCTGACTGGTCCCAAGGCCTACATTCTTAACCTACTGCCCACCTTGCCTATGTTCTCATAATCTCCTGGGTCCCCTCTCCTGTAGCAGTTAGTTAGCACTCTGCATTTTAATCATTGGTGTCCTGTCTCTCTTCCCTACTAAATCTTAGGACAAAGGCCTGCTCTATATTCCTGTTTGTCTAGGCATCAAGCACAGGGCCTGGCCCAGAGAAAGCTCTGGTAATGCAGCTGAACACATGGTGGACCCTTAGCACTGAGCCCACACTCCAATTAAAGTTATTACCCAGTGAGCCATCCCAAAGGGAGTCAGGCAGATCAGACAGGGCCTATCTCCACTTGATGCCTTGCACTGAGGCCATACTTGGCACAGATTGCTCTGAAGTAAAGACTGGGTGAAATACTGGGTGACAACTATGGAGAGATATCTCACCAATCAGTTGCTTTTTCTGCAGAGAGATAAAGAGGATGTGGAGGTTTACCTGGAACCTGGTCGGTATGTGGATCCTTTCACGACAGTGACTCTGGGCTGGCCAGATAGTGACAAGGATTTACGCTTCCAGTGGTCATGTGGTAAGTGGCCTATCTCACTACGAAGTGATGGATAGCGGTCAGCTTTGCAGTTCTTTATCTTAACCTTCACACTGGCATACTCTGCCTGACATTTTGTGTACCTTGCAAATTCCATGGAAATGGAAGTTATTATGGAAAACCAAAGTGGGGGTGCCCCAGAAGGCAGGCAACAAGGAGAATTTAAGAACTATAACTAACCCTGAATGTCAGTCTGCTTTTGTATTATCACTACAAACAATGTCAGTGAAAATCAGCTCCACCTCTTAGGCGGATTCCTCATCACCTCCACACCCTTGGTATGCCACTAAGAAGAGACTAGAAGGAGAAAGTGATGAGCCATTTTCTGAGAGACCAAAATTGTAGCACTAGTGCTTCTTTAAAAAAAAAAAAAAATGGTTGTCTTCTTTTTCATAAGGATATATCCTAGCTACATACATATTCTTTTAGGAAGAAAATGAGTCATTCATAATGTACATATTGCTTTTGTTACCCTTTTTTCGTTGAACAATACATCCTGCATATTTCACGTCATGGTATCTTTTTCTCCATCGTGATATTCATAATAACTGCTTAATAGATTGTCAAGCTAATGGCGACCTAAACATCCAAAAAAGAGGGTACCAGTGCCTTCTTTTTTGGACATTAAGGTTGTTTCAAATGACTTACCTTTATAAACACTGTAATGAATATCTTTATAGTTCAATCTTTATTTACATATGTGATTACTTTCATAAGTAAATTTCTAGAAGTGTAGTACCTAGGTCAAATGTCATGTAAAAGTTGAAAGCTCTTGTCAGAACATCCTTCTGAAAATTTGTTCTTATTATCTGAATTAGTAGAGGCTACAAATAGGTGATTGAACTGATGACCTTACTCTCAGACATGCCCTATGAATGATTATCATATTTGGGGCTATGCAGGGAGCAAGGTGATTGATGGGAAAATGTCAATCAACAGAGTTGAAAGGCAAAGGATACAGAGACTTACCAAGCTGGTATCACAAAGCAGGAGATGACACTGTAGCCTCCCAGATAGAGGTACAGTTCCCACTGTACCCCACAGGGACATATAGCTGTGAATAGTCACTATCACATAGAGTGGGAGTTACACCAGGGACAAGAAGCTGCCCTGGACATTCTCCCGGGTGAGGCTGTGTATTCTCCTAGCACCTCTCCTCTTATTTGCCTGCCTTCTCAACAGCTCAAGTCACAGGTTTGCTTAGAGTCTGGGTGAAGCATGGTCATTTCTCCAGAAGTGTCCTTCTATAGCACCATTCCTGCAACCTGCAAGTGAAATATTTTTATTAATCAAAATCTGTATGTAGAGTTGGTTTTCTAATCAATGACCCCTCTAAAAACCCCACCAGATGGTAGCCACATATGTCAAGTTCAGCATTGCTGGATGGATATTGTTTGCCCATCTCTCTTTCTCAGGACGTTGCTGGGCTCAGTGGAGAAACTGTGTTGAGAGGCAGCTTCTCTGCACAGACCAGAGGAAGCTGGTGGTTCCTCCATCCTGCCTGCCGCCACCCAACTCGGCAGTCACCTTGCGTCTGGCCCTCTGGAAAGGCCAAGAGCTGGTGAAACAGGAGGAGCAGTGCCTCTATGTGTCTGCCTCCCTGGAACTCAAGCCTCAAGTCAGGTGGGCCAAGAGAGCAAACTCCTGCAGTGTTGCCATTCATTCATCATGCAGCTAATATTTACTGAGAATCAACCCCATCTGGCATGGACTTAGGGGCAGAGCTTACAGTGGTGGGCAAAACCAGACCCAGTTTCAGTTCTCATAGAGGTTACTATCTGGTGGTCAGTCACACAAATTAATGACGGGAGAGAGCACACACCTATGACTTCCCTCAGCAGAGATGTGAAGAGTGAAGAGGAACTAATTAGGCCAGGGAAAATAGGACTGGAAAAAGACAGAGTGGCAAAGGGAGGGAGCACAGAATAATCTGGAAGTGAAAGAAGCTGGTGTGGCTAGAGCACAGAGGAAGAGAGAGGTGCAAGAAGAGACGGGAAGAATAGACAGGGCCTGGCTCTGGCAGGGCCTTGCAGGTCCTGTCAAAGACATGACTTTGGTCTTTATCCTAAGAGTTTGGGAAAGCTGTCCAAGGGTTTTAAGCAGGCTGGGGACACGATCATATTTTGCTTCAAAATGCTTTGGTGAAGAATTGGCTGGAGGAGGAAGATTGCTTAGGCTCTTGTGGGAATCAAAATGAGAGCTCAAGGTAGCCTGGTCTATCAGTCAGGTCCTTGAAGGAAGCAGATGGCTCACTCAGACTGGAACTGATGAGAACTGGAAGAAGGGTCTTTATAGATATGAGCAGGGATCAGGGAACAACTCAGGGATGACAGTGTAGGTCTACAACAGAGGGAAGCCATTATCCCTCTGAGGAATGGAGAGGTTAAGTGGGTGGTAGATGGCTTTACTGGAACCCTCTAGGATCTGAAGCTTGAGAGAGGGGCCCCTCCGAAAGAAACTGTAGTCTTGGCTAGAGGAGCACAGCCTCTGTCAGCTATAGCCCATCAGGTAAGGAACAGCAAAAGTGGTAAATAAATACCTCAGCCTCTCTCTTCACCCTCCAATCTCTGGCCAATGCTTCCCATGAGCTGAGCCTAACCAGAAGCCAAAGGGTGAGAGAGTTTGGGTGATGAAGTCTATAGAGATCAGTTTCCTGGTGCACAGAGCCACAAAGAGTTGATGGAAAGTAGACTGCAGGGTAAATGGAGAATGTCTGGCATACCTGTACTAGGATTGACATGAAGAGAGAAGCAGGGAGATTCAGGAGCTGTTATGAAGTTTAAACTGAGAGGACCTAGGGAATGGTTTAGACACACAGCAAGTGCCAAAGTGATCTCTCATTGGACCAAGGGAGGGGGTATGATATTACAGAGAAGGACCAGGAATCAGATCAAGACGTGTTGGTTCACATTCCATCTCCCTACTTAGAAGTATGTCACTGAAACAAATCACATAAGCTCTCTGAGCCTGGTTTGCTCATCTGTGATATGAGGATTCTAATATGTCACTCATACAGTTGTGGGAAGCATTGGATAAGCTCATAATAATGGAAGTAAGTATCAACTATGGCATGCATGCTATAAAATTACAGCATTCATTCATTATTATTAGAACTAGGAAGACACATAGAAATTATCTGCTCGAATCCTCTCACATGGAAACTAAGGCTCAAAGAGTTTAAGGGACTCATACAAGGTGACTGTTCATAAGTGGCAGGGGCAGGTTTCAAGCTCAAGGTCCTGCCTCAGCTTTATGCATTTCCAGATCATAACCCTATGTAATGAATGAAATGGGAATTCAGTCACAAATCACTCTATCTTCAAGGCCAAGGCTATGTCCCAGTTTTGCTTAGGGCAGGGGTTGCTTCTATTCCATCTTTCACTTGAAAAAGCCCTTTCTCACCTTCTCAAAGAACTTGAGTGCTGGAAAAGGCCAGGCAAGTGGCCATGATACCTGAGCAAGCTTCTTTGCTCCATTCTCTGTCTCCTTTTCAGCTGTGTGAAGAACTGTGGGCCAGTGAATGCTGGAGAAGATATTATGCTCAGGGTCACCATGGAGGATGACTCCCTAGTGGCCATGTTCAGCTGGTATTTAGATGACACTCCACTGGAGAAGGTAAGGACTCTGGCAACTACTCAAAAACTGGAAATGCCTTTCTACTTTGACCAGACTGTGTCACATGCCCACGACAGGGCTGAGAGTAGGTCAACTCTATTCAGAGCCTGTGGAATGGGAGCCAGGGGGTAGGGTACATTCCCCAGAGGAAATCCAAGGCATTGGTCAGAAGAGAGAATGGATGCATGGGAACAAAAGCAACAGGGAAACACTACAGCAGATGCTCTTGGTGCTCCAACCCAGTCTGCTGTGCAGTGACCCTTAGGCCAATAACTATGGGGTCTAGCAGCTCAACCCCCTATCTCAGAGTGAGATAATTTCTGTGGTGCGGCTTATATGCTCCAGAACTCCCCAAGGGATCAGGCTGAAGACAGACACCTCCTGAGACCATTTCTCCACCCAGTTTCATTCTCTGCCCTCTTCTGTTTCCCTCCCGGTTCCATTGGTTTCCCCTGAGAGCTCTGTCTCAATAAATGACCTGCATAGGAATCCTCTTCTCAGGCTCTGTTTCTAGGGAACCTGACCTAGGACAAACATCCTAACCAAGCTGAAGAGTGGATATCTGGGCTGACCTCAAGGAAGCAGCAGTGCCTGCCATCCATCCATCAGAGACAAATCTGAAAGGCCTCCCAGGGTCAGAAGCTGGTGCCATGCTGAGGTCCAGAGGCCTGACTATAGTCTTGGGGGCTCTGGGCTATGCTCTCTTTCAGGTGGAGCCCCTCCCTGAGGCCTGCAGACTCCGAGGATTTTGGCCCCGTTCTTTAACTCTCCTCTACAGCAACACCTCCACACTGCTGCTGAACAGCTCCCTCCTGCAGACCTGGGGCCAGGTCATTCAAATCAGAGTCACAGGTGTGAAGGCCTCCTCTCAGTCTCTTATCACAAAATTGTCTGTCACAGAAAGTGAACTGAGATCTGAAAAAAAACAGAAACCCTGAAAAACGGGACATCGGTGCAGGGTGGGGGCCACGCACAGGCTCTGGTGTGAATCCCACCACCACTTTCTAGGTGGGAGACTTTAAGCAAGAGATTTAACCCTCCATCCCTCAGTTTCCTCATGTGTAAACTAGGCACAATAAAAACACCTGCCTCCAAATTGTATTATGCAGGCTGAATGAGACAACACCAGTGGTACAAACAAATCATTCGGGGCTTGTGGAGCCTGAATATCCTGCCAGGACAATTCAGCACTTCTTGCTTAACACGAGCCCAGAGCATAGATTCTCAAAAAGATAAACAATGAGGGTGATTTTTTTTTTTTGGATGGATTCCTTTGACTCAAGATTTCTTAAAGTGGTTCACAGACCACCCACACTGGGATAACCTGGGGTACTAATTTAAAATGCACACTCCTGGGTTTGCCTCCAACCCCGTGTATTAACCCTAGGCCAAGGAATTAGTTTTAATTGATTAAGATTCTCTTTATGCCCAGCTCTTCCAGGTACATACTCTTTTTGAAAAACCAGTAATTATACCAGGTGATGTGGGATACTGGTGCCGGTCAACTGGGGGCTATTCACGGTGCTGTGGAGGTCTGGAAAGAGTGTGGTTTCAGGTGGGATCAGCCTGTTTCCTGATCCTGGTTGTGGCCCTTTCAAGCTCAGTAAGCTTGAGCAAGTCATGTTTCCCAATAGACTCTCTCCTCACCAAAGTTCTGTGAGCAAGCTATTCTTATTAGCCCTATTTTATAGATGGGAACTAACTCTCAAATAGGTCAAGTCCTAGGTCACATGGTTAGTAAATGGCAGAACTGGGATTCAAACTCAGGTCTATCTGATTCTGTTCCTCTATCTTTATCCAGTTTCTCAAAGTGAGACCCCCAGGATGCCCTGCATCTGGAGAGTTATTAGATTTGTAGAATTCTGGGCCCCATCACAGAATCTCCAGAGAAGTCTAAGGCTTGGGATCCAGAGAGGGACCTGGAAATTTGCATGTACAACAAGTTTCCTGGGTGGTCCCCAAGCATGGTGAGGTTTGTGTGACCCACACAGAACCTAAGCACACTTTGTCTTCACTCCCCAGCAGTGACCGGGCATGCCTATGGTGAGGACACCTATATGATCAGCTCTCTGCCTCCCCCCGAGGTACCCACCTGCACTGTTTCCCCGGAGGAGGGCACCATTCTAACAAGCTTCGCCATCTTCTGCAATGCTTCTGCCGCCCTTGGCCCCCTGGAATACTGCTTCTGTCTGGAATCAGGTACAGGCTCATGGCTAGGCTCTTCTCTCAGCTCCTAGGCTCCTACTCTTCCAGAATGGGGCCCATCTTTCTCTGGGAGCTGCAAAAATTATGTTCCATATATGAGAGAGGTTTGTAGGGTAAAGACACCCCTAAACCTTAACTCCCACACACCAGCACACTGGTCCAGCCATACACTTGAGAGAGATGAGAAGCAGGTGCCATCAGTATCTCCTACACAACTATGGAGGCCAAAATGACCTCTGTCCTACCATGAGGGATGTGGAAAAAGTTAAATGAATGAGGATACTTAGAAGTATGACCATGTGGGGCCACTACTATGACACTGTCCCCTAACACTCACTCAGAGTTAGCCATGACTCCTTGGAAATCTGGAGCTATTCAGGACAGAGATGGGTCTCGTTCCCAGAACCCTCAATAATTTTATTGACCCCACAGAAGGGAATGGGCAATGTCACAGAACATGCTGAAGTGAAAGGAGACATTTTTGTAAAGGTTTACAGGGAATGCAGCATGCAGACAATAACCCGCACAGTGTTCTGTCACAACAGGACAGTTGGGCATCAGTGGGAGAGATGAATTAGCCCACACCACATCAGTTCTCCTAGTTTGGAGATGCTTGATCCTTGGAACCTAAGTGTCCAATTTTCATTTGCCAGGTACCTGTCTACACTGTGGCCCTGAACCGGCCCTCCCATCAGTTTATCTGCCACTTGGAAAAGAAAACAATGACTTTGTGCTGACAGTGGTCATTTCTGTTTCCAATCGTGCAGGAGAGAGACGGCAGACCCATGCAGCAGTTAAGGTAGGGGGTGGCTATTATTTATTTACTGAGAAATCTCCTTGACCTGTTAGAACCTCACTTAGAAGGTGGCTGGGAGCTGAGGACATGACCAGATGAATCGTTGATTCATTCATTCCTTAAACAAATATTTACAGAGCATCCATGTGTCAGGCCCTGGGGATGTAGCTGTGGACAAAACAGACATGGTCTCTACCTTTGCAGGTCTTATGATTAGTTGGCTAGAATAAGGGGAGGGTCCTGTGGTGGAAGACCTGAGGAGAGTTGGAGCAGAAAGACCCAGAGATGAGTTAAGCCAGTGCCTTCAGAGTCCAGAGGAAGGAGGACCAAGATCAGCTAACAGGGTGACAAGACAGAGGTTGGGTAAAATCCCAACCCCAAATAAATGCCAAGGGTCAGAAGCCAGTGGGCGGGAAGGGACTGAGAGTGCTATGAGGAGGGCAGTGGTAGGTGAAGCAATAACTTCCCCAAGGCTTGCTGTTGTTGGCTGTAAGCTGCCTGGTATAAGCAGTCCAGCTGCCCTCAAGCCTCAGGAAGTGCCCGATACAAAGGTATCCAGGCCTGATCTGCTTTCCCACATGAAGACCTGTGACCTCAGGCTCTTGTTCTTGAACAAGAACCAGTGAATTGAGGTCTTCCCTGCACAGAGCATATTTCTGGTTTGCCATTAGGTGGGACTTGGAGATGCCCATGTTGAGGATGTGGCATTCCAGACAGCAGTGTTGGAGACTATCACCACCGCTCTGCAAGGCAAGCAGGGCCCAGAGCAACTCTTCCAATTGGCCAGGTCTGTGTCCTCTATGCTGGACCAGGAGCGCCAGGGGCTGGGATCCCCTGGGCCACAGAGAACGGATGCCAGACAGAAGGTACTCGAGATGGACTCTGTTATGCCTTCTGCTGGGGTTACCAGGGTCTGTACAGAGCCATTTGGGGTGAGGGCAGGGTTGAAGAGTCCATAAAGCCTTTGGTGTCTCCTGAGCTGTTGACATCACCTCCCTTTTCTGAGTCTTTCAGTGACATAAAATTAAGAAAATCTGCTGTACCTGCTCAGCCTCATGGAGTCATAGGCTTCTTGGGTGGGAGGGAATTTAAAAATTGCTCCAGTCCTTCTCATTAAAGCTGACAAAACCAAGGCCAGAGGAGAAAAGTGTCCTGGCTCAGTCAGGTGGTTAATGGTTTGGAGTTGGACTTAGATGTCATCCCAGCTCTATCACTTATTCATCTGTATTGTCACAGGCTGGTGACTAAACCTCTCTAAGCCTCAGTTTCCCAATGTGGAAAATGAGGATAACAGAATTTTCCTCATAAGATTATGGTGAGAGTTAAATACGAATTATATTTACTATAACTATAGGACAAATTACACAAAATTGCCAACATTCAACCAGTTTGAATACACAAAATGGCCATTTCATGGGTTACAACCTAGTATTATAAACTATTACAGAACACATGATTACTTCCACTCCCAGTGCATGCCACATGAACATGAATATGCACTCCCAGTCATGTTACATATGTGCCCCACACACAGTATCACACACATCTGCTGGACATACGGAGAAGAAAAGACTCCTCTGGTCCCTTGAAGGGTGTGCATGAAAGTCCTCAGCATGGTACAGGACATGTGATAAGTACTTAATACAAAGAAGTGGTCACTGTCATGTTAACTTTGTACAGAGAGGTAACTAACACTTATTGAGCACTACTATGTGCCAACAGCCCTTATTTACGGCTTCGAGGATGTTTAATCCCCATTACAACTCAACAAGGTAAATGGCAAGATCCCCATCTATGTTACAGAAGAGGGGACGGGTAAGAGAATTTTAGAAGGTTGCCTAGGTCCATATTTCTAGTATGTGGTAAAGACAGGGTTCAAACCAAGGGTGGCTCCTCCCCCATGGACCTCCAGCCCTCCCAGCCCTCTCACATCAGAGCCCCCACGTACACACATCCCCACACACCCACCTGCTTTTTGTTCTTGGTTGCATGCTTTCTGAGAATTACCTGTGGCAAACTTCTCTTTGTATGTCCTGTGGCCCTAAGCACAAAGATGACAGAGGACCTCAGTAGCTCAACCTTTCTTCTCCTAAAGTGACCAGAATCTAAAGGAGGCAGCTGTGTGTGAAGGGCACTGGCTCCCTGGTAAGAGTGGTGGCTTCTGAAGAATAAGGCAGTCAACCCATAGTGAGCTGGCAGGGAGGGCACCTGGAGAATAGCTTCTAGCTCTCTCTCCTCCTACTCTCCTATCTCCTGCTGAATGAATCCATTGGCCAGAGGGTCAGATGCAGTGACATTTCCATGCAGGTAGCCTTAGTATCCAAGGTGGTGATGAGGATGGGGAGAAGATCTGCAGAGGCAAACATGAGACTATCCAATATCTGAGTTTCCCTTCTAGAACATTCTGATGAGAACTTTTATGCTGTTCTACTCCTTCTTCCATCCAAGCCACAGCCTGTACACACCTTGAGCTAATGGCAGACACACTAAGACTACAGCTGCCATGAAAGATGATTTGGTGGTTAGTGAGTAGAAGGCCATGATGGTGAGAAGGACTGTTAATATGTATCTGTGCTATCCCAAATGGTTGCCACTAGCCAAGTCTAACTACTTATATTCAAGTGAATGAAAATGAAATTAAGTAAAAATATACAGTTCTCCATGTTATACTGGCCACATTTCAAGGGCTTAACAGTCACATTTGGTGAGTGGCTACTTTATTAGACAGTGAAAGGAAAGGGTGTTTCCACCAACACAGGAAGTTCTATTGGGCAGTGCTGAAATGCTATTCTTAGCTTTTCTTTGCCATTGCCCAAGCTGGTCCCCTGGCCAGCCCCTCATTATGGCTTTGTAGCTTAGAAGGCACATGCCTCAGAAGTCCCAGAAGATCTGGCTTAAGGCAGAAGTTGGGGGATGAGGATGGGGGTCATCGCCCCCTAATCACTCCAAAGGGACACACAGACCTAAGCCTGCAACAAGATCTGTCACCCACATTAGGCCAACAAATTAATCTGATTTTTAAATGCCATGCCATTCTGGTTGCAAGTACCACCTTGAGACACAATTTGTTTTTAAATAATGCCAAATTTTATAGCTTTGATTTGAAAATTTGGAGAAAGTTTGAGACATCTTGTATTAGTTTCCTATGGCTGCTGTAACAAATTACCACAAATTTAGTGGCTTGAATCAATGTAAATGTATTACCTAACAGTTCTGGAGGTCAGAAGTTTGAAATGAATCTCACTGGGCTAAATTCAAGGACTGTGAACTATCTGGAGGCTCCAGTTTCTAGAAGCTGCCTACATTCCTCTCTCCATCTTCAAAGCCAGAAGCTTAACATCTTTAAATCTTTCCCCCACTCCCTCTTGACTATCTCCTTTCTCTCTCTCTACCACTTCTGCCTCCATCCTCACTCTCCTCCAGTCTCTGACTCTCTTATCTCCCTCTTATAAAGACCCTGTGATTACACTGGTTCCACCCGGCTAATCTGAGATACTCTGTCTCAGAATCCTTAATCAAATCTCCTAAGTGATTCTGCCAGTCTTTTCTTGCCTTGTGAGGTAACATAGTTATACAGTTCAGAGATTAGGATGTGGACATCTTTGGGAGGCTGTTATTCTGTCCACCACACATCTTATGAGGCAAACAGAGGTCTACAACCTTTAGAAAAGCCCGGATGAACCTGGTCACTTGCTCTGACCTCAAATTTTCCTAAAATGGTTTCATCAAGCTACTGGAATTACATTTCCTCTCCTCACCTTCCTTCCTCTGTGTCGAGGTCAGAGAACATGTGCTGAGGTCGCTATCTGTAGTCACCACCACCCTGGGAGACATGCAGAGGGTGCAGGGGCTGGCTAAGGTGCTGAGAGAAGTGACCCATCGCAGTGAAGAGCTCACACCCTTGGCCCAGGTGAGTAGTTCTCACCTCCTGAGCCAGGCCATGGGACACGCACCTCCACATTGGGTGGTTGACAACTCACCCAGCACAGGTTGAAGGTTCTTCAGTCACAGGGCTGCCAAGACTTCCACCACCATTTCCAAAGGTCCTGCATCGCTGATGGCAAGGGAGAGAAGATGCCCTGCTGCAGCCCTGTGTCCCTCTGGGTGTGACAGCCTGTTTCTTATACACCTCATTCCTTCACTGAATCTGACTAACCACTGGGTGGTCAAGTGTGTGTACAGATGCTGCTGTCGACCACCCATGGCCCCCAGTTCACTGCACACCAGCCTGATGTTCAGCTGCCAGCTGTAGCCTTTCTTTCATCTCTGACACCACCCACCAATGCATATTCCCACCCCTACCTCCACGTACTCTGCCTACCCACACAGCAGCTTGGATGTCTACAGGGATTGATACAGTACCCAGTGACTAATCAGCTGGGGTACAGATACCCCAGCTCCTGCACCCCTGTTGGTGGATAACTCCCAAGCAGGACTGAGCCCCAGGTACTGGATTTGATCGCACCCCCAGGATTGGCTTCCTCCCATCTGGTCTCACTTCTATTTCCAGTGCTTTCCAGGATCATCTCCAAATAAATGACTTGCTTTCAAATCCTTGCCTCAGGGCCTGCTTCTTGGAGAACTTGAATTAAAACACCCTGTCTCCAGTGTTATGGTAACCAAGGGTTAGACGAGGAGCTGAGGAGCCATAAGACGATAAAGGGAGAACTGCCCTAGCTGTGGTCCACCTGCTCTCTCAGGAGGTTGTGACATTCCCTGGCCCGAAGCCAGCAAATGTTGGCCTTTATTTCAGGGACCATGATACTGTTAATATCACACTTCCTATTTACACATCCATTTGTTCATGCATCCAATCTATATGCATACATCTATACATGTACCTATATTTGTCCATCTCTCCATCCTTCCATTTATTCATCCATGCATTAATTTATTCATTCATTCGACAAACCCATTTTAAACCCTAGTATGTGCCAGGTACTATACAACTCATTGAGAATGCAGAAGCTGATAAACCACAGACATGGCCTCTGCCCTGATGGTACAGACTACTTAGGCTGTGTCACTAAAACAAGTAATTTCACAAATACATATTTAATTATAAAATTGGAATAAGTGCTATGTCCATCTGTCCATCTGTCCATCCACCCATCTATCCCATCAGTGAATGTTTACTGAATGCCTTCTATGTTCTGGGCACTGGCACTTTGGGAAGGATTCAGAGGTGCACTAGGCTACTCTCCTGAAGGAACTTAGCACTTTGCAGGGAGGGAATACCTAGTCTCAAGTCAGTGATATGAGCAGCTTGTGTGATGGGCCTGATCCAGATTTTTCCTAGTTTGTGTCCCCACCTCACTCCCCTCCGTAGCAGCCCTTGCCCCTTGAATGGTATTGGGGATGGCTATCCCAGGCAGGAACTCATGCTGTTTTTCCTTCTCCTTTGGGTGAGCCCAGCGGGAGGCCGCCTGGCTTCTGCAGCATGCCAGTGAGGCCTTGTTGGCAGTGAGTGTCAAGGCCCATCCTGAGGACCAGAGGCGCCAGGCAGCCACCAGGGACCTGTTTCAGGCTGTGGGCAGCGTGTTAGAATCTTCCCTAAGGGACAGACTAGAAGAGTCTGAGGAAGCCCACAGCAGACAGGTACGTATCCTAGATGCAGCCCTCACACCTACTGCATGCCCTGCTCACACCAGCATTTCTAGGTAGATCTTTCACCATGCCTTGCAGATGAGGAAACTGAGGCACAGAGATTAAGTCTTTTCTAGGACGCTGGAAGAGAGATTCCAGAGACCAGAATTTCTGGGAGGCAGCATGGTACTGCAGGCCAAGTGCAAGCTCTGTAAAGAGATAGCCCAAGTTTGAATCCAGGCTTTGTCACGTACAAATCTGTGACTTGGGCAAGTTACATAACTTCCCTCAGCCTCATTTCCTCATCTGTAGGTCCAGGAACTCTGCCTCATCCTAGATAAACCACGGAGTGAAGAGATTACATATTCATTAGTGCTCTAACACTTATACTCACACACATCCTCAAAGCCACATTTTCATTCACTCAGACACACATTCACACATGATCACAAACTTATACTTACACATACTCACATACACACTTATATTCACACACAGTCACTCTCAAATACACACATACACATACTCACATTCACTCACACACACACACACACACACACACACACACACACACACACACACACAATCTGTGCCCTAATAGGAACTCTACACAAACATCCAGCCCGGGTCCACATGTTAGCCTTCACTTTCTATCTTCATCTGGGGATTTGGGCAGAGTAGGGAGCGGAGTCTAAGCCTGGGTGACCTCATGAAATGGCTTTGCTTGTGGTTTTTCATTTTCCCACAAATCAGACCTGGGCTGTGGGTAGATGCCAGAGACAAATGGAGCAGCACAGAGAGGAACGTAGTGTGATGGCTCGATACATGGACTCAGGAGCCAGATACCTCACTGTGAATCTTTGCTCTTCCCCTTATCCATGTGTGACCTCCACAAGTCATGTATTCTCTGTGTGCCTTTGTTTCCCTGTCTGCCAAATGGGGATATTTAAACACCTGCGTCACAGAGTTAGTTGTGTGAGGATGAAAAGGGTTCACATAAGTCAAGTGTTGGAAGCTTTTGTAAGTGCTTACTCTTCATTCCCTCAAATAATGGCATCCCATCACAGTCTCTGCTTCATTCCTCTACCCTCTCAGTCCCTGCCAAAGGTCCCACACCAGCCTGGTGATAGCAAGCAGAGTGGTATATGGAGATGGGTCTGTAGCAATACCCCCTGCTTTTTTTTTCCAGACAGCCACAGTGTCCCAGCTGCTCAGGGCTGTAGAGCATGTGCAGGCTGTACTCCTGCTAGGAAGATTGCCTGGGGGCCTTCCAGCCACACTGGCCACCCCCTCCATCTCTGTGTACACAAACAGGTAACCAACTGCACTTGGTTCCCCAAGAAAACCCGTCCCCTGACCTGGCTCAATCCATACCCACATCCCAAGACCCTGTGACAGGCAGAGCCCAGGAGACCAGCCATGGAGGTGATGAGACCTAGAAGCTGGAAGGGCTTCTCAATGAGAGAAGCTTCCTTCATTGGGTTGCCCTCTTGGATCCCAGGGGCAGTTTCCCAAAGCAGAATCCTGATCAGAGGTAGCATCTGAAACCAGGTTCCCAATCTAATCAGATGGGATAAGGTCAAAGGCTATAAAATGGGGCTGAGAGCCATAACATCAGAGGTTAAGTAGGTAGGGAAGATAAGCATAGAGAAATTTCCACATCAAAGCTCATTTATTTATTCAACAGAATATGTATTGGCCACCATTATGTTTCAGGCACTGTTATAGGCAGTGGGGGTACAGTAGTAAACAAAGCTGGCTAAAGCCTTGTCCTCATGGAGCCTCCAACCCAGGGTAAGGGGGCTTTGGCTGCCTTTTATGCAGCAGCTACTGACACAAATATGCAGAACTATATAAAAAGAACAAAACTGAGCCACCTATTCTGATGATAACACAGGGCTCCCTGTAGTGCAAGAGGCATGCAGATATTTCTCTGACACTGACTTTCTCTTCCCTCTATGGACATCTCTGTTTCATACCTTGTGGCCAGACTACAGCTCCGGAGTTGGCAAAGCTCCTCCATGCACATTGCTCCTGCCAGTTCTGTGACCTTCACCTTGCCTGCTGCCTCCTCCCTTGGCTTCATGGAGGATGGTCAGGAGCCTGTGGACATAAGGGTAACAACAGTAAAAACCTCTTTGGCAACAGCCCTTTATGGTTTGCAAAGCACTTGAACATGCATTTGCTCAGTTATATTGACAGCCTTGTCAAGTACACAGTATTATGATGTCCATTTTACAGATGAGGTTTAATGACTTGCCCAAGGCTACAAGCACAGTGGCAGAGCTGGAATTCAGACACAGGCCTTCTGACTCCCAAATCTAACCTCTTTCTATTGTGTTCTAGAATTTCTCCAGGAGTCTTGGTTCAATTAGTTATTGGAAATGATGTTCTTCCAACTTTGTTCCATAACTAGGGCTCTTTTCCATTCCCAAATTAGGGCATATCTGACTCTCTGCTCTGTGAGCCCCAGTAAAAGCTGACAAACTTCTTTCTCTTAGAGATTTGTTGGCTTTGCTGGAAGAAAGGCTCAGTCTATTTTCATAGTCCAGTAACTGCTCAAACACAGCAAGTTTGACTGGTTCTCTAAACCCAGATCTCTGAGGCCACACCTCCGATGGTTAGACACATGCTAGGAAAACCAGCATCAGGTAAAGGTAGGCCATTCACTCCTAAGGGTAGGGGCCACTTATCTGTCTCATCCTAGGAAACATCATCATTCACATTAGGGACCTTGTCACCTTCCAGCCTTTGGAACACAAAGCCAATACTCTTTGTTCTTGGTTTTAGATGATGAGTTTCTCGAAGAGCCCCTTCTCAGCCCAAAGTCACTTTGATGTCAGCGGAACTGTTGGTGGCCTCTCTCTGACCAGCCCTAGTGGACAGCTCATACCTATGAAGAATCTGTCAGAGGATATTGAGGTAGATGTTGGGGTGCTGTCAGAAGTCAGGTGGCGCTTCCATCTTCTTCAACTTGGTTGAGACTAAAAGTTAATTGGTTATGAAAAAAAAAAGATTAAAAAGGAGAATCATAAAAAATGATCGGTATGGGGGCGTACAACTGAAAAGTTTCTTTAAATCTATTGATTGGAATCTATTGATTGGAATCTTCATTACATAAATCACCCCCATAACATAGCCTCTAAAAGGTTCAATTAGATTTTCTTTATAGTTAAAAAATATAAGCACACCAAGGTGCAATGAGTTTAGATTCTTTTGAGATCTTAATGATTTTTTTCTGATTTTCTACAGTTTCCTCATCAATCACTAATTCAGTAACAATTTTTAGGAACTCATCTTTATTGAGTCTTCTCAAAGCATTCACTTTAAGTTTTCATGCAACTCATTCTTTTTTGCACTCTTACTTTGTCACTTTATGTCACTAGATGAAATATATCATTAAAACTAACCATTAGCATCACAAATATATCAGACATAAGCCAAGTTTGACCTAAGCAGGTCAGACAAAACTGCCTATTGATGAACATACAACTCAACTGGCAGGAGAGAGCTGCCAGAATTACTAAAGAGAAGATGTAGTAGGTTGGGTTCTCTAGAAGCAGGGGCTGAGAAAGAATTTGCAGTGCAAGGTGGTTGCTAGAGATCAACACCTGCAAAGAGTAAAGAAAAACAGAATTGGGTAGAAGTCAGACTGCATTCCAGACCTCACACAGCCTCATTCAGCCCAGAGGGGAACTCTGCAGAAAGTATTAGCCCTCAGGGTTGTGTTAATTGTGTTTGTTACTTTCTGTACCTTAGTTGTTTCTATATCTTAAAAGTCCTGCTGGCAGGAAGATACTGTCCCTCCCAGGTCTCTGCCAGGGCATGCTTTTCATAAGCAAGCTGACCAATCCTGACTCTATTCCTCTGCTATCCTCTTTATCTGATGCTCATACACCAAGACAATATTCAGCTCTGACCAAAATTATCCCAGGGCCAGGTACCAGGCAATTAGAGACCACCCCTATAGCCTAAACCTGCTAATATTCTAACTCGTCAATCCTAAACTCACTCTGCCATGCCTTTCTGTTCTCTTGGGAACCCCAATAAAAAGCCACAGCCTAGGCTTCACCTCACCCGCCATGCCAGCTTCTGCCTCCTGACCAGGTAGGTGTTCCTCCTGTGGCCCTGAGTGGCATGACAGGTCCCTCCTCTCAGGAAATGTAAGTAATAAATTCTTCTTAAATTCTTCTTTCAATAGTATTGTCCTCTCCATGTCATCACTCAGTCACCTCCACACACTAAAATCCCACAGGTACAAAAGAAACGAGAGTGTCCCACATTAGGTCAATATGTCTGGATCTCATACCTCCCTCTTCTCTCACTGAAGGTAGGTGGCGCCAGGAAAGGTGGCCCTCAGGCAAAGTGAGTCTCAGTGGCGGGGGCAGACCCTGAAGGAGCTGGGAGCTGAAGCCTGTCTGTTGACTACACTCCTTGTGATTGCGCAGCAGGTCCTTCTGGGAAGGGAGAGCTGAATCGCACATTCCTTCATTTGCCATTGAGGACTTCCAGGCATAAGCAAGCAGTGCACAGTGGGCATCAATCAGTCTATTTTAAAAAGGGAATGGAGAGCATCAGTTAATCTGCAGAGCTGATTAAATAGAGAGTGATTATGAAAACTGCTAATATAAGAGTAATAGCAGTGTCTAATTGTTGAGTGTTATTGTGTTCTGGCACTTGGCTAAGTATTTTGTATGATATCATTTTTAATACTCAATGAGTCTATGCATTCTATTGATGGCAAGAAACTGAGGCTCAAAATGGTTTGTTAATTGGCTGGAGGTCCCAAAGCTAATATAGGGTAGAGCCAAGATCCAAATAGAGGTCTCTCTCCCTCTCTGGCCTGTGCTCCTAACTTATACTTACTTGCTCAACAGTTTACACCCTACCACTAGTTCACACAGCACTTCTGTGCAAATTAGGAAAAGTCTCCCCTCTTTCTGTGCAGATGTGGCCCCAACTAGGGTGCATAGCTTGATGAGCACAGTAGGCGTAATAAAAGCCCCCAAGATATCTATGTCCTCATCCCTGAGCCTACGAATCTTACCTAGCATGGCAAAAGGAACTTTGCAGATGTGATTTAAGTTAAGGAACTTGAGATAGAGATGATCCTATCTGAGTGGGCCTAATGTCATCACAAGGTCTTTATGAGAGAGAGAGAGAGAGAGAGAGAGAGAGAGAGAGAGAGAGAGGGAGAGGAGGGAGGGAGGGAGAAAGAGAGAGAGAGAGAGAGAGAGAGAGAGAGAGAGAGAGAGAGAGAGAGAGAGAGAGAGAGAGAGATACAGGGGGAGTTGATTTCCTAAGAGGAAAAGGTGATTTGATGACCGAAGTGGTTGGGGTAATAGGAGAAAGAGGACATGAGCCAAAGGAGGCAGGTGGCCTCTAGAAGATAGAGAAGGAAAGATGTGGATTCTTCTGTAGAGCCTCCAGAAGAAATTGGCCCTGTCAACTTTAACCCTGTGAAGCTGATTTTGGACTTTTGCCTTACAAAACTGTAAGATAACAAATTTGTGTTGTTTTAAGACACCAAGTTTGTAGTCATTTGTTACAGCAGCCCCAGGAAACTAGGAGAACGAGCAAAGCACAGAGGGGTTTTCGGTTCCCCAGGTGCTCACCCTGCCCAGCTCTGTACAGCAGCTCTGATGCTCACTGGCATTTCTGTCTTGGCCTACCCTTGACTTGATCGTTTCTGATGACAGATCCTGCTGCCTCGGCTTTCAGGACATAGTGAGCCAACTGTGTTGAACCTGATCAGTCCTGAAGCTTTGTGGGTGAACCTGACTTTAAGGGGCGTGGCTCTGGGGATCCAGCTACACTGGAGACCTGACATCCCACTCATGCTCTGCCTGGGCTATGGCTACCACCCCAACAAGACCAGCTACGATGCCAAAGCTCACCTTCCACCAATGGCTGTTCCAGGTAGTCCCATCATCAGGCCAGTTTCTAGAGCTGCTTCCTGGGAGTATGACCAACTTAAAACTTGAGAATCAGAAGCCAAAGGGAAAAAGGGAAAAAAAAGAAAAAGAAACACTTGTTACATTAAGTGCATATTTTTGTTGGTGGGATTATAACTACTATTATTACTACTACTACCGATTAATAATAATAATTATTATCATTGTTATTACTATCCTCATCATCCAGTAATATTAGGTAAGCACTTACTATATGCCCTAAAGAAGCTGACAACCACTTATAGAACTGACTTCAATATAATCCTCATAACAACCCTCAAGGATGGGGACTATTGAAATCTCTCCTTTCTAGATAAAAACAGAGATTAAGTAACGGGTCCAAAGTAACATAGCTAAGAAGAAACAGTCAGAATTTGAGCCCTCATCTGTCTGACTTGGCAGCCGTGCTCTGAGCTGAGAGTGTCTCTTCTATGCTCCTGGTCTCAGGAGGAGAGGGTACTCCTAGCACACTGGGGAGACCATCAGGGTAGGCTTCTCTGCCAATCTGTCTTGGTCTTCCTCTTCCATAATGTTAGCTCCAGTCTCCACAAGGCTTCAGGCCGACCTGGAGCCCCCTTTTCTTGCAGATGGGATGCCCACATGGATCCTGAGCCCAGAGGACCTGCATTTTGGAGAAGGTGTCTACTATCTGACTGTGATCCCCGAGTCTGACCTGGAGCCAACCCCTGGCAGGGACCTTACAGTTGGCATCACCACCTTTCTGTCCCACTGTGTGTTCTGGGATGAGGGCCAGGGAACTTGGGACAACTCTGGGTGCCAGGTAAGGAGAGGGAAGGGGAGATGACAGAGCAGCTTGGTTGGGTGTGTCCCACTCATTTAGGGTCCTCTTTTAGTGACTCTGGTGCACCATCTTTGGCCCCTCCACAGTGCCTTTGCATATGTGCCTGCAATGCCCCTCTCCCACCCCCAGCCTAGTTAACTCCTCCTTCAGATCCCACATGAAGTGTCACTTCCTCCAGAAACTTTTCAACTTCCTAGCTAGGTCAGATTTCCTACTGTGAAGTCTTAGAGCACATAGGTCTGCTTCCTCCATAGCTCTAAGCAGATTGCTGGTTCTATGTGCACTTAGGAGATAACTGGAAGATGTTTGTTCCCTTGGTGCACTGGGAGCCACATAAAACAGAAACAGTGCTCTATGCACCACTGGGAACAAATGACCGTTGAATGAATGGACAACTAACTGGGAAGCCCTGCTGACTCTGGGTTACCGAGGGATGACAGAGTGTCATTTCCAAGGAAATGAACTCATAGCTGAGTCCTTTATTCTATGCCAGGTACTATGTTCCATGTTTTGCTTGTGTTATCTCATCACATCTTCATAATAACTCTTGAAGATCTTTGCTATTCACACTTTACAGGTGGTAAAATAAAGGCTCAGGAAACTCAACTAACTTGCTCCAAAGCCCTCATCTAGTAGGTAGAAGAAACTGGGACTCTCTCTCCAGAACATAAGACTTAGTGATATAACGCACTGTTCCTTCAGAGCCCAGCCCAATCTTGCTGAGCCCCTAGATGGCACATAGCTCTATTAATTATAATCAAATCTCTATCTCATGTCAGCTCAGCTCTGCCCCCAAGGAACCAAGGCCCATGAGAGTGTCCTCCTAGCAAACACTGGCTTTAAGGCCATCGGAAGCTATCTCTGGAGTATCAGTGTACCCCTCCCAGGGCATTGTATATGCTGCTGTCTCCCTAAAATGTCGTCCTTACCTACCCCACCTGGAAAACTCCTATTCACCCTTCAATCTCCTACTCCAATGCCACCTTCCTGGGGAGCTTCCCAGATGTCTGGAGTCTTCCTCTGTTGGACTTCCATAGCACTTCATACTCTCCCCAAGAACAGCAACCTCCACATCTAGTTGAAATTTCTCTCCACCTACTAGACTATAAATACCTTCTCTTATTTATTCTACAAATATTCATCATGTGCCTGGCCAACTAGTAGGTATATAATGGTTAGAAAAAAAACAGTGAGCTTTCAGTCTAGCAGAGGACACAGACAAGAAGCAAATGGCACACACATGTCAAATGACAACAGTCACAAGTAGTGTTAAGAAGCCAGGTCCCAGCAAAACCACAGAAGGGGACTCAGAACTGAGTTCCTTCTGGGTTTCTTTCGGCTGCAGCTTCACCTTTCTTATCAGCTCTTGCCATAGTTTCCAGCTGCCACGCACAGGGAGTTCCCCAAAGTGCCAGGAAGAGACAAGGGTACACAGAGACACCCAAGGCACAACAGGCTCCCCATGCTCGCAGCACAGGCCTTCATACCTGGTGAATGAGACCCTGGGTGTGTTGCAACTTTCCAGAGTCCTCGTTCCCAGAAGCTGTCTGACCTTGATGCTGCCGTCACAGAATGTCCACTGCAGGCTGCCCTTGGAGACCTGAGGTCCGGAATGTGGGATGGTATAGGGGCTGGCAGCATGAGCTCTGCCATCAGACAGACTTGGGTCCCATCCCACTTCGTCAATTCCAGCAAGGTGATCTTGGACAAGTCACCCCACCTCTCTGAGCTTTCCCATCTGAAAATGGGAAGTATGGGGACATGCTGGGGAAGGATCACTAAGCTAAATGTAAGTTACTAGAAAGTTCCTAGCTTTTGAGTAGAGTCGTGAGTTCTCAGGTGCTCATTATGTTATTAAAAATATACATCTACTAATGCATACATACATGAATGTGGGACCTACAAAGGTCCTATGTGGAAGTGTGTCCTGGGGCAAAAATTGTATTAATCTAATATTGTATACTTGATGTTCATTATACAGATTCAGATATACTTATTCAGATATAGCTATATAGAGATCAATGAGGAGCCATAAATAAGTAAATGGGATCAAGTTTAGATGGAAAACCACCACTGAATTCTCTAAATAGCTAAAAAAATAAAAAGTTCCAAATTTATGGGCTATAGACCTTGTCATGGGGTAAAGGCAAAATAATTACAAGGG
Source organism: Rousettus aegyptiacus (assembly GCF_014176215.1). Taxonomy (NCBI): domain Eukaryota; kingdom Metazoa; phylum Chordata; class Mammalia; order Chiroptera; family Pteropodidae; genus Rousettus; species Rousettus aegyptiacus. The sequence goes on along the minus strand of NW_023416289.1, from coordinate 24,250,472 downwards.
GTCTGAGAACCGTATTCTTACATCTTTTCTCAAAGGATACTAAAGGTGTAACTACTCTTATGAAGGGATGCACAGATTAATTTCCAATGTTCAAAGTGGCCCTCATGCTGGAAGAGGTTGAGAAAGCCACTAACCCCCAGCTCTTTGTGAAAATCTAGGAGGGCAAAAGATCAAGTCTGGTTCCTAGGCTCCCAGCAGTGAAATGGTCTTGTCACAGGCATCTGCTTGTGTTTCTTCTCTAAAACCAGCTCCACCCCTTCCATGTGTGCCATGTGTTTCCTTAAGCCCCATAGCTACATGCCTAATGCTGGCCAGGATTGAGAAACGAGAGAAACAATGTAGCAAATACAGAACTAAGACCCTTGTGGTACTGATGAACAGTTGGTGCCATGCCCATGTGGAGGGGTCAGCCTTTGCGGAGGGGTGGGGATCCTTTAAGGAAAAGAAACAAGAGTTACTTGTTGGAGCATGAGTTACTTGTTAGGCTGTGGTAGGTTCTTCATCACCAGGCATTGAGCAAAGAACTTTCCACAGACCACCGTTTTCTGCTCCTTCTCACTTTACCACCTCGTGGTGGACCTTGAAATGAAAAAGTGGTGCTTGGTTGTGGAGTTGAACTAAATCTCCTTTACCCACTACATGGTCCTGGGGGGAGGTTTCAAGCTAGCCAAGGGCTTTAGGGAAGGCCTGCCCCTAAGTGCAGGGTATGAAGTAAAATAGCAGATGAGGGTCCCTGCCTTGGCCCGTTCCTGTTGCCCCGCTCCCAACCTCATGGTCCTATGAGCCCACGCTCCATCCACATGCCCCAACCCTGATAGCCACATCTGTCCACACTCATGTCTAGGGGTACACCAGTAGCCAGTCCACCATGGAAAAATGATCCTGAGGAACAGGTCTGTGCAGGCCCTGAAAGCAGGGAATTCTGAGGTTCCAGCTCCCAGAGCTGAGACTAAGGTGAGGCAAGTGAGGCATCTAGAGTGCAAAATTTAAGGAGGGGCTTGTTCTCAGGGTTACTCAAGGCCGTGACCAAGTTCTGGCTGGGTGTTCTGAGCTGTGGTGAGAGTATTCCTTCTGCTCAAACTCCTCATCCTGTGTAGAGAGGCGCAGCCTGAGAAAAGCTAGAGTGGGGCCCTTCTAAGGATAAGCCCAAGACAAGGGTCCCAGGTACCTAGATCTAAGGTGGGGAGGGGTCAAGTTTAGGGAATACTTTCCTGGTGCTGAGACACCAGCTTAGAATTAAACATTTGTCCATCCCTTTCTTTTGCATGGCTCCCCTAGTCTCAGTCTTCTTTTGCTCTTTAGTGTAAAATGACAAACTATACCAGCTTGCCCAGGCTTGAGGGGGCTCCCAAGACTCAAAACTTTCACTCTGAGAAGTAGGAAAGTCCCTGGGAAACAAATGAACTGGTCACCCTGAATGTCCTCTCAGCACCTACCCCATTGCCTGGCCCAGAATTAGCACTCAACAAATATCTGTCCAATGAATAAGTATCAAGTGGGAGAATAGACTGGAATGATTCACACCAAAGTGTAATAATGGTTGGTTGTGGATGGTGGGGGACAGAGGAGACCAGCTTTACTTGCAATACTTGTCTAAAAGAGGCAAAGCAGACTGGCAAAACAGGCAGTTGCCCACTGAGAATGATGGGTGCAAAGATGTTTGTTAAATCTACTATTTTCTGCATTTTAGAATTAGTTTTTAATTAAATAAAAAATCTCAAGTGAAATTCTGAAGCTGATCTCCCAAAAGGCTCCCCAACCCCTCCCCAGGTCAGTGTTTCTGCTTCATCATTCCCCTCGCTTGGGCTCAAGAGAGCCAGGGATACGCTTGCATTTCCATCAGGACTTCTTTGCAATTGCAGGTGGGGCCACAGACCACCCTCTCCCAGACACACTGCCTCTGCAACCACCTCACCTTCTTTGGAAGCACATTCCTGGTGATGCCTAATGCCATCGATGTCCGTCAGACTGGTGAGCTCTTTGCCACCTTCGAGGACAACCCCGTGGTTGTGACCACCGTGGGCTGCCTCTGTGTTGCCTATGTGCTGGTGATAATCTGGGCAAGGAGGAAAGATGCTCAGGATCAGGCCAAGGTGAGGTTGTACAGTCCCCAGAAATGGGAGGGAGGGACAGGGGTGTCCCCTTGCAGAAGCTCTAGGGGCTGGAGACCAGGTGGGGAGCCAAGAGACTAGTCGCAAATCCAGGTCTTGACCCCTGAGGTTATCTCAGGCAAGCCGACCCCTCAGCCCCTATATTTATAAAAATGTCCTTTTTCATAAAATTATCAGGAGAATTATGATACTGACCATCTATTGAGGATTTATTATATGCCAGGCATTACTCCATTTAATACTCACAATAGCCCTAGAGGAAGGTACCATGTTGAGGGTCCCCAAGACCACCCTCAAATTTAATGATTTGCTAAGAGGACTCACAGAACTCAGAAAATCTGTTATTCTTATGATTATGGTTTATTATAGTAAAAGGATGCAGATTAAAATCAGCAAAAGGAAGGGTGCAGGAGAGATCAGGTGAAAGCCTCCAGTTGTCTTCTCCCAATGGAATACTAAGGACAGACATAATTCTCCCAGCAATGATGTGTGACAATACATGCAAAGTATGCCAACAAGAAAAGCTCACCTGAGCCTTGGTGTCCAGGGTTTAATTGGGGGTCAGTCACATAGGTACGGATTGCCCACATAACGGACTTTGATTGCACAGTGTTCAGCAAATGCTTCCCCCGCCCCCTCCCTGCTTCCAGAGGTCAAACTGATACAGCATAGCCCAAAGCCCTCACTTTAAATCACATTAACATAGACTATCTGCTGTGGCCCAAGGCCCCAGGTATGCAGACACTCTTATAATGCAGGCTATTCCAAGGATTAGAGGTTATCTAAGGAGCTGGCCAAGAGGCAGTCAGTCCTTTCTTTGGAATGTACAGGGTTTGAGCAACCCAAGCCTGCTGAGTTCACCCTTTACTGCCACAGTACCTCTATCACCTTACTGAAGAAGCAACCGAAGATCAGAGAGGGCAATAAGTGGTCCAAAGTCACCCTCCCAGGATCCAGAATTCAAACCCAGATCTGCCTGACCATAAAACAGGTCTGAGAATAGAAACAAGATCAAACAACAACAAATTGTGCAACAAATTGCAGCAACAAAGTTCTGATTATTTTTCCAATATTTGCACCTTGACTGATCCTTAGTAAGCCTTCAATAAATATTTGTGTCTGAATGAGCGCAAAACTGAATGCAAGGATGCATTGTCATGAAGCTCTAAAACATTTTCCATTTCCTATCCTCCCCCCACACAGAAACACCTCACAGAATGTTAAGATAGTATGAAACTTACTAAGATAAACAGTTGCAGTATTTATACTGCTATTTTGATTCACTCAAGGGATTAAACATTAACATTTTAAGTGCCTCCCAGCTGTAGGTTGGTTTTTTTTTGCAAAGCAGACTCCGAGATGAAGTTGAGTATGCAGGGTTGTTTATCAAGGAGTGCCTGGGATCAGCCCATGGAAAGGGAGGGAAGGAGGGTGGATGACCAGAGGGAGAAGTTGAGCTGGAATGCAGCCCACCTACAGCCCGCACCACCACACGGGGAGCTCCGGAGCTCTCCAGATTGGATTGAGATGCCCAGGTCTTGATCATAGGCAGGTAGCACATCAATCTGCCATTTGGTGTTGGCCTTCCTAGGAGGGTGCGTGACCTCAACAAAGGCGGCTTTGCATCCCTGACAACAGCACCTCAGCAACTGGGGCAACAAGCTCTCCATTGACAGGAGATCTGGGCAGTTCATCCCAGAGCCTACTGCAGCCCCCAGCCAACTCTGGCTTTTACTACTTTAACATTCATTCTTTTTAAATTCCCTTAGGGGCACAATATGGTTACCAATGCTCTGAGGAATTATATCAAACATTGAACATGCTCAGCTTAACGCCAAGTTCATTTCCAATTTGATTGCTTTGGGTTATATTTAACAAATACATTGTGTACTTTTCAGTTTAAAGTTTTTGTTTTCACCTGATAGGAAGGATAAATAAGATAAAATTTTGCTTTCCCCCTTTAACTGTCACGAGTGCCCTCCTTAGTCTTGGCTCTGCCACTGAGCAGAGCATTCTCCTAACTCAGTCCTTCTGTCCAGGTGAAGGTCACAGTGCTGGAGGACAACGATCCCTTTGCTCACTACCACTACCTGGTGACAGTCTACACTGGGCACCGAAGAGGGGCAGCTACTTCCTCGAAGGTACCTGACCATGCACCATCCCTCGGCTGATCAGCATTTCCCACCCAACAAAGCTCCTGCCAGTACATCATTGGGTTACTTGAATGCAGTGAATTTGGTGTTGTAGGGTGTTTTTTTTTTTAATATCTTGCTTTTTATTTTCTATAGGAAAGAACTGTCAAATAAAATATCACCCAAAGCCCCAATATTTGAAAAGATAAAGGAGGAGTGGGTTAAGGAAGAATTGTGGTCTAGCATAGTCTTTTCTTATCCCTATCAAAGAATAACTCAGGCAGTGAGTTGGTTACCTGTATGCAAATTTGCTCACATATCAAGAATAGTCAATAAACTTACAAATGAATAAAGGGAAAACAGAATTTATAAAAGAGAGGGGAGGAAGGAAGGAGAACGAATACCTACTTTTTGAAAATGATGAGTCTTGAATTACATTTGGTAGGTAAACTGATTAGCTGGCATCTCACTAAGAGGTCAGACTGAGCTGTCCATCCTTGAACAGGCTGACTAGAGGTAGCAAACTATTTCATTTGTTTATGGATTCTCTGAAATCCTTGAGCATTTAGCCGTGGATCATACAACAGTTTGTCTCTGTAATGTCTCGGAATCTTTAGATATGTCTGCCCTGCACCATATCCATCATTAAAATACATTATCCCTTACAGCAGCCTCCAAGGTTCCTTTAACAAAACTGAGAGCTCCATGGAACACATCTTGAGAACCACTGATATTTTATATACTGTCCTGGAAAAAAGTTCCATTGTATTTTCAAGAAAATGACATTAGGGTTCATTAGATCAGGGCATTTATCTGTTTATTTTTTATTTTTAATATTATTTTTATTTATGTATATATTTGTTTTTTTATTTTTATTTTAAAATTAGTTTTATTTCTATTTATTGCTGTGTCTTAGGTCTTCAGCCAAATGTCTAAAACAGAATAAGTGCTCAGTAACTATTTGTTAAATAAACATAGGAATCAATCCCATCCATCTAATAAAACATCCATCTCACTTCTGTTTGACACTGAAGAGTCGACCTTAACAGGAAGAGGCAAAAGCCTCTAATCCACAGGCCATCTCTTCATGGAGAGTTACAGTAACATTTCAATCTGATATTGTCTTAATTTGAGTTCCCCTAGTACAAGTGGTTCTCAACTAGGGGCAATGTTGCCCCAGGTAGACAGTTGGCAATGTTGGAGGCATTTTTCATTGTCACAGCTTGGGAGATGCTACTAGTATCTGGTGGGTAGAGGCCAAGGATGCTGCTAAACATGCTACAATGCACAAGACAGTCCCCAGAGCAAGGAATTATCTGATCTAGAATGTCTGTAGTAAAGAAACCCTATTTAGCAGAGAAGCAGACTCTGAACAAGAATTTTAGCACAAGTAGTTGTTTGAGAGGAGATCCTATGATGCCCCAATATGGGAGCGGAAAGCTGACAGGAAAAAGAAGGAATCCATAAAGAGTGCATTATCGACATATTTCCCTTCCGGGCAACTGGAACCTAATTCCAGTGGGAGCTCTAGAAAATAGTAAGGAACACAAACTTCAACGTCAATGGTGGAGGACCCCATCACAGGGGCCATTCATTCTCTGGCTCTTCTGGCCAGCTACTCTAATAGCCAAAGATATGCCCAAGGAAAGAGACGCCACTGCTGGCAGTTGGACATGAGCATAGGGACTTCTCTCTTACAAATAAACACGTGGGAAGTTTGAAAAGGTCACCAGGAAGCATTTTATGAGTATAACTCATCTTGAAAATAGATGGCATCACCCCAAATCTTCACACAACTAAAAAATAACTTAGGCAGGCCCAACATGAAAGGAAAAGAGAGGGTGAAAGGGCCATGCTTTGCTGGGTTTCCTGGTTTGAGGATACTTGTAATGAAATAGCCAGTGGGGCTTAGTTACCATGTGGAGTTGGTCACTCCTGGTCTCTGGATTTCAGGTGACTGTTACCCTATATGGCCTGGATGGAGAGAGTGAGCCCCACCACCTGTCAGACCCTGACATCCCTGTTTTTGAGCGAGGAGGAGTGAACGTCTTCTTACTCTCCACCCTGTTCCCCCTGGGGGAACTCAGGAGCTTGCGGCTATGGCATGACAACTCAGGGGATCGGCCGTCCTGGTGAGTCAAGGGTGAACAAATTATAAGAACCTACTAAGCACCAGGCCAGTGTGCATTTGCTACCTTGCTGAGCTTCATAAGCCTCTGCCAGATACATAGAATGAATACCTATTTCACAGATAAGGAGACTGAGAGTCAGAGAGGCCCACCAGTCCATGGGCCACACAGACTGAATGAGTAGCTAGGAGAGAAACTAGAAGCAGCAGCTTTGGGGTCCACTGCTAGCCCCACACTTGGCACTTTTGCAGCATCGACCTGTCATTTAGCTCCCAGTCTCTGCATCTGTAAAATGGGGGTAGATGCTTAGTATGAAAACAAATCCTACCTAATAAGAGGAGACTAAATGAGACACTGAGCTGATTCTCTGGTAGAAGAAGCAAGAACAGTTGCTGCCACTGAACACCAAGCTAAAGTCATCTTCACAATGACCTTCAGGGACAAGTCCTGTTATTATCCTTGTTTTATATGTGGGAAAATCTAAGCTCAGGGAAGATAAGTGACTTGCCTAAAGTCACATAGCTGGCAAGCTTGGGGCCAAGCTCCCCATTCTGTCTGAGGCCAAAACTAGTGACTTGGATGAGTGCTTTCCATCAGCAGCTGGTGACTTTAGAAAAACCCAACAGTTATATTACTGTCTTTGATTTACCTAAGGAATTAAATATAGGTTGGTTCCTATGGAGCAGACTCTGAGATGGAGTTGCACAGGCAGGGTGTTGTTTATCAAAGAGTACCTGGGGTCAACCTCTGGGAAACAGGATGAGCAAACTTTTGATGCAACAACAACAGCCCAGCTGACCTCCTGGAAAGCTCTGGAGTTGTCCCAAATTGGGTTGAGATGCCTAGTTCTTGATCATGCCTGGGTACTGGACCCATCAGTCACTGGATGTCAAGTGAATGTGTGACCTCAACAGATGTGACACTGCCATGCCTGACAGGGCTGTCCTCCTAGAAATGAGAAAATGCATGTTAGGGGCTTCTTTAGCATAGTCTCTAGTATACAGTAAATGCTCAATAAAGAGTGACTACTGATATCATTGCTATTCCTATTGGCTGTAAAGCAACAGAAAAATTGGTTGCTGCTGGATCTGATATCCCAGCAGAGGCAAGATGATTTCATTTCTTCCCCAGGCTTCAAAGGCTTAATTAACTCAGGTTAGATGATACCCATGGAGTCCTGAGTCCAAGATAGATGGTAGGCTTATTCTCTGGGTGGAAGCCCACGGGAGAATCAGATTTTGTGTACTTAAGTCTGCACTCCCCGAACACACACATCTAGACAACATGGCTTTCCTCACTTGTATCTGGATGCTGGCCCTGGGCTTGCTTCCCTGTGTCTGGGTTAATAGTACCAGAATGCACTCTCTTGCTACATATCTGTGAAAACATGGCAGCCATCAATACCTGGCTCTCTACTCTAGCTGAGCTCCCAACATGAAGCCAAATTCACCCAATGATCAGGGCATTTTGATCAAGGCACCAAGAATAGTGAAGAAAAATATGAAGCCTCTCTTTCCAGGAGCTCTTATTCTTGGGCTCAAAGTTTGTAAAGGTGTTAGTTTCATGGTATCTAAGGAAGTCTTGTCTCCTAACCTTGTCCTCAAAAGCATGGGCCTCTTCTCCAGGTATGTGAGCCGGGTGCTGGTGCATGACCTAGTGATGGACCAGAAGTGGTATTTTCTCTGCAACTCATGGCTGTCCATCAATGTTGGAGACTGTGTTCTTGACAAAGTATTTCCAGTGGCCACAGAGCAGGACAGGAAACAATTTAGGTACTTTTTTTTTTTCTTTTAAAGCAAATGCTGTTTACTTTGTTCTTTCATCTTTAAAGAAGTTGCATCACAATCTAGTTTCAGCCAAATAAAAACACATTTACTTCCAAACTACTCCACTCATTTACTTGACTTATTTATATCTACCTGGGCGCTTTTAGGCAATTGGGTTTGTGATCTCTTTAAATGGCTTTTGAGTTAGATTTTAAAAAGTCTGTTTCCCACATGCCTGCTACTGACTTACTGCATGACCTTGGATAAGTCCCTCATCTTTCCAGTTCTCAGCTTCCAAGTCTGAAAAATGAGTTGTCAAATGTTCCTACCCCAAAGGGCACCTATGCAGGTCCCATGAAAACAATGTAAGTAACGTGCTCAGCACAGTGAGTGGCTCAGAGTAAGTGCCCAACTACAGGAGCAGATATTATCCTCCAATTGTATCAAAACATGTGATTCCTGGAAAGTAGACACAGAGCTATCTAAAGGCAGGACCACGTCATTCCTCCCAGGAAGCCCTGTTGCCCAGCAGAGCACCTGGCACACAGCAACAGGCTCACCAAATATTTGCTGAATGAGTAGAACAATCACGTGGAAAATCACTGTTGCTGGCAACTGACCTCTCTCTTTATACACCTTTACTCTGAGTCCAAGCTACCCGCATGCCCCAGAGTTATGATCCATGTATTATTCAACCCTAGAGGATGCTGGCATGGACCAATCAGAACAGGCGCCAGCTGGGAATATTAGCTCTGCACTCTCTCAGGAGAATCCAGGCCCTTGAAGAGCTCCAGTGGTTAAAGTGCATTCTACTCATAGAGAAATAACATGGATTAAAGGGAATGTGGTGCCACTTTCAGAGGCCCTCTGGTAATTGTTATTCTCTCAAACTAAGACTGAATCCAGAGCCTGAAATTATGAACCACTATCCTCTAATGCTCTAATTATAGCAAATTCATTAATATAGTTATATTATTATATTAAAATTATAATAAAAATAATAATTGCTAACACCAATGAACACACACCTATATGCCAGCTACTTTGCCAAATACTTCACAAAAATTATCACTTTTAACCCTTTCAACAATCTGGTGAGGCAGGTTCTGTTATTACCTCCATTTTGCAGATGAGTAAACTGAGGTAGAAAGAGTAAATTGCCTGAGGTCACACAGCTGGTAAGAGGGTAGTCTAGGATTCCAAGCCACTCTGTCCAGAGTCCCTATCATTAATTCTAAGTGTTGCTGCAATGATGCTGTATTTCTTCTATAGTAGAAAAATATAGATGATAAATCTTAGAAACAAATCCCCCCCCTCATTTCAAGGCTACTCTAAAGAGACCTTCTTCAATTCCTGTCTCCCTAAATGCCTGTCCTTCTCTTCCTGCCTGTCCATAGCCACCTGTTTTTCATGAAGACCTCCATGGGCTTCCAGGATGGACACATTTGGTATTCTATTTTCAGCCGCTCGGCTCGGAGCAACTTCACCCGTGTCCAAAGGGTGTCCTGCTGCTTCTCCTTGATTCTTTGTACCATGCTGACCAGCATCATGTTCTGGGGTGTCCCCAAGGACCCAGCTGAGCAAAAAATGGATTTGGGTAATTCCCACTGTCATGGCGGTCAGGGATCGTGACTGGTGGACATGAGTCATCACTGCCCCCAAAACGCCACATAATTCCAGAACTCCTAAGGCCACCCTCAGTTTCAATAATTCACTAGAAGGACTCACAGAAGTAAGAAATGTTATTATACTTCATTCTTATTATAGAGAAAAAAAATACAGATTAAAACCAGGAAAGGGAAGAGGCACATAGGGCAGGGTCAAGGGGAGACCAAGCATGGTGATTTCAGTTTTCTCCTCCTAATGGAGTTGTGGACAGTGCTCACGCTTCCTGATAATGATGAGCGACAATGAGCATGGATTATTGCCAGCCTAGATGCTTACCTGAGTCTTGGTGTCCAGAGTTTTTATTGGGGCCTGCTCACGTAGACATGACTGACTGCCTGCATGGCCGACCTTAGTCTCCAACCTCTCCAAAGGCTGAGGTAATGCCATGTGGTCAAGGTCCCCACCATAAGACACATTGTTACCATAGACTAGATGGTGTGGCCCAAGACCCCAGTTAAACAAAGGCATACCTACAAGGCAGGATATCTCAAGGGCTTAGAGGTCATATCCCAGGAGCCACTTAAGGGCTAGGCATTTCTTTGGGCAAGGCTAATCCTTATCATATAGCCACCTTCTGGAAATGTGGAGGGGACTCTCTGGTTGACCCTTTTCCTCCCTTCTCCTCAGGTCAAATTGAATTCACTTGGCAAGAAGTGATGATTGGGCTGGAGAGTTCTCTCCTCATGTTCCCCATCAACCTCTTAATTGTTCAGATCTTCCGAAACACCCATCCTTGGGTCACTAAGGAGCAGAGCACTGGGAAATGGGATAGGCGGTCCTTCAGCCCAGCCCCCACACCACAGTCCATAGAGGATGGCCCTCTGACACCTGAAGTGGTGACTAAGGTTTGTCCTCAAATTCGGCAGTGTGAGAGGTGCTCCAACCTGGGGAGAAGTAGGGGTGGGAAGTAGGGGTGGGGACTAGGGCTTGGGGCCTGGCAACCTCATGTTGTCTGGTAGTAACAGATATCAAGATTCATCAACTGCATACACACACGAGCATATACAGGTGTGCACACACATACATACACACACATGTACACATGCAGATGTATGCACACACACACACCCATACCACACATGCACACATATACACATTTACACATAACCACAGAAATTCACATGCCCACAAACATGTACATGCATGTATATATACACACACTCACATACATATATACACATCCACACACATGTACACATGAATACACACATTTATATATGTTTACACATGCATGCATGCATAGACATACACACAAAACCTACATATACACACACGTGCATACATACATACTTTTGGGTACCTACTATGTACTATGTATAAAATGTTACACCTTCATTTTAGATCACAGGCTAAGCCCATAGAAGGGACTCCCTCTGCATTCATGCACTCAATAAGCATATATTGAGCACCTACTATGTACTGCACTTTGAGGAATAGAGCCTGGAATGTACCAGTTCAAGTCTTAGAAGAGAGATTTTATAGATGACAAAATGGAAGCTCAGGATGGTCCAACATCGTGTCTCAGTGCAGAGAGCTGGGATTCAAACCCAGATTTGTCTGACCCCAGGGTGAATGCTTTTGACCACTATGCTGCCCCTCTTATCTGTAGCTCACATCCCCTTATCCTACCTGGGCCAACTTGCAGGATGTGTGGAGACTCGTCTGCTCCCTATGTAAAGCTCTTAAGGTGCCATCTCCCACCTTGGGCTGGGATTCAGCAAACTTGATGGACATCAACCAATTGCTGGCCTTGGTGGAAGATGTCATCTGTATGCAGAACTTGGCAGGGCGGATGTTCTGGGAGGAAGCCAAACAGCGAGAGGACCCTTTAACACTTACTCTTGGGTCTATACAAATGAAAGGTAAGTCCTGACGTTTCTGTGCTGAGAGGGGGCATGTTGGAGCCAAGTGAAGAGAGGACTGAGGGCCATGTCCCTATTACTAGGGAGTCAAAAAGTCTTACTGGGGTCTCTCTTACTGGCCTCCACTCCAACCACTTGCCAATGCCTCCCTCTCTGTACTACGAGTATCCTGCTCTCCTCTGAAGGCCAAGCTGCCTTCCTACTAAAGGCCTTTGCGCATGTTGGTCCTTTAATCTAGCACGTTCTTTCTCCTCTCTTCGTTTAGCTAATTCCTACTCAGCCTTTAGTCTTGATGTGAGCATCGCTACCTCAGGGGAGCAACCCACCCCCCCAGCCTGCAACAATCTCCAGCCACATGCTCTCTAGCCTTTAAGCTTTTCTTGCATTGCTTTCACACTGCACTGTCCTTCCTGGAACATGAGCTCTGTGAGGTGTGAGCCATCAGACCACCTTGTCTCTACTGTTTCTCTTGTGCCTGCTCCCATACAATACACAGAAAGCACACAACAACACATGTGTGCGATGCCCTCAACATAGGAGGTCATTACGGAATGCACAAAGAAAAAAGTATTTTCTTCTTCTGCATGCAGCCTGATAACTTGAGTCATTCAGAAGAACCACCTCTGGACCCTGGCACTGCCACTGATGGGCTATGTGACCTTGGACAAGTTACTTCAGTTCTCTGCTTCGGTTTTTTTTTCTATAGTGTTGGGGTATGCAAAGTCAAACTAGATCCATTTCCATTAAAGAACACTGAATCACAGAGTGAAAAAGTTATCCTTCATTCTCTTCCAATCCTAATTAAGTCAAGGAGAAAGTGTTAGTTAAAGAACACCTCATTAACACTTGTTAATCTCTGGCAGAGATAGCAGGCCTCAGACTGAGAGCCTTTGGAAACAATATTCATCTAGAATTTGGTAATATGGTGTCATTTTTATTAATTTCTACGTATGGTGCATTATTCTGGTTTGAACTAGTCTCTAACTCTCCTCTTGCCCCTTTCCTGCACATCTTCCACCCAGATCAATGCCACCAGTGTTTAGACAATACTGTCCATTAGAACGTCTCACAGTTCTATAACTGCCCTGTTCAATATGGCAGCCACTAGTCACATGTAACTACTGAGCACTTGAAATGTGGCTAGTGTGACTGGAGAACTAAACTTTTAATTTCAATTAATTTTAATTTAAACAGCCACATGTAGTAAGTGGCTGCCACAGTGAATGATGTGGGTTAAGAATGCTGCAATTTTTAACATACAAGCCTGGTCACTGTCTAAACCTTATTTAGAATACAAAGTGGGGTCTACAGAATAAGGCATGTGAATTCATTTTCCTTGGCTCCACCTCTGATAGTGAATTAAATTTTCTGGGGTGAGACCAGGAATTTGCAATTTTAACCACTCATTTTGGTGACTTACGCACACTGAATGTTGAGTCACTCACTGCCTTCAAGACAAGGTCCCAACTTCTTACTATAGCACTCAAGACCCTCCAGGCCAGGCCCATCCTGACCCCACTTTGGCCCCCATACTCCACCCACCCTGGAGGTTTTGCCCTAAAGAGCCAGACTTGGGCTGCCTGTGAAGGCCATCCCTGTAGGAGCTCTGCTGATGTCTGCACCAGATACTTGGCCGTGAGTTTGGGGACTCCAGCATTCATAGCATGGGTCTTAGAACATGGACTGTGGAGTCAACCAAACCCTGGGACTCTCCCAGCTGCAGTAACAGCTGTGCAACTTTGGACAAGTTCCTTGTCTTCTCTGAGACTTAGTTCCCTCCCCTATAAAATGGAAGTATTGATCTACCTAGCTCTTTAGCTTTTTATGAGAACTGAATGAGATCATAAGACACAGGAAGCACTTAGACTGCAGCCTGACACAAAGCAGGAATTTAGTAAGTGGTGCTATGATTAGGAGTGATGGCGTCTTCCAGAAACACTGCCAGAGTGCTTGCAACAGGAAGGCTGTCAATGCTGGAACCTTTAGCTGCAGCTTCAATGAGGGAGGCCCGGGTCAGGAGGGTTTGTTTGGGAAGAGGTCTGAATCAGAAGGATGAGGAGCTGATGCTGCCCTAGGCCTTTACCAACATCTCTTCTGAGATGGGCGATAGCCTTCTCTACACACCTGTTATTTTCTCATTCACTTCTCACTGCTGACTGGGTAAAGATCATGGGGAGGAGATGCTTCAAGGCCCTTATCACCCCAGGAGAATATGTCCCTGGGTGCCAGCCTCCCAGCTCAGGGTCGAGGGATCCAGGCCTGGTTCCACCTGGTGAGGTCATTTCCCTTAGAACACACAGGGGATAATGGAAATGTTCAAATTTATTTTTTTCTTTCAATAAATACATATTACCTCTAATACAAAACGAACCAAAAAAGAATTTTTTTTTTAAATTAGGAAGCTGAAATTTCAACAAAACTGTAGAAAAAATATTACAGAGATAATTGGGAGAAACTTGGCCACTGACTCAATATTTGATGCTATTAAGGGATTATTGTTAATCATTTTAAAGACTGATAACTACATCCCGGTTTTATTTTTTAAAAAAGACCTTATCTTCTATAGAAGCATATTACAATTTTAGTAATTAAAAAAAGTTAAAGAGATTAAGACTGATCATCTTTGGTACCAGGCAAACCTGGGTTCAAATTCAAATCCTGCGTATATTAAAATATTTGCAAATGAGATAACACTGTCTGGGATTTGCTTTAAGTTACTCCAGGAAAAAAAAAAAATCGAAGGGCTGAGTGAAACAAGATTGGCAAAATGTTAATAATTGCTACAGAAGGGTGATAAGTATATTATTCTCTTCTATGTGTAAGGAAATCTAAAAAATGTCCTTTAGAAGTGCTAAAAGGGGAACATCGGAATCCTAACTGGCCAAGTAAACCTAATCCCTTACCCCATCTTTCTGAACCTCAGATTTCTTGTGGCTTGGCACACAGTAAGTGCCAGATACTAACACTACTGTTTTAATTGAAGGCACTATTGTTCTGTCACTCGGCACCAACTGATGTTCTTTCTCTCCCTTGTCCCCCAGAAAAAATGGAACTCCTGACACCCGAGGTAGGCCTAAGTAACCCTCAGAAGGACAGTGTCTACAGGCAGTGTCTTTACCTTCAGCTGGAGTATGTGGAGCAAGAGCTACGGCTGGTGGGGCCTCGAAGCTTCCCCCAGCACCAGAGCCATGCCAGGGCCCTCAGGCAGCTGCAGACCCTGAAGGGCTATCTCGCAGGACAACTGGGCACCACACTTCCAGCACATACCAGGTAATCCACTCCCCCACGTGCTGAGTGGGCACCTGCACCCCAGCCTGGGGCCTGTGGGGAGAGGGCATCCTAGGCAACTCTGGAAGGATGCTCACCCAGATCCCCCCCCAGGCAGAAATGATTCAGGATTCTAGCACAGAGTCCAGGAGTAGGGCTTTGACTAAGAAGACAGTTATAGCCTTTTGTATAGCCTTTTGCAGTTTATAACCATTTTACAGAGGAATGTTTCCTAGATGTGTGCCCTTGAACAAGTCCTTCAACCTTTCTGAGCTGCAGTTTCCTCATCTGTAAAATGGAAATGAGAATGCCTATCTCCTGATTCAAACTTAAAACAAAATATACTTTGTAAGATAACCAGTGAAATTTGTGTCAGGGAGAAAAAATTTTCCTCTACCCTTCAAGATTCTTCTGGCTGGTCTAAATAATCAAATTGACATGAGATAGTTTAGCAGGGGAAAAACACGTAGATCTCCTGTAAATATGAGGGGGTAAAAAACAAAAACAAACAAACAAAAAAACTGAGTACATCACCAAAATGGCAGAAGCCACCACCTTCAGCTAAAGACAAAAGATGTGGGCGGTGGGGAGTCAGCTATGGGAGGTTACCAGGAAAGCACAGTAAATAAATGTAAGGTTGTTATGCAGATTTAAGTCCAGGCCTTCTCCATTGATAAGTTTCTAGAGATTTAAACACCCTGGTATATTGAGAAAAAAATCCTTGCAAATTAAGATTTCCCTTATAGGTATAAATATCCTTTTACAAAGGGTAACCTATACATGGTTTTCAGAGTTTCTCCCTTGTCTGTTGTTTCTTAGAAATAACTACCCTAAAATAATCAATATCCTCAAAGAGGCATATTTTGGGGTAGCAAACTCTGTTCCCCTTCCTTTGAATACAGACAGGTTACTAGATGACATTAAGGAATTATTGTTAATTTTGTCAGGTACAACAATGCTACTATAATCCAATAAGAAAATGACATTTTTGAGAAATTTCCTGAAGTAATTTGAGATAATTTTAAACTATGTCTGGAATTTATTTTTAATAGCCCAGCAAAAAAGAAAAAAGAATGTGGGGATAGATTAAATAACTATGACAAGGAGGTGATAGTTGTTGAAACTGGTTGATGGGGGTTCCTTGTACTCGCTGATTTTTGTTATGACTTTTCATTATAAAATTTCTAAAAAATTATATAGTACTAGCCTTTGAGGCTTGTCATGAGGAATAACAGCAAATCTGTGTGACTTACCACTTCTCATGGGGACTGGCTCCTAATAAGCACTGAAGTGTGCTTATTAAGTGTGACCTCAATAGAATATATGTTACCAAAACAAAAGGGGATTCGTTTGCCTGCACATGTCAAAGCCAAAAGAGATAAGAACAGGGATTTGCAGCAAAGAAAAAAGAGGTTTATTTAAGGAAATGGCACCAAGCCCAGAGACACAGGTGAGCCAGTGCTCAAAGACCTGGCTCCCCCAATGGCCCTTAGGGGGTAGATTATATAGCAGAAAACGCATTAGCTATGGTAGCTAAGGGAGCTGGGGTCATAGGCTCTACTTATTGGTCAGGGCTTGGGTGGGAGGCAGTCAATCCTAACATCACATCCTGATGTTAGTCTAGGTATCCTTCTACCTGGTTTCAAAGGGATGTGGCCAGCAGGGTCATTCTGCCTTCATGGGTTTGGAGCTGAAACACAACTGAGGTAAAGATGTTATCTTCAGTTTGACCTAAACTGTTTCTGTGGTCAACAGACCTGAGGCTTTGTTCCTAAGACTGTTTGATGCTGACCTAAGGGCTTAATGATGAAGGGAGTAGTTTTGCCATTTGTGCAAGGGTGGAATGATAAGGAAAGAAAAGAAACAAGTAAGTATAAGGCCAGTTTGAATCAAGGAGAAAGAGAAGGAAAAAAAGTCATTTTAAAGAAGTGAAGATTTTCACAATCACATAGACATAGTTAACCTAAAAATATTTAGGCAAAAAGCCTTTATTTGACATCCAAAAGAATAACTATTTGGGACGAACTAATTCAGAGAGAAAGCCAAATAGTGTTCTGAGTAGGAGATGCCAGAAAGGAGTATTTATGAGAAAGGGAAGGGGAATAGTAGAAAGGAATTTCTATGGTCGTTAATATGCTATAGAAGGCATTTCTATAGATGCAGGTAAACTAAAATTGTGATGCTAATTCTAAAGAATGTCTTTAATTTTCATGCCAATAATCATGTCTGCTTTCCTTTTAGTTTTGTAAATGGTCGTTTGGAATACAGTATTGCTTGAGGCCCAGTCCAAAGGTTATTTTGCCCGGTTTTAACTTTCCAAAGGGTTGAGGAATATGATGTGCAAGGCGGTTCCTCTAGGATGGCAGCTCTGACTCCATTTTAAAGTGGCAGCG
Organism: Rousettus aegyptiacus; assembly: GCF_014176215.1. Taxonomy (NCBI): domain Eukaryota; kingdom Metazoa; phylum Chordata; class Mammalia; order Chiroptera; family Pteropodidae; genus Rousettus; species Rousettus aegyptiacus. The sequence continues at coordinate 24,233,144 of NW_023416289.1, read as the reverse complement.
TCTACATTAATTTTTACAATATATATACTGCATAGAATATAGAATAGCCCTTTGTAACAGGTAGAAGATATAGAGGAGAAAATTGAGGGTTTGAGATGTCAAGGAGCTTGGCTAAGGTCAGGTAGTTGATGGGGTAGAGTGGGATTTGAATTTGAACCCGCCAGGTATCATCCTGACTATATCCACTTTCCATTGCAGCTCCATGAGAATAAGCAAGCCTCCTCGCGGCCTGCCCTGGTGGTGTGTTCTGGTGGGCTGGTTCCTGGTGGCAGCCACCAGTGGTGTGGCAGGCTTCTTCACCATGCTCTACGGCCTGCACTATGGGCGGGCAAGCTCCCTCAAGTGGCTCATCTCCATGGCTGTCTCCTTCGTGGAGAGTGTGTTTGTTACCCAGCCCCTGAAGGTCAGGACCCCTGTGTGGCTGCCCTTCTCCTCTCTGCCCACACTTTGCCCTCTGCCAACTGCCCTGTCCCTACTTCAATTGTTCCTTCATCTATTCATTAAACAAACCTATGTGGAGTACCACTTCTATGCAGGTCCTGGGGCAGGAACAATAATGAAGATAAGCACAATAATTCAAGTTCTGGGACATTCACTCAGGGTATGACAGAAGCAGGGTGAGCTCAAGGATTTGTGCATCTCTCTGTCTGGTTGGTAGCCAGATGCATGCAAGCCCTGGCCTTCACCCTTCATAACCTCGTCCCGTCTATGCAAAGGATGCGCTAGTTCTCACCTGACTTCCTCAGAGTGTGGCTCCTGCACCTAGAACACAAAAGTGGCCCTGACCCCGCCTCCCCTCAGATCAGGAGTTGATGGTTTCCAACGTGGACTTGAGGTTCACGGTGGGTATTTTTCAGGTGCTGGGCTTTGCCGCCTTCTTTGCACTGGTCTTAAAGAGAGTGGAAGACGAGGAGGAGCCTATTGTCCCTCTCCTGAGACATCTGTCCAGTCCAGGTAATGGTGCACAGATAGAAGCAGGGGCCTGGAACATGATGAAGCTGAGAAAGCCCTAGAGAACTCAGCCACTGGGGTGGTTGAGTGTGGTCCTGCTCTAACCCTCAGAGCTTCACTCCCCATCAGCCCTTCACCCCAGATTGGTGAATCACCCCCAAACTATCCAGAAACAAGTGACTCCTTCATTTTCTCTTGAGCAACCTCGTCCTTCTCCACCTGGGCCTTTCTCTCTGACATCCACGCATGACCCCTAGGCCAGAAGAGGCACTTGGGGCCTGTGCTCTGCACTGGCCATCATTCTCTGTGTAATCCCAATCAACCAGCTTTCTTCTCTATGGCTCAGGTCCCTAATCTTTAGACAGAAAACCAAAAAAGAACAAGCTTGAGGGTAGGCTACAAAGAGTCACTCTAAGTTAGAGTTCTAGGACAAGGGTCTGCAAACTATAGATGGGGGCCCAAATCAAACCCACTACTTGTTTTTGTAAACAGTTTTACTGGAACATAGCCATACTGAACCCTGTGGGAGGAGCCCATGGACCAACCCTCTTCCCCTTAACCAGATTTCTCACTTCCCAACCAAAACTCCTGAGAGTGCTAACAATAAAAAAAAATTAAAAACAAATAAGCAAAAAGAACAGAATAAACACTCTAATAATCTATGCAGAGATCTTGACTTTCAGAAAAAATAAAATAAGACTAACAAAAGCCCATGGGATAACCACACTGCATAACTACATTATTATGCAGTGTGGTTACCCCAACATGAACCTGTATTTTTCCACTCTGGATTAGGGGTTTGGCTCTGCAGATTCAAAAGGTCCATTAAAATCTTCCCAACACAAAAGAGTAATTTTTCTCCAAAGAGAGGCTAGTGTCCTGACTAATTAAATATTCATGAAGTCATTCTTTCAGCAATTATTCAGGGGGTACTTACTGTGTGCAAGGCAGTGAGATAGCTTAGGGACACGATTCACATGAAATCCACTCATAAATATATAATTCATTGATTTTAGTACATTTATAGAGTTGTAAAACCATCCCACAATTCAGATTTGGAATAGCTTCATTACCCCAGAAGGCTCCTTCTTGTTCATCTCCAGTCAATCACAGCTCCCACCCCAGCCCCAAGCAACATAATACTGATTGGATGAAACAGGCTGCTGTCCTTGGAATGAACGGCCCATTTGGGGAGACAAGTAAATGCGCAAGTAGACATATAAGTGTAAACTGTAATGAGAACTGTGTGTGGGAGAATAAGAGAGTACAGGCGTCTTTACTGAGGTGGTACCTAAACTGGCTCCTGGAGGATGGGGGAAGGGAGGGATTGCACACTGGGCATGTGCAAAGGCCCTGAGGAGGGACACAACTTGTCATTTTGTAACAATTGTTGACAGTGTGGCTGAAGCATGGGGAATTGGAGAGAAAACAGTTCAATATGAGGGCTAAGGGGTAGGTAGGAAGCAGGTTATGCAGGGCCTTATAGGACCTGGGTCAATGCTAGGGTTCTGGATTATTTTAAATAGGATAAGAACATGGTCTTATCCTATGGTGTTTTTAGGAATATTATAGTGGCTGCTCTTGGAAAACAGAGATATTAGGTCAAAAGTGGAAGTAGGGAGGCCAGTAGAAAGAATATCGCAATGGTCTAGACAAGAAATGACATGTGCTAGTAGTGGGAGTGGACAGAAGGACATAGATCCAAAAGATACTTGGATCAATATACCCCTACCAGAATAGCTAAAGCGAAGAATAATGATAACAGTAAATGCTGACAAGGATACAGAGAAACTGGAATACTGATATGTTGCTGGTGGGAATGTAAAATGGTATGGCCACTCTGGAAACAGTTTGGCAGTTCCTTTCAAATCTAAAAACTAACTTACCATACACCCCAGCAAGGAATTAAGATTTATTTTAACTCAGGAACTTGTATAGGAATGTTCATAGCAGCTTAATTTGAAACAGCCAAAAGATATTTGGCCACTCCTAGGAATCCACCCACAAGAAATGAAAATATGTCCATGCAAACGTTTGCACCTGAATGTTCATAGCAGCATTATTCATAACAGCCCAAACTAGAAACGATCTAAATGTCCCTTAATGGGTGAATGGATAAACAAAAGGTAGTATATCCATACTATGGAATACTCGACAGTAAAAAGGAACTAACTACTCATATATACAACAATGTGGATGAACTCTAAAACATGCTAATTGAAAGATCCCAGATCCAAAAATTTATGTATGTATAATTCCATTTATATGAAATATCCAGAAAAGAAAGGTCCACTGAGACAGAAAGCAAATTAATGGGGCTGAGGATGGGAACAGAGTGCAAGTGTGGACTGAATTCAATGGGATACAAGGGAACTTTTTGGGGGTGATGAAAATGTTTGAAACCGGGTTATTTTAGATTTACTATAAATTTACTAAAATTACTGAGTTGTAGATTTCCGATAGGTAAATTTATGAAAATTATAAATCAATAAAGTGGTTTGACAAAGAAGATACTGGAATTAGATGTGACAGGACTTTGAAACATTAGTTACCCTCATTTTTCCATCTATCAAAATTTCAGAAGCATTGGGATCCACCTTAGAGTTTGGGAACGCAAGGAAGGCAGCATTCAGGAGTCAGTAACAATTCAGGGAGCCAACGGCAGTACAAGGAGAATTCTCCAGATAGAGAAGAAGGGACAGAATTCTGGGCACTGGGATAGCATGAGCAGAGCACGGAGGGCAGCACTGGGAAATGGCTCCCACAGAGGAGGAATGGTGGATCCTGATTGCACCTGGTGTCCTGGTGTCTTCTTGCTTTCACAGACCCCTCTTCCTTGTTTCGAGTACGAAGAAATAGTAGAAAGGATATCTACCAGCCACCTCTGGCCGCCAACATTGAGAAGATGAAAACCACTCAACTCAAGGAACAGAAAGTGTTTGCCCTTATTCAAGAAATCTTGGGTAGGCAGCTGATATTACCAACGAGTGATCTTCTCATTTGCTGGTTCTCAACACAGACTTGAATAGACACTGTGCAATGTTTCATGAGCCCCAAACAGCTTCTTAGACATTTTCCCTAGATATCAACTCACCCCAGCTTTTCCGCTATACTTAAAATCATTCAGTGGCCCTTCATGGCCCTTAGGATAAAGTCCAAACTCCCTACTGTGACTCTGCACCAGGTCACCTCTCTTAGTCCCTTGTGCCCAGTGCCTGTTCTGCAGCTCCTGGGACACCATGCCCACTCCTGAACCCAGGCCTTCACCTAGGCTGTTCCATCTAATCTGCTGAAATGTGCTCATTTCACCTCCCTACCTTTTCTTCTGGATAAGTCTTCTTATTCTTTCACTCTCGGCCCAAAGGCTGTGTCTGCAGACAGGCTTCCCTTGGCCCTCTGGCTGGGAGCTTTCAAGCCTCAGTGTGTGTCTTGGTCTGGGTTCCCCACAAAGAGATCTGGGTATAAGTAGTTGGTTTGGGAGGTGTTCCTGGGAAGCTTTTGTAGGACAGGGAAAAGTGCGGAGGGAGAGAAGGAAGCCAATGGAAAGTGTCATGATGAGTGGGTTCCATGGGTGTAACAGGGGCTCAGTCCTACTAGGGGCCTTGGGGGAAATGTGTAGTACGCACCCTCAGGTTGTCACCCACCAGGTCACTGCTGAAGGTTGCTCCCCAGGAGAGAACTGACCCTGCAGCACTCCTAGCCTGCCCTCCCACTGGTGAAGCATGATCATGGCCAAAGCAAAGAGCTGGGGGGGCTTGTGCAGGAGGAGTAGCATGTGAAGAATGAAGAGGGCCAAGGGGTGGGGCACAGCACTGAGAAGTCATCCTGGGAAGAGGTGTCCAGAATGCAGATTCCCAGGCTGTGACCTAGAGATTCTGGTTCAGTAGGACACTAATTCGTGCCTACTAAACTAAATCTTTGTATCTTTTAGATCCTTACATCACACTCACCTATCTCCTACAAGACAGGCGAGCTCCATGAGGGCAGGGAACACATCTGTCATCTTCATTGCTCCATCCTCCACATTACAACATGGCAGATACCCCGTTTAAAAGAAAATTATTTAAGAAACACTTACATAGCATGAACTCTGTGCACTATTTTAAGTACTTCATAAATACTACCTTGTTGACTTCCTCATCACAACTATGTAATAAAATTATTATCTCCCTTTTACAAATGAGGAGAGTGAAGTACAGAGAGATTAAGTCACTTACAAAGGGCACATGGATAGGAAGTAGCAGAGCCAGGATTCAAACCTAGGCAGGAGGCTCATGGTCTGTGAACTCTACTCCTTTCTGCTGCCTCTATAAGGATCAATTCCATTGTTACTAGAGGACCAAGTAGTTCATCTACAAGACATCAACAGTTCTGAGTCCATGTGCCATTCCATTTCCTGCCATGGGCTTGTGGAAGTTAGGGACCCTGCCTGACCAGGGACTGTGCCTCCTTTCCCAGCATACCTGGGTTTCCTGTGGATGCTGCTGCTGGTGGCCTATGGGCAGAGGGACCCCAGCGCCTACTATTTCAACAGACACCTCCAGCATAGCTTCACTCAAGGCTTTTCAGGCATCCTGAGCTTCCAGGAATTCTTCACATGGGCCAACACCACCCTCATAAGCAACCTATACAGTCATCACCCAGGTATTGTCCCCCTGCCCTGGAATGTGTGTCAGCCCCCTGATGTACCTTTCTTTCTAGGAACAGGTGTGGGTCACTGTCAACATCACCCTCACAGAGAATCAATAATCATAGAACCATATGCTTTAATGTGCATAGAGAGGGGCCCTATTCCTCCTTAGATTCAGAGGGGGAACTTACTGAGAATAAATGAGTATGAATAAGCTAGGCAAGAAGAGTGTATCAGGCAGAGGGATATGAGAAAAGATAAGGCTGAAACACCATGGCATGTTCTTGGAACTACAAAGCATTGAGTGTGGCTCCAGTGTGGGTAGGAGTTGACTACCAGTGAGAAGCAAAGCAGAGGAGAGAAATGGGGGTCCAATCATGAAAGTTGTATTTTATGCTCAAGGAAATGAGGAGCTATTGATGGTTTCTACATGAGGGAGTAACGTAATCAAATTTGTAGTATAATCAAACTTTCAGAAGAATCATGCTGGAAACATGGAAGTTGTGGTAGAGAGTGGGTAAGTTAGTATAGTGGGGATAATTAATAGGGCCGATGCAGAGATGAGGGTGCTGGAGAGATGGGTATAGATGTAGACACCATCAAAGAGAGAGAATTGATGGCCTTGTTGACCATTAGGATGTGGGTATTGAGGGAAAGGACACAGATGGTTTCCAAGTTGATGACTTGGTGGTGGAGGTTCCATTCCCTAAGAGAAATTATGCAGGAAGTAAACCAGGTCCAAGGTGGAGAGACAGTGATGAATGTAGCCTATGGTTGGCCATGAACTCCTCTTAGCTATCTCTACAATGCAAACACAGAAATTCACATTAACACCCAGGCCAGGGAGCTTGGAATGTGTGAAGGTGAGTAGCTTGCTAGATTTAACTATCCATTTTTGGTCTTCAGGCTTCATCACTGATGGGAACTCCAAGCTGGTTGGCAGCGCCCAAGTTCGCCAAGTGAGAGTCCGGGAAAGCTCCTGTCTTCTTGCCTCACAGTTGCAGACTTCTCTAAACAGGTGTCATGCACCATATTCCCTGGATGTTGAAGATCTGTCAGACTATGGAGAAGGCTGGAATGCCTCTAACCTCAATAGCAGCAATGGCTTCTCCCAGGCTTGGCAGTACCAGAGCCAGAGCCAGCGCCGAGGGTATCCCATCTGGGGCAAACTCACTGTGTATCAGGGAGGAGGTTATGTGGTTCCTTTGGGGACTGATCATCAAAGTGCATCAAGGTAAGGCTGACTTGATTCATATGGAGCCAAAGAAAGACATTTGCTAGAGTCCAGATCTGATTGGCAAGTGCAGGTTTCAAAACAAAGCAGAGCCAAGCTCATTCATGTCATTATGGGGGATTCAGAATCATTCAGGTCATATTTTCACGCCCCTGGAAACTACAATCTCAGAGTTGGAAGGGAAGTCTCTCTTCAGCACTCTTAGCCAGGTGATCTCGGTCTGGTGGTGGCCTCTGCTAGAGCCAGTGCAGGGATAGGATGCTCACACTCACCAGGCAAAAAAACTGCCCACCAGGCAAGTGGGAAGTGGTTAAAGCTTAACCTTACCAAGAATCATGCAGTTCTTGAGGCTTACCCTACTTGTAGCTAATGAGCCAGCCTGTTACCGTTTGATGGATATTGGCAGAAGACATGAGATTCCTGGGTTAGAGAGAGAGGCCTTTATTACAGCAAAAGCAGTAGCAGAGCTTCACAGTAATGTGAGTCAGTTCCCCCATCAAAGGCCATGATAGATGCTTGCATGTGCAATGTGTTGTAGCACCAAAGGGGAAGCATTCACTGCTTTTATAGTGGCAGAAGCCTGCTGTTTGTCCAAAGGAAGATTCCGCCTCACTCCACAAGGGTGCCCACTGCAAACTCAGCTCTGAAAAATGACCTAAATGAAGCCTGGCCAGGGCCTGGCATTTCTGGAACATCTAGCACAGAGACACTCAGAGGCCATGAAGACTGCTCCCCCAGCACACTCTAGCGTCAGAGAGCCCTAGGTTTGAAATCCTAGCACTGCTCTTGTAAGCTGTGTAGCCCCAGGCAAGTTAGTAGATCATGTGAACTCTAGTCTCTGCCACTGTATTACTGTAACACTGAGGTTGTTTATGATGGCAGGGCTCTGACCCTGCCTAAAAAACAAACTCCCAAGAGAACAACTAGCAAGGGTCCCCTGGGGTTAAGGACAGGACAGAAATCGTCTATTTCAGAACAAGGTCTTTTCCTGCCACTTGGAATAACTGATATCCTCTACCTGATCAATGTACCAAGCAGGTTGCAGAGTCATGGGAACAGGGCATATTTTAAAACGGCCCATTATTATTGCTCTAAGTAGCAACAGCTATCATTACTACACACACACACACACACACACACACACACACACACACACACACACCATTCCATTTACTCTTCATAATTATCCTGAGGTGCTGCTGTTAACACCATTGTAGATGAGGAAACTGAGGCCTGGAGAAGTTATTAGCTTGCTCACAAGGCAGTCAAGATTTGAAACCTGGTCCCTCCAGTATATGCTCTTTCCACTACACCAGCAAGTAGATCTCTAGGAACTGGTCTCTTGTAAGTTGTCGGTCCAAGAGGGACCTCAGCAGCTGCAGCTGCTGCCTGCCTAAGCCTCTGATATTTTATGTGGCTCCTCTAACACCATGACCCTCAAACTTTAAATAGCATCAAAATCCCCTGGAATGCTCATCAAAGAATAAATTGCCAAGCCCCGCTCCTAGTGTTTCTGATTGAGGAGAGCAGGGTAGGGCCTGAGAATCTGTATTGATGACAAGTTTCCAGATGCCAATGCTGCTGGTCTGGGGACCCCTCTTCGAGAACCTCTGCTCTAAAGGCCAGGAGACCATAGGTACCAAGATGTTGCACTGTGGGATAGGAAACTGACCACTCCCAGGAGCAGCCCCAAGGCCCTGTGGCTCAGGGAGCTGAACAGAAGCAGAGAGAAGTTTTTCAACAGGAAGCCTTGGCTTCCTCCTGGCTAAGGGGAAAAGGAGCCACTTCCGATACAAAGGGTCCTAAACGCCCTTCGTCCCACAGAATTCTCCAGTATCTCTTTGACAACACCTGGCTGGACAGCCTGACCAGAGCTGTGTTTGTGGAATTCACTGTCTACAACGCCAATGTCAACCTGTTCTGCATCATCACTCTGACCCTGGAGACCAGCGCTCTGGGTAGGCACTTGTCTGTAAACCCATCTGCAGTATTCTGGAAGAAAAACACTCCTCTCCTCCCTCTGGGCTGGGGTCCAGTTGCCCCAGTGCTATAGTTCTAGGGCAAATAGTTGTTTGGGAAATTAGGAGGGTCAGTCTTGGTTCTCCCTGGGCACCCAAAAGCAAGGTTTCAGGCCTGCTCCAGCTTTATTCCTACTGCCCCCACCCCTTCTCTCTAGCCTGACTTCCTAAGTTATCCTAAAACCCAGTTGGGGTCTGAAGGCAATTCATAAACTTGACCTTCCTACTCTATTGGGGGGAGTTTGAATGGGGGATTAGCAGTGAGGGGCTGTGGAGAGGATAATCTGGTAACAATATTTAAAACTTGTACCTCAATCTACAGTGTAAAGTACATTTTACATCATAATCCAACACACACAAATAAACAGAGACAAAAACTTCAAAAGTAGTATTACCCTTAACTACATTTGATACACTCAGATATTTTGCATCCTATTCTAGTTCTTTTTCCCCATTCACCTTCCACCTTCTCTTAATGCTAATCACAATCTCTTGAAAATACTGACCTAAGGTCTTTTTAGCTAATAACCAATTTGCCTGAATTTCAATAACTCTCTTTAAAAACGAAACTTTAAAAAATATACGTATTATTTTTATTTTAAAAACATAATGTTTGTAGTTTTGTTTTAAATTTCAGAACTGTGAAAAAGCCTTTCATTCTCATTATATCAACTTCCATTATCATTCCCCACTGTCAAAAATTTCTTTCAAACCCTTTTTTAGGAGCTTATTTGTATCTCTTTTGTTTTCCTATTTCTTTCTGTCATCTTTTTGGCTTTTTAAGGACCTCTTAAATAACTTGTCCCCAAACACACTTGATTCAATTATGTACTTCTACAAATATAAAGTGTGGGATAGGTGTTAGGTCTGGATGATTCAGCAGGCCACTGATATCAGTAAGGACTCAGGTTGTTTGCATCTCTCTGTTCTGCCATTCTTGGGGTTGGCTTTGTCTTTGTAGGTAGGTAGTAGCCTTATTAGTCAAATCAGTTTTAAAAAATCATTACTAAAAAATCATTTCAATACAAAAAAGGGAAAAGACACACAAATGTATGAAAGATGATTCAAAAGAATGTTGTAGTCATATCAGTCAATAGATGAATGAATGTATCCTCAGTGAACTGCCTTCAGATGAAACGGCTTTAAATGAGCCAGCTTGGAAGAAACTCATGTTAAGTGGGTGGGTATGCTTTGGCTGGAGGTGACTGAGTACATAAATGGCTAGCAACAAATGCAGAGGGGCAGGGGCAGGTCTTCCATTACAGCTACCTTTGCCCCTTCTGATCTGTCCATTATCTTTGACATCCATTATGTGTCCCTGCTCATTAGTCCCTTAGGTCTGTGAGTCTGAAGGAGCTTTATCTTCTCTTCTGCCCCCGACCAGCCCTCAGAAGGGCTTGAGCTTGAGTCATCCCAATGATGACTTTAGATCAGAGACAGTGGCTCTCAGAGTGGGCAGGGGTCCCGGGGACTGAGAGGAACATACTCTGCTTTCCAGGAACCTTTTTTACGCGTGCAGACCTGCAGAGCTTGCGACTGTATCACTTCACTGATGGCTGGCACCCCTTCGTGGTAGCAGCAGAGGTTGTCTACTTCCTGTTCCTCCTCTATTACATGGTTATGCAGGTAAGGGATGGACTTGTGGCTCCATGGGCAAGGGATGGAGATGGTGGTGTGCCTGTTCCCTCTCCTACCATTTCCCTCTTCCCTAGGGAGGGTCCGAAGGAGGGGGAAGGAAAGGCTGCCCTGGCAACCTTATGGGGTCCCGTCTACTGGTCCTGAGGACTGAGGTCAGGCACCTCAGAGGAACTAAGAACTCAGAGGGTGGTCCTTTCCAGGTGTGGAAAGGAGGGGAACAAGGCTCCAGTTTCTGCTGAACTGAGACTTTCCAGAAATGCTGGAGGTAGAGTTTATCCACACCTGGGAGTTCTCTGAATTTAAAGTGTGGGGGTTCTTAGCACTTTTGTTCTTACCTGAAAATTTTTTTTAAAAAAAACTACCTTTACCACCGTGTTGCACAACGAAGGTGCAGATGTTGATAATGTTGATGGTTTTAGGATGGTGGGAATACATCTAAAGCACATTATGTATCCTTACCCCTCCCTCCACCAAAAATGGAAGCCAGATACCTTAAAGGGGCATCTTAGCCTCTCGCATTCTTCTCTGCTCCAACAACCACAGCAACCACTTTAAAGTAAGAAAGATACTTTGAGTGCTTTCTTTGAGGCAGGCATAATGCTAAGAACTTTATGTGGATTTTTCTCCTTTAACAACACCAGGAGAAAGGTCCTATTGATTCCATTTCAGAGTAGGAAGCTAAAGTCCAGAGATGTGAAGTAGTTTATCCAAGTTCAGAACTAAATCCCAAGGCTCTGACCCTTAATCTTGATGCTCAACCCTTACATCACACTATCAGCTTCATAAATCAGGAACTCACACTGTCTCTGATAATCACCAATTCAAACCTAACAGCCAAAAGTTATTAAACAGCAACTTAAGTCCTCACATTTCTCTAAGAACATCAAAAGAAGCCCATTCGCCAACTCTCAGTGAAGCTTCATTCCTTTTCTCTCGATTGCCCTCACACTCTGCCTGCAGCTGTTTCAAAAAGCCTCTCTCCGAAACCCTTAATTCTTTCTCAGAATTGTTTGAACAGTTTTAAAAGCTCCCCATCACTCTATCCTTTTATAATAGATGTGAACTTAGCCTCTTACCAGCCAAAGAGAGTGCGTAAGGAAGGGAAATGGAACAGACACTAGAAGATTTCCTAGAGTGAAAGGGAAAAAAAGGGACAGGATGGAAACTGAAAACACGCACAAGATAATTCTTTTTGACCTGTGACACCCATTTGGCAATAGAATTAAAAACGTCTCCTGCCAATCTAGGAAACCTCCCCATAAAGGTAGAAGAAAAAAAAACCTTAAAATTATTTATTTTAAATTTTTGTAAATATATGTAACATAAAATTTACTATTTTAGCCATTTGAAAATGTACAGTTCAGTGGCATTAGGTACATTCACATTGATGTGCAACTATCACCACCATCCATCTCCAGAACTTTTCTTCACTTGCAAAAGTGAAACTGTAGCCATTCAATAATAACTCTCACCTTCCCCCTAAAAGAACAATTTTTATTATTGAAAAAGCAGTAAGGCAGAATGTGATATGCATCCCAGGCCATCCAATAAAAAGATTGAAAAGAGAGAAATAAATCTCACCCTTGCATATGGCCAGGTAGACACAATCCATTACATGTACATTCTTAAAATGAAGGCTAATTAATTCTTAAGAGGACTTACAGTACCATTTGTTCCACTAGTCCATCCTAAATTCACCTGGTAATTGAGATGGCCTCTTGAGTTTGCTAATTGCCTTTATCAAAAGGAAAAATAAACTCTGCTTACAACAGGAGATAGTTTTGCAAGTTGGAGCCAGGTGCCTGACCTTAGACAACTACCCTCTTGAGGAAACCAGGAGATAGTCGTGCTATCTTACATGGTGATTACATCGCAAAGAGATGGCTCCCAGGTCCTTGAAAAAATACCCCTGAGTTGTAAAACTAGCAAGAGGCTTGTTTAGCTATTTAAAAGATTGGCATACATCTCAAACAGACATAGAAAGAATTCACAAGTTTTCTTAAGTAAATGCTCTATGTAGCGGGCTGTCTTTCCTCTTCCCCCCTTTTTTTGCATCAGGAGTTAAATGTTTGTCTTATTAGATGCTGTATTTACTCACACACCCCCAAATCCTGCAGCTTGGATTAATGACAGGAGCAGATGGGGAGAGGCCCACACAAAGTTGAGGGGAGGCCCCCAGACTCTGTACATGCGGTCAGGGCTTCGGGAAACCTCCAAGGATCCAGTAACACCCTCCCAAAGGGTCATCCTGGGTGGTGCAGAGCCACTCTCAGGGGAGGGGAAAAAGGCACAGTTCTGCCCACAGTCTTTGGCTCTTTTCCCAGGGCAAGCTCATTTGGAAGCAGAAGTGGTGCTATTTCCATAGCAAGTGGAACCTTCTGGAGCTGGCCATCATCCTGGCTAGCTGGAGTGCCCTGGCGGTGTTTGTGAAGAGGACCATCCTGGCAGAGAGGGACATCCAGGGATACAGGAAACATAAGGAGGAGTAAGTGGCTCCACCTCAGCCCCAGGTCCCAAAGCTGGCCCTGCCTCCTTCAGCTCTGTGTGGCCCAGGGGTCAAAGGAGGTTTTAAAAATCTCTTTGACCCTCAGAGGATCAAGGGTCATTCTAAGAAATGATTATAGCTATCACTTAGATTCAGGTTTGTGGTCGGAAGCATATGCAATTCGAGAGGACTCCAAGACAAAATAGAACAGTATCTTTTGCAAATCTTATCAAAACACATGGACCCAGTGACATTCTGTTAAGATCCCTCCCAGCCTTTTGAGCAGGGTTTTTGAAAGCATTAGTGCTATCAACTTGCATCTGCTACCTTTAACCAGGTGTCCATTCTGTGCTGGGCAAGATGCACTAACTACCCCATTATATCCTCATGAGAATGGTGGAGGTGAATGCTATCATTACCTCATTTTACAAATAAAGAACCTGAAATTCAGAGAGGTAATGTGACTTTCCCAAGGCCATACAGCTAAAAAGTGGCAGACACATAATTTAAATGCAGCTTGTGTGTCTCCAGGATCCCCATCCTTACTTTGAACCACTGTTTCTTAACTCACTGATTTTATAGCTATAGCTAGCATCTCCGGAGTTACTGTTGGATGCTGTACACTGTCATACATTGCTTTAAAAGCATTATCTCATCTACTTTAACCTTCCTGAAACTTCTAAGATATATTATCATCATCCCTTTTTCAGATGAAGAAATTGAGGCTCAGAGAGGTTACGCTGTTTGTGCAAGTCATACAGCAAGAAAATGGAGGGCCTAGGATTTGAATGCTGCACTCCTAATCTTCTCTCTAGACTGTTTCATCCATCCGGTGAATCTGCACTGAGTTCTTTGTGCCACATCCATGTTGCCACACCAAATATATGACAAGAACTCCACCCTCTATAGAGGACCTCTTCCATAAAAATGTTTCAGCCTCAATTGAGTTCTTTGGGTTCAAAAATTATCAGAAATACTTTTATTTTTATTTAAGTTGATTTTAAATCTTATGCAGAACAGTTATTTGAAAAACTTAAAGATGTTTTAGCTCTTGAAGAACTCTGCAAAAGATGACTCAGGGACTAAATCCAGCCCACCATCTATTTTTGTAAATAAAGTTTTATTGGAACACTACCTCACTCACTCATTCCTTTATGGATTATTGATGGCTGCTTTCCTACTACAACTAAGTTGAATTTCTGGCACATAAACTAGCCCACGGAGTCTCAAATATATGCCATCTGGCTCTTATAGAAAAATTTGTTGACTCCAGCTTAAAGAACAAAGCTTGAGTTCTAAGAAAGAGTTTGTTTTAGGTCATACATGACTGAGATCATTGACAGCCAGTGTGACTGTTGAACCATCACTGTCCCCACACTAGTCATGCTTATGATTCCTTACAATGATCTAAATATGCTTGATTCTTGACTTCTACACAGACTTGTTTCTTGCTTAGATGGATTTTAAAACAATTTCATAGCAAGAGAGTTCTCTTTTTACATTGAGTATCAGAAAACATAAAAGAAATCTGCCACTTTTGATAGAAACCTTAGTATGGTTAAGTTTGATATTACATGAAACCCTCAGTTAAATTGGATTAATCAAATAACCAAATTTTGTGTTTATTTCAGAAACTTGTAAATGTTGTTTTCTTGTTGGGATAAACCACTTTATAGTCAGATCCTGAATGTTAAATGAACTTTTTAAGACCAAATGATTTGCTTCATAGTCCCCCCTTAATCCAGGGGTCCTCAGGCCTGGCTCCCCAGCAGAATCACCCAGAGAGATGATAAAACCCTGATACCCAAGCCACATCCCATTTCTGGGGACAGAGCCCTGGCACCAGTATCTTTAATGTTCCCTTGGTTATTAATGTAGTGGAGGTTGAGAATTGTGCTCTAATTAGAGCTAACTGCCATCATAAAGGAGGGCTTACATTGTTATTTCCAGATATGTGAACAATTAAATAGTATGAGAAAGGGTTAGGTATTTTAAAAGAGGCAGGAAAATGATGCTGCAAGAGCCAAAGGAGAAAGCAACTATCCATCCCAGCAGCCCAAGTCTGCTCAAAGAGGAGGAAGATTCTGGAAGCAAGGAGATTAGGAAGAAGGATAGCTTTCATTAGGGCATTAGATATGTATATGGAATGCTTTTAGAAACTTGAGATTACATAATTTTGTTCTCTAACCTGCTCTTATCCATGTCAATAGATATGTATCTATCCCATTTTTAATGACAAACCAACATTAAGACTGAATTTAAAGTGTAAAGACATGAGGGGGAAATGAAGGGGCAGGATGGGATGTGGGGAACAACCTGGATTTTGGAATCAGACACACCTGAATTCAATTGTCATTCTTCCACTACTAGTAATGCCACTAACTACATCACTAGCCAACTCTCTGTCCCTATCTGTGGAATGGAGATAGAATATTGCCTCATCCAGTGATCTTGAAAATCAAATGACACAATTCAATTAAAGTTCATGAGGCCCTCACTTAGTAGGGCAACTGGATGGTACTTCCATCCTTCCTTCAAATGTAAGGGCAGTGTGTGCATTCATTCAGAGAGGAGGATATAGCATTAGTGATCCCAAACTGGGAGGGGAGGCTCATAGAACTCCCTCAACTCCATCCTATTCACCCTGGGAGGATTTTTCTTTATCATCATCTCCATCACTCACACCTCCATCACCACTATCACCATCATCATCATCTCATCATCACCTAGCTGGGGCAACAGGGACAGCTCTGTCTTTTAGACCTGTTTCAGGAAATTATGGCCTCTGAGATAAGTCTAATCCTGCATCCTGGACCAAACTGAGCCTAGATGAGCTCTGGCTGACCTGCTCATGGTCTCTGAGACCCAGTCTCCCTTCTTCGTCCCACAGAGTGATCAGTCTCAGTGAGACAGCAGCTGCTGATGCTGCTCTTGGCTACATCATTGCCTTCTTGGTACTCCTGTCCACTGTGAAGCTTTGGCATCTGCTCAGGTTGAACCCCAAAATGAACATGATAACATCAGCCCTGCGCCGTGCCTGGGGGGACATTTCAGGCTTTGTCATTGTCATCTTTATCATGCTTCTGGCTTACTCCATCGCAGTGAGTGACTCTGGGAAAACCTTCGGGGCTGGTTTCCTTAGAAGCAAAGGCTTTTCAGTGGTGGGGTGTTGGGAGTTAAGGTTAGGAAGACCCTGGGAACCTATGGGAGATGGTGGATTTTCTATGTCTGGGGCCTTTTAGCTGGGAGCTCATGAACTGGTCACTCCAAATGGCGAAGGCTGGAGATCTCAGTTGGGTAAGAGAGAGGAGGGCCGCTACCTCCAATGAAGGATTCTTTCTGTATTCAGATCCCGCCTGGATATGCCAATTTTCCTAACATCCCAATTGCTCAGAAATGCACAGAGTACTCCCTTTGTGTCAGGTGATGTGGAGATGAATTATCTAATGTCTTTGAGCTGGGGCAGCGATGGGGAAGTGAGGATGGACATATCTATAGGCCATGTCCCCTGATCTCCATACCGTCTAGTAGTCCATCTTATCCTACACATCATGTATGAATTTAGTGGGGCCAAAAGCCATTCAGCCCCTTAACACTGACAGCATTTTGAAAATCACATTTCTTTTGTGACTGAAAAAAAATTTGAACTATCAACTTGTTTTTATCATCACGTAATGTGAGAAACAAAGATTCTGCCGCATCCTGATCATTAAATATGCCACCATCTTCTCTAAGTCCATGATTCCCATCATAACCCTGGCTCCCACTCCTCTGAGATCCTTCACCCAATCCTGGCCACTCCCCACTTCAATCGCTTTTCCAGTTCTCACTCTGTCCCATCCAGGCTCTAGCCTTACCCCATTCCCCTGATCTCCATACCGTCTAGTAGTCCATCTTATCCTAGTCCCCACTCTATCTCTAACTCTGATGCTTTCCCTGTCCCTGTCACCTAAAATCTGACCCCTCCAACTCCATCCCAGACCCTACTCCATCTTTCTCTCTTGCCCCCAGAAATGGGGTGAGGTGCATTGATGGAAGGTATATGCTGAAAAGTTGGAGTCTGGTTCTGTTGAAAGTCCCCCAGCTGACCCCCTGATCTATGTGGATTTATTCATTCCTCTCTGTTAAGTGCACAGGCTTCAGGGACATTGCAGTGTCATCTGGGATTAGAAGTTACCAACTCAGAGTCCAGGGAGTGCTGGGCTTCCTTCTGACACAACAGCCCTGGCAAAATCTTTGAGGTGGGGGGTGCGGTGGTAAGGGGAAAATATGGTGGGGGGAGTCCTTGTCCAGGCAGAAGAAACCTGTTGTCCATCAACCCAGCTCCCACAGAGCAAAGATAATGGAGCCTCAGAGAGCTCGGTTTCATTACTGAGTTTTATAGTAGCCATTTGAGCAAACACAGTAGTGGGCTAGTGGTTGGTGGCTGAGTCCCAGAAGTGCACATGCCTCCCATACAAAACTGGGTGTGTATTCACACCAACTTGCATACCTCTGTAGGTACAGATGACTTAGCAAGGCCAAGGAAGTGGCTGACCCAGACCACTGACTTTAACGTCGAACAACAGGCTTTAGGGGGTTGCATGGTTTCTTTCCCTATTCATGAGGATTCTTTCCATAACAGTCAAACTTACTATTTGGTTGGAAACTCCGTTCCTACAAAACCCTCTTTGATGCAGCGGAAACGATGATCAGCCTTCAGCTAGGAATCTTTAACTACGAGGAGGTAATGGAATGGGGTTGCGGGACATGAACATTGCCAATTGCACCAAGCTTTTATGAAAATTAGAAAAAGCACTCCCTTCAAGTGCTTCCCCAGTCAATGTCACCCCTTGCGTCCATGGCCTGGCAAATGAAGGGTATCTATGAACAAAAAGGTTCCCCTTCTTCTAGGCAGACAGCCCCATACTCAGTCAGCCTGGGAACCCTGGCTTATAGAAGAATATCAGGTACTGGCTTTTCGGAGGAAGGTTATGCTGGGGGAGGGCGCGGTCCCTATAAGAGAATGCTCCTGGCCTTAGACAGAAATAGTGCCCATATTTGGAAATGGCAGCAGTGGGAAGTAGGGACACAGCCCTTTCCCTCTCTTGACAGGTCTTGAGAGCACTGCCCATACTGTCAGGCCCCAGGCAGAAAAGGATCTTTCTGCCTAGCTCTGAGGACAAGTTTTCCCTCTGAGGATGCCTAGTGGAAGAGGTGGCCTAAGGCCTACAGGCCCCCAGGAATGACTCTGGCTTTCTTTCTGACAGGTCCTGGACTACAGCCCAGTGCTCGGCTCCTTCTTAATTGGGTCCTGCATTGTTTTCATGACATTTGTGGTACTGAATCTATTTATCTCTGTCATCCTGGTGGCCTTCAATGAAGAGCAAAAATACTATGAGGTGAATCCCTTTGGCCTATTCTTCACCAGTCATTGACCTTGACCTAGGAAGAAGCATTAGACCTTAGGGGAACTTAAGAGACCACTGTAGCATATAGAGTCCAGGGCTAGCTTGGTATTTGGGGATTGGCTGATTGAGTATTTCTGGTCAATGGGGGCATTTACAGGGACAGGAAAGTTATCTTAAGTTTTGGTTTGCTAACATGGCACTCCTGGCAGGAGTGGCTCTATCTTAGGCCTAGAAATTTATTTCAACAAGTTGTATGACAACTTTGGTTTAAATTTTGAGAAACTGCCAAACTGTTTTCCAAATCAGCTGCACCATTTCACATTCTCAGTAGCAAAGCATAAGAGGCTTTGTACATAAATTCCAAACCACATCTGATGGGGGTGGTAGAGGGATACTGCCATTTTCATCAGAAGGGAAGACGGAGCCCCCTGGGGATAAAGGTGGGAGCACACACCCTTGGGAGACCCTGAAGGAGGTGAATTCCAACACAAAAGCAACTCTAAACAATGAGGCGACTTTGGCAGAGACCAAGTTGGACAATAAATTCATGGTTTCCCCCTTAGAAAGAAAAGCCTCCAGTATGTTTCTAAATACACAGCATGGTTCTTTCTCCCTCTGCAGCTGTCGGAGGAAGGAGAGATCGTCAATTTACTGCTGATGAAAATACTCAGTTTCCTAGGCATTAAATGTAAAAGACAGGAACCTGTGAACAGCAGTGAGCAGCCTGAGTTGCTGTCAGAGGCCCGACATCCTCAACCTGCACCAGCTGCGCCCCAAGTTTAAGCTCTTCATCTATGCACAATCATGTGTAGAGTAGGGGAAAACAAGAGCCTCAGACTTAAATTTAACAGTGATTGTGTAATCTCTCCAAGTCAATATTTTTCTGTGTCCACAGATGTGTTACTGAGCCTGACAATTAAAAAACTAATAAAGTATGTATACATGTAGGTACAATTGCCACTACTGTGACAGACTGTTTGTTCGAAAGTATTTTCTCCTAGAAATAAAACAAAAATTGTCTGGAGTTTGAGGAAAAAAAATGTCCCCTACAGACTAATTATTTCATCTTCTTAGTTGGGAGTTGCCTTTGAATGATTCTAGTTCAGCATTTCTCAAACTGTGTCTGCAAAATTCTAATGGGTGTCATTTTGGTTTGCTAGGGCAGCCGAAAACAATACCACAAACTGGGTAGCTTAAACAATAGAGATTTAGTGTCTCACAGTTCTGGAGGATAGAAGCCCTAAACCAAGGTGTCAACAGGCCCATGCTCCCTTGGAAGGCCCTATAGAGTAATCCTCTCTTTTAGCTTCTACTGTTTGCCAGAAATTTTTGGCATTCCTTGGCTTGCAGATGCATCGTTCTAATCTCTGCCTCGGCCATCATATGGCCTTTTTCCTAGTATTCTTTCTCTGTTTCCTTTTCTTCTTTTTATAAGGACACTAGTTATATTGGATTAAGGGCCCACCTTACTCCATCATAACTGCATCTTAATTAATTACATCTGCAACTATACCTATTTCCAAATTTGGTCATATTCTGAAGGACTTCAATGTATCTCTTTAGGGGACACAATCCAACCCCCCAACATATTTCTGGATCAAATAAATGTGAGAAACACTAGATTATAAAGGTTATACAAGTTCTTTACCATGGGAATTATCATAGCTTTTAATAAGATGAATGTGTAGTGTGAGTTTCCTGGGATGAGATGAGCATGAGGGACAACTTATATAATGTTTCCCAAACTTCTTTCACCAAGGCATCTAGTACTGCAGCATCTCAATCAGGGCAAGTCTTCTTTAGATGATACATTGGGAATTGTTGATCTACACCAGTGGTTCTCAACCTTGGCTGCATGCTAGAATCCCTAGACTTCATCCCAATGTCTCTGAGATGAAGTCAGAATATCATCATCAGAACACCTCTGGGCTAGGATCTAGGTGTCGATATATTTCAAGCCCCCCAGATTATTCTGATGTATAGTCAGACCATGTTCTAAATTCTGAGAACCACAGATCTAGATAATAAAAGGCTTCCAAGTGTCTGTGGATAAGTACACATTTCCCCTCCTCCACACAGTGGAAGGCCTTCACATATACTCTCCAGTTCACCCCGTTCCTCTTCACACATCCATTGTAGCCAGGTTGCCTGCTCCTTGCTATCGGAATCCCAACTTTGTTCAGACAGCACCTACCCCTTCCCCACAAGACTCCTGGGAAGGTTGACTCTGTAACCACCTCAAAGTAAACTTGATTTATCTTAATAATGGTGATCTACTTCCCTTGACAGTGAACAGTTTAGTGTGCACATGACCCAGTCTGGACAGTGAAAAATGAGAGGTCTCTAGGACACTTCCAGAAAAAGTCTGCTTGCTAATAAAAGAAACACATAGAGATGGGCTCTTCTGCTGCTGAACATTGTCTATGAAAGACTCCTGAAACTTTAGCAGCTACCTTGAGACCATGAGGAACAATCTGAAGATGACAGAGCAGAAAGATGAGAGGAATACGCAGGCTTGATGAGGTATTTAAAAGCTGACTTAATCAACCCAGAAGCTGAACTACTGCCAGGCTTTCATCTGGATGAGAGCTTCAATGTCATTTTATGATGGTTGCATCAGTATCTTACCCTACTACTATGACAATCAAAACTCAGGATCCTTTATAAACAGAGTGCTACATAACATGAAATATACATAAAACCTTAGAGATTTCATCATCTATTCACCCTAAAATCAATCACCATTCTTTATGGTGAGCTATAGATGAGAGATGCTCATCAAATAGCCATAACAAGGTGTGCATGTCTCCCGATAGGCTTGTACAGACATGTACCCAGATACATACAAAACTGTCTGTTTTAAAGAGGAGAAGTTCTAAGATCTGGAGAAGTTGTAAATTCTTTATTTCTCTTCCTTATCTTTCCCATCTATGCTCCACTTTTCTATTGACTATAAATATCAACTGGTAACTCCTTCAATCATACTGTTATGTGTGGAGGAAAGACTGTTTTATGATATGATTGATCCCTGCCCACCGCCAGCTAGCTAGATCCAGGAACAACAGAGATTGTTTCCTGTAAATCTCCTCAGAGACTGTCTGACTGACTCCTCCCATATGCCCCAAGGCTTGCTGGTTCCTGGAATGGGCCTTTGCCCTAATTCCAGCAAGCATGTAAGGCAGTTCGTTTCCCCTTAGCTGGGGTGGGTCATGCCCAGTACCCCTATCCACTGTGCCTTGTTCTATACATAATTCTTTAGCACCTGCCATGCCCCACTCCACTTCTGGGTGAATTAAACTTTCTGAGCCTCCAAATCCTCACCTGTGAAGTGAGTTTAATACCTACCAGAATGAGGTTTGGAGAGGATTAAAAAGATAATGTTTGCACAGTCTCAGGCACATAGCAAGGGCTCAATAAATGGCTATTATTTACTCAGATGAAAATGGAGCACGACAGCCCTTGCAAGGCACTGCACTAATATGCTTACAATCCCAGTATTATAAGTGAGGCAGCTCAGTGCAACAACATAAGGGCCTTCCAAACACACACTTCAGAGTGCCCACCTTTAATACTTAAGGTGTGGGGCCTGAGGTGCTTTTCACTCCAGTATTTCTTTGCTGATTTATGCCCACTTCATAAAATTTGTGTTGAAGGTGAAGTCTTTCCCAGAACTTGTTTTCTGTATCCTTGGAAGGGGACACATCTTCTGCTTTTCTCAGAAGACCTTGGTTACAGGGTTGGCTGCTTAAGCAAGAAAAAAGCATGCTAAGTCTCAACTCTCTGCCTTTTGATTGCTGCTGCATTAACTGACTGGCTCCAGTCCGGTCCCCACCTAAGAAGCCACTCCTGACACTTAGGCAAGTCCTTGGCCCTCTATGAGTTTTATGATTCTGTCTGTCGCCTGTTTGGGGACCCTGAGCCTTTTGGGGTCTGTAAAGTATAAAGTGGGTTCCTGGATTGTTTTCGAAAAGTCAGAAAGAAACTACTACATTTTCAGCGTACTTTTGGTCAAATGCCCAACAACCAACCTTCAGTTGGAATGATTCTATTTGGACCTGGATATGAATCCCGCTCTGGAGGAAGGCAGGACCGCATCTTTTAACAGGACTGGGGGCACCCCTCATTCCCCGGGAACCCCGACCCAAAGGCAGGGGAATGCACTGGTCCAGCAAAGCCATCCCTGGCTGCAGCCCTTGTCGCCATTCTGGCAGGACACGGAGCCCAGAGTTGCTGACCTAGCTAGCACTTTCACTCGCCGGAAGCGACGCCCAAGCCACAGCCCCACCCTTCCCCGGTAGGCCCTAGCCCTGGTACCCGCTGCCCTCGGGAATTCAGGGCCTTCTGCGTGCGCACCCGTTCCAGGGTGCTGTGCTGCCGTATTAGGCCCCGCCCCGCCTGGGGCCCCACCCCCCGCACGCGGGCCCAGCCTTCCTGCTCCCGTCCCGCGCCGCCCCCGTCTGCGGGGTGGCAGAGAAGCTGCGCCGCGTCCTCCCGCACTCCTGGGAACATGGCGTTGCGCGCGGCGTGGAGCGTGCGGGCTGCGGCCTATAGCCTGCGCGCCGCCTCGGCGCCCGCCGCCACCTGCGCACCGCGGTTCTGGGGCCTGAGGGCGGGCACCATCCGGACGCTGCGCACCAGCCCCAATCTGCTCTCGGGTAAGCACAGGCGGGCACGTGGGGCGAGTTGGGCCGTCTCGGGATGTGGAGAGCTGAGACGCCTCCCTCCGCGCCTCGATCTTTACCTTAAGTTCCTTCTGCGAATCGTCCTGGTTCAAGCAAGGCGACTGCTGCTCCTCTAAATAGCAGAGACGACACCGCAGCCTTTGTCCTGCGGGTTAGGGAGCAGGGGGAGTAGGCCTGGAGCACACGCGCGGTCGCCTAGTCCTGGCTCGTTCTGGCGGGAGAGTCAGCCGCTTACTGTAGAACCCCGCCAGCGTCGCTAAGCTCCTTCGTGACCTTAGGTTAGTTCGTATTTGTGGGCATCATGGACCCCAAAAGTGGAGACAAATAATATGCCTTAGTTTGCTCCACGGACCATCCCTGAGAACCTGAAGCAAAATTAAAGCAAGAACACTTATTAAAATTAAAGCACTGGATCTAAATTTTTACAGCCAAAGTGTGCAAAACTTTGAAGACTCAGCTATTTCCTAAAAACAGTGAGATGCAGTCTTACAGAAGATGTTCTGCTAAAGTCTTTTGAGTCATGGATGTGTGCTGGGGCTGCAATGAGGCACCTGACAAATGTTTTGTTATTAAATATTACTGTATAGAATCAAACAGCAAAAAAAAGACCAATATTAATATATTTTGTCTAATGACTGAAAGAAGGAAAATGCAGACTTTATAGATTATTCAAAATGCTTAATTTTCTGAGGCCAAAAGCCGTTTTCCAGGCTCAGTAAGAAAGTAATTATTTACCTAATCTCCTGTCCACGTTTTTCCTGCTGGGCTAAGGGTTAAAGGAGAACTGTGCTAAACATTGTCTTTAGCCTAAATATCATGGCCTAGTAAAAAGACTTAATGGACTTTGAAGTCAAGAGGACACAGGTGCATTAGCTTAGTAATGTTGCCTCATCTTGTAAACTTGTGGTTGCTCAGTTGCTAAATTGAATATCAGAGCAATATTATTCCTAAGATTATCTTTACAATTAGGCAAGATGGTAAGGCTAAAAAATGGACAATAGTCTCAGAGAAGTCTTATAGTTCTCCAACCCTTACTTTAAAAAGTATATTAAACTGCCAATTCTAGAGTTTTAAGAGATTAACAAGGAGAATTGAGTGTTGTAGCCAAATAACTACATATACTAGCTATTTTGCTGAGAATCTCATTACTTTAAAAAATTACATCAGCTTTTAAGTGCTTACTGTATGCTAAGCACTGTGTTTAGAACTGGGAATACAACTATGATAAACTCTGCTCTTGCTTGCTTTCCCCCTACTTCCTAGGGGAAACCGACAAACTGGTTATATCTGTAGCATGAGCAGTGCTGTTAGTGTGTTTGGGGGGTCAGGGCCAGAGGAGAGTGGTGCAAAGTGCTGTGGGAGCAAGCATGCTGGATGACCCAGGAACTCAGACTTGGAAGGCTAAACAAAGCTGTCAGGAAGAAGCTTCTAAGGTGAGATATAAAATAGTCAAGAAAAGGCAAACATTGTTGCAGTCAGAACACCAAGGACAAACCTTAAATGTTTTTATGGAAAGATCAGACTGACTTGAAGCATTCCCTTATTTGAAGTGGAATGAAGCAAAGCAAATTCCTTTGTGACATTTTGTGACATTTTGCAATTTCTTCTACTGAAGAGTATGAAATTGGAGTTTTTTAATGATTAGAGGAAAAGAAAGTAATAAGCTATACTCTGTTGCATGTCAGAGCTATGTAATCAAAGAAGTTTAATGCTGTTTTAAGTACAATTATCTTTCAATAAGGGGGCAGAGTAAACCAACAAGGCGTATTTCAAAACAGTATTGGAATTAATGAACCATTTTCCTATTAAATTCTGATGCATTATTTTTGGAAAAATACTTCACCTTAAAATGTAATATTTAAGAAGACAGCACATGCTTTTTAAAATTTTACTTATTCCTTAAAGCAAATCTTTTTTTTTTTTTTGCTTTTGAGAAAAAAATGCAATTTTTACTTCCAAGGACAGCAATTATAATACACTGTTAGCGCAAGTACTTTTAACATTAAATCCTAAATAATTTTTCCCATCTCTTGAACTTTGGTCAGTCTTTCTTTCAGGAATCCTTGAATAGTTTGACCATGTCTTTGAAGAGAAGAAGGAAGGTCATAAAGCCAAGGTCTAACCTGTCCAATGAATGTTCAGGAGAGCCTGACTTTCAACCAGTTAATGGCTTAGTTCTGAGGTGACTGTTAAGTTCTGATCTTATAGTTTGCTTCTTTAAATGATGGTAGCCTGTTTATTCCAGAGTTGGCTTGAATTCCATTAAAGTGGAATTTTAAGAACTTAAGTTATAATTGTTCCAGGTCAATTTTATCCTGTAAGATTCCACTTTATAACCAAGTTGCACTGAAGCCCTCTTAGGTCATCTACCTAAGGAAACATGTTACTATTTTTTAGGTTAAATTGTTTATGAGCAATCTTTGTGCTCTTTCCCAAACTTTATCACTCCAAGTCTATCTTCAGAGAGACAGACCAGCAGTAAATAAGTATACATAATAAGTATACATTTGAAATGTCCTCAAATATTTTATGTGATTTAGACTAAGTAATGTTAGAGCAAATAATCAAATATCCAGAAGATGCACAAGGTGTTCATATCAAGCTATCTTTGTCTAACTGATACATACCACTGTTAAGATTGCTGTCTTTTCACACGATATTGTTTTCCGGGCAGTGTACTATTGAGAGGCAACATCAGTAAGTCAAACACAAATACTGGGAAAGTTTTGCCTTTGACAACATTGATGTGGAAAGTGCTTTTTAAGAAGTGATGCTACTGCTTTTCTGAAATATTGGTCTTCTATTTTAGTGCGCAAATTCACAGAGAAACATGAATGGATAACGACAGAAAATGGTATTGGAACAGTGGGAATCAGCAATTTTGCACAGGTACTGGATTGTCTTGAAATAGTTAAGTCTGCTCTCATCTAAATTGGATTCTCTACCTTTTCAATTTGTTTATTCTGCCTTTAGTACTTTGGGCCCTTTAAAGGCTCTTAGAAAAACATCAGTCATAGGTGAAACAAGTAAAACATAATTAGGGCAGTATGTAGTGTTTTATGAGCTATTGAAAGGTTAACATTTAAAATTAAAAGTAGGAAACAAACCTTATTCAAGAAAGATGTCTGTTTCATTTTGGAGCAGTTAAGCAGCGAGAAAAGAAGAGCAAGCAAAAGGGATAGAGTGTTGACAATATCTTATAGTACAGTGATATACACATGACCGGGGGATGTGGAGGGAAACTTTTTATTTAGCCTGTCTTTTTCTATATTAAGTCCCCTATTCTCACTGATCCCATATTTGAAATATGTGTAAGAGAAAACGAGAAGCCAAATAACAGCATAGGTCAGTGATTTTCAACTGGATCTATGTGGGGTGGGGCAGGAGGGGAAAAGGGATGTTAACTGATGGAAGTGTATACTGTATTATTCTTCAGAAATGTTGGAATGTCAGGTATTGAGAGTCCATGACTATATCTTCAGCGGCATATCTGTGTATCTACTGAACCCCAGTATAGGGCCCTTGGTGAAATATTGTATTTGTTGTCCTCACCTCCTGGAGTTTATCTATGAGGGTAATTACCTACATGAAAAATGACATACAAAACATTACATGATTAATAACCCGAGTAGTATAAGGGGTGGTAATCCACTTACCTGATGAAGAAATCATTTCTTATTGGAGTTGAGGTCTTGATGGAGTACAAGGTATGAGGACTATGATTTGCAGAATCAATGGGTAAGAAATTCAGCAAATGCAGTAGGAGAAATGGCCTAAGTAAAACTGCAGAGGCGAAAAAGCACAAAGTGTATTTTAGAAGATAATCTTTTGGGAGATATGTGGTTTGTAAAGGATGTCACTACTGCTTATGGGAAATTCAACTAATGGCCTGTTTTTTGCTGGTCCATCAAATATAAAATAAGTAGTACTATCCGAATTATAGAGGATTTGGTGTTTAGCTTGTTCCTGTTTATTAAGAGGTTTAATTTGATTTCTTAGAGGTTTGTATTTTTGTTTTTAGGAAGCTTTGGGAGATGTTGTTTACTGTAGTTTGCCTGAAGTTGGGACAAAATTGAACAAACAAGGTGAGTGTTTTTCTCATCTTGGTATGTCATGATTCATGCCATAAAGTTTCTTTACCTGATCTTTACCTTGAATAATAACTTGTTTACACCCAGGATCAATTAGAGTGCTTCTTACTCAAGTAAAAGAAAACTCAAAAGTAGAATAAACAGTAGGGATTTATATCTTACACAATAATCTGGACATAGGTGAATATAGGATTGGCTGAATGGCTCAGTGAAGGCCATCAAAGACACGACCTCTTTTGGTACTTTTTCTGCCTCAGTTTGTGAGAGGTCATAGAATAACAGCAAAATCTTAAAGCATCACATTCTCAAATGATAGTATCCAAAAGCAGGAAGAGAAGGACAGGCTCTCTTTTTTTGTCTCATATCTCTTTGGCTGGGTCTGGGTTATTGCCACTCCTAGCTGTAAGGGATGATGGCCAGGAGAATAATGAGCATTTTTAGCCATTATAATGGAAGGTAAGAAGTAGAGAGAAATGGCTCTCAGTATCCTCGCTCCCCACTCCACATACTCACATTGATGCAGTAATATAGCTGATGTCTGATAAGTTTAAAAAGCAAAATCTGCTTTTCTTTGGAAGCAGTAAGAACATCAGGAAAGAAACTGGGCTTAAAGGGGTCAGAATCTGATTTTCAGTCCAGGCCCTACAACGTATCAGCTGTGTGATTTGGGGGAAAATGCTTAATCTAGATCATGTCTATAAGTCAGGATAATAATAGTACCTACCTCATAGAGTTGTAGGGATTAAATGAAATTTAGCATAGTGTCTGTCATAAGATTAGTGCTTAATAAATGTGAGCCAGTAGTACCACATACTGGTCATAGGTTTCTTAACATATAAAGATGGCCCTACAGAATTTAATTATTTTCTAAGTATCTTTGACAGTGTGGCTATTGTATTCACATCCCTCTTTTTGAAGGTCTTCCTAGAAACTTTCTGATGTCATAATAAAACCCTTGTTGTGATTGATAATCTTTGTCCATTTTTCTTTTCCCTGTACATCAAAGCATAGTTCTGGTTTTCTTTTATCACATTGTTTTATTTACTGTGTACCTACTCTGCTACTCTCAAGCAAATCATAGGTTTCCAAACATCTCTTTACAGTGAGTAGCATGAAAGTTTTTGTGCTTAAAAAAATTCTATTAATATAAATATGTTGAGTAATATCCCTAAATTAATGAATGTTTTTAACCCATTTACTGTTTAGGAAAAAAAAAAAGTGCATTTCGCCACCAGCATTCATTTAACATCATGTGTAGGGAATGCTACGTTTTCTAGGATTTGACATTTTCAGCACCAGAGAATACTATATTTCGTAACTAGAAATACCACTACTAAAAACAGAATGCTATAAATAGAATGATGTCATTTTTTCCAAAGACTACCAATATACTAGAGCGATGCGAAAATAATAATAAAAGCAAGATATTTTGTGGCAAACTTTGGGGGTAATGTTAAGACTAACCTGCGAGTTTTCTTGGGGTAAACACTGCAGCTGCAAGTGCCACTGACGAGTATTCTTGCGGCAAATGGGAAATGGGTTAAACTTTTTGTTCAAGGTATTTTTTAAGTTGATACATTGAAAATTCATGGATCTTTAGTGTATAATCCAGTGAGTTTTGACAAACTTAAATACTGCGTAAACCTTCTCAATCAAAATCCTTCCCAATAGACAACCTCTTCGCTGATTTCTGTGCCCATTTGATTCTTCTGGGAGCTTGGGAGCGCAATTCAAGTGTTAGCTCCTTTATGTCCCTACATAACCCTGTGGGTAGTGTATTATCAGTTTATTTTATGGTTCAAGAAAATAAGATGCAGAGGTTTAGTAAGTTGTCCAAGGGCACAGAGCTATTCTTTAACTTCATTTAAAAGGAATCACACTATATATTATTATGTCTGGCTTCTTTTGTCCAATGTCATGATTTTGAGATTCATTCATGTTGAGTGATCAGTATTTCATGTTATTGTTGAATACTGTCCTACTATATGAATATAACACATTTTTATCCTTTTTCCTATTGGATTTTGTGTTATTGCTAGTTTAGGACTATTTTGAATAAACCTACTATAAACTTTTGTATGTCTTCTATGAATGTATGTCTTCCTTTCTCTTGGGTAAGTATACATAGGTTTGGAATTTCTGAGTCATAGTGTAGATAGTTATATGTTTAACTTTATAAGAAACTGCCAAGTTTTCCAAAGTAGTTGTACCATTTAACATGCTTACTGACAGTATGAGAGTTCCAGGTGCTACAGATTTCATTGTGGTTTAGGTTTGCTTTTTCTCTTCTATGTACTTTTTGCTACTTATCTGTTTCTGTGAAGTCACTAATCAAGGCTCTTACTAGATTTTGAGTTGTCTTTTTTACCACTGATTTGTAAGCATTCTTTATATACTCTGGATACAAATCCTTTCTCAGATATATATAGTGAATATTTTGTCATAGCTTATGGTTTTGCCTTTTCATTTTTTTAGCTGTGTTTTTTTGATGAGTAGCTTTTAATTTTTAACAAATTCAGGTTATTAATGTTTTAATTATATATAAAACATTGCATCTTCTCTAAGAAATCTTTTGTCTATCTCCATGTTCCCAAACTATATACACTCATGCTTTGGGGTGCTGTGGTATATTTTAAATTTTCAACATTTTGGGATACCACACAAAACTCATAGCTCACTGGGGTTAACAAGTCTCAACAATAGATCTCACTATATTACTTTGGTTAATATACCTTTGAAGCAGGTTCTGCATATGAAAATCAGTATGCAACATCAAATAAGCCAATGGCTGGTATTCAATCTGATTCCCTGATGAACTTTACAGTACGCAACAGACACATTTTTCTTTCAATTTGTGGGTTAGTTTTTCAAACAGCTACTCAGTTGTAATGTAACAACTTACTAAGTAACCTCTTAATAAATTGAACTATTAGGCATTTGTTTTGGTGTAGGGATCACCATAAATAATTACTGAGACACTAAAGGCACTATGAATGGAGAAAGTTTGAGCAACTCTGACCTACACCAAATTTGGAAAGATATTCTCCATGTTTTGTTCTTGAAACTTCATACAGTTTTAGCTTTTTTGTGTTTAGGGTATATTAAATTCACTGATCCTAATAGTTGTATAGATTCCTTTGTCTCTTCCATGTAAACAATAATGTAATTTGTCAAGAGTTTTATTTCTTCCTTTCAATGTTAATGCATTATCTTTTTTCCTTGCCTTATAGCACTGGCCAGGGAAGGCCCTCAATATAATGTTGAATAGAAGTGAGAATAGATCTTAGGAAAAAGCATCTAACATTTCATCATTAGGCATGATGAATAGTATAGCTGTGGGGGTTTTCACAGATGCCCATTTTCAGATGAAGAGGTTCCTCTCTATATCTAGTTAACTGAGAATTATCATTCATGGATGTTGAATTTTGTCAGATTCATTTTCTCCATCTATTGACATGATCGTAGGGGTTTTCTTTATTCTGTTAATGTGACCAAAATGATTTATTTTTGAATGTTGAATCAACCTTGCATTCCTGGTAGTCATGATGTAAAAATTATCTTTTTAAAAATACTGCTGGGTTAGGTTTGCTATTTAATTTTTGCATTATGTTCATGAAAGAGATTGTTCTTATGCCTTTGTCAAATTTTTAAATGTTATATTGGCCTCATAGAATAATTTGGGAATGTTCCCACCTCTTTTGCTGAAAATATGGAAGAATAATATTATTTCTTCATTAAATGTTTGATAGAATTAACCAGTGAAATCTAAGCCAGGAGTTTTCTTTGTGGGAAGGTTTTGATAGATTTAATTTTTTAATAGAGATAAGGTTATTCATATCTTGTTTTCTTGTTAGTTTTGTTGTGTTTGAGGAATTTTTCCATTTTGTGTTGTCAGATTTGGCATAACGATGTTCATTTTTATTATCCTTTTACATGCATAGGAACCCTTTTTATCCCTTCCTATTTGTGGTAATTTGTGTATTCTTCTCCCCCCTCCCCCGATTAGACTTGCTAGCTATTTATCAATTTAATTAATCTTTTGAAACAACTAAATTTTTATTGTTTTCTCTATTTTCCATTTTATTAGTTCTGCTCATATCTTGTTTTCTTCAACTTAGATTTGCTTTTTTACGTATTGTAAAATGCTGTTTCCCTTGTGGTGGGTGGCAGTTAAAATCTTAGTTTTTCATTCTTTTAGCCTTAGCCAGGATACTTGGAGTCAGCTTTGTGTATGCATGGTTCAGGGATCATGCAGAGACCTGGGTAGAGTTTATACACAGAATTGGGGGCTCTTCCTTTTAGTATCTCTCCTCCTCAGGATTTATCACGTTACTTTCCAGTATATGCAGTGGTCCCAGATTCTTGTTTTCTTGTCCTTTAAGCCAGTAAGACTGAAATTTTCTTTCAGATTTTTGGGTGCTCCAGATAGCACAGATTAGTACCTCTCCTTAGGCTAAAAATTATTTTTTAAAATCAGCAGTGGTGTTATTCCTTCTTCCAAGTTTTCTCTCCATTCCATAAACTGACTGCTCTGTTCATTTTCCAGTGTCTTTAGAACCCAGGTCATTGCTTTTAAGATGTTCTTTTTTAAGAAAAAAAAAAGCTGAAGATATTTCCTTCTAGGCACCATTTTAGCTATATCCCAAATATTTTGGCATATTGTATTCTCATTATCATTCAGTTCAGATCACTTAGGTCCTTTTTTTCAAGGACTGACTCCTCTTTTTGGTCACTCTATAGTACCTTCATATAATTAATTGTTTTCTTGTATGTGTTTTGTTCAGGGCTTATAATTATCTGTAGGGAGGTTGGCCTGAGGTACGTCAACAGTACTGGAATCTTCTAAGTTTGTTGTTGTTGTTGTTGTTGTTTGTTTTTTTGAGCTACAGTAAATTGAAAGAAGGTGAGTTTCACTAAACTTAAGCACATCTGGTATTCACCATTTGTTCACTCTGTCTAGTACAGATAGGTCCAGTCTGTTGAGAATATTTGTACCCTTATAACAAAATCTATGATTTTATTTAAAGAAGTTTAGAATTTTTTATGATGACTGTATTAGAGGTGACCACTTTTCATATTTTGTATTTTCAGGTCATTAACTTTTGACTCAATATTTTCTTTCATTTTCTCAATTTAGATGAGTTTGGTGCTTTGGAAAGTGTAAAAGCTGCTAGTGAACTCTATTCTCCTCTATCAGGAGAAGTAACTGAAATTAATGAAGCCCTTGCAGAAAATCCAGGACTTGTCAACAAATCTTGTTATGATGATGGTGAGTTGTTAGAACTTTTTCAAAGGATTATTGCTTCAGTTAACATTTAATCTAGAATTTAAAGAAAGATTTAGCTGACTGTGACTTCATGTTTTTGCACTTCTTGATACTAAACAGAGATGATCTGCTTTAAAAAGGGAAAACAGATTAGCTGAATATCTAAGGCTATGTTTGAGATCTCTGTTGATAAAAGCATTGCCTTATTACCGTGGTTCTTAGAATCAGGGTTGTAGACTCATTGTAAACACTTGCAAAGTATTTACCTCTTCAAAATAAAGCATCTATTTTGTGTGATATAGGTGGTAACAGAATAATACTTATTTCACTAATTTTCATTACTACCTAAGAGTTCTTAATCCATCATGGTAAAATCTATTCTAGCTGTAACTTCTTCAGTTGTGATATGCAAAGATATTAATTTAATTCTTAAGGTTAAAATTTAAAGCTCCTTGAATAAATAATGAGTCGTTTAGGTAAAGAATACTACTTTAATTTTGAGGCACTAAGAGAATTTATTTTACATTTTGAATATATTTGACTTTTACTCTAAAAAGGTTATTTGGAATATAAGATAACTTTTTTTTGGTTGCAGGTTGGCTGATCAAGATGACACTGAGTAACCCTTCAGAACTAGATGAACTAATGAGTGAAGAGGCATATGAGAAATACATAAAATCTATTGAGAACTGAAAATGGAACCCCCCTCCTAAATAAAGTAGTATGAAACAACTTAATCTAGCATAGTCTTAGTGGTGGATAGGAGAGATAAAATAGCAACTTTTAGCAATTATCAATGGAAAAAGAAACAACAATGCTACTGGAAGAGAATACCCCTTAACTTTCTAATGATCGCAGATAAACACAATATGCATCTTTTTCAAAACACCCAAGATTTTTAGGCTAGACTACAGTTATAAATATTCAGAATTCCTGAAATTATTTGTGGTAAAATCTAGTTACAAAAATTATGTAAGTCAAGGATAACATTGTTATCTTGAGCCTTATGTAATATTGTAACTTGGATTTGAATCAAATTACTTAACGATCTTTCCTTTGGAAATAACTGGCAGTGGAGAAAAGTTGTTTGTTGTTACAGAGTCAGATGACTGAACAATACAGTCTTCATTTTGCAATATACTGCATTTGCTGGTGCTATTTTTATACAGTGAAGCAACAGCTTTGCAGGAAAACAAAGTTTAATAATAAAACATTCAACTTCATTAATCATGTTTTTTGTTTTGCTGTTAAAATTTCATTTAGTAATTGCTAGTACTTGTGAAGATGCCAATACTAACTTATGGAAAGTTTGTTTTGTTTTGTTTTGTTTGTTTTTAAGGAACTGTAAGCCATAATAATGAAAAGTTCTAAGAAAATGTTTCCTTTTAGTTACAAGTCTGGTTTTTCTTAAGTAAAAATCTAATTGTCTGATAATAAGTACTTTTTTGGTCATCTTTAATATGAAAAAAACCACTGACGTTTTTCTCATGCTAAGTTGGGATAAAGAAGAAAAACATGGAAAGGTGAAAGTTTGATCAGTATAGCACATGGCATCCTTAAGAAGGTTAAAACCACATTCAAGTTTCCACTTAAGCAATGGGAATAGAGGTGAAATTTTATGAGCTCGGACACTGACTTATATACAATGAATATGCTTTATAGTTTAAGCATATTTAGAATACCAAATGGTATTTGAATTAAGCCAACTGTAGTATGCTGATATTTTGAGGGGTATGTTATATATACACATAAATATATATGCATACACAGCAAAAGCAGACAAGGCACTATCATTTTCCCACTTACTCCAGGAAAAGGAAAGTACTCAGACACTACCACCTTCTGATAGTGAATAAACAGCAAATATGAGAACCTAGAAGAATTGGGTAAGTAACATACAAATCTTGCTCCTGAGCAGAAGGAACTATTCTTTCCAGCACTGGGCCAAATGGCTCTTACTGCTGAACTGTATCTATGCACCTTAGTCCAGAAAGTATCAACTGTAATTGATTAAAAAAAAACCCAAAAAACAGAAAAAAGTGTCCAAGTTATCCTGGATGATTGTCTATCTGTGTAATTATTATTCAGGTTATTAATTAGACTATCTCCTTTCTAAATAAATAAGTAATAATTACTTAGATTTACTCTTGTTTTGAAGGTACTCTCATATATTGCCCTCTTTGATCTTAATAACCAGAGCTAGATAAGACATATTCGTAGCTACCGCTATTTCACAGATAAGAAAGATGGTAAGTAGTTGTTAAAAAGCTGGGAAATCACCATTAGGATTTTCACATTTCCGAGTCCACTCTTAATCAGTTCTTTAGCAAATGTTACTATACAAAATATTTAAATACGAATCATGGAGGGGGAAGAAAGAGTGTTCTAAATGTGGGAAGCAGAAATGGCCTTTCTAAAGTGAAAGTACATCAGTGATTATATTCTGAAAGAGATGGGAAGTTTCTTATTCTACCATTCTTTCCCCAAGACAGACACTATACCCACTCTTGAGTTTTTTCAAAGAGCAGAATATTATGGCAATTTGTTCTTTCACTATTTAGAATATAGAGCAAATTCAACCTTCATTTCTATAGTGCTGCAAAAAAATAATAGGCATTGAATAGCACTCCAAATGGACTAAACAATTTTTCAGACCTCATATTCCTTTTGAGTGAATAAAGCAGCTTAATAAAGGTTTTGAATAATGCATTCTAATAATTAAAACTCAAATGGAACAGGTTATCATGGAAGTGTTAAAAAATTATATCCCCAGGTAGTTTAAAATTGTTGACAGTATTAAATCTTAAAGCATTGGAGGGCTCTGCCTAGGCATGCTAGTGTAAAAACAAGGTATTTCAGATCAACTCAGCAAATTGGAATTTCTGAATATTCCTAAATTTCCTCAGTTTTTCTGGGGCTTCTAAAATGTACCACCCACCGTCAGTCTAAAAAAATCATGCTAACTTTAACTACCCTCAGCAATCACTATTATTTCAGAACTAATCGTATCTTCCATCCTCAGGGTTCTCACTTTACATCAAGATCAAATTATTTTTTCTTCCCTGCAACATTTTACTACTGACCACCTACTCTCAGCACTTTTTTTTCTTTTAAATACTTTATTTTTTAGAACAAATTGATCATAAAGTAGTTTTCCTCTCTCCTGACTCCATCTTTCTGTTTTCGAAACATCCTTTGCTAACTCAGATCTTATTGTATTAGAACTACTAATATCTTGATTCAGTTTACGGTGGCTTTTTGTAAACGTGACAAACACTTGTCCCTTAATGTTTCTCCTCAACCATGCTATTGAGCTACCTGCTAGACTTCAGTAGTGATTACTAGTCTATTTAAAACTTGAAAGCGCTATTAGTTTGAAGCAAATCAGCTACCAGATCTTCCAACTTCTCCATGTACTTATGAGAATGTACTTTCAGCCAAGTTTAATAGTTAGCAAATCTGGATTTTTGGCCTACATCACCCCGGCATTTTGTTCTCATGGGGAAGGGGAGATATAGGGACAGCTGGCAAAGTTGGAGACGTTTTTGGCTGACATCTCCTAGATGCTGCTAACCATCCTGCAATGGCGGCCCTACCTCAAAATCATCCGGCCCCAGAGCAACAGAGTGTAGGGTGAAGCCCTGAGGGTCTCTAAGGGGAAGCCAGTCCAAATGGCCCTCGCTTTCTAACTCCAAGTTCCAGAGGACATCCAGCCCCTTGTCCATTTCCCTGACCGTCGACTACACAGTACCTCGCAAAGCCGCCTCAAGCGCTCGCAGCGGGACGCGGTGGCCCCCCACGCGCGGTAGAAGGTGTGCGGCAGCACAGAGAGCGCGGCGAGCACGTACCAACCACGGTCAGTCAGCGCCGCCTCCCGCGCTGTTTTATTGCGCGAAGCAGTCTTACGTCACTTCCGCTGCAAGGCCCCGCGGGCCCGCCCACCATCCGCCCCCAAGCGCGTCGTAACTCAGGGCAACTGTCGCCCTTGCTCGACGGCGAGGACTAAACTGTGCAGGGGCCTTCCATCTCGCTGGCCCCACGTGAGGGTGTAAGCGGCGGTGGCCGCTTCCCCACCTTCAGCGTGGGGCCCCACACCACTCCACAGGCTGCAGAACGAAGAGGCCTTTCCCAGCTCGTGAGGAAGCTGCCCTCTGAGGTGTGGAGGTGAAAGGGAGACACAGTGCGGCCCGGGACGGGATTCAGAGTGGGCGGGGCCTGGGGAGCAGCGGCACGGAACGGGCGGGGCAGTGGGAGGAGCCGTTGAAAGGGCGGATCCCTATGAGACAGGAGCCAATGGAGGGAGGGGAGGATCAAACCGGGTTTTTTGCTGGAGAGGGTTAACGCTTGAAAGAAGAGACGGCGTCTTTTGTGGCGCGGTAAGAACTGCTGGAGGAAGCAGAGGGGATAGTTGAGGAAGAAGGGCCATGGACGAAGGGGAGGAGGCTGCGGTGACGGAGGGACTATTAAAGAAAAGGGAGGAGCCAGGTATGAAAGTGCCTGAGCTTTAGGAGCGATAGGTTGGGTGTGTGTGCTCTGTGGACGCGTAAGGCACAGAGAATTAACATAGGGAGATAAGATTTTTACTCTTAAAATGTGAACAAATTGCACACGTTGGGTAGCGCGTGTGCTTAACTTTGAGGCAAAGGTTTGACTCTGCCGAATCGTGTTCCAAAACTGAATTAGATTGAAGTCCCAATGTCATTTTTCCTTTAGAAACTATATTACCAGTGATCAGCATGCTCAGGCCAATTGTCAAAACCTATATGCATAAAACTTAGCTTTGTATTAAGAAATTTAACTTCTACCATGACTAAAGGTGTTTCTATTCATTGATTTCTTCATTCAACACACATTGATAAGGATCCACAGGAACATCCCTTCAGAATTCCAAGTGAAGCTGTCAGAAACCCATCTTTCCCTGGCTGAAATTCTGACATATATTCAAAATTCCTTTAAACTTGAAACTTCTAGGAAGATGGGTGTATGTGTGAGGACATAGTATAGAGTCAGGGAAATGGTAAGGAGTTTTGAGGGATTACAGCCTGCTTTTCACATAAACAGTCTGCTTTTGACCTAAACACCCTGTGCTTTTCACCTTCCTGGCCCATTACCATCCCACCCCACGCCCCCCTTCCCACCTCAGGTGTAGGAATCTATAGAGTAAGGCATTTCTAGGCCGACTATATAGACAGGCAATGACAAATATATGGCACATGTGCTGCCACCCTTCATATTTATTTCCTGACAGACATTCATTAATCAATCACAGAACTCTTTACTCTGGCTGCCAAATCTTAAGATCCTTCTCAACACCACACCCTAGGTAGCCACTGCTTGTTTGGAACTGACGATTCAGAACATATTCTTCATCTGTAGACAAATGTAAAAATAGTAATAGTAATGTAAACATCCTTAAGTCTTGGTAAGATACCTTTTTGTTTTCATTAGGATTACTTAAATTGATGTATCAGTAATTCTGTGGATGAAATTTAGAAATGTAAGCCCGATAACTGTATAGTGAGGTGAACTTACAGCTGGTTGGATAATTAATAAACACACAAGTACCAGGGATATCCACAGGACATTATCCTTTACTCTCTCCTCAGCAACATTTATACCAATGATTTAAATGAAGTTACAGAAGATATGTCCATTGAATTAATGAAGTCTTAAAGTGGGAATGGAAAGAAATGGCCAAACTGTAGGATGTCAGATTCAAAATATCTAAGCAGGCTGGAATAATGGTCCAAAACAAAACAAAACAAAACAAAAACAAAAATTTTAGAAGGATCTGATACACTTAGATGTTTTCATCTAGTTAAAAATGAAAAAAAAATCAACATTGTGGATATGGAGTGAAAAAGACAGAGATTTTTAACAATTCATGTGGAAAAAATCTAGAAGTTGTTTTTGACCTCAAGCTCAGTGTTAATTGAGAATGAGATATAGCATTTAAAAAAAATATAGCCACCTTTGTTGAATTAATAGGTGTAGTTTTCAGATCAAAGAGAGTCAGATTTCAAAATAGACACTTCTAGCCAGACTGAATTTGATGTATTGCCCTCATCTCCAGGTACTACATTTTAAAGATGTTGACAAGTGACCGCATTCTTAAAATGAGGGAATTTGAGATTCTTTTCTGGAAAAATGATAGCTGTCTTTAGTTTCAGGATTAGCATATGTTGCATTTAAAAGGAACACCAGGAAAGGAGCAAAATATGCAGGTTTACTGATGTCTTGATTGGAGAACATTTTAATCTTAAATTTTGCCACTGGAATGAAAAAAGTAGCTCGTAAATTGATGAGCGCTCAGTTATTAAAAATACTTAAGCATGTCTAAGAATAGTACCTGACCCTAGGTCATAAAGATTTTATATGTTTTCTTTTAAAAGTTATGTAGTTTTATGATTTATATTTAGATCTATGATCCATTTTGAGTTTTAAAAATTTTAGCATGTGGATGGCCTATGGTTGCAACACTATGGTTGAACAGACTATTTTGTCTGCATTTAATTATTTTTGCGTCTTTGTCAAAAATTAATTGGCCATATTTGGTATATTTCTGGACCTTCTATTCCAACCCACTGACCTATGTGTCTCTCCATTAACCAGTATCATACTGATTCCTATTCCTATGGTGATTTTTAAAACTGAGTAGTGCGATTCTTCTACATTACTTTTATAATTGTTATTGGTATTATAGTTCCTTTGCATTTCCTAATAAATTTTAAATCTAGCTTGTCAATATTGACAAGAAATCCTGTTCTAGATTTGTATGTTGATTTTCGGCAGTTATACTTCCAACTTCTTTAAAATTGACTGTAATCTTAGGCCTTTATATTTTCATATACATTTTAGAATCCAAAAAATTGAAAAAAAAAATTAAGAAAAGAATTATCAGTTATAGGCACATAGTCTTACCTTCCCAAGATCTAAGACTTCCTAGTTTCAGGTGCCCTGGACTCTTCCTTCAAGGCCCATAAATATCCACATTTTAGATAGTAATATTCTTAATACATAAAGACCATTTGCTTTGTATGTCACATCTGATATTACCAGACTAATGTGGTACGAAGACATTACTACTGGTCACCAAAATCTGTTTTCCTTTTTCTTCTGGAGATTTAGGAGGAAGTATTATCCCTACTTCTCCTTGAAGTTAGGCGATACCTGGGGACTTGCTTTAGCTAATGTCATGGGGATCAAAGTCATATGTTACTTCCAGGCAGAAGCATTTAAAGTCAGTGTTTGAGTCTCCATGTTTGCCATTATAATCCTTCTAAAATTATAATTGGCTATGATTTCCCCCTTATGGTGCCTCCATTAGTTCAATTCCAGAGTGAGGATAATGTGGAGCAGAGTCCATGACATCATACAATGGACATGTAGTATGTGTTAACTTTTGTTGTTTTCTGTCACTGGGGAAAAGAGTTAGGATTGCTTGTTATTGCAGTATAACTTTGCCTATCTAGACTAATCCTAGGTAGCTGAGGCTAACAGATAGCAACCATGCCAAACTGAAGTGTACCCTGGTAAGGCTGCCAGAGCCACCTTTTGCAAAAAGAACCTGGCAGCTTGAGCCATATCTGGGGCAAACACTAAAAACAAAAAACAAAAAATAAAAATCAGAACTTAATGGGGACTTTTAAAATAGATCCATTTCTAACTTCACTTTCATTAAAACAAAATAACTATATTACCACCTTCTTGATCAAAGAAATATGAAGAATAAATCCATATTTTTGGTCAGGTTATCTCTTTTTTTCACATGGAAGCATTACTATTTTGCAAATAGTAGATATGGTGGAATAAGGTACTTATGGTTCTGG
The DNA here is from genome assembly GCF_014176215.1 of Rousettus aegyptiacus. NCBI lineage: Eukaryota > Metazoa > Chordata > Mammalia > Chiroptera > Pteropodidae > Rousettus > Rousettus aegyptiacus. The sequence continues at coordinate 24,192,930 of NW_023416289.1, read as the reverse complement.
AGTGCCAGCGATGCCATTCAGGGGGCACCATGCTTCTCTCCATATTGCCATTTATTTCAGTAGTATATATATCCATTGGTGACAGCCAAAAAACTGCTTGTTGTCTTCATAGTATTGTTTCCATTTTTTTCTTCCCTGACTAATGTACCAACCTGCACATTGCTTGCCCTGAAGAAAATTCGTAGATAGCCTCGGAGGCTGCCATGCCTGCAGACCTGCTGCAGCCCGTGCTTCAGGACCTGCAGGAATGCCATCTTGTCCCACAGGCCCGGCCTCCTGGGTGCCTGTTCTTTTTCAATAAGTACTCGTTCAAGGTCTTTACTGCAACTTAAAATTATACAGACCATATTATCTATTCTTTGATAACATTTATTTCAGTTTGCTTAAGGTCAGAATTCATCATACACTCACCTCCAGCATTACTGCACATTCTATTTCTTGAACCACTTTGATAATATGATGGCTTAAATATTTTTAATTATTATTATTATTATGGAAAACTTCACACTTACACAAAAATAGAGTGATGATACAGTTAACCTTCATATCCTTATACCCATTTACAACAAACAGAATTTATGGCCACTTTTATTTCATAATATTTTCTCTAATGAGAACCACTATACCCCCCATACCCTCCAGACTTCTTACAGGATTATTTTGAAGCAAATAATAATCACTTGTGTTTAATTGGTAAAATAAACTGTGCTACAGAGTTGTTATTTTTTTCTGATCATTTCCTGTCTACTTCTGTCTTTAAATGCTACTAGAAAAGGTACTTTCTGGATTATAGTGAATTTCCATAGGCTCTATTTCTTAGACTCTCATTCCTCTTCTTTATTTTATTTCCAAATATCTTGAATTCTTTCATCAGTGTTTCATTGGGTTTTTTCTTGTTTATCCAAGCATGTACTTTGGGGGCTTGAACCTCAGTTAACATTTTCTTCTTTCTACATTTTGATTAAGTTTCTTCAATAGTTTACGTCATAGAGTTTAATACCTTCTCACCTACATCCGTGTGTATTCCTATCCAAATCCAATTTTGTAGTGCATCTGCAAATGCATTTTCCATGGTAGCATTTTCACTATGATCTTTGTGTTTTCTTAATGTGATTTTCTTCGAAAATATTAAGAACTTTGATGTATGCTTTATACTGGTGATTCTCACATTGAATCAGGTTGTAAAGCTCCCTGAAAGTCGAGAAGTGGAATAGCATGGGTTATTGATTTACTTCAAATCTGTAAAGTAGGCATAATTTCACTGTGAGAAAGTCAGTGTATTATATCAATGCAGATTTCAACTTAAAAATAAAACTGCGTATAATTTGTAAGAAGGCACATTTCTACTCTTTTAGGATCTTTGCTTCTTGCACACTTCTGTTTGTCATTTCTTACAAGAGCTGGAAGACAAGAATGGGCAATAAAATTTGAAGAAAAAAATAAAATTTGGAGGAAAACTTAAAATTAAGACTATTTTTCCACTAACTTATTATTTTTTTTCTATTTAGAAAAAGACCACCAATATTTGTTTTAGTAGTAAAGCATCTTGATCCAGCTTGAAGAACGAACACCAGGGTTCCGGAGAACACCTAGCAGTCTAGTATGTGGGAATCTGACCATTTGACTAAGAATACTGTGTTTATTGACTCAGAGATGATTCTTGTTTTCCGTCATAGAGAGTCAATATAGCTCCTATGATTCCCATTAAATGAGTAAAGTACTTATAAAAATGTAGGATATATAACAAATATGTAAAATGCTTATAACAATGCCTGACACATGGTAAGAGCTATGTAACGGTAAGTTTTATTATTAAATTATTATTGTTACCTGGGTTTCTTTTGGAAATTTGTAATAAATGTTACTGGAACCTTTTCTGGTGCCCTCACTGGGTCCAATTCTACTGACTCGAGAATGGGAACTTACCCAATATTGCATTCTTGGCCTCTGGTGTTTCTCTCTATATATAGAAATAGAGACATAGGCTTCCCCTCAGCTTTCACATACTCTCATGGCATGTGAGAAATAGTCAAAGGTGCTGGAGATGGTTAACCTGAAAGAGAAGAGTACATGGAATTTTTTCGTAGGATTGTTAGGAGGCTGAAGCGATGAGCAGTCTCTGGATTAATGATTCTTCAACGTAGTGATAGAATGCTTTGCAACTCCGATGCAAACCCTTCCCTGAAAAAATGATTGAGCCTCTTCAGAGGCATCACAGACCTCCTGAACCCCATCCATAGATTGGAAAGCCTCCCATCACAGAGCCTTGCCCTGGAGCACAAAACTAGGACCAAGGAGTGGAGGATGTTGCAGGGGCGGGGAAAGCAGTGTTCATTCAATATAAGGAAGAACTTTCTGACAGAACAGCTCTCCAACTTTGCTGGATTTTAGAATCACCTTGGGTAATTTTTTAAAAATCCTTATGGCCAGGCTGTGCCGAGACCAATTATAATCAGAATCTTTGTGGGTGGGGTCTGGGTATTATTTTTCATGCAGCTCCCCAGATGATTCCAAGGCACAGCCAAGTTAGAGAACCAATAAATTTGAGCACTTTGCATTTGAGCAGGCTCTCTAAGTGAACACCTTCTGAGTAAGATACTTCAGTCACAGAACATTTTTCTTACTGATTTGAACATTCTGAAGCTATTTAATCTCTGCTAAACAGTATCTGTTTCATTGCTATAATTACCTCAAGTTTAACTTCATTTTATCATTTAATAAATGGCTTTGCTTTTTATTATTTGCTCTTTTTCCTTTCAAACTGTACATTTTTTAAGTCTTTGGGGTTCTGTGATACAAATGTATTTGTAATTCAGAAGAGAACAAGGTCTAGGTGTACTAATAGTAACTTTTGGGCCTGGGTAGTGAAATCGCACAATATGAAAGGATCAGGTGGTTTGCACAATCTGTCAGGTCCTTAATCATGCTTCTATTTGTAAACAAAATAGCACTTCTAGTTTCTAGTCATTTATAATATGTTTTTTTCCTTTCAGATCTCATTCATTTCCTCTGATGTCATATTGGAAAAGATGAAGATGCCCAAAGATATTTGACCTTCTATAGGTAAATAGAACTTTATTACCATCAAAATGCCACTTGAAGCCTAAATGAAAACGCTGAAATGGTAATTGAACAGATATCGTTACAAGAAGTTGCTTATCTCTCCCTTAACAAAGAATGAAAAATGTGGGTTTCTGGCAGGGATCACGTTGGGGCGAGAGAAAGCAAGGTGTATGGTCCCCATTGAACTCTGTCTCATTACAAGTAAGGATTTCCTCAAGAAGGCACTGGCTGTCCATTAGCACTCAGCTGGATCTTTGTCAGTCACTGCTTAGGCACTAGAGTTCATCTATGCAGCATGTGGGGTTTCCAAGAGGAACCCCTGTCTGTGGGAAGGTATTATAATCATGCCCTTTCATAGCTGAGCAAATGGACCCAGAGAAGTAACTTATGCAAGATCACATAGCTAATAGATAAGATTGGAACTCTGGCTGTTTGGCACTCAAGTCTGTGTTCATAATCAGGATTATAGCTTTCCTAACCCTTTGACTGGATTATAAATGCCAAGTCCCATTTTTAAACCCCAAAAAAGTATTAAGGATAGTATCATCATCATCGTCATCACACATCACCACCACCACCACTGTCATTACCACCTACTGTATTAGTTTCCTAGGGCTGCCATAACAAAGGAACACAGATTGGGAGACTTAAACAGCAGATTGTTGTGTAACACTTCTAGAGGCTCACAGTCTAAAATCAAAGTGTTAGCAGGGTTGATTACTTCTGAAGGTTGCAAAGGGAAAATCTGTTTCAGGCCTCTTTCCTTGGGTTGTAGATGGCCATTTTTTCTCTGTGTCTCTTCACATTCTTTTCCCTCTGTGCATGTTTTGTCCAAATTTCCCATTTTTATAAGGATGTCAGTCATATACAGTGAATATTAGTGAACCAGTTGACTTAGCTTAGATTACATGCTCTACCAGTTTCCTCAAAAGCCTAAGGATCTCAAGCCAATATCCAGAGTTGTTGGGAAGGGAATGAGGAGGAGGTTGGGGTGCATAAGTCACACACATCTACCCCAGTTCTTTTGATATTAGTACAATATCATTGGACATATTTGGAGTGGAGAGTAGGGATGCTTAAACCTACTTTGCTTACTGCAGACTGAACCCCATCATGAGTGATAGAGCTTGTGCTAATATCTGTCTCTCCTCTTCACTCCCAATTTTGGTCTTTAATTAAACCATTAGCCTTTAATTAAAATTAACCTTATCTTTTATAATGTCAGTAGTTGGCATGGATGCTTTTATAATATTTCTTCTCAGTCTGTTCCTGAATGTCTTGAAGATATTTCACCTGAGTGACTGAATTGCTTTAAAAAAAAAAATCAGTATTAAAAACTGAGTTCAGCCTTTTGAGCCATGCTTCTCTTGCTCAGGCCTACTTCCTCTTCTGGAAATTTACTTTCTCTTCTAATAAAGTTTTTCTTTAAATGAATGAATGAATGAATGAATGAATGAATAAAGACTGAGTTCAATTTGCATTTCAAACTACAGGAAGAAGATGTTAAAAACTTTAAACAACCATCACAGTAATTACAGTAATGGATCTCTGTCAGAAAAATGAGACTAAATTAGAAAATAATGGAAATAATGAAATTCAAAGCACAGAAAAAAACGAATTAACCTATACTTGTCCAGATGAAGAAAGCGAAAAGAATCATATTTGTTGTCTTCTCAACATCAGTGACATCACGCTTGAACAGGATGAAAAAGCCAATGAGTTTGCTATCGGAACTGGATGGGAAGAAGCAGTAAGTGTCTTCTTGAGTTAGGTCTCTTTCATATCGGTGTTTTGATGCAAGCTTTTTCTTTTACTTTTTCAAAAATAGTCACTATGACAAAAACAAATTTTTTTAAATAATGAAATATAGAAATCTTTGGAACAGAGGTAAAATATTAATGATGAGAATAGTGTACCTTTCATCGAGTATTTATGGCCACTTGGTATTGGCAAGCACAGTACTAAATGCTTCATGTACACACTTCGTTCAACCTCACAGTAGCCCTTTGCAATAGGTATTCTGAACAGCCTTACTTTTTGGACAAGGATACTGAGGTACTCAAAAGGTAAAATAATGTGCTGAAGGTCACTCAGCCAGTGGCCAAGATCTTCTGGACTCCAGAACCTGAGCTCCTTAACTACTAAACTCTCCAAGAAACCTGAGATTTCTGTCCTAGAAGTTCTACTTAGAACTGTGTGGATTTATTCTTTGAATCAAGAATAGAATCCTAAATTTAGAACTATAAGGAAATTTGGTCTAATCCAGTGATTCTCAGGTGATACTTGACAATGTCACGACTGGGGATGAGGGGAAGGAGATACTGCTGGCATCTAATGGTCGAGGCCAGGGGTGCTGCTCCATATCCCACAATGCCCAGCCAGGATGGCACCCACCACAGGAAATAGTACTGCCTTATCTTAATTCAGGCTGCTGTAACAGAATCCCACAGGCAGGGTGGCTTAAGCAACAGAGTTATTTCTCACAGTTCTAGAGGGTGTAAGTCCAAGTTCAGGCTGCCAGCTTGGTTGGGTTCTTGATGAAGGCCCTCTTCCTGGTTATGCCCTCACATGGCCTTCCTTGGTACATTCAACCAGAGAGGGAGATTCTTTATCTCCTCCTCTTATAAGAATATTGATCCTATTATGAGGGTCCCACCCTCTTGACCTCATTTAACCCTAATTATCTCCAAAATACTCCACCTCCATATACCATCACATTGAGGATTAGAGTTTCAAAATAGGAATTTGGAGGGACACAAATATACAGTCTATAACAAGCTGCAAACATCAGTAGTGCCAAGGTTGAGAAACCCTGATCTACTTGGTTTATTTTATAAAGGTGGAAACTAAGGCCAAGACAAGGCAGGGTGACTCACCCAAGTCCACTTGACAGTTGAAAGAATCATGTCTTCAAGAGCCCTTGTCTAGTATTCTCTGTATTGTGTACTGCCCCCCATCGCCACCTTAAGCATTTATGACCTTCCATATACACACTCCCATGCCAGGTAAGTCAGGGCTATATACAGTCCTATTTAAGAATTTAAACTTTCTAAGGTTATAAGGTTTTGTTTGCTATTGAATGTAACTACTCTGAAATATGCATATAAGGACTGTTGGAATGGACCTGCCTTTGCGCATCCTTTCTCGTCCAGACCCTCCGCACAGCAGTCTCCCTGGGTGTGGTAAACAGAGCCTGGAAGGAGGAGAAGCCCTGATGGTGGGGGACAAGGATGAACAGTTTTGATTTTTTATTTTTATTTAATACTTCCAATTTTATTTTAATGTACATTTGAAAAAATACATAGTGAGCACATCAAGTGGCCATTTATAGATACCAGCTTAGTGTTTTAGTATTAACAAATCCTATTACTAGGATTTCAGATTTACAAATACTATTGCTTAGTAAAGCTAAAATGGGTATTAAAGGTTTTTTTAAAAGATTTTATTTAAAGAAAAATATCAGTTCAGATAGGATGGCCAAAATGGGGATGTGGCCAAGGTTGGGGTGGCTAGAGTTTGGGCAGCTCAGCTGAGAGTAACACGCTGCTTTATTTGTAGGTTCATGGCTGGGGGCAGACTTCTCCAACTGCCTGCATCTGGCCCAGGAAGAAGCTTAAAAAGGTGAAGGTGGGAGAAAGTGCCAGTAGCTGTTTACTATGTGTCAGTCTCTCCCAAGGAAGCCCGGAGACCAAGCCTCAGTCTGAGGGAGGGAAGTTGGAGTCAGGGGCTCTGGCCGAGGCAGGCCCAGAGAAGGATCAAGGCAGCTTCTCCCAGATGCAGAGGCCCCCGCAGGGCCCCACCACTGCTACCAAGGACATCAGCAAGATCTGCTTTCCCTCCTATAGCCAGGGAGAGAAAAAAAGTCTGCAAATAAAGGAGTTTATTTGGTGCTTGGAAGAGTGGGCTGGCCCTGAAACAGTTAAGGGCAAGGACCCCAGTGGGGCCTCTGACAGAAGTCCCTCTATCTCAGACTCCTTGACTTCCAAGGCACTTTTAGTTCTGCCTCCCCTGAAGACTTCAGCCCCAAATGGCTTAGACAGTCTGGGTAAGAAGAGTAAGAACTTTCCCTTGCAGCCTGAAGAGAAGGTGCTAAGTATGGAAAAGGATGCATGTATGGCTTGTGAATATGGATTGAAAACAGTTAACGGGAAAGATGAAAAGAGACCCGCTGAGTTGGCCAAGCACCTTAAAGTCAACTGCAGGCAGCCTTTCCCCTCTCCAGGGGCCAGGACATTGCTGCTGGCCAATCCAGAGCCGTGCTGTCTACATTGGTCCCTCCTTCCTGAGAAAAACCTGGCGTGCCCGCCCAACCCCAGCAATGTTCACTGTCTTGCCACCTTGCAGCTTTTGCAGAAACAGGGAGTGCAAAGCTACAAAACAAAATTCAAAGCCAGGGAGCCAAGACCTCCCATGAACACCCAAAAGTACGTTGTCAAGGAGGCCAAGCTGGAAAACAGGCCCCAAACATTGGAGACCAATGTGTTCTCAAGACCTCTCTTGCCGTCCCTCACAGTGAGCAGAGTTGTCATTCCTGTCTCCACCCAAAGACTTCTCTGAGTTGCCACAATATAACTCCCTGGGAATAAGCACTGTTTGAAATTCATTCATTCTTTCTTTCTCTCCTGCCCCCATCCATTCTCTTCTGTTTTCTTCCTTCATCTCTTCTCCCCTTCTCTTCTCCCACACTTCTCTTTTTCCCCTTGTCCTTTGTTTTGTACTAGAACCAGAGGAAATTGAACCTCATAGTATGAGTTTTGATTTATGTATACCTGCTTGTTTTGCTTAGTCACTTACAAAATGCAAACTAGTAATGCCAGTCTCAGCCTCTGCCTGCCACTGGAAGCCAAGAGAATGGTGGGGAATCCAAAGAGCCTGTCTTGGTGAAGCCCCTGTATCAGCCCCAAGCCCACTGGAAAGGGCTCTTTCTGCCTGACCCCAGTGCCTTATGCTAAGTGTACTGGGCTTGTTTGGACCAAATTATTTCCCAATCTTTTAGGCCAGGCAGGTATCTATTTGTTGCTTCATTTTCTCTGAAACACAAAGATCTGAAACACTGCTTTAATAGAAAAGTCCAGCCTATGTCTAAATGAATATCTTTGCGTCCAAAGTGACATATCCATATATTCATGAATATATCATATCCATTGTATCCTTTGTGTCCAAAGTGACATATCCCCATGGATTTAACACATTTATTGTATCCTATGTGTTCAAGGTGACATATCCCGGTGTTGTAGCCTCATGTTAGTCTCTGTCTGGGAATTTTTAGCCACAGTTCCACAAAATCCTTCTTGGGAAGCAGGTTAAGAATATTTATTTGAAAAAAAAAGATGTAACTATGACTCTTGTCACCCCACATGCTTCCTCCGGACCTACTTTGCATCTAATATTTGGGAACTCTACAACCCCAGACTCTTACAAAATGGGCTGTTACTTTCTCTCCTCTCCTGTTCCTTTCCCCCCTCATTTTATTCCAATGCATTATTTCCTGAAGTTGTATATAAATTAAATGATATTTGTAAATGAGTTGTATTTTAAATGCCAAGTGACAATGCCATGTAGAGAAATGCTTTGAAAAAACATTTTGTAATATAAATAACCATTTAACTGCTCTGTATTTACAGTTTGAATTTGCTTAAGGTAGGTTATACTATGAACTCTGGACTTACCATCCCCTAAATGTTGACTGTGTTTGTAAACATCTGCTTTCCATAATTGGTCTTTGTAATGTCTTATCTGTTAGTTTAAGATTTTTATTTTGTTGGTTTGTTTTTATGAAACACCAGAAATGCAAGAATGATTATAGTACTACAGTCATTAAAAGGTATATTTTGCCTGCTTAAGTTGGAAATTTCTCCATAGTCTGGAAGCAATTTTTAGGTTCCGCCTACCCCTTCTTTCTTGAATGAAGAAACCATCTGGATTCTGTCCCCAAGAGGACCCCCTGATTTCCCATTGTTTCTGGACAGCGTGAGAGTGGTGGGGGTGTTGGACCTGATACTGTTTGAGGACCCTCTAACTCTGGCAGCCTGCCCACCTAAGTCTGGATTTTTTCAAGCCCCTTTTCTAAGCAGCAGAATAATGAATACGCTCAATATGTAAAACAGTTAAAAGTATTTGGGAGGGAAGAGTGTGGACCAGCATGAGTGAGGGGTGGAGCCCCACCTACTCAGCCCAGATGTACTTACTTTCGAGATCTTGAAGCAGTTTGAAAACACTGATCTAAATTAGAACAAAATATTTTTTAAGAAAAGCTCTTTAGTTGGGATAGGGTTGTAAATTCTACAGATTTGGGGGTAAACATATAGTAATAATTTAACAGGAGGGCCCGTCTGAACAAAGGAATGGCCCAATTTACTAAAGATTCATAGTAGCCTTCTTTTTGAGCAAATAATTTGGCCAACAAAATATTGGGTACAAGATTTCTCTGTGAATACAGAAGAATATTCTGCATTTGGAATTTCTTTGTTAGGTAATTATTCACATACCTGATCAAGTCCCTCTGGGATCTTATTTGTATGAGCCCAGATTCAGCTTGTTTCCCTGGATAATGTCATTCTAGGCCTTGTCCCAATTTCCATTCAGGATGTTCAAACTGGGCTTTGATGTCCAAGTCTAGATAAAGTCTAAATGTTTACTAGAATGCAGTCCCCATTAAGGGTTCTAGGTCAGTAAGAAAACTTACAGGGGAACTCACTATTTTAAGGAGTCAAGCATGTTAAAAAAGACGCAAGTGGCTTTCTTCCTACCTCAGGGTGATGATCTCAATTAAGTTTTGTTTCCTCTGGTCCTTTCCAAACCAAGTATGGATGGCTCTATGTTTCACCCCTCATTCTATTATTTTGAATGTCTCTGTAAAACTCTAAACTATTTTTCTCAAGCACTTAAAAATCATCAAGTGGAATTGTGGCAGCACCTGACACAGCTCCTATAGGGCCTGAAGTCACCCACTGGGTGAGGCTGGGCTGAGACCTGGGGATGCTGCTGAGGGTCTAGGTAAGGCAAGAGACGGGCTGGAGGTCCAAGAATCCTTGGACAGAAAGAATGTCAACCTGACAGATGAGGGTGGCACATCGAAGGGCAAGAGGAAGACTAAGTCAGAATAAGACCTGGCTACATTTGGACAAGTATATAGAACTTTGGCTACCTAGGGAGGCTTTCCCTAATGTTTAGCTTAGTTCTTTTTTTCTGGACATTGCTCCTATTGAGAAATTTATTTGTACTTCAAAGATCATGCTATAAAATGATTTGCCTTCAATCTCTATAAGTGTCTCCTTCAAGACCCAGGGAGAACACAGAAGCTGCAGCCCATCTTTAGGAGGGCGCCCCAGCTAGCTAAGTAGCCTGAACTGCATGGTTGGGGCCTTGCATTTGGGGCTTTTTGGAATGCCTGCATTTGAGTCCACTTTGTGCTAGGGGCTCCTGAGAAGCAACGTAGGGAAGGAAAACAGAGGCTGTGAGGAAGGGCAGAACAGGGTAGCTCATGTACCACAGGAACACATGCCCTATGCCAGGCAAACTGGGATGCTGGAGCCATGAGAGAGTCAATGCCAGGTTCTTGATGCCCAGGCTAACCTCCGCCCTGAGTTCTATTAGCCAGTCACATGATATAATAATTCCACTTGAACTTACAAGGCACTGTTTTAAGAGTTCAAAGTCCCTTTGGGGGCATCATCTCTTTCTATCCTGATCATATGCATGCACATCAAGGATCATTTTCTTCTGTGATCTACAGAGAATCCAATCAACAGAGAGACTGTGTTTGGTCAGGTTAGGGTAGGTCTGGAGCTTTGGTGTCTGAAGGCTCCAATATGTCTCCCAGGTGAGGATAGTTGGAACACTGGGTGGAAAATACAAAGCAGGAAGGAGGGCTGGAGAATATCATTCCTTCCTGTAAGCTGGGAACAATTTCAGATACAGGATGTGGTGAGGATGAGGTAATGTATGTAAAATGCCAACAGAAATTTATGGTTTTCATGAATCTATGATCAGATCAAATATAAATAGCTGGATCATTTATTTCCTTTTAATGAATAACTGGCTCTTCAACATTATATAGAAATCCTATAGGCCATGGTGAGTTGTTATTTGGAGTTTGATGGATCTTTACTCTTTACTAGTCCTGAAAACCCAGCTTCATAACTTGTTGGCTAAGGCTCTTTGCCTGGGACCCTGTTAATCAATCCATGAACCAACCCAACCATTCCCTGGCCCTTTCCCTCATCCTGTTTTGCCTGAATTTCCACTGCACCAATCTAAACACCAGTGCGCTCAGATCAAGACTACTGTGTATCTTCTTGAGCACGGTCTTAGGATAAATTCCAGTATCCAGTGTAAGAAGTAAAATAGAACCATCTTCCTTTTTTCCTAGATGCTGAGAACATTAGAAAACTTTTTTTAAATACTCAGCTTTGCCACTGGGCATTGCTGCTAAATGGGGGGATTAATATCTAAGGTCCTTTCTAATTCTGTCATTTTAGCTTAGTTAACTTGCCTACAAACATTACTAGAGACTTAAAAGGATGAACTTTTTTGTCACAGATTTGAGATCAGATTTGCTCTGGATCCTGAACTTTGTAGTGTGAAATGAAAAAAAAAAATAATCTAAATGAATTTTAATTTGTACATGTCAAAGTTGCTGAAAGTAAAAATCCTAGAGATTTTTTTTCACATATGGCTATGAGAACTCAACCTTCTTTAGTAACACATACAACATATACACTTCTTAAAGAACCCAAAGGCTTTTCGGCCTTGACACTGTTGGCATTTGGGGCTGGGTTAATTCTTTGTGGCAGGGCTTTTTTTTTTTTTTTTTTTTTTGTACATATAGGATGTTTAGCAATATATCCCTGGCCTCCTCCACCCACTAGATGCCAATAGTAACCCCAAGTTGTGACAATCAAGAATATCTCCACATTGCCAAGTGCCAAGACAGCAAAACTGGCCCAGTTGAGAATCACTGTTTTAGGTAATTATAATTCTAGAATTCACTGCTTTTGTTTGCAGCTTCTCTAATGGCTTTACTTACAGAGCAAGCAGAAACCTTGGCACAGAGGTGAAGGAAATATGGGAGATCTGCTTGTTTCATCCTGGAAAGCAGAGGTGCACTAGGTCTAAAGCCCTATGGTGCTCTGTTTTGTCCTGGTCCTTCATAGCCTTCTGGTGCCACCTACCTGAGTCCACTCTAGAATGAAGCGACAAGCCTATTTTTCTCTGAGACTCCCTCTCTCATAGTTACAGTGGAGTCTATTTAGACAGCACCAGGAAGAGCTGTTGGCATTCTCTTATCCCTCTTTCAGGAGAATGTGCATTCTTGTTTGGCAAGGTGTTTAACAAAATTCTAAGATGTTAAGTTAATGTATTTACATTTAATGACATTATTAGGAATTCTCTACTGTTTAAGCAGTACTCTCTTCACATTCACTGCTTGTGCTAAATTCATGTGAATGTTAAGAGGCAGTCAACACTATGTACGATGCTCCTTAGTAACCACGGGCAAACCATTACTTCACAAAAACACATGAAAATGACTTTTTCTCCCATTTAGCTCAAAACTATAGACCTTTCTTCCCTGTTTATATTTTAAAATGAAACAATTCATCTGCTTATTAAAACTTGAGGACAGCTCACTTGAAAACATAAAGTCTTATTTTCAGCACTATAGGAAGGTTATGATTATTCACTTAACCACTAAATGTGAAAGCAGTGTTAGCCATTTCATTTGTTTTAATGTGCATGTGCTCTCAAGAAAACTAGTAATTTCTCAATGAAACATTTAATTTGGGATAAATACCACTGGTCCTGATAATAGTCACTGGTCCTGATACTCTTTACCCTGTGAAGGCTTAGTTCTGAGGCTATTTACCCAAATCCTCTTGACTGATTACTCTAATGTAATTTCAGGAAAATGGAATGTCAGCTTATAATTATGGTAGCTATTTATAAAACTTTAAATCTGAAGAGTTACTACTTAGGCATATATATCATTAGAGAATAGTGATTTAAATGGTTTTAAAATATACCACAGCTTTCCCCCAAAAAGTGAAAAAGAAATTGGTACCAACTTATGATTCATTAATAGTACTAGACTCTCAAATATAGCCTAATAAAAATTATTACCATAAACTAAGACAATATAGAGTAAACAATTCCTAAAGAATAATTTGCCAAAGTTTGGTTTCTCAAAAATGTAATATAAAATCTTATTTTTAAGTTTTGTTTTTTAAATAGGGAAAAGTTATTGAGGAGCATTTTAAGGTTAAATATCCTCAGATGCACTGACTTCTGCCAAATTTTTATTGCAGCTCGAGCTCTACATTTTCTGAAGGCACTAAATTTCTCATTACAGCATGGTAGAGGGATCAGTTTCAGAAATGGTCCTAAGCAGCAGCATGTTTGAGATGCAATCATAAAACCAAGTATTTCACCCAGGACTTGGAAAAAGCAGTGGATCACCAGAAAGAAGAGTAAAAAGCTGCAAGCAGAAACAGTAAGAAGAGGACAGGCTTGTAACAAGGGCTTATTGACATATACTGTTACTAAACTCATTTTTTTTAGGCAAAATAAATAAATAAGTAAAAATAAAAAAAATAAAAATTGTTCACTTTGAGGAAATATATGTACTTTTGAGAGTTAACAAAATTGCCACGGAAATACATTTTTTCAAAAATTTTTTGATTTTCTGAAATGACTATTTCACTGATAAACTAAGAGTATCACTTGTTTTAATTTTTGTTGCTTTTCCAGACTTATGTCCTGTTACATTAACTTGCTTGAGAGGAAAGTACCAAAAATGAATAGAGGGACACTGGCAAGTTTGTCCTAAGCTAACCTTCACTATTTTTGAATTTGTGGATTTAGAACAAAATTACAAATGTGTTTATTACTAAGGCAATGTAAAATTTAGTTTTTTTCTTGTTTGTTGAAAGAACTGAATAAATATTGGTACTCTTCCAGTCAAGTATTATATCAGTGAATCTGCTAATATAGTTCACGCAACTGAGATTTCTTTGGATGCAAATGTTTTAAAATGGTATTTAGTAGACTATCTTCTTAGCCATGAGCCATACTAGCCAACATCTTGATGAAGAAACTGTATTAAAATTCATTTAAGAAAGTGTTTTAGATGTTGGTAGTATGGATAAAGCCAAAAAATTGGCATGTCCTCTGCTAATGTTGAATCAATGAATCACTGGCACTTTAATACACTTCGGATGAGGACATACACACATATTTTGTGAGATATAAGGAAAATAAAACTGCATAATACTTGAGACTTCAGTCTTGATCCATAAATTCCCCCAAATTACATGTTCTTCTTTAAGAACCTTCAGAGGATAAGTTTGAAAAGCACCAATTAAATACACTAGATAGTAAGTGCTCTTTTGAGTCATTAGACTGCAGGTTTTGATGAGCAAGTTTGGACTGGAATTGAGATAGACATTCTAAAATTAAGGCTATAAAGAATAACAGGAAAATATCACCCTGCCATTTGCCACTATTAATAAAACAACACAACTTCACAGCTAAACTGACACTGATAGATTTTTCTTTTCATTGAAAGTAGCTTCGAACATCACATGGCACCTTTCAGGTAAGTCGACAAAAGTTTTATTTTTCTTTTATAGCAAGGGAATCAGAAGCAGTGATTTGGTTTTCATGCACATTAGTGACTAAGCAAAGAACTACTCATATTCTAACCTTTCTTTTTTGCTCTTAAGCCAGAACCACATTACTTACAAAGAGTCATCCAATTATAAAATGGTCACATCTGACGACCGCATAAATTGGAGTAATTTCCTTTGAATAAATTTTCTAAAAACTTAAATCCTAAGGTGTACAGTTTTTATCAAAATAAAAACTTTACATTAAAATAGAAACTTTGGTAATGGAGTATCTTTTCATTTTCTATTAGTAAAATTGTTAGCATGGTTTCATGACCAAAAGTAAAACAATAATGAAAATAACTAGGCACAATCATTTCATTATGTGACTTTCAGAAGATGAGTTTTTGAAAAATTAAGGCCAACAACATAAACCACATTATGAGTAAGTAGAAGAATTCACAAAAAGAGGTAGAATTCTTACTTCTCTTTAATTACTGAATTTCGGTTTTTACAAATAATCTTAGAACAATTCAGATAACTAAGGTTTGGGAAAAACAGTTCTTACTTCTACATGAAGAACTATTACATGCTCCATTTTTCTGTAAATAACTCTATTGGCTGGATAAATAAACACTGTCACAGAAACAAACAAACAAAATTAAAGCCATAGATCACTGCATTTATATTTACAAAAAGCCATAAACAAACATGCATTTCTCTTTTACTAAGAGGACTTAAATAGATGTTTGAACATTAAGGCAGTGATGATTCCAAAACATAATGAAATTCTAAGTTAAGGCTTTATGTTTGTTTTGAAACTCATATTCATAGGCAACTGTGACCAAAGCAAAATTTATCTACCAGGTTGGGTTGAACTGCTCAGGATACGCTATTTGTCCATTACCAACAATTCTTTCATGGAACAGGAATTAGCAATACCATCAATTACATGAATTATTAGTCCCCTCCTTAGGTTTTGAGGATTTAGCCTTCAGCGGCACAAGCATGTGCCACTGAAGAGAGCATTTTTTTTGGGTAAATTTAGATAACCTACAGACAACACTGATTTTAACTTGCCTTAAAGTTGGCCAATGATCAAGAATTCAGGATCTCCTAAATACAGAAAACCCCAAAAGCATCTTGAACCATGCTCCCATTTCAAAACGCAGATGTTCTTAATTATTGAAGCAGTTGCCTTTCACTAGTTTTCTTTACAGACTGGTTGGTATTACCCTCTGTAAACAAATAAATAAAGCAACAAAATGCAGAAGATGGATCTATTCTATAATTGCTATCCTCAAGGCACAAATAATATTCTTTCTAGACCAATGTCTTTCCTTATTCAAGGAAATGATGAAAGGTGTACGATTTGCTTTAAAATAATTGATTGCACTCTTCCCTTTCAAGCTTATGCACTGAAATTTAGGGTGAAGAATGTCCTTTTTTCTTTCTATTATTTTTATTAACATTTATAGTGACACGACTCAGGTCCAGCTGCGAGTACACTTTGACCAACAGCTCTGGAGCACCACCCTGGCCTACAGTAGAAAGAGAGAGGGGATGTTTGTAGGGTATACTCCAGTAAGAGCTAACAGGCATGATTCCAAAACCCAGTGTGTCCACAGTGGGCATGACCATTATTTACTCTAGAAGGACCAGTATTTATACTAAGTGCTTGCTGCTACTACTTTAAGCAGTAATTTTACAGTAACACACATCTTGTGAGTAAAGTACTATATACTTACATTGGTGTCAATAATAGTCCATGTAGAGAAGAGATGGGAATGAGTACATGAAAACTATCTGAAAAGCTAAAGGCAGATGTAGTTTTCCTTTGTGTCTTCAAGTAAGAAAAGATGTTAAAGGAGATGAAGCTGCAGGCAGCATGAGTCTCAAACCATCTAAGCACTGGTGTTTAAATTTGATGGTACAGCATCACATTTCTTTAGGTGTTACTATCGGGAAACAGGAATTTCTAACAAGTACTAACAAAAAAATGTTAGGTGCAATTTATGTAAGTCACACTTTGAATAAAATATTTTGAAGATTTCAAAAGTTTTTACCCTAATACCTGTTAAGTTTGGCTTCAACTAAATGGCTAGATGGGGTTTAAAGGTGTGGAATTCCTTTTCTTTAAAGATGGAAAGACTAGCTGTAAAAGGGCAAATGTAGACAACACAATAAAATCCTTTTATATCAACATCTTACACTTTATGATACACTCACGTTTATACACAAATTTCATGTTTACAAGTACAAAAGGCAAAGAACCTCAAAGAATCCAAGCAACGAAATGTCAACTACATTCAACAGAGTTAATACTGTTTGTTGTCTCCATTCTCCATTTTCTAGATCCAGAAGGAAATGGTAAATGCCGTCCCACATGTGGACTCACCTTCTAGAAGTTGGAAACTGTGTGTAGTTCTGCACACGTCTGGGTTTCTACAGAGCTAAACTGAGATTCCATCGTGTTCCAGGCCAAATCGGCCAGAAGAAAGTCATCCATTGCTGTTTGCGTTTCATTGCTGGTGAAGAATAAACTCCCCAGGGTTTCAAAGCCAGAATTCATGGTTTGTGTTTCTGTACTGTTCAACTGAACCTTGCTTTCCAGAACAGGCATGTTTTTAGCAGCGGAGATTCCTTCGGTTTGGGTCTCTGTGTCAGATGAATCAGTACTCATGGAAAAGCTGGAGTGTTTCAGAATACTTCCCAGAGGCAGATGAGGGCTACTGTCTAAAAAAAAGTTTAAGTCTGTCTGTGTCTGTGTGTCGAACATTTCAAGGCCTAAGAAATTTGAATTTCCCCTACAACTGTAGGACTGGACAGAGGTGTCTGCGAGTAAGAAGTCAGTTTGGGTCTCAATGTCTAGTGATTCTAAGACTGGCTCAGTAGTCATGGTGCTAAGCTCACTCTCTTCAGTCTGAGTCTGGATATTTGAGGCTGAAAAGAACTCTTCAATATCAAAATCAATTGCAGGATTCTGGGTTGGGCCAGATGCGAGCTGGGTGTCAGGTCCAGTACTCGTGTCAGACAGAAGACTACGATTGTCCAGTGTCTGACCAGGCATATTACTTGACAGGATGTTTTCTAAATCACTTAATAAATCTATAGTTTGGGTTTGGTTATCTGTCATGTTCTGTGAAGGAAGTATACTATTCTGTGCACAGAAGTTTATAATTGGTGCAGATTTCTCAATATCTTGATTTAAAGTCTTGGGATGGTCCTGAGGTAACAAGCCATGAGTTACAGTCTCTGCTACTAAGCTGCTGCTTATAATACTGTCTGTAGAAACATCGTATGATGAATGGACACTCTCGAAAATGTCTCCACACATTACAGCTTGGTTCATATGTACTCGGTCATTTGTTGGATTTTGCATTCCACTGGTTTGAGTTTCTCTGGAGATCCCACCTGACTGGAAACAGGCATCTAAAAACACATCGGTCTGAGCAGCTATAGATGAAGTTACTTTAGAACTGGGCAAAAACGTTTGAGTATGAACACTAATGGGAAGAGAAACTTGAGAACCAAACGTCAAATCAGTTTGAGAACAAGACGATACAGAGGAATCAGGGCTCACCCACTGTGCAGAAGGTATAAAGTGTTGCATGGCATAAGACAGATCTGTCTGAACATTAATTGAAGAAATGCTGTTCTTTTGACATGTGCTTCCTAGTTCTTGTAGAGGATTAGTCAGACTTTTACCCAAGTTCACTTGAACACCTGTACTAATGGGCTCAACAGCAACAGGATTTCCAACTTTTGAAAGAGGGAGGCTCTCCTTAAGAGAGCAGGCCTCTGAATCAAGGCCGAGGATCAGGGTTCCTATGGACAAGGGCAGTAAGTGTACAGCACCCGGGACAGAGCCCTGATGATCAACACCTAACACCACAGGCTGGGCCGAGGAGTCAGCTGTAGGCACAAAGACAGGCATGGGAGAAAACTGCATGATAGGCAGTTTAACCAAAGCCACTTTAGGCTTTGGTAAAAGCAACTTCTGAGGATATTTTGGAGCTGATGATGTAAGAGTTTGCTTTCTGGCATTAGAGACACAAGAATCTTCAAAGGAAGTGACTAGCTTTATTTCTGAAGTTTCTAATTCTTGAGGGTCTGGTCTTGTAGTTGGTTGGTTGCTCAATGAGTCAATGGTCTTACCGGATAACTTCTGGTTGTGCAGGCAGTTTTCCATTTTCCTTTTCTTACTAGGTGGATCCCTGAGAACAATGACAATGAATAGAGAAAGTAATCAGATTCAACCCAGTGAAGAGAAACCCCTTCTTCTGCAACCCTTTGAAGAACTGGGCCTACTATATAGTAGGTAGAAGTTCAGGAACACAAACAAGGAAGGTGGAGGCATACCTATTTTTTGGTGAAGATAGGCTAAGTTCTAAGTACGAGAATTCAACTTAGATCTGTAAGCATAAGGAAGCTAAGAGATTTGATCATTTCTAAAGTAGGAAGCTAGTATACCAAATATAAATTAGACCTTTAAAATGAAGTAGTTTCATGATAAGGGACCCTCAAAAGGAGCTGGCAGAAAGAATAAGGAAGAACTGGGTCAAGTACACATGGATCCTTTACTAGTACTGCTGCCATTTCCAAAAGTTCTCTTCTTCCATGTCACATCTTCTCTCCATTATTCCTCCTTTATTCCTACACTAATGACTTTCCAGGAAGTTTCATTTGAAACTCTTCCCATTATTTCTTCCTCTTTACCTATGTTCTGCAGGGATCTCATGGCCAGTTCGGTAGATGTGGGACTGTAATGCAGTTCTACTGGCATAGGGACAGCCACATGTGCACTGGAAGGTCTTGCCACAATCCTCTGCATGTCTTTTCAAGTCCCATTCAGTGCCATACGAATTGCTGCACTTACTACATTTATGCTTCTTTTCAGCGTGCATTTTCATAAAGTGCTAGAAAGAAGACAAGGGGACCATAATGAAAAACTGCAACTGCTCAAAATATTTCAAAGACCATCAATATACCCAAATTAACAATGATTTTACATGCTAAAACACAGCAGTCCAAATCAAAAGAATGTAAAAGCAGGCCAACAGTAGTCATATGCCTCTTCTATAACTTTGGCTTTGTGAAGTGAGGTGACTGTTTTGGAAACAATACATGGTACCCAGCATTTAGATCCCGATCTACAAATAAATACTGCAGGCAGAAAAAAAGTCTTTGCAAAGCATTTCACAAGACCCCTTCCGGCAAACACTCAGGGAAGTAGTTCAGCTCCAAATCTCTTCCTGTCCTGGATATCCTCTTTTCCCTATTGTTGGGTCCCTCCCTCCTCTTAAGGTAGCCCCTTCAGAAACTCTTTTCACAAATTGTGTAGTTTCTTACTCCCTTGGGAGAACATTTCCTTTGTGCCTTTGCTTGTCTGACCTTGCAGGTATACAGATTCACACAGAAGATCTGGATGTATATATTTTCTCACTCTTTAAATTGGTCTTCTCTTTTTCTCCAAATCTGTTTCTGGATATCTTCCCCTCCAGAACAAGCCACATCTCCTTCACTTGCATTACACTGTACTCACTTTTTTCAATTGGGAGACTCCTGGGTGGCTGCCCTTACAAGCAACTTTCTGCTCAATTCTCTAGTTATGTTTGGTAAATAATTAGAACATTAAGTTTATATCATCTGCATTTCATCTCATAGAATTATACTTAAGACAAGTAAAATACCTGTTTTACGAGAGAAAATTGAGAAAATGGTCTGTCAGGGCCTCTAGGGCATCCTTCAATTGGACAACAGTAGAATTTCGGTACGGTTTTCAAATCTTTTCTTATTGTAGGATTTACTATGCCATCCTGCAAAAGAAAAATTACTTTAAATAGTTATTTAAAAATAAAACTAATAGAATGGGCTGAATATGAAAATAAAGAATGACTAAAGATGAGAACAAAGAATCTTTTTAGGGAGATAAAAATGTTCTAAACTGGATTGTGATGAAGTTACACAACTATGTCAATCTATTGAAAATAACTGAATTATTCACTTAAAACGGTAAATTTTATGGTGTGTAAAGTATAGCTCAAACTATGTTGTTTAAAAATCTTCTATCCATTCCTTTAAAACACTTCATTCAAAACTTAAAATCTCTGCCCTTTGTGGATGAAAAAGGGGTTCTATAATAATCTAACTAAAAGTAACCTCACAGGATGATCGGACCATAAATTCTTAACTGGGAAGATCATGGTTGTCCCACCTGAGGCCTCTAACTTCTCTAGTAAAAGGTGCTTTGCCTTGGGCAATCTCTGTCCAGTTTTTGTGCATCCAGGTTAACACACCTTTGAAATGCCTTTTTCAGATTCTTCATAAGCATAATCACCTTCAAGAAAGTATACAATCTTATTAACTATCATATAATCCAATCATAAAGATTTCCCAGCTTTGCTTTCTCTCACATTCATGTAATCTTCCTTATGTTCCCTCCTTAATTCCAAATGTATGAAAGAAACTGCAAACTCATTCTGGGAAGCATTTTTTCTCAGTCTATCAAGAGTTTGCTTCCAGGCGTGCCTTCTGGTGGGCTCAAATAAACTCCAATAAGCTCATCAAATTTTTCTACAGGTTTGGATGTTCTTACATCAACACCTTAAAGCCAGTTTCTCTATTTGTGATATATTTACAGTTTCTCAGGCTCAAGATTTCTTTATCATCCGTAAATCTTCCCTTTTATCCTACATGTGTCTTGGTGTAAGCTCCTGAAAAAAAACCTCTTTTGACTATGACTAGGCCTTTCTGATAAATAACACTGTGATTTTCCCTGATCGTCACACTGCCCCTTCCAGTAGCTAAATCTAGTTGACACAACGTTTATATATCAGCTTGAATACAGGCACCATGCTGTTTGAAATCTAATAATTATAATAGCCAGTACTAACACAGCTTTTACTACTGTGCCAGGCCTTGTTCGTTCTAAGCACTTTATATATAATAATCCTCTGTTATTAAGAATGTGATTGACTATTTTGGCTTCAAGTTTTAAAATAACTGGTAAGTTAATTTAGCTTGAAGTGCTCAATCTTGTTGCCCTTGATGACATACTTTGTTCACATACTCGGGTATGAGACTCCTTCTCATCAGGACCCTTCCAGCTGGCCCTAACAAAACGTGTTGGGTGACGGACCTCTCTATAGGTCACCGGAAACAACAGGATGCGCACTCAGCCCTAAGCCGCTGCTGTGGCACCTAGATGTTCTGGTCCTTTAGTGTTCTGATGAGAAAGGATTCATTATTTTTGGAACATGCCCACCTATCTTCTTTCTCATCAGTGTGTATCTAAAGAAGTGAGAACTTAGTAAGTGGCTAAGACTTCTTCCTTTTGTTTTCCCACTGGATCTCAAGAGGAACATGCTGATCTTGTTGAGTCTGTGTCCACTCATTCAACATAATTTATCTTTCAATGATATCAAATTCAGTCAGTTATTGCTCCATGCCTACCACACTGGTCTATTCATTTATCATACTATACTGTCTAGATATTCATATTCATTTGTTTTATTTAAGTAGTCTCATAATTTTCTTTCCTCTTCTAATGTTATAACAAATTTGACATGCCCCATATTATTTGTATATATCACCTAATACTTAAAAAAAAAAGTATGTAAAATAAAATCCCAACTCATTATGCTTCCAATCTGCCATTATATATTTTTCTGTTCTCTTTTCATATACTACCCTACTCAGCCTAACATTCTTCCTACTTCCAATTCCACCTTCGACAGCCAATGTTGAATGACAGCCCTTCTTTGAGGGCCCAGTCTGTCCCACATCCTCCTGTCTCCCATCAGACAAAATGCAATGGTGGAAAGAACAATGTAGCTGTAAGCCATTTCTACCACTGATTAGATGTGTAGCCTTGGATAGGGACTTTAAACTCTCTGAGCCAGTTTACTCATTTCCAAAACAGAAGTTAATTCTCAGGGTTATCTTGTATTAGATTAGCATAGAGTCTAGCCCAGATAACATTCTCAATAAAAAGCATTCCCTTGTTCATAGTTCATCACTCAGATCTAAAGATCTAATCCTTGTCTGAATTCCAAGATAGTACCTAATTTAAGCTATCTTATCTACTATCACTTTCTTTTAGAGTTCCAGTCTCAACTAAATTCCTTAGGAGCAGAAACTATTTTATGTATCTTTTTTATGTATCTTAAAGAAGGAAGTAATCACACACTAAATACAGAGCATTTTTAGAAAGGCATCTAGTTTAGGGCAGAGGTTCTCAAACCTGGTGGCCAGTGAAAAGCCAATCGCTTGAGGCACTTAAAAAAAAAAACATCTATGCCTGGCCCCCCAACCTCAAGTATTCTAATTAGTTTTAGATGGGGATAAGGAATCTATACTTGGTCTTAGAATCTTCCCAGATGATCCCAATACGCAGTTTTAGCTTAAAAACCACTGGTGTAGTGGTTAAACCCATAGATTCTAGAATTTGGACTGCCATAGTGAATTATCTACTTTGCCACTTTTCCATGACCTTGAAAAAATTAGGTGTCTTGGTTTCTTTACCTGTAAGGTAGGCATAATAGCAGGACCTACTTTATGGTCGTTGTGAGGATTTAATTAATAATATATAGGGCTTTGAACAGTGCTAATCACATAATCAGTTATTTGCTGTGGAGATTTTTGTTTCTTTTGCTTTTTGCCAACCAACTTAATGCAAATAGGCTAATCTAAGCTAGTGTTTTACATTAAATATTGTCCTTGTACAAGCCTATTGAAATGTCTTTTGTTAAAACATTGGCATCTGCTAGCTTGAATGACCACTGACACTGCCTCTTACCACCAACTCATCCCATTCATCAGTTCACCTAGTGTTTTTTTAATGAACTAATTTTAATTACCTTATATAGTTTTCCATCTAGTGTTATCAGTGAGATAAAATGAAATGTGAGGAGAACATCAAAGAAGACTCTAAAATCCTTCATTCACTTGACCATTATCAAATTCCTCTTAGTTACATGTCAGGGAGATGGCCCTCTTCTATGTTCCAGGCTGTCAGCTCTTCCAAGAACTCTTTCTACAGGAGCACTACAAAATTTATCCTCACTTCTAATACAGCTTCAGTTTTGTTTAGCAATTCTTTTATTATCCTTTTGCAAACTCCCTATCAAGTTCTCGTATAACTATTCACTTCACTTTTAAAAATATTAATAACCTTGATTTTTTAGAGAAGTTTTAGGTTCACAATAAAATTAAGTGGAAAGTAGAGTTCCCATATACCCCTGTACCCAAACATGTATAGTGTGTTCCATACTAACATCCCCCATCAGAGTGGTACCTTTGTTATAACTGATGAAACTTCACTGACATCACTATCACATAAAGACCATAGTTTATATTAAGAGTTCACTCTCAGTGTTGTACATTTCATGGGTTTTGACAAATGAATAATTACAGGTATTCATTGTTATAGTGTCACACAGAGTATTTTCACTGCCCTAAAAATCCTGTTTTGCCA
The DNA here is from genome assembly GCF_014176215.1 of Rousettus aegyptiacus. Classification (NCBI taxonomy): domain Eukaryota; kingdom Metazoa; phylum Chordata; class Mammalia; order Chiroptera; family Pteropodidae; genus Rousettus; species Rousettus aegyptiacus. The sequence goes on along the minus strand of NW_023416289.1, from coordinate 24,168,786 downwards.
ATTCATAACACTTTTCTCCTTAAATCCTGGTAACCACTAATCTTTATACCGTATCCAGTTTAGCCTTTCCCAAAATGTCATACAGTTGGAATCACACAGTATTGTAGCCTTTACAGATTGTCTTCTTTCACTTGGTAATAAGCATCTAACCTTCCTCCACCTCTTTTCATGGCTTGATAGCTCATTTTTTTCCAGCACTGAATAACAATCTATTGTCAGGAGGTACTACAGTTTATCCACCAACCTCCTAAAAGACATCTTGGTTGCTTCCAAGTTTGGACAGTTATTCACTCCCATTTTTAAATGTCTTCTACCATCTCCTTGCCTTTCTTTTCTCACTGCTAACCTCATTATTCCAGTTCTCCTGACTCTCTGTTTGAACTCTGTCATATACCTCTTAATTAATTTCTAGACCTTCAATCTCTTTTATTCACACTATGCCAGGCTTGTCTTTCTAACGTATAGCTCTGATTAAGTCATTACCTCACTCAAACATTTTTCAACAGCACCCCAATACTACTCAAGTCCAAATTTTTTTAGCCTGGGACATTCAAAGTCCCTTACAATGTAACTTCAACCTACCTTGGATCTTTTCTGTTATTCATTTCTCTGTTGGAGCTAATGGAACTACTTAAAATTTCTCAAACCTTTTTAAGGAAAGGAATATGTTTTTATTTAATGTCACATTTGGGAATGTTTCAAACAGGGTTATGTTCAATAAAAATTTGTGGCATTAGACTGAATATATTCAAGTGGTCAATTAAGCCAAAACTGTATCACATACCAGGATGGGACACTGACGACAGTTACATTGGGCATCAACAATCTCCTTGTTGACGTTGTTTACAGGCATGTGGCCAATAAACTGGCACTGTTCCCTCTCTGGCTTTCTGAGGGTCAGCTCCTCAGCATTCACCATCACCACCTCTCTACCAAGTTTCTGGGCCTTCTTCTCATTCTCGTTCTGAGACACTAAGCTCAAAGGGTAGGTTGGCTGAGATGAGAATAGGGGAGATAAGAAATGATGATGGCACAATAAAACATAAACTGCAGTGAGAAAGTGGTGTTTTTATTTTGAAGTTCTATATACAGTCAAGAACGAAATTTACCAGGCTTTTTGTACTCTATCTATTGAATAATTGAAAAAAAAAAAAAGTACACAAAAATGCTTCATGTTTTGTGTACTTTTTGGGGGGTACCTGTTTATGAAACATTTTAAGTAAAAGGATTTGAAAAAGAACCCAGGAGAGAAAACAATTAAAAAAAAAAAAAAGATGGAAAAAAGTAAACATACTGAAGAGAAAAGCAAGAGGAAGGACACAAATGAAGATGATAGGGTAAAGGATTCTAAGAATCCCTGCAAAAATTGGAAAAAAAGGCAATATAGCTACTCTAGCACCTGACGGCCTTCACAGAAAGAAATCAAGAAAACTAGTTTGCTTTGTTGTCTTCTTACTGTAAATTTAAAATTACAAGTTTTTGTACAATATGATCTATAGAGCAACTTGAAACTGTTTGCTTCCTTTGCTTTTAAAAAACCTTCCTGGCAAATCATTAAAAGCAAACCCTTAACCTGAACACAATACAAAATCCTCTAAGCCATGTTTTAAAATATAAACATTGCTGAGTAAGAAGTTCGTTAAGGGCTTTGCCATCCCTTTCACTTGCTTTCACACACAAGGAATATAACAATCTCTAACAATCAAGAAATACCTATTTATTCTTACTCTTCATTTTCCTGAATCGCCAGCTTTCATTTCTCTGTAGATCCCCCCTATAGGCAAGGCTGAACTAGGTAGGATATTTCCAGATGTCCTTACAGGATACGGAACATAGACAAATATCTTAAGAACTCACATAAAACCGAGAGGCAGCATGTACCCTATACCTTACAATTCCACTCTTATCCATCATCCTTCAGAAGGGTGTTATTCATTTACATTAAGAAGGGTGTAATTGGTTGGGGACAGGGTATTCTGTGAAGAAAAATTAGAATACAATAAAAGCATACAGCAACTAATGGGGAAGGAAATAAAAGGTTATCATAATCTAGAAAAAAATAACTAGGAAATGAACTAGAATTATGCAAGTAGCTGTAACCAAGAGAAGAAAAGGAAAATGTCCACTGAATATTGCACAAATGTGTTAAGCAGATATACTCAGACTAGCTTCAGAGCAGAAAGTAGGTGCACACTTGACAGGTAGTAGAGTTTTTGGCCCAGACTGCTTTCAAAACTATAGGTAGTTCCTGGTCAGCCCTTGTCTCCATCTCCAGACCTCCTCCTTCTAATACTTTGAAAACATCAAGTGTCAAGAGCAATGTTTGAATTCAAGAGCCTTCTATCTGGGATCCGAACTAAGGGTACAGATTCGCCACACTGGGCCACCACTACTTAGATATGGCTATTCTGTCACATAGGCTGCCTTTGTTCAAGAAAATGAATGCCCTTTCCACCAAGACGGCAGATGCCCAAGAGTTGCTGGGTACTATGGTTAGAAGGACAGAATAAAGTAAGAAAGTGAGCCTACTGGATAAGAAAAAATAACAATGGATCTGGGTGAAGTTAATTCCTGCTAAAATAGGTCTCTCTAATGACCCAGGAATAAAACTCGGAAGAGTCCATTTTTTCATTGTTCAATATTTTCAGTTCACAAAGGAATCTTATGTACACTGTGCTGTCTTCAGACAAATCTAAAAAATGAATCTGACTAGAACTGGAAGAATGACTTAACACAAGTTTTAAGCAAGGGAGGATTACTGATACTCTGAAATGCTAAACAGTCCGGGTCAAGATTTGACTGTCATAGTTTGCATTTGCCTCAAATATATTCCTTCTTCTAAGGCCTATTAATTTTATGTACTGGTATCTTCAGAATTTCTGAACTTTACATATTTTAAAAGCATAATTAGAGATAAACCTATTGTATACGTATATCAAACTAATCTTTAAGAATAAGTGCTATCTTTACGCTTAATAGTCTTGAGAGATACAAAGCTCCAGACAGCAATGCCAGAGAAAAGAACAATATACTGTTAAGTGCTTGATAGTGATGTTTAAGCCAACACAAAGAGGGTCCTGGTAGGACTGGCAGCTTCATTTGTGCTCAGAGATATAATGCTGCCTCAGCTGTCTACCAGTGAGGGGATGATATTAAAGGTGGGTGATGGCTATTGTGTATGAGCTGAGAACCAAGGGATTAGGCTGTAGCATTTCTACAATTATATACTCATCCATTCAAGTTGAAATATGGTTAAAAAAGGAAGAATTTAGTTCAAATTTAGTATGAAAGAGAAGACGGGAGACTGTTGATCATTCTCAGTCCTGGAAGAAACTCTAAGCCATTCTAAGAAAAACTGCAGCCCCACATGCAGGGTCTTCCTCAGCATACCAATACCTCCACGTTCATTTCCTGTTTGAGGTCCCTAATCTTCATGAGAATGTTGTTGCTTCTCTGTTATTTGGTGCTAAAAGGTGACTGATTACTCTTTCATGGGCAACCTACTAGAGACTACAACCTCAAACTTTATGCTGTTAAATTCTTATCAGAAGACTGATTCTAAGGAAGTTTCCAAGGAGGACTTACCAGAGGATAGACAGAACATGCAATATGCTAGGTAATTTACGCCTTCTCCTGAATCACTTCAGACCATCAAAAGCTACATATTCACAAAACTGCTTTCAGTGATTCAGGGTTTCAAATTATGTCACTGTCGGCAAAGAAAAACTCTAAGTGGTGGAAGGAAACGACCTACTGTAATGATTGAGAAATTATCATTTGATAGATCTGGGCGGGGCCGAACATCTGAACTTTTAATAAGCTTTCCACAGATGTGGACTAAAGGCTGAAAATCACAGTCCTATTTTACAAGAGGTGGAAGGGATGTTCAGACAACTGTCGTGTTGTTATACTTGCTCCCTCTTAAAGATCCACAGGAGAAGTTTTCCATTAGGTCTCATTTCTGAGCAAAACTGATTTTATCAACACTGTGAAACTTGGAACTGAGGGTGCTTAGCAAGATCTGCAGCTCTTTTAACAATGCGGCTAGACCTAAACGCCGGAAGGAGGTATTGTGGGCGTGGTAGAAAGAACACCTGCTTTAGAAGCAGAGACCGGGTTTAAATCCCGGCACTACCCAGCCAAGTTGCGTAATCTGTTTCTCAACAACAGAATGAGCACGATATCTGCACCTCATGAAGTTGCTGTGAGAACTAATGAGATGAATGTATAAAATGCCCGCGCCGCGAAGTAAGGAGCAGGCAGCCCCTGCTTCCCCCGGCTTGACAGCCGAGTGGCATGACACAGTATTTTCCTATTATTAAGCGTACTCGTTTCCTAGCTCCCACCTTCCCCAGCTGGGACTCCCTCATCGGTTTGGCCCATTTTATGTATTTGTAAGCCCCTTTCGATGCTGGCAGGCGGAAGCTGGATCCACACAGCGCATTCCCGATCCCGAAGCGCGCCGCCCTGGGAGCCGGACCCGCGCCCTCGCCCGGAGCAAGGCGCTTTGTCGGCGCCAGGCCTGGGGAGGCGCCGTCCGGTGGCAGGCTCACCTGGAGGCGGTGGCTCTTGACCAGGTGCATGTTGAGCGCGGGGCTGTTGGGCAGGATCTTGCCGCAGCCGCGCACAGTGCACAGGATGTTAGTCCGCACGGCCCGGGACAACTCGCTCACCGACGGCTGGATCAGCTCCCGGGCCGGTGGCGCGGGCGGCGCGGGACCCGCAGGCGGCTGCTTTACCGCCGCATGCCGTGGCCGGCTACCCTTTAGCCGTCCGGGGGGGCCCCACAAGCCTGAGGCGGCGGCGGCTCCCCTCGTGGCCGCCGGGGCAGCTAGGGCGCCCGAGGCCAGAGCCGTGGGCCCCGCCGCCGCCGCCTCAGAGGCCGCCATGGCTCCCGCACAGCAGCCGGGCACTGCTCCCAGGCCCCGCCTCCCATCTCTGCCACTTCCGGCAGAGGGCGGGGCCGCCGGGTGATTAGCATCCGGCAGAGCTGCGACTCCCCCTGCCGGCTGTGAAGGATGTGTCTGCAGGGAGCCCTCGCTAGGTGAGGCGGGTAGATTGCAAACTACAGGGATTCCTATGAATTGGTAGAAGGTATTGGTTCCGCTGACACATTCTTTGCCTTCTAGAAACTTGACCTCGGGCAATAATTGGATAGAAGAAAAAGTAATGCGTTAGGAACTTAAAGATCCTAAAGTCAGGCAGCGTATGTTAATTACATGTGCCAGACACTGGAGAATGCACTTTTCATTTACTATCTCATTTTGTCCTCGAAACAGCCATAGCGGGTAGGTACTATAAGTTTTCCTTCATTTTGCAGAGAAGTAACTAACTAGTCCTAGGTTATATGCAAATGAAAGGATTGTTATAATTGACAGTTAATAATTTTAGGGAGCCTGGATTTACTCGCCTTTATTTTAACTGATGAAATTCTATTACTGTTTGGGAGACAGTGTAGCTCAGAGCACGGTTCTAAAGCTTAAGTACCTAGAGGGACTAGGGATGTCTTGTAAATGAGCATAGTAGGCCAGGTGTAGACAAAAGGGGGGGAGAGGGCTGCAGTGAAATGAGAAATACATCCTTTGTTGAAAGGGAGCAGCTGCTACTCATCTTTTGTATCACTAGATTTAGTTTTCAAGATTTTTATATGAAAACTTCCAACTTTTATATATTAGCAGCTGTATTAGTTTTCTATTGCTGCAGTAACAAATTACCACAAACTAGTGGCTTAAAACAACACAGATTTGTTAGTGTCAAATGAACTCAGAGTCTGGAGCAGTTTTGCCTAGAAATAAATGATATTTATTTAAGGATCTTGGAGTTTGCAATTTAGAATACAGCTAGGTAAAAACCCAGAAGTGTTCCAAAGAAGAAAGAAAAGTTATAAGTTTTTATAGTAAAATTACATTCTTGAGAATTTTCAGTCCTGCATTCTTACTCCTAGGATGATTGGTTCAGGGCAGTTATTAGTCAGATGTCAGGCACTATGGATGATGGATGTCAGGTGGATGTGTATCTGTCCTTCAGGGAGTAATCAGGTGGTCTGGATACCTGAGTTCTTCAGGGATAATCACAGGGTTATCTGGAGGTTCAGCTGTAAATGTAGGAATTGACACAGGACTGGAAAGTTAAAAAAAGTTTAAGTTCCCATGCTAGTTAAGAACGAGAACAGAGTCTTTCCTCATGCCTCAGCCTTCATGTTAATAATTTTAGCAGCTTGGTTAAAATGACTCCATTTTATGCATTCCTTGTCTTCACTCTTTCCTCATTATTTTATAGTTCTGGAGGTCAGAAGTCTGAAATGAGTCTACTAGGCTAAGATCAAGGTGTCGGCAGGGCTGCATTTCTTCTGGAGGCTCTATGGAAGAATCTGTTTACTTGCCTTTTCCAGCTTCTCAGAGTCAGTAATGGTGAGTTGAGTCTTCTCATATCACTGATTTCTTCAGTAGTCACATCTCCCTGTGCTTTCTTCCTCATCCACTTTTGAGGACCGTCCTGATTATATTGGGTCTATTCAGGAACTCTCCCCATCTGCAAAGTCCCTTTGCTTGTAAGGTAATATATTTACAGATTCCGGGGATTAGGATCTGCACATCTTTGAGCAGGGGGTAAAATGCTGCCCACCACAGGAACTAATTCTGATTTAACAAGTATCGTGAGCCACTCCCCTCCCCGCTACATCTAAGTGGGATAGCATCCATGGCTATTGTTTCTTTTGGCATTGTGTCTAAGAGAGCAGTCTCTGGAGTCCGACTGCTATGGTTATTGTGGGCACAGCTATTTACTAGCCTAAGCTTTGGTATTCACTTAAGTAGGATAAGACTAATAATGCTGCCCGCCTTATAGGATTGTTATGAAAATAAACATATAAAATACTTAGCACAGTGCCTGCCACATAGTAAGTGTTCAATAAATGTTAGCTATTATTCAGTTTTGGAGAACTTATCTAATATAAAGTTAGGTAAATTCTTAATTAGAAAAAATTAGAACATCCCACTGGATTATTCTGAAGCAAGTCCTTTACCTAATTTTACATTAGGCAGTAAATTCCTTTGGCTGTAGCGGTCCTTGGATCTACATTTATTGCTCTATCTATTCCATTAGAATACTAAATATGTCTTTGGACCATCAAGCACATTATAGATAAAAGCTCCATGTAATCTCATTTTCTAAAGCAGGAGCCTCGGTCTGGGAGGGCCTTGGAGTGCAGCCTCAAGTAATTCTGCTATAGATGACGATTAGCATCTTGTTCAGGCTCCAGTTGTACATCCCCGCCAAGTACCAGGGAGGGCTATGAGCCCATGAGACTCAACCCAGGAACATGCAGGCCCTCTGCGCAGACAGACCTAACGCAGGCATTCAGGAACCAAGCAGAAGTGCCTGCCACATGTGCACACACAGGAATAGATGCTCTATCCCATGACTATAATCTACAGGGAAATTAGTATTGTTAAGCCACTGCAGACTCAGTGCCTCACTCTGAGATAACTGGAATGTCTCTGCTATTGCTAATTAAATCTAAAAACATATTTTTCATGTAAGATACCTATAATCTGTAGAAAATACCATTACATTATAAAATATACTTTAACTCTTTTTTCCTGATTGTATTTATAAATCTGTATATTAAGGTTCTTTTTGATATTCATCAAAAGTAACTAATGTACCAGTTTTTAAATATCTTTATTCACATATTGGTATATCGGTCAGTTTGAATGCCATACATATGATAAAATAGATTATGAAAAATATCACATTTACAACAAAACCATTATTTTATATAACTGAATCATTTGATATGCTGCAATAACTCAGTGGATCTAACTCTACCCTCTGAATGGACCAACTTCATGATTCTCCTATAAAGTTGAGTAAGGTGTAGTTTCTTGGTGCTTTTTTCTGTGATCCAAGGCTCCAGGATCAAGGAGAGACAGGAATGCGAAAAAGGATATCTTGTCACATCCTAAAGGCCCACAACTGCTATGCTTTGCAAGATACGGGGGAGAGGGAGCACATAGTGAATTATTCCCCACAATTATATTGAACATTTCTAAATTGTCAGTAGTAAGGGTTACTTTCTAAAATACAAGTTTTTAGACAGAAGTTATCCAGCAAGCCATTAACAGAAATGGGTATGCAACATAGTCAAGGAGATGCTATGCTTCCAAAACCACATATATCTTATTTATCTTTAATTTTAAAATAATTCATTCCCTTGCTTGGTATGCAAGTGAGCAATGGAGAAAGTGGTGCATCTGCAATACCTGGAATTAAGAAAAAAAAAAAAAAAGGGAAAAAAATGAAAATAATCACAGGGCAAAGATTTGAATGAATTTTAAAATGGGCAAGATCAGAGTGTGGATCATGGGCCCCATTAAGTACAGAAGCAGAATATGCAGTATAGGGCAGGATGGGATAGCAGGCTAGCCATGAGAAAGCTCAGAGGTAATCAGTCAGCGAGAGAGGATTGAATGTAGTATGTTGTTAATTCTTTTGGCTTGTAAAATAAATTGACTACTTACCAGCTGGTGCTAAGGATTTTAATGCTTCCAGAAGATGCGGGCTGGAGAACTTTACTAGGCACCGGAGGGGTTCTTCTCTTTCAGCCAAGATGCCCTTATTTAAGTCACTTTTGAATTTTGTTTCAAGCTGTCAACAAAAATATTTATAAATGACTTAAATATATTGGTTGGAATGGCAAAATATAATGAAATTACACATTTCATTCGTTTTTGTCATCAAGAAAGATAGGGATCAATGGGGGCGGGGACCATTTAATTTGCTAATTGCAAATGTAGAGGGCAACTAGCATATCAGATGATAGCACACACCAAATACCAGGCACGCACTGTGGACCTGACACACAGGAGACCTTGGGTGTCAGTTCCATCCTCAGGTGCTCTTTTTTGCATTCTTAAGGGAAAATTAGCACTATCTTTTGTAATCTGTCATTTCAATAATAATGTCATGTCTTTTGAATCACTACCACGATTTCTTTTTTACTTCTGATTATGGAAGATTTCCAAAACATACATAAGTAAGGAGCACGACTGGTGGCCAGACTTTTTTCATTTATTACCCTACCTCCCGTTCCATATTGCCCATCCCCACTGGATTATTCTAAAGCAAATCCAGGATACCAGAGTGTTCTATCTGTAAATATTTAAGTAGATATCTAAAAGAGACCTAAAAAGTACTCCTTTCACCCACATAACATTACCACACATAAAAAATTAATAATGATTTCTTAATATCATGCGACTTCAGTAGGTGCTTGGCTCTTAGATTTTAATTTCTTATTTTTATTTAAAGTGATCCTTCACATTTAGAGGTTGTATGCTGAAGTATGTACAGGGTGAGTGATGTCTGCAACTAACTCAGATAATTCAGAATAAAGAAAGAAAAAGAAAAATAGCAAATGTGGTAAAATGTTAATAATTGGGGAACTGAAGCAAAGGGGAAATGAATATTCACTGTAATATTCTTGTTAGTTTTCTGAAGGTCTGACATTTTTTTTCAAAATAGAAAAGGTAGGGAAAAATTAGCAGGTATGAATTCATGTATACCTTGACTTAAAGAATAGAGCCATTTCAAGATGTGTGTAAAGGGAAGTTTTGTTGATAAAAACTTATGTATTCTCCATCAGGGGTTATCTAAGTGTACGGAATCAGCTAGAGCAGGGGTTCCCAACCCCCAGGGCAGCAGACAGGTGTCAGTCTGTGGCCTGTTAGGAACCAGGCCGCATAGCAGAAGGTAAGCAGCAAGGGAGCAAACAAAGCTTCACCTGTATTTGCAGCCGCTCCCCAACACTAGCATCATTGCCTCAGCTCCACCTCAGATCATCAGGCCTTATATTCTCATAGGAGCACTGGTCCCTGGTGCTAAAAAGGCTAGGGACTGCTGAGCTAGAGGGTTTCTAAAACCACATGGCTGGGTCCTACCTCCAGAATTCCTGATTAAGTAGGGCCAGGGCAGAGCCAAGAATCTGCATTTCTTAACCCATCCCAGATGATGCTGATACTGCTGGTCCAGGGGCCACCCTTTGAGAACCACTGTCTCACAGTATGAACTGTTTAAAGGAACTGCATTAGAACCTGCCATTCAGGAAATTAAACTTGAAAGGTATCTGTCAGCTTTTCCCACAAAAAAACATCAAGCCAAATAGATGTTGGGCCTGAGTGAGCCAATAGATGGCGGATTTAAAGTGTGGCCTGTAGCTGTAGAGAGTATTAAGCAGAAAGATTTTATTGGAAGGTTTAGAGGAAGGGAGGGTGTTGTGAATATCAGCATGAGTATTAGGTTAGGAGGTCATGATATGAACCTCGAATTCTTCTCATGGTGGCAATGGGCTTGCCCTCCACTCTGGCCTTCCTGGTGGGCAGTGGCACACTTCTGTAATGAGCTAGGTTTACAGTTCTGACTAGGCTACTGGTTTTTCTCCATGTGATGCAACTAGGCTATGTAATGATTTATTTATTCACTCTTATTCAACAAGTATTTATGAGCACCGACTACACTGCAAGTATTGTTCTAGGTGTAGATGGGCTAGAAAGGTATAGCCTACAATTTTTTTCCCCTCAAAAATACAGATCACAGCCAGTTATACATAACTGAATTAATATGAAAGATGAAATAAAAAAGCAAATTCAGAATTTCCAAAGGTCTTCTTTATTAATAGAGGAACTTACTAATTATGACAAAGAAGTCTATTTTAACTCATGTATTATACAAAATTAAAGTGACAAGTGAATAAAAAACAGTTTCTTAGAACCGGTGTCCACTTTAAAAAAAAAAAAATCATTGAAAACTGTAGTTAGTTTACAGGAACATCCTACCTTGTATTGTGCAAATTCTAGTCTCGGTTGAACATAGTCTCCGAAAATTTCTCGAGTCACTCTTTGGACTCTGTCTTTTTCTACCCTGTTTTCATGAATGATCCTTGGATCCACTATTGATGAAAGATTTCAAATAAAACAGCTGTTAGGAATATATTTCATCCTTAAAGTATCCTCTTTTCATTCCTAACCTTTCAATTTGCTTGCATAATTTAAAGATAATGTTTACTTTTTCTTCTCTTGATTGTAATAATTTATTGTAGAAAAGTTGGAAAGTACAGGCTGATAAAAAAAAAAAAAAAAAACACCCATAATTCTACCACACAGAAATAAGCACTGTTAACATTTTAATATATGTCTAGCCATTTTTTCCAGTGAATAAAAAGATTATATTTAAACTGGGATTATAAAATATGCAAAATTTTATATTCTTTCTTTACTTAACATGAAATCCACAGCAGTTCCTGTGCTATTAAAAAGTTGTAAAAATGTTTAGTCCATAATGGCTGTAGCATTTCATTTTATTGCCAAATCATTGCTAAGAGATAGGAAAATTTTCATTTTTAAAATGTACTTTCAAATTTCAGTTTTTATCTTAGAACACACATACCATTTATATCCAACCCAAGTCTTCTTTCTTGTAGAGATGCAGTAGAGTTGTGAGTTTCAAAGGTCTAGGAAAGAAAAAGTGAATGTTTTCCTAATTTTAACACCTTGAAGTACAGTTACTAATTGGTTTTCGTACATAAAAGTATGTCAAATTTTATCTCCCCCCCCCCCCCCGCCACACAACAAAAAGAGGTTTGCGGCTTTATCTAGGCTGAGTCGAGCATTTCTAGAGCACGATATTCAGAGACTGTCGGGGCCAGCAACATGGCTGTTTTATGTGAGGAGCTCTACGTTGTTATAAAAATGGATCTGGAAGTATAGGTGGTGAGTGCAAAAGCTAGAGAAATCAAAAGCACTGTTTGCAATGTGATGTTTCATCTTTATAGCTATGTCTTTATAACCCTAAAATACTCACTGAGATTCTGTTTTGAAAAATAACTTTCCTACTCAAAGTCTGAACTTCTCAAGCCCATTCTCTCACCTTCCTCCACTGAAGCCCGTTTTTTTTATAATTATTTGACAATGTGAATTTTCCTAGGAATCCAACTATTATACCAGAACAGTTGATATCAATTTTATGGAAGGATGGTGGGTAAGGGGTGGGGGATGCTATGGCAGAAAATCATTATCTAACTTCTTAATGTTAGATTTTTTTTTTCCTTAAAGACAGGCTTGCAGAGAACCATAGCTTCTTTCTACTTAGAACAAATGAAAATACGTAAGTATAATATATCTAAGGGCTCAAAGATATTCACAGAGCATTAACAGTCCACCTACAGGAATCTGAACATATGAGCACACAGATGCCATGCAGAGGAAAAAATAACCCTGATCCTGTGAGTAAGGCTAGATCTGTTCTTATCATTAAAGGGAAACAATGCATTTAAATAATTTTAACGAATAAGTTGTGGGACTTAATAAACCAATGCTTTTTCCTTTACTTCTCACCCTTTATCATCTGTCCGACTGATGGTACAAAAAATTAATTCTACTTCTCTCTTGCATAACAGAATAATTAGATGTGAAAAACAGTGCTGTTATTCTAAAGAAACATTCTAATTGGAATAGGTCATCTGGAAACTAGGATATATCACATAGACTCCATTGACTAATGAAGTATATAAAACACAATATAATTATAAAAAGGTGATAGTGAGGAATTATTTTGTTTCCTTTCACATTAACTGAAAGCTTTATCTACTTCAGTAATACCTGAAGTGATCTTTTTTTGTCGGAGGTGGACTTTCCCAATTGCTCAGTGGCTTTTAGCTTATGTGTGAAAGAGAAAATGGGGGACTTAACTTTAAAGAGTCACTGATTGGCTTACCTGATTATACTGTTTAAAAACAATAGTCTTAAGAGAGTCCAGATATCGGCTTCTGAGGTCCATTTTCATAATCTGATGGTGTTTGCTAGCAACTGTCAGTGCCTTGGAATGAAAATTAGCAAGACTGTTAGGATTACTATGTTTATCTCTGTATTTTTAGTATTTGTCACAGTAAAATGTAAGAGCTGCAATAAGTGAACAGTTTCCACTTAAGAGTGAAAAGAAATTCAGAAAAATGTAATCCCATGACCTGTTACTCATCTTAAAAAAACAACAACAACAAAAAAAAATGGCTAATGGCATTAAAATTCTCATAAATGCAAAGTATTTTGTACTATTTTTAGAACTGTGATCCTGTTTAAAGTTAGGAATTATAATAAATTAAGTTCAGACTTAGGAAAACACAATGAATACTCAACTGTTGCCATTTTAGAATACCAGTTATCTAATACTATAATATTGCCACACAAAAATGCAAATATGTATGCTTTCGGACAAATACTGATGGAAAAAAAAGTGCATATTAAGTGTAATTTATAAAAGCTTCCCATTATCTGGGGAAACCAGTTATAAGACTGAAACAGAATTAATACAATATTTACCTGTAACTAGAGGGTAGAGATAAGTTTGCCTGAAGACACAAAATGGAAATGAACATTAACTTTTGCTGTGGCAGGGTGGACTCATCTGGCTGTAAGTGGATGACCGTTATATAGAGAAGTGATCCCAAATGAAAAGAAGCAGAGTTAAGTGTTGAAGGGAAGTAGAAGCCAGCTGCAGTAGAAATCTTTCTGTCATTTCTGTGAACAGCCAAGAAATTTAAATGATAAGCAAGTCCACCTGCTGGGATCTTACAGCTTTTGAATGCACAACCCTGCAGTGCATGCTCCACTTAGTACTAGAGATGACAGCCAGGAAGGTGGAGCTGTTCACCTACAACCAGCTGAAGTGGTAGCTCTGGCACCAACTGAGGTGTCATTGCAGTTGTGAATATTAATAGACAGTGAAAGCAGCAGTAGTCACCAGGCAAATTTGGGGGTGGCTTGTTCTGGGGAAAGATGCTGGGAAGTCACAACCATAAAGAGAGGCAGGCTCTGAATAGAGGCTTCTTCGTGTGTTAAAGCAATCTTCTGGAGTACAGAATGTGGGGAGAATGGTTACAAATGAAAATCAAGTTCACTAATAAGCAAATTATGCAGTCATGAAAAAGTAGTGAGTAATAACATATGTAATCACATGGCAATGTTATTTTAAAAAGCCAGAATCTATGAACTACCCTAGTTTTTGTAATAAAACATCTTCTGAAAAGAAAAAATATAACTGTTAACAATAGTTATTTTGAGTGAATGAGATTGGAAAAAAGTGTCGGAAGTTTTAAAAGACTATTTATCTTTAGACTTCTGTGTTGGTTGAATTTTCAAATTAAACATGCATTATCTCTAGATTGAAAGACAACGAAAAGCTCCCAACCAACACTTATGCCACTTCTCCATTTGGAGAAGAACAATACTTTCTGCTCCTATTTTAGGAAATCAAGAATTACATGTTGCATTGTATATACAGTACGTATTGAACAGCTTAAATATACATAAACCTCTGAGATGATAATAATTATAGCTATAGTAATTGGTTCCATACCTGACCTAGAAGAGGTATATTGCTCTTCAGCTGAGAGGAAGAAATGAAGGCATATGGAGTCTGGGAATAATACACCACGTAAACAGGTTTGTATTGGTTTGGCTTTTTATACTGTGTTCCCCAGGCAATTCGAATCCATACTGCAGTCTCCTCGGCATCCCTGAAGGTGACCGTCACCTTATTAAAAAAAAATATTTAAGTTTCCTAATTAAAATCTCATGGCACCAACAATACATGTTTTTTAGGGGTGAAGGATGTCACTGTTATCTTGCACACGGTCTTGTCTTTAAATCTCCAACTTTTCATTATAGTGTTTTGGGAATCTTCACGAAAATATTTTGTGGTTGCAAAGACACATATGTGCCTTGCAGAGTCTTTCAGAAGAAAAAAAAAAATTTAAACCTCCAATCAGTGTTGTACATCAAAATTTTTCAATAATTTCTTGGCCTTAGCCTGAAAAACTGTGTTCCTCCACCTGGAAGAGTTTATGAAGGCAGCCTTACAAATGAAAAACCAAGCATGTAGGCCCTATGAGGATGTAGGGGATGGATTCAGAGCACACAGAGAAGGGTCATTATAAAAAAGGTGACGAGAGAGTATGTTCAGTGACAAGTGGATAAGTACACAGTCTGACAGAAGTTACAGACAAGGAAACACCACTAGAGAGGATAGCCATAGTATGGTGAATGTGACAGATTTTTTGGCGTGTCTTTATATGTAAGGAGAACTCAGGAAGACTAAGGCTGTGAAAACGATCGTCTCAACCTATGACAAGCACTAAGGGGGTGCTCTGGAAATGGAATGGCGGTAAAAGATTCTGTGGGTGCTCTTGAGCAGCACGGACCAATACTGTAGCCGCTAGGTGCCCATGGCTATTTAAAATAACAGTGAAATAAGATGAACATTTTAGTTCCTCAGTCACACTAGCCACATGTCAAATGCTCAATAGCCACATGTGACTATTGGCTAGTGTACAGGACAGTGCCGATATAGAACACTTCCATCACTGCAGAGAGTTCTATTGGAGGGTGCTGCTCTTGAGAAAGCAGCATTTGTCTCTGAACTGAGAGGTGAGGGGAAAGGAAAGTTTTCTTAATAAGAGTTTGCCTTTGGTATGGATTATAATAGTGTGGAATATTACTAATTGAAATTCTTACAAACAAAAATACAACCAAGGTAATAGCAAGTTTTAAGTGTATAGATACCATGAAAGTGAATTTCATGAAAATTCAGAAAAGCTTTATTCTTACATTTTTCAATGCTCGCTGAAGAATTTTCTTAAATGAACTTTTGAATTGTTCCATATCGGAAAGGTCAACGTCTTCACCTGTCAAAGTGAAAAGAAAAATCAAGAATATTTAAAGGAGCTACAATGTCTTCAATAAATGCATTTGCAACAGAGACTCATGATCATGGACAATAGACTAGTGGTTACCAGAGGGGAGAGGGGAGAGAAGGGGGAGGTAGTCGGGGAAAAAAAATTAAAATCATTTCTTCAATTAAAAAAAATACATTTGCAAAAACCCTGAAGGTGAGCATTTTGTGTAACCTCAAAGAGTGATGATGATCAAATCACACAAATGCTGCTGGTACCTCTGACACGGCACCACCAAGTATATTTCTCATTTTCCCATAAATGAGTAATAATCACCTCACTTTGAAAGACAAGAGATTTAAGAGGAACATAATGCTGTTCATTTTTAAATTGCCAAGATATCAAATACAAATGTTCAGTTTATAAGGACAAACGTTACCTGGTTGTTTAGCCATCTGAAAAACATCCCATACTTTCTGGTGTCGATGAAATTGGGTATCTGAGAGAGGGAAGAAGAGCTTATTACTATTATATCATAGAACTTTTAAGTAATGTGCTTATAAAGATACATTTTCAATAAAATGAAAGTAGAGAAAACGACAAGTCATAAAGAACTACTTGTTTTATTTGTCTGGAGTAAATTTAATCCATATAAAATTTATATTTTGAATAAAAATGTACAACCTAAGCACTGGCCGTTCCTTCGTCTGGAGCATTCTTCTCTTAGCTCGTTACACAACTCATTCCTGTACCTCATTCTAGTCTCTACTAAAATGTTACCTATGTAGTGGCCTACCTGGATCACCCTGCCCTGCTTTAATTTACTACATAGCATTTATCACTTTCTGACATCACATCATATATTTAGATGGTCATTTGTAAACTGCTTGTCTCCCTAACTAGAATCCCATGGAATACAGGACTTTGCCTTGTTCATTGTTGTTCTAGTGTCTAGGCACTGGCTGGCATTAAACAAGGATTCAGTATGTATTTAATGATTGAATGTGTGATATAGAAGACACCCATCAGGAATTACAAATTTAAGAGTAACTTGGAGTAAAAATGGACCTAGGAAGTTATTGAATTCAGTCCCACCACATTAGCACCCTGGTTTTACTCTGTCCCTGTGCTGACCTCTGTCTGCACTGACCTCTGTCTCTATCTTTGTACCTAGTACCAAGGTGTTCTGTAGCCCATAAAGATGGGCTCTTGGCCCCAACACTCAAGGGTACCAATTTGCCATGCTTTTTGTAATTATTACTCTTGTCCTTCCTACAGTTTAGTGTCTTTTTTCCTCTTTATTCGGTGGCTTGGTGTCTCTGTCTCCCTCTCTTACCCCATATATGGCAATGGCCTGACAATTCTTGATTACTGAGTTTTGCATAAAACAGGTGCAAGCAAGCATAACTGGATGCCTGCCCAAGAGAGAGCATCCAAAGGGTTCTGTTCTTTTCTGTTATTTTCTTCCTTGGTTCTGTGTTTGAGTTAAGATGGCCTGCTAAACTCTGAATACGGTTGTTATATAATATGGAAATTAAAATTTTTTATTGTAAATGATTCCATTAAACATCGGGTAAAAGTTCACAATAAACAGCAAGACAAATGAAGACATTTCCTCAAACAGAACACCTCTTAGCCTAATCCATGATCTTTGTGACAAACTTGGTCTCCTCTATTGTTCCCTATCTCAGCAAGGGCCTCCACTTTCCTTCTAGTTGCACATACAGACCCTAGAGCCATGTGTGCTCCTCCCACTCAGTCCCCTAGATCACACCACATGCCAAGCACAGTCAGTTTTAATCCTTACATCCCTTAAAAGCTACACCATAAGAACAAATTCTCAGAAATATATTTTCAATTGTTAATGATAATACAAAGCCTAACTGAAGATTATCGTGTGCTTATTATATGCCACTTACTGTGCTATGAGCCTTTCAAGCAGGATCTCATTTAACCCACACAATGATCCTGTGCTATTATTATATTATTATAACATAATATGTTATTATAATAGATGCTATTATTATCTCCATTTTACTTAGAAGTCTGAGGCCTAGAAAGGCAATATGACTTGGCGAAAGACACAAGACTGGTAAGTGACAGAGCTGAGATTTTAAACGAGGTTCACCCAACTCCAGAATCAGAACCCTTACATATAAAACTGCCTCTCTGATAAAACTGGATTGGTTAAATGTAAATACAAATCACCAAAACTTACAAATCATGTCTAAAAGGGCTGCGTCATTGAGACTTATACGGTTCTCCTGAAAGAGAGGATAAAATGTTCAGTAAACATGGCAATAGGTTTGATCCTCCTCCACTTATAGCACATTTTCATATTGCTTAGAACGGACGAAGAGCACCCTCTCAATACTTTACTGGCAACATGTTTCCAAGCTATGCTCTCCTAGTAAGTAACAAATACACCTTCTGATTCATGAGTCAGTACAAGCATTAACAACTGTGTTCTCCTTTAATCTACTCATTTATCACATTTAACTTTTTGTTTTGTTTCTTTTCCTCTACAACAGGGTTTCTTAACTGGGCACCATTGACATTTTAAGTCAGATAATTCTGTGTTGGGAAGAACTGTCCTAGGACATTAAGGGGCGTTCCTGGCCTCTATCCACTGGAAGCCAGTAGCACCCTACTCCCACATCTGTGACAACAAAAATGTCTCCAGACATGGTGTCCTCTGGAAAACAAGATCATCTCAGCTGAGAACCGCTGCTCTATACATACACGTTTATATGTATGCATATCATAGTTTCTTTTGATGTGCACGCAGAGATCTAGTTTATTATTTTTAATGGCTGAAAAATATTTTGTAATGGGGCTGTATTATTATTTAGCTAATCTCCTATGTATAGTTTTCTAATTTTTTTTTGTTTTTTAAACAATACTTAGTTAACCTCTTTATATATATATAATGGCTACATATATGAATATTTATATATAATATAAACATATATATTTTAAATGATTTTCATATAAATTTCTAGAAGCAGAAATGCTGGATCATAAAGTATATTTACTTAAAAGTGACTAAGGGAAGGATATACTGGAATATGGGAATTTTTTGCACTTTACTTGCAACTTCTCTGAAAGCCTGAAATCATTTTAAAACAAAAAGCAAATAAGTAAATACATATGAGTGTCTCTTTCCACATAACTTGACCAATGCATTTGAGTATTATCTTTTCATCTTTAACGATCTGATAGGTAAAAAAAGAATACTGTTCATTACTTAAACTTGTATTGATTGTGTTTTTTTTCTTCCATGGCATTCACTTGTTTTTCCCAGTTATTTGTAAGCTGTTTTGTAAGGTAAAAAAGCTGATTAAAAATCAGTATAGTAGTACTTAGCCCTCATCACTTTAGTAGTATTTAGCTCTCATCACTTTACAGTTTAGCAGGTGCCTTAAATCTCTTTTGGACTAAGGAGAGGAAAGAAAGAAAAAAACAAAGTGGGTAGCATGATGTTCAAGGTTAATCATTTTGAACATTGTTACCTCACAAAGCAGAACCAAGTCCTGAGCAAGACATTCCTTTCTGCTCCTGAAGTTTACAGTTTGCAGTTGATTTTCAGACAAAAAATCCCAGGCTTTTAGGATTGTCATCATTTCAGTCATTGGGATTTTCAAGAGTGTCCTCTTGATAAACTCGGCAACAGTTTCATCCATCCTTTTGGCACTTCAATAAAAACAAAACAGCACAACAAAGTATTGACCGAACATGAAAGTTTAACTTAACAGTGAATTTTTTTCAGCATATTTTTAGCCGAGATTTTGACTTGTAGGTCAGATACTCAAATGTTTATTTTATCTTTTCTCAGGCAATTTGCAGAGTGTTTCAACAGGAAGATTTAATTATTTTCTCCGTAAGCAGTATATTTAAATGTTTTAGTGTTTAAAAATAAGTGCTCTCTCTTTTCTTGAATAGAGTATTTTGATCTTTGATGGTAATGACATGTAAATCATTCATTCATTACTGATTCATGTAACAAACTACTGAATACCTGCCTGTGCCAAATACTTTTCTAGGCACTGCCGTTTTTAACCAAAAAGACACAAATCCCTGCCAGTAATGGAGAGTCCATTCTAGCTGGGAGAGAGAGGCAACAGGAAAATCATAAAATGTGTTCAAAGTGATAAGTGCTGAAGAGAAAATGGAGTGTGTTAGGAAATTAGTGCTAGTGAAAATGGAGCAGGCTGGGAGTGAGGTGGAGATGGTAAGGGGCGGAGAGAGGAGGCCTCAGAAAGGTGACATTTGAGCCAGTCCTTGAGAGAGTGTGCCATGTGGCTAGCTGGTGGAAGAGCTTTCCAGGTGCAAAAGCTTTGTGGCCTTCAAGCAACAGGAAGAAAAAGGCCTCTAGGGAGGTCAAAAAGAGGAGCACAGAGGAGGTGGTGAAGCCAGAGATCATGAAGGGTCATGAGGGCCACTGCAGGCATCACAGCTTTTATTCTGACAGAAACTGGCTGCTGGAAAGTCTTGAGAAGAGGCAGGCTCTCACCTATTTTCTACTAGGATCAATCTGGCTATTGTACTGAGGACATAGTCTAAAAGGAAGAGAGGAAGTGAGAGGCTAGGTAGGTGGCTACAGTAATAACGTAGGTAAGAGATAACAGTGGACCAAAGTGGAGGTGGTGGGAAGAGGTCAGATTCTGGATATACTTTTCGGAGAGAGTCCACAGGATTTCCTGATGGATTAGATGCAGGGTGTGAAAGATGATGCCAAGGTTTTTACTAGGTAACTGAAAGAATGGAGCTGCTACTACCTAAGCTGGGGAAGACTGGGAGGATGTGGGGAGGCAGTACAAGGCTCAAGAATTCCATTTTGAACCTATAAATTTTAAGGCTGTTAGACGCCAAGTGGAGATATTGAACCAATTTATGAGCTTACTGGATTTATGAGCTTACTAGAAACACAAAGGCCTAAAGGTAGAGAGGATTGCAGTCTCTTTCTTTAATGTGTTGCCATTTAACATAGACCTATTACCTCACTTTTCCTGTCCCAGACCTGATGGTGAAATTCTTCCACTGTCCTAAAGGTTTTGAGCCCTAAATCTGGTGTGATCTTCCAAAGCATAACTTAGTGGGGGGTTCTGAGCCCTTCTATTACTTCCTTCAGGGCAGAAGCTGTGGGCCAAGAGTGACAGCTGTTCTCAACCCCGTTACCTCAAAAGGGGACACTGATGGGTCTATCTCTCTCTGTCTCTCTCTCCCTCTCTCTCTCAAAATATAGAACATTTAAAAAAAAGCATTATTTCTAAATGAAGATTAAATAACATAATGCCGACTTTAAATACCCTTAATAGCCTCTTCTAGGAAGGAGCATACAGACCTTGATGTCCACATTTAAGACAAGAGGCAGTAGTCAATCTTATCTGCTGTCACCACAACTACAAGATTTCCAAAGACAAACAGATGAGTATCCCCTTACAAGAATCCTGGCTTTATTTATTTCTACTGTTTAAGTGTTTGTTGAACACTGCAAATAATTTATTACCACTGAACACATATTAAAAAATATAGTGGACTTTATTTTAAAAAGATACTGAAAATAAGTTAAAACGAAAATAAAGAGCAGCTATTAGGAGTTGTTCAGAAAAATAACTGAATTAAGTTCATGAGAACAGACTTAGGATCATGAAAACTGAGCCTGATTTACTTGTCCAGATACAGGACCAACCTGCCTTAACATCAAGACTAAAATCCTATGGTTTACAACGCCCTGTATTGTTTGGTTCTTGCCTCCTTCCCCATCATCTACTACTATCGCCTTGGCTTTCTGAGCTCCAATTATGCTGCCATGTTAGTTCCTCTAATAAAAAACGATTTTTCCAGCTAAGGACCACTGTATCTGCAGTCACCCCTGCCTGCGAGGTTCTTCATACACAGGTAACTTTTGTTGTAATTCAGGTCTCAGTTTAGATGGCTTCTGAGACACTTATTTGGACCACTCCAATTTAAAATTATTTCTCCACTTTCTACTGCTTATTGTTCTTAAAGAACTATCTGAAATTATCTTGCTTATTACTTTATTGCTTTACAATATTTTATCAAGCTCCACTAGGGTAGGAACTATGTTTGTCTTACACATAGCTATCTCCCTAAGTGTAAAACACTTGTGGAATAGAGTATTAGATTCTTTCCCTAAGCAATGTACTGAGGTGATAAACAACCTGGGAAAGATTAGGGTCCAACAGTCAGTGAAATATCAAATCAACTTCTCTCATCTAAAACACTGGAAAGCGGGGTAGGGGAGTTGGGCTTGTTTAAATGCAGATTCCTGGGCCCCATTGTTGGAGTGCCTCCGATGACTCTCAATTCTGGGTAAAGTTTGCAGAAAGCTGTTCTAAAGAATTGTCAGAAAAAGCACAGTCTCACCAATAAAGCTGGAAAACCTTTGAGTGAACTCTTCTAATTCCGTGGTTATCTAATTTATTATTATTTACAAGCATTTAGCAGCTCAGTGCCTGTCATATATATAGTAGGTGCTCAAGATGTTTGTCGAAAGAACGTATGGCCAAAAAAAGAATCCTTTTAATTTCGGATGTTATTGTAGAGCTACAACGCTCAAGACCTGCAATAAGGAATAACACAACACAGAAATGTACGAAAAAGGACTAAAGCCAAGGTTAACTAAAAAAATCAAAACGCCCAACTTTGGGAAAATCAGCAACCTAAAGCTGGAATAGAAGGGTAACCGATCACGTGACAATTTGGGGCGGTGCCAGCACTGACGCACATACTACGTAAGGCTCCACCCCACAGTGGGCGGATATGACGTCCGACTAAGCGTCACTGCCCTCTTTCTCCTCAGCCCCAACCTTATAGTCTTTGTCCCCCACCTCCAACAGAGACCAAGCGCCAATCCCGCACTTTGGGACGTGCGGCAGTCACGAAAATGTCTTCTCACAGGCCCGGGATTTGGCTTCCTCAAGGTTCCCGCCACCCTCCGGGCACCCGATTCCATTCCGCAAAGGAGTCTCTTACCGGCCAACATTGCCAGTCGATCTCATTCCTTAGCAGCTGTTCCCGCCCGCTGCACCTTCAAAGCCGCCAATTACAGTTCCTGCTGCCCTCGAGCCCCGCCCACTGGAACCCAAACTTGGGACCGTACCGCCAGCGCAGGGGGTCGCTTGGAAAGAGCAGCAGAAGTGAAACTCGACAAGCTCTCACGTTACTTTTCTTAGCAGAGAATATTGTTTAAATGCAGCTAATCTCAGCCGCGACATCTGGCTTGTTGGTTCGGCTTGCTGTTTAGGTTCTGTCGTATCCCGGTGGACTCGCTCCCCCACTAAAGCGCTCGAAAATGGGCCCGTCCAAGCCGGGTGGCGCATGCGTCTCAGAGACCGCGAGCGGCTGGGTTGGACAAGTAGAGGGTCAGCTGTGGAGGGCGCGGGAGCCTTCGCCACCCGGAGCTGGCGGGACTCTGGCGCCCAGGCAGTCGCCTTTCGAGTGAGGAGTCTTCGCTGGTGAGTACTGCCTCATTCCTTCCTGTGTGGCATCGAGTAGGGTGAGTCTCGGGAGTCCGGGATCTTCTGACGGACGCTCTCGTTCTGGCCGCAGCGTCCGGGAAGGCCGCGGGACATCCACTTGTCCCCGTGCAGCCCTCTGCTCTCATGCGCCCTGCTGTGCTGTGTCTAGTTGAGACTTTTGCCGCCCTGGAAGGTTGGGACTTGGCTCGGCCCCCGTTCCTCCCGGCGGCCATTGGCTCCGCGCCGGGGATTTTGCTCGGGAGAGCGCAGGAGGTGCGTCTTGAGCTCTCTCCCGTCATGCTTTTGCTGAGGACCCGCTGGTAGTTGAGGGCAGGCTTGTTTGGGTCTAGAACTTTCACTCTGCTGTAATCTGTCCCGCCACTCTCGAGTCTTGTGACTTTGGGCGGACACCCCTACCCTGAGCCTCGGTTGCCTCGCCTGAAATGGGTATAACCCATCGTATCGATTGTGAGAAGGGAAGCCCCTTACCACAGTGACACAGTGAACGCTCAATACATTGTATGGTTAGGTTATTATTGTTATTGATTATCTAGTAGTTTAGGATTTGCATATAGAAGATGGGAGGCCGTTAGGGCGCATCTTAGCTGCCGTGAAAGTTGCCACCAAATCGTTTTATGTTAGAATCCCGAAAGATCCCCATCAGTACACTTTTCAAGGAGAGTAAACATTCACATCCCTTTTATTCAGTTTAAACGTTGCCGTGCCTCTGATTTCACAATAAGTGCTTTATGAAGTTTTAAGCAAATACAAGTTCTGGAAACCATTTAAAATTTTAAATGCGTAAAAGAAGTTTGCTCTGGCAAAGGAATTCTGTTGTGACACCCTTTGTATCGCCTTTCCTACACATACAGGCTTCTACATTTGTTTAGTTGATATAACTATGTTGAGGTCTGAACCAGTGATCAAATCTGTGATAATCTTAAATGCAGCAGTCAGCAAATACTTGTTGCGGATTTACAAGAATGTTTTCTCACTGGCCTGTGCGTTCTTTGAGGTATATGGACTAATTTTTTCCCCCTAAAATTCATGTCACTTGGCAGAGTGAGTGCTCAGCACCTATTAAATGCTGATAAATGTGTGTTTGTGGAAAGCTGCAGCTTGGCCCATCTTTAAGAAGCCATGTGGTGATAAGAGTCCTACAGTCTAGTCAAATGTTGCTCTTAGTAGCAGTGGGGCATGTTCTGTACTTTGAGAACACTAGTCAATAGCATCTGTTTAGATTTGGTCACTTTGCAGGTGTGATAAGTAGAAGTGGATAGGGTAGATAAGTCCCCTGCTATCTGCTACCTCTGGCTGAATATGGTGCTTAGTTTGAAATAGTTGGAGAAATACTAATTTAACTAATTCCAGTGCTTTCTGAAATGTAGCTTTCAAAAATGTGTTTTAGAAAGCTTTATTAGTTTACAGGTTTTTCTGGAGAACAGATTCTTCAGACTGTGAACAGGAGACTTTTCTGGCTATGTTTTCTGCTTGTTTTAAAATGTCATCAGAAATTGCAACTGTAGTATAAATTTCTTTCTGGTGCAACCACACAATAACAGAATCTTTCTAAAGAAAACCTGCGTGGCATTAAAGTATGGTTTCCCCCTTGTGATTATAGATTTGCTCAAGTGTGTTATTAGGTTTACTCCCTTTACTCGAGTTAAAGTATTGCTTACTCTTGGTTTATTTATTTTCTGAAATTATGCCACCTGGTGGTTGAAATCTGTATCATAGAATACTCAGAAATATTTTACCTTAGTCTTTGTACAATAAGATAGAATGAATAAAATATTAATTTTTATATTGTCATTGAGAGTACCCTTCTACCCTCCCAGCTTACCCCCAAGTAAAAGTTAAAATTGCTTTGCTTGCAGGGGCCTGATAGCCAATCATCAAAACATCAGATTGTCACAGCTGAACATTTTTAAGAGTTTCAGCAGACTGTTTTGGTACCAAAGTGTGCATTCTTGAGGAAGTGGGTGAGGTTGGCATGGGGAGGGAAGTGGTATAATTGTGACAATTTAACCCTTCTGATGTATTCTAAATGCCAGTGGGACTGAAGTTTTGTGTTTAACTGAATAGTAATGGAATTTATCCCTCTCATTACAAATACCTATGCACAAAGGCTTATCTCTTCACCGTTGTTTCAGTGGTGCAGCTGATGTTCATAATTACCTCGGCACTACCCTTTTGAAATTGTTTTCTGTATTCCTAGTAGTAACAAGTATTTATCATTTGAGTGTGAATTTTATCTTTGGAAATGGCCTAAAATCTTTTAATTGTGAGCTTAGAGTGGAGAAGAAATTTAAGAATGCAATGCTAGAATATACTATTCTGTGATATCCTTAATTGATGTAGCCAGTCTCTTTTGGGTATATTTGGACAGATAACTTGAGAGCTTCCCACAGCAGCCTCTTTCATTGTCGGACAGCTCCATGACATGACTTTTGCCTCTGTAACTTCCACCCTTTGGTTTTCAATCCTGTTCTCAGAAACACCTCAGAGTAAATTCAGTTCTACCTTTCCCATTATGTACAGAGCATTTCAGATATACAAATAATATTTTATATACGTCACACTCACTGTTTACTGTTTCGGAGATTCTCCTGTAAGTTATTTAAACCTAATAACCACACCGAGATAGAGGTTAAGAGTTAATTCCATTTTAAGAAAAAAGAGACTTGAGTCTCCAATTAAGTAACCAGTGATATAACTTGTCAGTAGCTGAGTCCACAACTTTTGCCTCAAACTATCTTCTCCCCTCAAATCCATTCTTTGTACAACTTACCCAGGTCATTCCTTTTATCTGTCTCCTCTGGTGTAGACTTCCCTGAACTGGTAAATGTTAACAATTTCATTAATGGTTTCCTGTTTCAACCCAGTATCAGAGCCATTTCCATCCTGAGCAATCTCCCCAGGAATATTCAAATTCTCAGTATTCCGAACATGGCTGATTGGGAGGAACATAGTACTGTTCTTTTTGTTGATGTAGACAGACCCTCTGTTTCTAACAATACAGGATAATATTGACTTTTTTGGAAACTGGGCCTAGAATTAGTGTCTGTTGAACTTGTAGCCAACCAGAGGCTCTTTGGGAAATAGTTTTGTTTTTCTCTTTAATTTTTTTTTTTGTCTGAATTTATTTCATTCACAAACTGCTGGGAAGGTCTGCCTTTCCCATTTTGAACATGGGAAAATCTGTCGAGAGATTATTTTGGATAGAACTCTGCCACTTATTGTGTGACTGGGTGTGCTTGCTTTGGCAGCACATATACCAAAATATTGTGTGACTGGGACTTAGTTTTGCTATGAAACTGTGGGTAATGCATAGTTTGACCTACAAAAAAGCAATTTCTTATGATTCAACTGAATTTAAAAAGGTACCTACTTCCTATGGTTATTGGAAGGATTATTAGACTTATGCCTAACACATAGTAAGTGTTCAATAAATCATTTTGCACACTAATAATGTAGATATATTCTTATGGCTTTGAAGAAAGTTAAAAAAAATAAGAATATGGAGTATATATTTAGCTTTTTAATTCATGAAAATTACTTTGAGTTTAATGTTATAAGAATAGTCTCTTAAAGATGACTAGTAGAAGATATCTTAAGAACAATGTCATATAGTTTTATAACTATAGTTTTATAATTTTATATGTATGTATAGTTGTATACATCTCATGATATGCATTTATTCTTATATACAACATGCATGAGTGTTTTTATCTCAGCAGCCAGTGTCTTCTCTAGTATTTACTATGCCAATTAAAGAGGTCATTTGAGAACTATAAAAGCACATATTTGAAGTATGCAAAAAATATTTTGTCAAATACATTTACAAAATAAAATGTTAGACATATTTGATAGATCACTAATCCAGTGTACATCTTCCTTCAGAAAAAATAAGTGAGGCAGAAACCAGATAACTAATAATATACATAAATGTAGGTGCCTAATATTGGTACAGTATTAGATGACTTAAATTGCTGAACTGTATGAGATCTCATTTTTCTTCGGCAAAAAGTCTATATCATTAAAAAGACTGCAGTCAGTGGTAGACAAACAAAACTTGAACTAGGCTTCTTTTCCAGTTTCCATTTCAAATACTCAGCTGGGTAAAACAGCCAGATTTGTGACCTTCAGCTGTGGTATATTTTTGTGCGTGTGTTTAGTAGTTAGTGAAATAATGATCTGGTATTTTCATGAATTGAAATCTGAAATAGTAGGCATACTATCATTCTTTGGAATTATTTGTTTGGACATTTTTAAGGATTTCATTTGTTGGGAGTTGAAGGTGGATGGGCTGTTTGAATGTCTCAGAACTTATTTTTAGCAGCTTTATTGAGGTATAATTTACATATCAAAATCCACCCATTGTAAGTGAGTTCATTGATTTTAATAAACTTAATGCAATCATGCAACCATTACTACAAGTTCTATTTTAAAACATTTTCATCACCCAGAAAGATTCGTTGGTGCCCATTTGTAAATTGCCTACTCCCACCAGAGGCATAGACAACCAATAGTCAGCTTTTTGCCTCTACAAATTTGCCCTTTATAGACATTGCTTATACATAGAATTATACAATGCAGTGTTTTGAATCTGGCTTCTTTCATTTAGCTTAGTGCTTTCGAGGTTCATCCATGTTGGCACATGTATAAGTTACTTTCTTCTAATTGATAAATAGTATTCCATTGTATAAATATACTGCATTTGTTTATCCAGTTACCTGGTTATTGGACATTTGCATTGTTTCTAGTATTGGCTATTATGAATAATGTTATGAACATTCACATCCATATCTTTGTGTGGATATATGTTTTCATTTCTCTTGGGTAGATTCTTAGAAGTGCAATTTCCAGGTCATATGTAAGTTTGTGTTTAATTTAAACGGCCGAATTGCCTTCCAGAGTGTCTTTTACATTCCCCATAGCAACGCATGAGGTCCATTTTCTCCACATTTTAACCAATGCTTGGGATTATGTAAGTTTTTGATTGTAGATATTCTGGTGGTTGTGTAGTGGTAGCTCATTGGGGTTTTAATTTGCATTTCCCTAATGACTCCTGGTGTTCAGCATCTTTTCATGTGCTTAATTAACCATGCCTGTACCATCTTCAGTGAACTATACAAACCTTTTGCCCATTCTTTGGGTCTGTTTTAAACATTGGATTGTTTGTAAGCATTCTTTATATTCTAGATACAAGTCTTATAAATGATTTACAGATACATTCTAGTAGTCTGTAGCTTATAGTAGATTTTATTTTTTAGAGCAGTTTTAGGTTTGCAGCCAAAATGAGCAAAAAAGCAGAGAGATCCCATAAGCACTCTGTCCCCACACACATACAGCCTCCCTTACTATCATCATCCCCCACCAGAGTGATATGTTTATTATGATTGATGAACCTACCCAAAGTGTGGCCTGTCTTTTCATTTTCTTAATGGCGTTTTTTTGGATCAGGAAAGTTTTTAATTTTGATGAATTTTTACAATTTTTTCTTTTATGGATTGTGCTTTTGATGTATTTAAGAACTCTTTGCCCAACTTAAAGGTCATGATTTTCTCCTATGTTTTCCTTCTTAGAACTTTTAAAAGATTAAAGCAGTTAATTGGTTCTTTCTTTTGGTGATTTTTTCTGAGTTAAAAAGATGTTTAAAAAAAAACCAATAGGAGTATAGTGCGACTTAATTATTGTACACTTGTCAAAATAATGCTTTCCTTTGACCTTGGCCGCTAATTTTCTATGTGAATGAACCAGTTGAACTAATTTCAGGGATTTCAGCTTCTTGTTTTCATTGTAATAATTGCATTTTATGGATACATCTGCTAAATTAGAAAAATTAGTTTTACATCTGCTTCTTGTTTCCCTTCATTGTTTAGTTAGATTGTCTTAGCCAGATTAGGAAGAAAGCAGTCTATATTAATTCACACTAATGTGAGGCTAATGACCCTTTAACCCTCTCATGGGAATATACATTTTTTAAAGGATTAATAAGCCAGTTCTCTTAATTGGTAGAATTTCATTTGAACAAAATGAGTTGAATCTCTTTCAGGAATATGGGGAAAATAATTGAAGTCAGGCTGTTAATATAGGCAAGCTATTTCTGCTGGAGCACATTTTTCCAGGATTGGGTCTGTTGAGGAGTCCTGCTTTTTTCTGAACCTGCAGGTTCTCTAAACACTCCTGATAACTTGCTGAATCTGTTAAATCATTGGGTAAGGAATCTAAGGCTCAAGTTTAACAGTTTGCCTAAGGTCAGCATTCTTTTCTGATGAAAGTCACTGGAGGTTCTTACTGAAAATAGCTTTAGGTCTCATTAACAAATATAGTCATACATATTCAAGACACTCTTGTATCCACAGGTTGCCCTGCTGTGCTCCACCACCTTCTCCCAAAGATGCATCCCGACTTATCTCCACACTTGCACACTGAAGAATGCAACGTCTTGATTAATTTACTTAAGGAATGTCACAAAAATGTAAGAGTTTAGAAGAATGATCATGAAGCAAAAAATGAAACTTAGGCATATTACACTGATGTAAAATGTTATCTCCATTCATGGAAGGGAATGTAATGTCTTAGCTTAGTGAAGATTAGCAGTTCATGATTGTGATCTTTCAAAAATCACTCCCTTTCATGATCAGTAAAAATCAAGGATAAAAGTTTGTTAGGGATTTTTTTGAATGATATGCGATAGATAGAATACATGTTCTTAAAATAAAATACTTTTCCTAATTACAGAGCACTAGAACAGTTATGTTCAGCGCTGACTCTTCTGATCATAATGAAATTACTCTAAGATTTTCTGTTCCTTGATTTTTATCATTCTCTGTTTAAAGGGAATTGAAACATTTATAATTAGGTGTTAATAAATTTAAATTATGATTGGACTACTTTGACAGGTTTATGTAATTGTTAGTGGAATAGAAGTAAAATTCCATGTTTAAAACCAAAATAGAAGCCCATTTTTGGAATGCATTTAATTGAGATGATGTTTTTTACAGATATCGAATATTTAGCAATTTTCGTGTATCTGTTGCATGAGACAGCTATAAGGAGCATTTGTTGTAATTTAACTTTGCATGATGCATTATTTTCCTCATGATATTCATAAACTGTAGTATATCAAATTACAACAATATCATTTAAATGAGCAAAATGCTAAATGTAATAAAACCCATGACCTGTGAAGTCAGATATTTCTACTGGTTCAAAGAATGTTGTTGATGACGGTATACTTTAGGCAAACTATTTTCACTATCCATTTAGATCAAAATTGGTATTATAAGTCTTTTTAACTTTAGCCATTCTATGCATATGTGGTAGTATCTTGTTTGGTTTTAAATTTTATTTCCCTGATGGCTAATGATTTTGCGTATCTTTTCATGTGCTTATTATTGGCCATGCATATAAAGTGTTTTGCCTATATTTAAAAATTAGTTGTTTATCTTACTGAGTTACCAGAATTCTTTTTATCATTGGACATACAAATCCTTTGTCTAATAAGTGTATTGTGAATATTTTCTTCGAGTCTATGCTATATTTTTTTA
Source organism: Rousettus aegyptiacus (assembly GCF_014176215.1). NCBI lineage: Eukaryota > Metazoa > Chordata > Mammalia > Chiroptera > Pteropodidae > Rousettus > Rousettus aegyptiacus. The sequence continues at coordinate 24,138,022 of NW_023416289.1, read as the reverse complement.
TTTTCTTAAGGATGTGTTTCAAAGAGCAATTTGTAAATTTGATGAAGTCTACAAGTTTTTTTCTTTTGTTTGTACTTTTTGTGTTCTAAGGATCTTTGTATATTTCCTGGTCACAAAGATTTTTCTCCTATGTTTCCTCCTGGAAATTTTATAGTTTCAGCTTTTACATTTAGGGCTGTGATTGATTTCAAGTTAATTTTTGTGTATGGTGTGAGGTATGAGTCAAAGTTTATTTCTTTTCCTGTGGATACCAAGTTATTCCAACATTATTTATTAAATAGGCTATCTTCTCCCTCACTAAATTACTTCGATGCCTTTGCCATAAATCAATTGACTATATGTGAAGGATGTTTTACTGGACCATCTGGTCTGTTCCACTGTTTTTTATATATATATATATATATATATATATATATATATATGTCTATTTTCAACACCAGTTTATTCAAAAGTTATCTTACTGTGGCCAACTGGTCCCCTGGATGTTTTATCCTCTTCCCTGTCCTGATACTCTTTCCACACTGCATCTAGAGTAATCTCTCAAACATAAGTTTGATCTCAAACATAAATTCCCCTTTAATAGCTCCCTTTGCCTACAGAACAAAATCTACATTTCTTACTTTGTATTGCGAGACTTTCGTGAAACTGGCTCTTCCTTACCTCTTGGGACTTCACCACTGTCCTGTGCCTCCCTCCTCCCCCTCATTCCTAAGTGCTCTTTTCTGCAGTTGTACTGGAGCATGTTTATTTTCCAAGGCTTTGTTCTTGCTTTTTCCTTTTCTTAACTTGTCACACTTCCCATTTGCTAGATCATTTATCATCCTCTAGGTTTTATTCAGGTTAATTTGTCATTTTCTCTTCTTTCCTGGCCCAGATTCTCTCGGTATAGTCACTGTACTCCAGTAACACCATACATAATGCATTTCCTAACTTTACGGCAGTTCTCATATTTTTTTGGTCTCAGGACTCCTTTACACTCTAAAAAACTATCGAGCACCTCAAAGAACTTTGTTTATCTGGGCTCTATCTACCAATATTTACTGAATTTAGAAATTAAAATCAAGAAATTAGAAAATTCATTTATTTAAAAATTATAATAAACTCATTACACGTTTTTCATAAAAAAGATCTTAGTTTCCAAAACAAACAAAAAAGAGTGGTATTACTTTTGTATTTTTACAATTCTCTTTAATGTCTGGCTTAATAGAATAAAGCTGGATTTTTGTAGCTGCCTCTACATTCAGTCTGTGGTGACATTATACTTCATAAAGCCTTTGGAAAATTTCATTGTACACTTGTGAGAGAATGAAAGTGAACAAAACAGATAAGGTCTTTAATTAATAGGAAAATATGTGTGTCCCCTGGAAAGGTCTTGGAAACTCCTGATGTCCCTGGAGTACACTTTAAAAACCATTACTTTATAGCAGTCATTTCATTATTTGTCGTCTTCCATCAGACTATGTACTTTGATTATAGAGCTCAGGGCCACCTTGCTCACTGCTATATCCTAGTGCATGGGACATTGTCTTCCAGACATCAGTTGATTGATTCACTTATTCAATCAGTCGCTAGGCTGATTTAGTTCTGTAGAAATACACATCAGGCCCTAGAGGTTTCTGCTATGTGTATGCAAGAGAACTGCATTCCATGGGTATTTCTTTTACCAATTCCCCTGGGGCATTTGGTGGTTTTCACATAATGTTACGAGAGTATAATTATATTTGGGCTCAATGTTGTGGTGGAAGCAAAAATATAAATTAGTTTGTCTTGGATTTTTAAAAATAAGATGTATGTATATGGGACAATATTAATAAATATAAACTAAACTATGATATATTGCCTTGCATTTTAAAAGTCTAATCCTTTCTCTTATTTCTACTTGACCAGAAGGTGTATGAAATCGCATTGTTTGTTTGTTGTCAGGGGAGTAGTTTAGGGAAAATACACAGGAACTAGTCTTAATGAAAAAGGTCATTAGATAACCAGTAAGAGATCTTTGTCTTAACTGCTTGCCGGAAAACTGACCATTATTCCATTGTGGACCAGGAAAGAACATTTAAAGTGGTGATGAATCAGGAAAAAAAGAAATAGTATGAGGCATAGCTTGTCCAATTTCCATGAAAGCTTTGATTAGAAAGAAAAGGAAAAGATATGCTTATTATTGTAGCTATAAGTTCAGCATTTATGGCGTGATCGTTATAGGAGATCATTGTGCTCTCCAACCCCCCTTAAAAATTGTGACATGCAAACACACTAGTTATGGCCCTACTGAAATTCAGGTTCTTAACTTCAGTCTTCATCTTAATCTGCTTCAGAGCAGTCATATTTTTTGCCATGATAATAGTCATAGTACTTGTTACCATAGGAGATTTTTGTTTTTGCTTTTCAAACAAAGCAGACTGAACTTCAGACATAGATTTTCTTGTATTGTGACCTAGTGACTTATTTTTTATGGCCATCTAATAGTGATGTGTTTCTGATGACAGTTTGAATGGAGGTGAATGAGAAAATAGCTTTGGCACCCAGCATTTATTAAGTAGCTCTTCTATGGGACAGTGTTTGCTAGTGGAAGAGGTTACTTGTGTTAATATGGCCACACTGCACTTTGACATCACTCCCTGTAATAGAGGATGGATTGCGCTGTGATTTTAACATGCCCTCAAAGAAAGGTGTTAGGAAATAAAATTGTTTACATTGTCATTGTGAGATTTTGGAAGGTTAATAGGCTTCCCGTTTATCAAGGAATAGCCTTTTTATTTTTTATTTCTACCTATAGAGCATTTACCCCTCTTTCATAGGAAAGCCAGGATAAGCCTGTTTATGTATTTTACATTTGTGATTTAACTATTTGCTTTTTAACAGGGTGATACATTAAACCCATTTCTGTAGGAATAAGTATACAAATTTCATGTGCCAGAAACCTTAGTATGTTATGGGATGAAATATATTACTCCTTTTCTTCCTTGTAGCACAGCATTCTGAAATTTTTTGGTCATTGCAATGATCTTGATCGGAAGATGAGAAAATGCTTGAAGAATGAGGTAAGAAAAATGTTACAAAGTATGGAAATGATTGAACAATAGAACAGAACATTTTGAACAATATTACGTATTACTGGCATTATTACATTTTTTCCCAAATTTTAGTATGAAACAGAAAAATTGACTTCATATGTATCTCTCCTCCCCCCTCGAACTAAGGAGAGAAATTAAAGCCTCTTCTGGGGACAATTTTAGAACATCACTGTACCTAAATGAAAAAAAAAATTTCCTTATTATAATCACTGTAATTCCTCTGGATGAATTTTAAGGTTTGCGAAATGAATCTCTGTTCAGTAAAAAGATGTGTCTATCAGCTATTAGCTACAGTAGGTAACTAAAACTCTCTGGGCCTCAGCTTCCTTATATAACACAATGAGGCTACACTTAGGCTCTTTCCAGCTTTAAAATTTTGAATTTTTGTAATTATAGTATGTATAAGCCATAGGAATCTAGTTTGACTTATTTGGAAAGACTCATTTCCTGAACACAGTTTCAAGGTAAGACTTGGACTTGGGCAAATAGCCAAAAACCCAATTCCTTGTCTTTTTATAGATACTGCTGACCAAACAGGGTACATTTGAAATCTTTGAAAAGAAATTTAATTCTCTGTTTTGTACATCAGCTATTTCATGTCTAGAACCTTTAAAAAAAATCTGTAACTGCTATAAATCTGCCTTCCAATTTTCTTTCATTTTCTGTGTTTTTGAACTTTCCCCCCATTCGCCTCATATTGAAAGGTATTAGATATAATATTTGAAGCTGTCCAGCATCTATCTTTCTTCACTCTTTACATTTCCTACTTTGAGTTGTTTTTTTTTTCTTTCCTAGAATCCCTTTCCAAAGTATCTTTACTGTCCGAAGATCTTTCTAGAGTTCTGAGTTAAGGGTGGTAATTTTCTTTGTATGCACAAAGGGGTACATTTATAAGTGTTTTAAGTTGATTTTTGAAAAGATTTTTTTCCTTCATATGCGAAGGCTAGTTTAGATGGAAACTAAACCTAGGGCTATGTTCCTTTTTTAATAAGCCGTGGAAAAATAGAGCCAGTACTATTCAGTATAGCTGTCTTTTTCTCACATGCTTTCAGTTGTGTAAGGTAGCTTTTTTCCTAAATTTAGATTTCTCTTGCCTTACACTTCAGTGATTTTGCCATGGATTTGGCAATTAGATCGTCATATGAAATTTTCTTTCTAGGTAGTCCAGATCTGTTAGTGACTATTTGATAGGATGTTTGTAGATATTCTTCTTTTTTTGTCTGAGTTCGTTTTCATATAAATTTCATGTTTTCTCCTTGAGTTAATTTCTGAATCCTCTGTGTGGTTTTTATGTTGCTTCAGTACCTGATTTACAGTCATTTTTCTGTTATTTTATCTTTCAATCCTCTGAACCAATGCTCATTTATTTCCTCTGCTTTTAATGCTGTCAAGTTTACCATTTATTACTTCTGATGCTCCCTCCCTACCATTTCCTTGCTGTGTCATTAGAGTATTTCGCTCTTTGAAGCTTTTAACTAGAAAAAGGGTCTGGCCAGTTCTCTTGAGCCTCTCTTTGTTGTTGCTACATTTGTTTATTTTATTGAAATAATTGCTAATACTACTTTTGTAGCATCCTCTTTTGTCCCTCTTGTTTTGTTTGGTTTTTGGTTAATTGACCTTTCATTCTGTGTTTAGTGGAGTTTTGTGAATAATATCATTTTCATCCTTTTTTTTTCTTTTATTCAGGGGCCACGTTGATGCCCTTTGGAGGTACCCTAACATATATTTTAATATAGACTATATTTTAATTTGTTTTATGAATTATTTTATTGGCCTGCTATAGAGTATTATCTTCTGAAGACTTACCCACAAGCTCTTGCTGGAGGCAGTGTGATTAAAGATTTTTTTCTCTGAGCAGGTACCTTTCCATGGTCTAGAATAGTAGCTTTTCCCCCTAAACTTTTAAAGCAATGAAATGCTTGCCCCCCTCCCCCAATCTTAAGAGAAATATTAATGTATGACAGATAAAGGGAATAGTTTTGGCTAAAGGGACCTGGTGCTTCATCTGTAATTTGAAGTGTCTCTTCTATAAGGAGAGCAAAGAGAGTTTGAAAACGTATAATTCCAGAGTATATGTTAGAGCCCTTCAACCAACACTTAAGACTCAGAAAAATTCTTAAAGAGTATCTCGCTCAGATCCTCATATTTAAGGTTACTGGAGCAGAAGATGAAGTAACCCACAGTCAGGTATCTCTACACCATTGTCTCAGGAGTTGAGGGTGCTGGGGATCTGGTCAAGTTCCTGGTTAGCGCTTCATTACTAATCTTTTGTTTCTGTGGCCTCTTTCCACATCTCTGTATCCTAGAAGATTTTAATGTCCAACTCTTTACATATACTCAGTTTTTTCAACTTGGGTTTACTTTTACTTTTTTCCTCCTCTGCGTAGGGACCCTTCATTCATCTTTAAAATATGTCTGTATTGGTATATATAAGCTTGTAAATATATACATATAAGAACACTTATATTCAAGTTTCTCTGCTTCAAACAAGTGCTTTTCCTAAGTGCCAGGCTCTGTATTTCTTGTTATTTATATCCCACTGACCAGATCAGAATACTAGGCTGAAAAGCTCCAAGGGTTGAAAGCTGCATTTAGATTCAGCTGGTTACAGAAACATGAGATTTAGGGAGAATCAAGTTCAATGACTATTTAGGATGAAAATACCTTGAAAAGTTCAGCTGACCATAAGTTTCCATATGGCAACAGGGTAATATGGTGCTAAGAGCCAGTTAACTCTTTGGATACTATTTCTAGAAATGTAAGGTGTCTAGGTCCTAAGAACTAGTAGGCTTATTGTAGTCCACATCTGTCAGACTGCATCTGGTGCACCGTATTTAATTCTGGTGATATTTTTTTATAAGGGGTATTGATATTAAAGTGCTTTATAAAAGGTTCTTTATAGATATTAGGAGGCAGAAACCATGTTCTGTAAACAGTTGTAGAAGCCAGCAATGTTCAGCCTGAAAAAGTGGATTATCTATAATCAGCTATTTGGAAGGTTATAGCAGGCAAGAAGAAATAGAGGGCAGTGCGAGACTACTGGGAAGCACTTATTGGTTCAACATAAAAAACTTTGGAACAATTACTGGATCTATAATTAAATAGGCTGTGTCTCAAGGTAGTGAGCTCCTCATAACTAGAAGTGTTCAAGCAGAGGTTAGATGATGTGATAGAGTGTGAGGTTCTGGAGAACAGGGATGTATCTCATCCATCTTAAATATTTACTAAATTTATTTTTCGGGAGGAATTAATTCAGTAGACTTAAGCACCTATTAGAATGTAGGAACTGTAATGTATTGAATGAAATCTATCACTAAGGTCACTTTCCAATATCAGATTTTTTTTCAGTGAAATAAAAGACATAAGAATTTCATCTGCAAAAACATTTTTATTATGCAAATATTTTAAAATATTTAACTTATATAAATGATGTTATAATCTGTTCTTTTGTCTCCCTTTTATTTTCCAGTACATAGAAAGGAGGACCAAGAGCAGGGAGCATGGCAACGCGATGCGGAAGAGGCTTTTTAATCCTCCAGAGGAATCCGAAAAATAAATTATATTTTCACTGGGTGACTTGACTGAGAGAAGACTTAAAGACTCTTGGTTGAATACTGAAGGAATCCTATCTCATTTGGTCTCCAGAATCCTTTGAATGGCAAGTGAGCCATGAGAAGTCATGTCATGGAGAAATATTGATGCCCTGGATTCAGAATATTTGCTGTGTTGAGCCTTTAGTGCTTTGAGTCCTTTACCAACACACGTGACTTCTAACATGTTTCTTCCCTTTGCCTAAACTACAACCAGTTAACCTTTGAGTAATTTACCTCCCTCAATAAAATAATTAACTTTAATCATATTTTCTCCATTCTCTTAGACTCTTCTGGAATTAGAACAAAATGGTCCCATTAGACTGTCCTTTTAGACAACTTGGCAATTCTGGAGCTTGAACATTGAATATACAGCTAGGGCAAAAAGAGTTTGAGGCAATCCCAGCTGTATTAACTATATAAAAACAACTTTATTGTTTTAAAGAGCTAGTTTCTAAAATGTTAAGTGTTTTAATGTTGATGAAGTTACATCGGGTTAGAGTTTAAGTCCTGGCGGGCTTGGATTACTGTTCAGTTGGCTGTATCTACACAGGAGGCCAGTTCACGCCTGGGCATTAACCTAAGGCCAGCATGCCTCCTCTGCTGGTGACAGTGCTCTTCTTCCTGGACTCATCTGTAGCAGTGTTCTTTCTACCAAGTGTGTCCGAAGCCTTTGAGATTCTGGAAGACAGTAACTTCCAGCCACACAGCAGCAGGGGCCTGATCATCTTGTCAGATGAGGTATCAACAGAGCATGAGCTGTGAGCCCCTTCTAGTGAATTCTCTGTATATGTTCAGCCTGAAGCCTTATTGGTGTCAGTGTTTAATAAGTGATTTCCTCATCACAAGAGGTGTTCAAGAGGCTGGACATTCACTTAGCAAGGTGACTACACAGGATAACGGACATTTGATGAAGGGTTTGAGGAGGAAGCAGAATTAATTCTGAGGTACCTTTCAGACTGAGACTTATGGATATTTATGCCTCCTTCCCCCAACCTTCCCCCAGTGGCAGGCAGTACAGGTACAGAAACGAGACGTTTTGTCTTTAGAATCTTGTAGTAAACTGACAAGTTGACACTTAACAGCAGTGTAATAAGAGTCATGATTAGGTAGACGTCATAGAAAACATAGAAAGGGCATCCATGCCCAGCCTTCAGGAAGAAGGAATCATTCCAAGAAGGCTACTTAGCAAAGGTGACCTTTGACAAATGGATTGAAAATGGAATACATTCTGGAGAACTTCAAATTGTTTAGCATGACTGGAATACAAGAGCTGTTGATGGAGTAAGATCAGAAACTGCTTCAAATTATTTTGGAATTTTTTTTCTTCAATGCTATGGAGACCAGTTGCAAATTTTAATATGGTGATTAGGGATTTGTGGAGGGAGCTTAGGGTGATATGTTTCAGTTTATATTTTAGTAAGTTTTTTTCTGATCGTAGTTTGAGTATAAACTGGAGGAGAAGGGAGATTACGCCTAGGGAGACCAATTAGATTTTGTCTTAATTTAGGTGATGAATGAAAGCCTGAATTAAAGAAGTGGCTTGGGGATCAAGAAAAGTGACTAGATTTGAGGAGAATTTGAGTATAGAATCAGCATAACTGACGAGCCGTAGGGTTTAAGAAGAGTCTGGGAAGTCTCAGGCATTTGATTTGTACCTGCATGCTAATGAGGCCCTGCTCTGAGGGGAGGGAGTATACAGGGCAGACAAGGTGTGACATGCTGAGTTTGAGGTGTGTGTGGATGGTCTGGGTGGAGATGGCTTTTAGGCTTCTGAGTGTTCAGACTTGGTGCTTATTAGAATCACGTTGGGAGATTCTAGAACAGACTTGGGAGACCACAGCGTGCAGGTCGGAGCTAATGCCCCACGGCTAATGTTGGTAGTGGACCGTGAGTAGTTGTGTAGAGTAGATTGAAACTTTAGGGCCACTTTGTTTTTAAAATTGTATAAGTACTGTATTTTTATGAGACATTCAAACAATTTATAAGTTTTACAGAGTAAAATGTGTCTTTATACTCCCAATACCACTCGACTTCCCAGAAGTATCTGTAATTGACAGTCGCGTGGGTCTC